>NC_081383.1:11385728-11985728 GCF_030684315.1 Stegostoma tigrinum | reverse complement strand
TTCCACTCTCGGGCAACTGTCTGTGTGGAGTTTGCACGTTCTCCCTGTGTTTGCATGCATTTCCTTTGGGTGCTCCGGTTTCCACCCACAGTTCAAAGATGTGTAGATTCGGTGGATTGGTCGTGCTAAATTGCCTATAGTGTTCAGGAGTGGATTGGGTGGGTTATAGGGGAATGGGTCTGGATGGGACACTATGAGGGTTGGTGTGGGCTTCTTGGGCTGAAGTGCCTGTTTCCACACTGTAGGGATTCTATGATGAAAAGTTTCACCAGGAGGTTGCCAGGGGTGGAGCATTTCAGCTAAGAAGAGTGGCCAGCTAGAGGAGTATAATATTATAAAGGAAATGGGAGGGATGAATAGAAAGCAGCTTAGTTGAAGAGTAAATAATAAGGGGGCATAACTTTAAGGTGAAAGGTCAGAGTTTTAGGGGAATTTGAGGAAAAGTCTTTTCACCCAGAGGATGTTGGGAATCTGAAATGCACTGCCTGGAAGGGTGGTTGAGACAGGAAACCTTGCAAATTTTAAAGAAGATCTTGGATGAGCTCTTGAAGTGTTATATATCCAAAGCTATAGGCCTAGTGCTGGTAGGTGGGACGAGTGTAGATAGTGCTTTATTGTTGTCCATACAGACTTGATGGGGCAAAAGACCTCTTTTGTATGGTATGAGTTAGTGGATTCTATGTCACGGATTAGGTAAAAATCAGTACCATCCTCTAGTGACACATCTCTCCTGGAAAACCTCGAGGACAAGTTTTTTTTTCCCCCCAGGGTATGGCAATAACAGGCCATCCTGACTAACAAAGCAGACTGGTCAGAGGTGCCTGCAGAGAAATAAACTGGTTTCAATGCCACAGGAGGATGAATGATCTAATGCATTCCATCAGGGCATGTATCGCTGTCCTCCCAATGCTTCTTGCCTCAATGAGTATGAGCTAGCATTGGAAGGCTGCCTCTGTTAGCACTCCGAAGGTATCACATTTAAGGCAAATTAATAAAACGAGAGCCCTTGGTGTTGGAAGTACTATATTAGCATGGATAGAAGACTCATTAACTAATAGAAGACGGAGAGTCGGGATAAGGTGGGCATTTTCAGGATGGCAATCTGTAACTAGTAGAGTGCCACATGGATCAGCGCTGGGGTCATAATTACTTACAACTCACACTAATGACTTGGATGAGGGAGGTAAATGTATGAGGGAAGGATCTTTGTGGATGACACAAAAATAGGTAGGAAGGCAAAGAGTGAGGATGACACAAAGATCTGCAGAGGGATACAGACAGGTTAAGTGAGTGGGCAAAACTTTGGCAGATGTCGTGTATTATGGGAGAATGTGAGGTTATGCACTTTGGCAAGAAGAATAGAGGAGCAGAATATCTCTTAAATGGAGAATGACTGCAGTAAGCTGCAGGACAGTAAAATTTGAGGATCCTTATGTATGAATCACGTGAACCTAGCATTCAAGTTCAGCAATATGAAAAGCAAATGGAATGTTGGCTTTCATTTCCATGGAATTGTGTATAAAAATAAGGAAGTCTTGCTAAAAGAATACAAAGCACTATTTGACTACACCTAGAATATTTGAGTATTTTGTTCTCCATATCTATGGAAAGATATACTGGCGCTGGAGATAGCCCAGAGAAGGTTCACTCGTTTGAGCCCAAGTATAAAGGGATTTTCCTACGAGAAGAGGTTGCGTAGGCTGGCTTGTACTCACTGGCATTTAGAAGAGTAGGAGGCAGGCTTATTGAAAGATTCAAGATTCTCAGGGAGATGCTCGGATATTTTATCACTTTGTGGGAAAGTCTAGGACCAGAGGGCATGAGGGGTCACCGGGTTAGGACAGAACAAAGAACAAAGAAAATTACAGCACAGGAACAGGCCCTTCGGCCCTCCAAGCCTGCGCCAATCGAGATCCGCTGTCTAACCTGTAATCTATTTTCTAAGGGTCTGTGTCCATTTGATCCCTCCCCCTTCATATACCTGTCCAAATATATCTTAAAAGACACTAACGTGTCTGCGTCTACCACCTCCGCTGGCAACGCGTTCCAGGCACCCGCCACCCTCTGCGTAAAGAACTTTCCTCCTCTCACTTTGAACTCATGACCCCTCGTAATTGAGTCCCCCACTCTTGGAAAAAGTTGTTTAGAAAAAGCAGAGATGAGGAGGAATCTTTTTAGCACAGGCTCCAGGAGAACTTAAAATGTTCACAGAAGGCACTATATTTTATGTGGTAAGTATGGTAAGATGCAACCATCTTCAGCACTCACCTCATGTCTGCTGTCAATTCCAACATTGACTTCAGCTATCAGGTTGGATGCTCTCAAACACCTTCCTTAGGCCTACAACACTGAAGAGTAACACAGCCCTACCAGCCCTGTTGGCTTCCAAAGGGGAGGGGAGAGTGGAATAGTATCTGTAGAGCAAACCAACATTGTTTATTGACCTGAAGCTCACCAATGCTGTCTAACTGACTTGCCACTTCAAACAACACAAACCCATTGCTTTCCTTCCAGGATAAGGAGCATTTAAAGGGAATTTGGTTTAGAAAATCAACAAAGCAGTTTTTGAGCTCTACCTCCGGCAGATTCACCTTTTGAATTGGGAAGACAGAGCAATGAAGTTTCCTTTCAACGCTAGACTCAGCTTGCAATTGTGCTTGTAATTTAAATGAATGCCCATGGTCCATTTCAATAGGATTAAATTAAGTTTAGAGTTGACAGGTCTGTGCAATGTTACAGAAATATTGGAAGTGAAAGCAAATGCAGACAGCAAGGCTCAGCCAAGAGTACCAAGCTAGCAATGTAAAAGCAGATATTACCCAAATCTACACCCTCAGAGTTAGCTATTAAAATGCAATCTTCTTTGTCCATCTCTTCTTATAGTAATTGAGCAGTAAATGAGATTACAAGGCTCACAACTGCACTGGCTTTGCCTGCTTTCAGATCTAGTTCACTGTAATCAGGACACAATTTTTTAAAAAATCAGGTCTTGTCAAAGGAGAGTTGTGCATTTTT
The DNA here is from genome assembly GCF_030684315.1 of Stegostoma tigrinum. NCBI lineage: Eukaryota > Metazoa > Chordata > Chondrichthyes > Orectolobiformes > Stegostomatidae > Stegostoma > Stegostoma tigrinum. Next base: position 11,982,713 of record NC_081383.1, on the reverse strand, counting down.
AAGTTTTAGGGCACTTACCAATTTTAGCCACTAGCTCAATTTATCTTCCCATCTCTCCGAAAAGGTCACCGCCCTCCTATGGTCATTTAACTGTTCCCTACACAAACCTTCCCACACATTATCATGGCCCTTCCCTCAAACTTTCCAACTTACATGGCCTTTCTATTCCCTTTCTCCCAATCAAAAAGAAAGTCATCTATGATCACTTTCTTGTATTCCCTCAATTACACACAGTTACCTACCAAATGCCCCCGTCTCTGCATCTGTTGTGAAAACATTGTCTCCAAGGCACTGATAAAAGCATATTCAAACTGCCAACTCCTTAACATTTGTTCATTTGTATTGCAGTTTCTGCAGTTAATGATCTGGACAAACACACATTCACTTCCATCTTTCACGCTCTCAGCCTAGTCAAGAGTTTACTCTCTCTCACTATAGGCAGTCACTATGTTCCATTCCTGGGTACATTCCTAAGTCAACTTGCACGCAGGTCAGAACACAACACAGTATAACATAAAATATCCATTCTTAAGTATGACTAAATGTTTGCATGTAAGATCCTTAAAATTAACAAGACTATAAGTTTGAGCACTTGTAAGTTGGATGTTTGTAAATGAGGGACCACCTGTGTCTTGGTCATTGCTCTTAGTATGGCCCCATCAACACTTACTCAATTTCAAGAATGAGTGTAAAATTCAATGAGCCATTGAACTGGAGGGAAAAAAAATCCAATTGGGTGATATTAGCAAAACAATGTATAGTTTGGAATGATAGCTGCAGTAACATTTCATGGACAATTTCTATGAAGATGTTCTGCCAAAGCATTTTCCTATTTGTTTGCCAACACATAATATGGTGTCTAGTAAGTGCTGGAATGCATCACAGTGCTACTTGTGCTTGACCTTATGATGTTGCAAATGATATATCGAATTGTTAGCTCTTCATCCTTTGTAAATATTAAATGGCTCACTAAATACTTATCATGAAGACCACAATGTTTACAATGTTAGGCAAATTGATCAAAGGGCTGTTGGATATTGTACTAGAAGCAAGAGATTTTTTAGAGTACTGGGCAGATCTTTCCTAGGTCTGTAACTGATAAGTGCTACGGCCATTAACTGAACAAACTCGGTTTTTTTAAGCAATAGATCTAGAGCCATTAACTGGTTGTGGAATTTGTAAGGAGGTAAATATTTGTATCTGTAAAAAGAATTTTTGAAAAATAACTTTATTGTCATTGGTTGCCATGTTTATCGAAGTGTGGGATCTGTATGCTTGCTATTCTTGCGTACCACTGGGGGCAGGTCAGAACAGGCATGGCCGTAACAGGAGATTTAGAGGATGCGCTCATATGGTGGACCATAATGTTTGTTTTTTTCTGGTGAGATGAGATTAATGCACCTTCAATTTTGATTCTGGAGTCTGAAACAGATAAATAAATCACTTTGGCTTATTTTAGTGAGAAATAAAAATAACAAATATTCAACAACAGCAGTGTAGGGCAAGAAATTGCAAGGTGACATTGCCCGTGGTGTTCAGGGATGTGTAGGTTCAGCGGGTTATAGTAGGATGGCTCTGGGTGGGATGATCTGAGGGTTTGTGTGGTCTTGTTGGGCCAAAGGGCCTGTTTACACACTGTAGGGATTCTATGATCTATGAACATCAACTGCTTTTCCCTGATTGGTCATCTTCATTACCTCTTCAAAAAAACTTGAGCAAGTTAGTAAGGCATAACCTCCACCACACAAAACCATGTTGTTTATCACTAATTAGTCAATTTGCTTCTAAATGCCCATCCTAGGACTTTTCCCTGAGAATCTTTTCCATTAACTACCCTACCACTGATGTGAGACTCGTAGGCCTATAATTTCTTGGATTATCCTTGTTACCTTTTTTTAAAACAATGGGACAACATTAGCTATTCTCCGGTCCTCTGGGACCTCACCTGTGGCCAAAGAGGATGTAAAGACGTCCATCAACACTCCAGCAATTTGTTCACTTGCCTCCCTCAATATTCTGGGATAGATCCCATCAAGAATTGAGGACTTCTCTATCTTAATACTTTAAGACACACAACACCTTTTCCTCTAAAATAGAAACTTGGCTTAGAAATTCAACACTGCCTTCCCTGAGATCACCTTCTATCCATTCCTTCTATTCGATGAATACCAACACACAATATTTGTTTAGGACCTCACCTACTTCTTCTAGCTTCACACATATATTCCCTCTTTTGTCCTTGAGTGGGCCAACCCTTTTCCTGGCTATCTACTTGATTTTTATATATGTATAAAGAGCCTTGGGGTTCTCCTTAATCCTGTTTGCTAATGACTTTTCATGACCCCTTTTAGCCCTTCTAATTCCTTGTTTAAGTTCTTTCCTTCTTTTCTTATATACTTCAAGAGCTTTGTCAGTTCCCATCCTCTTGACCTTACGCATGCTCCCTTTTTCATTTTGACCAAGGTCATAACATCCCAGGTCATTCAAGGTTCACAAAACTTACCAAATCTATCCTTTATTCTCACAGGCACGTGCCACTCCTGAATTCTTATCCACTCCTATTTAGAATACTCCCACTTGTCCAATGTGGATTTAACATCAAACAGCTGCCTCCAAACAACACTCTCCAGTTCCTGCCTAATATTGTTGTAGTTCGCCGTACCCAATTTAACACCTTCACCCAAGGACCACTGTTATCCCTATCCATGAATAACTTAAAACCCACAGTGTTATGGTTACCACACCCAAAATGCACCCCCACTGAAACTTCACTCACCCGGCCGGGCTCGTTTCCCAAAACTAAGTCCAGTATAACCCTTTCCCTGGTTAGACTAATTACATACTGTGCAAGTAAACCGTCCTGAAAAGGTCTTTACAAATTCTGCTTTGTCCAAGCACCCAGCACAAAATGAATCACAGTCAATAAAGGGGAAATTAAAATCAGCCAACACAACAACCCTACTGTTTTCAAATCTTTCCAAAATCTGTGTACATATTTTCTCCTCTATCTCGTGTTGGCTTTTGGGAGGTCTGTGGTATATCCCCATCCCTGTGATTTCATTTTTCCCATTCCAGAGTTCTACCCATACTGCCTTGTTGCATGAGCCCTCTGATATATCTTCTCTCAGTATAGCTGTGAGATACTCCTTTACAAGTAATGCAGTTCCCCCATCCTTTTCACATCCCATTCTATCACACCTAGAACATCTAAAACCTGGGACATTCAGCTAACAGTCCTGTCCCTCTTTCAGCCAACTCTCCGTAAACATAATAATGTCATAGTTCGAAGTACTAGCCAACATTCTGAGTTCATCAACCTTGCCTATTATACTTCTTGCGATGAAACACACGCATTTCAGATCACTCCCCTGCTCTTTTCCACAGCTTTCCCTGCCTGTTCTTAGTCATAATTGCCCTGGTTTCTACCTCTCACTCAATTTCTGCATCTATTGCCCTACTCTTCTGGTTCCCACCCCTCCCTTGCCACACTAGTTTAAACCCTCTCCAACCACTGTACCAAGTAGTCCCCCGCCAAAGACATCAGTTCCGGTCCTGCCCCGGTGAAATGCATCCCCTTTTGTACAGGTGCCTCCTCCCCCAGAACCAGCCCCAATGCCCCACGGATCTGAAACTCTCGTCCTCACACCATCTTCTCAACTTTGTGTTCATCCTGTACTACCTGCGGTGTCTACTCTGGCCAGTTCATGGCACTGGTAGTAATCCTGAGATAACTACCTTTAAAAGGTCCTACATTTCAACGTTCTTCCTAGTTCTCTATATTCTGCTTTGAGGGCCTAATCCTTTTCTTCTTTTGTCCCAACAGATGACACGACCACTGGCTGTCTGCGCTCCCCATCCTGAATGTCCCATCTGCTCAGAGACATTCGGGACTCTAGCACCAGAGAGGCAGTGCATCATCCTGGATTCTTGTTTGCAGCCACAGAAACACCTATCTATTCCCCTTACGATTGAATCCCCTATAACCGCAGCGTTTCTGGACCTATTTCCCCCTCTCTCTGCAGCAGAGCCAACCGTAGGGCCATGAATTTGGCTGTTGCTGTTTTCTCCTGAGAGGCCACTCCCCTCAACAGTATCCAAAATAGTGTCTCTGTTTTACAGGGGAATAGCCACAGGAGATTCCTGCTCTGCCTGGTGGCCACCCAATCCCTTCCTACCTAGGGAGCCTGAATCTGCAGTGTGACCCCCTCTCTATAAGGTGTTACCCACAGTTTTTTCTGCCTCACAAAATGTTCCAGTGTCCCCAAATGCCGCTCCGACTCTGAAACTCGGGTTTCTAGGAGCTGCTGCTAGGGATGTTGGTCCTGGGCACTAATAATGAGCCTGGCTTCCCACATCGAGTTAAAGGAGCAGACTATGATCTGGAGCTCTCCTGCCATGTCTTAGCCTTTTGATTAATTAATCCTTACAATGGAAAACATTTTTTTGTTTCTAATGCTCTTTGCTCCAATGACAATTTCTCAAAACTTACCTGTCACTCACCAACCACAGAACCAGGTTAGGCTGAGGGGAGGTGATGGCCTAGTGGTATTATGGCTGGACTGTTAATCCAGAGACCGAGATAATGTCCTGGGGACCTGGGCTCAGATCCTGCCACGTTAATGGTAGAATTAGAATTCAATAAATGTCTGGAATTAACAGTCTAATGATGCCCGTCAATCCATTTTGATTGTTGGGGGAAAATCCCATCTGGTTCACTGATGCCCTTTAGGGGAAGAAACTGCCATCCTTACCTGGTCTGGACTACATGTGACTCCAGACCCACAGCAATGTGGTTGACTCTGAACTGGCCTCTGGGCGATTCAGGATGGGCAATAAACACTGCCTAGCCAGTAATGCCCTCACCCCATGAATGAATAAAAACTAAACAAGTGCAACAATTCCAGGCATTTATTGAATTCAAATTCCACCATCTGCTGTGGTTGGATTGAAACCCAGGTCCCCAGAAACTACCCGAGTTTCTGGATTAATAGCTCAGTGATAATACCACTAGGCCATTGCTCCCCCAGCCCCCCACCCATGACATTTTGTGACTTGAAAAAAAAAAAATCATTCTTTGGAAAGGTTTTTAGAACATCCCAGTGATGAAAACTTGCTTTTTTCTACTGTTTCCTACTGAAAACTTCCAAAGGCCAGGTCCTGCTGCAGTTGGTGACCAAAGTAATTCTTGCACTGCTGTTTTGGGGAGCCTAAAACAACACATTTTGGGACAGCTAAGCATTGCAAGGTTCTGTACTGTAACCAGAACAATTCTTATAGAAGTTGGATGGCAAAATGTGCTCCTTTTGTGTTTAGAAAGTTAACATCATGACTTGACATATCTTAGTATATTCAAAACAAAATTGCTCTGTAAAATTGCAGTAAAAAATTGCAACCAGTGACTCACTGTTTGACGGTCATTATCTCTTCCAGATGCCTGTCAATTGACTGCTGCTTATCGACCTTTCCTGAGAAGTAAGGCAGGTCAGATTTGGTTGATTTCCCAAGTATAGGCATGCTAAATGCGTTAGCCAATAATATGCAGGTTTAGTGAAGGATATACACAAAGAGCAATCTGCCAACTGACATGAAGCTTAACCCTACGTTGTTCTTGCTTTTGGTCTTTACTGGCTGAGCATTTCTAAATTTTCCAAATTAAACAGTAGCAACTTGTAGATTACCAGTGTTTCTCTGCTGTCTATTAAATACACACATTTGCCTACCATGTGTTTAGAGAGGTATTGTAACTTAAGAACTATCCAGGTGTCCCATAGTGAGTGATAATGGGAACTGCAGATGCTGGAGAATCCAAGATAATAAAGTGTGAAGCTGGATGAACACAGCAGGCCAAGTAGCATCTCAGGAGCACAAAAGCTTTTTATTATCCCATAGTGAGTAATCCATTTCCTGACTCCCCGAATGATGGAATACTCCCCACTTGCCTGGATGAATGCAGCTTCAGCAAAATTCAGGAAGCTTGATACCGTTGAACACAAAGCAGCCCATTTGATAGACAAAGAATGATACTAAATATATCCACAAATATTTACCAACTCCCACCTACACCCCACCGTCACCACTCAGAACCAGCAGCGTGTACCATTCACAAGGCACTCTGCAGAAATTCACTAAGGCTCCTTAAGATAGCACCAGCCAAACACATGACTACTTCCATCCAATAGGACAAAAGCAGCAAACAGATGAAAACGCCACCAGCTGCTCCAAGCCACTCACCATCCTGACCTGGAAATTGCCATTCCTTCAGTGTTGCTGGGTCTATATCATACCGCTCCCAACCTTATTTCATTGTGAGCCCAACTAACCAAATGGTCTCCCATGGTTCAAGTAAGTAGCTTACCATCAATTTCTTAAGGTCAACTAAGAATGGCCAATAAATTCTGGCCCAGCCAGCACCACCCACATCTCATAAACCAGCAAAAATAAAAGTCTTGAACTTTTATAGGTATTTGCACAATCCTTGGCACATTCCCATCAACCCACAGTGAAAATATTGTAGCCAGACAGCATTGGGCAAAAACAGGCCCAAACAGTCAAGAAATAACCTGACTGATATTCACATCGAAGATTAAAATATATGCCCCAGCTGCTTCTTTATATTGTTGTGTCACCAACTCAATAGCTACTGCTCATTTGCTGATGCCCCTTGGATTAGGAATATAGCCTTAAAAGAGTATGTGTATCTCTTTTTTCAATGGAAGTCCTCTAATCACAGGCACTCACATGCCGAAAAATTTAACGTGGTGTGAAAATCCATGGTTACAGGAGCTGACAGCAGCCTATTTGCTGTAATTTGAAGATAAGAATCTGCCAGCCAATTGTTATCCATTAGCATTCCTAATTCAAATGTTACCGTCGTATCTTTCAAAGGCGCAAGAGAAACATGCTCTCAATTCTAAATATCCATACCCACTATATATCAGCTGAAGTAGATATACCATACATTTTCCATGTTATTATCACTTGCCAAAATTAGTAGTTTTATATCCTGCTGGATGATCGATAGAAGCTGATTTCTAGTGTGTGATGACATTTTTTAAAATTATTCATGAGATATGGGCATTGCTGGCTGGACCAGAATTTATTGCCCATCCCTATTTGTGTTTTGAAGATGGTGGCGAGTTGCCTTCTTGAACTACTGCAGTCTACTTGGTCAACATGGACATCCATAATGCAAAAAGCGTGGAAATTCCATGATTTTAACCCAGCAAAAGGAACAGAGGTATCTTTCCAAGTCAGGAAGGTGAATGGCTTGGAGGATAACCTGCAAGTAATAGTGTCCCCTCACATTCTCTCTATGTACCTCCCAGTCGGTCTAATTGTGGGCTTGAACATTTCAGTCTCAGGTGCCTTAGTGAATTTCTGCCAGAATTTCCTCCTTATACTCAGTCTTATCAACTGAGGTTTCATTTTGTCAAGTCCCATCGTCCCACTTTGAGAATAATTTTTCCTTTTTCCAATTATTCAGTGAAATGAAATTATTTCCCCACAAAGACTCCCCCATTGATGCACTCCACAATGTTCAATGGGAACAGGTGTAGAAACTCAGGACTGTGAGTCGTCATCATCATCATCATCATCATCAGCCGCAGCAGAATTATACTCAAACATGATCTGTAACCTCCTATCCCAGCACATTCTCCACTATCAAGCCAAGGTGATAAACACGTCTCAACAGGCAGGAGCCTGGTGCAGATAATGGCCTTGAACAACTGAGTCACTTCACTAATTGCAATTTTTACCAGCAATTTGAGTTAGTTTTTTTAAATTAAATATCAGTGATAACAATAGTCAAACCAGGGGATCAATTCTTGTTCAAAGAAGAGTGCAGGAAGCCACACCAAGAACAGTACCAGGCACATGTAAAAATGAGACAACAAGGTGTAGAGCTGGATGAACACAGCAGGCCAAGCACAATCAGAGAAACAGGAAAGTTGACGTTTCGGACCTAGACCATTCTTCAGAAATAGGAGAGGGGAAGGGGGTTCTGAAATAAATAGGGAGGTGGGAGGAGGTGGATAGATGACGGATAGAGGAGAAGATAGGTGGAGAGGAGACAGACAGGTCAAAGCCGAAGGTTGCAGAAACAGCACCTCATATTCCGCTTGGGAACCCTGCAGCCCAATGGTATCAGTGTGGACTTCACAAGCTTCAAAATCTCCCCTCCCCCTACTGCATCCCAAAACCAGCCCAGCTTCTCCCCACCTCCCTAACCGATTCTTCCTCCCACCTATCCCCTCCTCCCACCTCAAGCCCCACCCCCAACTCCTACCTACTAGCTTCATCCCACTCCCTTGACCTGTCCCTCCTCCCTGGACTGACATATCCCCTCCCTAACTCCCCATCTATACTCACCTTTACTGTCTCCATCCCCACCTCTTTGACCTGTCTGTGTCCTCTCACCTACCTGCTCCTTTATCCATCTTCTATCCACCTTCCCCTCTCTCCCTACTTATTTCAGAACTCCCCTCCCCTGCCCCCATTTTTGAAGAAGGGTCCAAACCCAAAACATCAGCTTTCCTGCTCCTCTGATGCTGCTTGGCCTACTGTGTTCATTCAGCTCTACACGTTGTTATCTCAGATTCTCCAGCATCTGCTGTTTCTAATATCTCTATATGTAAAAATGAGATGTCTGGTGAAGCTACAACACAGGATTCTTTGCATGCCAACAGTGGCTACAAAAGCAGGTCCCCTGCCTCTTCTGCATCTTTCCAAGATTTAAGGCACAAGTCAAGAATATGCTGTGTTCCACTTACCTGGATTGGTGCAGCTCAAACAACAAAAGAAGGAGCTTGACATTATCCAGGACAAAGCACTCCATTTGACTGCAACCCCATGCCCAATCTTAAACATTAACTCCTCCATCACTACTGCTGAGTAGTATCACTGCAGAAACTCACCCAGGCTCCATTGATATCAACTTCCAGACATATGAACTCTGCCAATTAGAGTGAAGGGCAAGAGGTAAATGGAAACACTACCACCTTCAAATCCCACCCCCCAAGTCACCTGATTCCTTGATCTGGAAATATAGCACCGTTCCTACAATGTCACTGGGTCACAATCTTTGAACTCCCTTCCAATCTACATCACATGGAACTGCAGCAGTTCAACAAAGCAGCTCATTATTACCTTCTCAAGGGCAGTCGGGAACAGTCAATAAATGAAGGCCAAGCCAGCAATACCTATATCTCATCAAAAAGAAAGCAAAACAAAAGGCTCCTCTTCTTCAGTTCCAAGTTCCAGGCCTCAGTCCCACCATCCTGAAATGTGCTCACCTCTAAATAGTGAGCCTTGATTTGGTGAGATTTTTCTGTGTCCAGATTTCCAAAAATTAGAGGGAAACTTGGCAAAGCATTTCCTAGTTTCATTGAAGTTGCAACTTTTTTAAAAAAAATCTATGTTTATTGAACTTAATTTTTCAGAGAAAAAACTCACACCACTAATGTTCAACACAGTGATTTCACCAAAGAGGCAACAAACCTCTTTCCTCCATGGGCAATTCGGTGAAGGCTTTAGAAATTAAAAGGTCAATCATGTAAGGACCAGAGAGATTATTGGGTCAATTAGGTGGGAGATTTAGAGATTCATGGGCTAATTAGGTGGAGGTGAATGAGATTTGTGGACCACATGCAGGCTTCAATTTTCCTTCAGGTTCCTCCTGATTGGTCAGATTAACGTGGTAGAAGTTCCTTTTCTTTGTATAACTGAGCCAAAGTTAGTGCAGCTAAGGGACCAGAAAGGTGGGGAGATCATGGCCTCATGGTACTATCAGGAGGCTATTAATCCATGAGACCCAGGTAATGTTCCTGGGGACCTGTGTTTGAATCCTGCCTAGCAGGTGGTGGAGTTTCAATTTTTTTTAAAATGGGATTAAGAGTCTAATGAATCCATTGCCAATTGTCAGGAAAAGCCCATCAGGTTAATTAACGGCCTTTAGGGAAGGAAACTGCCAGCCTTACCTGGTCTGATCTACATGTGACTCCAGACCCACGGGAAGGTGGGTGACTCATAACTGCCCTCTGAGCAGTTCAGGGTAGGCAATAAATGCTGCCTAGCCAGCAACACCCTCATTCTGTGAATGAGTAAAAGAAATCAACAGATTGTGAAATTCTCATTGAAAATGTATCCAGCAATAAAGCAACAGCGCAAAGGTAAAATAATTGTTTGCAAGTGTAAAACCTCGTGAAATTCAATAAAGGCAAGAGAGCGAGTAAAGGAAGTTCAAGCAGAACAGATATGGCAGTGAAAACCTGAATCTCTCAGATTAAGATATGGTGGTTCTGAAGTCGAGCCAAATAATCGTCCAGTTATTACATTCACTCACAGCTGCTGCAGCATCCAATAGGTGATTTCCATGTGTCAGAATAATTCTGCAGAACAACCACATAGCAACAGAGAGCTCAGTCAAATTGTGATATTTGTCTGATCCGATTAACAAAGGTCAGTAGATACTCATTTTCAAGAATGTGTGAAGTAATCTTGGTGCGATCATTTTGGAATTGGCCTGGTATTAAATTAGAAGAAAAAAAATGGCATGCTACGTTTATCTATTGCAGGCCAGGAGAACGTAGTTTATAAAATATGTAGCAACTTGTTCAAAGCTGCAGTCTCTTCCCTCCCAACTGCTTACTTGCAAAACAGGTTATAATCTCCAAGCACTTTTCGATTTAAAAAAAAAGGAACATATGTTCACTCAAGCATACAGCAAGTTAAAAACAAAGTTTTGGTGATGGAGAATGTTTACCTCAATGAATTAAAATAACCCTTTTTTATGCATTGCATTTCTCAAGTGGAACTAGAAGATCTCATGCAGCTATTTCGAAAAGGAATTCTCCCTGGTTTCATGATCAGTACTCATCCCTCACCAAACCAAAACAGAGGGCTGAATATTAGTCCAAATTAAGTGACAGATTCATTGAGTTTCAGGGAGGGTTTCGCTTTGTGAGGTATGGTAAGTTCTCCTGCCACATCTAACCAAACTCACCTCATTAGCTCCCTACCCATTCCCATGATGCCCCTCCCACCCAATCCTAGCTCTGTTCAGTCACTCACAGAGCATTCCTAGGATGATTTGCCACTCACCGAATTTCTGCCGAAAGACTAGTATCTGTGGTGACCATGTATCTTTAAAAGATGATTGTGTCACCCGGACAGATATTGGCATTCCAAAACTGCCTTGCCCGGTAAAGCATAGTCTTTTAGAAAGTGCCAGAGAAGGGGAACATAGTGCCACAATTCTCTGACAGGGACCTGAGCTCCTGGCACACTGGGTAGTCCAGAGTAGCAGCAGCCTGGCCTGAAGTCACCACCTGGGCCGATGTGTTCGTCAATGTCCAGTGGCACTGCCAGCAGTACTGTGGGAAGGTTAGTGACCTTCTACATTCCACAAGGGTACATGCCACACTCCTCCTTTTGCTGCAATACACTTGTTCCATCTCTGCAACTGTACTAACCTCCTACCAAGACTCCTGCTCCACCAGAATTGCTCGCAACATCTTCTGTCACTCACTCTCAGTATCCTACACCACTAACCCTGCACAGCCTCTACTTTACCTACTCTCAGCAAGGCCAACTTGTGTCCACCTGCACCAGCACTAACCAGTTGTTCCTCCATCTTTCAGCTCAGGCAGTCATTCCCTATCTCTCATTCCAGGAGAAAACAGACCATGGGGTGGTGGAAAAGGCACAAATGGTTGGAGGGGTGCCCCAGATTAGGCTCCTCACCCTGCTGTGAGGAGAGAATCCTGATTGTAACCAATTGTTTCTCAGGTCTCAGCTATATAAACTTGGAAAGCTGCTAACACGGACCACAGCTCAAAGGTCTCCCAAAGTGGCTGACTTGCCTGATGGCTTTGTTCCTTATGTACCCACCCCCCTATCCCAGCGTGGACACTTGAAGAAAATAGCAGGGGGGCAACTGTAGGCAACACAGTGGCCCTTAGTGCTGTGCAATTAAGAGCAGCCAATGCACAGGCCGATGCCTGAGTGGAAGAACAACTGCCACTCAGCCCAGTTTATTTTGTTAGTTCAGGGGAAGTGGGCATCACTTGCTGGACCAGCATTCATTGCCCATCCCTAATTGTCCAGAGGACAGTTAATAGTCAACCACATTGCTGTGGGACTGGAGTTACACATGGACCAGAGTAGGTAAGGAATGCAGGTTTCCTTCCCTAAAGGGCATTAGTGATGTAACCAGATTGGGGTTTTGCAACAATCAACAATAAATTCATCAGGCTCTTAATTCCAGATTTTGTTTTTGAATTCAAATTCCATCTGCCCTAGCAGCATTTGAACCTGAGTCCCCAGGAGACCTTATCTCTGGATTAAAAGTTGAATGATAATACCACTAAGCCATTTAGCAAAAATCCCAAAATAAATGTCAGTTCATCACAAGTAAACTTTAGAGATCAGTGTTTGTTTTAGATAACTGTCATGAGTACTTGAAAGATATCCAACTCAGTTTTAGGGCAGGATACAGTGGTGCGATTATAAAAATGTGCAGATTCCCTTTCACGGAGCCAGGACTCTTGCTGTTGAAATTAAGCCCCCGTTGCTCTGGGGAGAGAAGATCTCCTGTGTATGAATTCAGGAGATCGACAATGCAGTGCACATTTCACCCTCCTCCCCAGGATTAATGCCCCATCATCACCATTCTTACCAAGCAGGTTGAGAGCAAACAAAAACAGAGCAAATTGGAGCAGAAGTTGGCCATTCAGCCATTCGAGCCTGCTTCACCATTTAATGTTATCATGGCTGATCATCCAACACCGCACCCTGTTCCCACTTTCTCCCCATACACTTCGATCCCTTTAGTCCCAAGAACCCTGTCTAACTCCTACTTGAAGACATTCAATGTTTTTGGCCCCAACCATTTTCTAGGGCAGAGAAAGGCACAGGCTCAGCACTTTCTGGGTAAATATCAGGCCTTTATTTGTTCAGGTAGGAGTAGTATTCAAGAAGTCATAATCCACAAAATAATTTTTCTAATGGTAAACACAGATCTTCTGACCTTCCCATTCAACAAATTTAACAACTTGAGAACAGATCCTTCAGTACAAATGACGCAGAACCATTTTCTTGGTTTCAGATTGCAAACCCAAGATTCTTTAACCCACCACGAGGAGCTGCCTCAGTCTGGCTAAAGCCATATCCTTCAAGACCCTAAAATCTCCAACCCCATGACACCATGCCAGAAATCTGGAATTCATCAAATGGGAAATATCAGTGGCTCATAACAATAACAACAATTTGCTTTTATAGAGCATCTACAGCACAGTAAAACACTCCAAGGGTCCTTACCAGGAGCAATATCAAAACAATATTGCACTGACCATCATAGGAAGATGTTAAGGACAGGAGAACAAAAAGTTGGGTTTTAAAAAATATCTTGAAAAGGAGACGAGATCAAGGTTTCTGGAGGGGATTCCAGAATTTGGGGACAAGCAGCTGAATGAAGGATCACCATGAGTAAATTAATCGAAACAAATATAGCTCTTTCGAAGAAATTTCCTCTCTGTGATATTGCTTTTGTCAATGCATTCTTTATGGGGACTTAAATTTAATTACAAGTAGCTGTGAAGACAAATTCACTCTTATGGGATTTTGGGAGATATCAATCATCGGTATTTTCGCTTTCGTTGTTCCCGAATTGGACAGACTGAAGGATAAACAACATCCCACATTCGGCACAGAATATTATCTGAGGCAAGACTGTCACTTCTAATCTCACACCACCTGCTGCTGTCATCTATTTTTCTCTGTCTGTCTGCCCGACTGGTGATTTTTTTCATTTTTGGTTGATTCAGAAAAGCCTTTGAGGGTTCTTTTCTTATCCAAAACAATATCTGGCTGAGTCATCGTCAAAGTCCTATTCATACATTTTCAGCATAAGGGTTTAATTATAATATGCAGTAGGAGAATAGACAAGGAGGTAGTTCAGCACATTAGGGGTAATCGGAATTGCTAAACTATGAGAAAGCCATTCTGGTGTGTTCTAATTCTTCTCCTACCATTACAATTATGAGATGTAGACAGAGGCTGAGTGCCACATTCAACACTCTTCCTTCCATCAACCCGAACCCGTTCCCTAATATCCCACCCATCCCCCAACACCTGGGCTGTGACTATACCACTGAATTTCAAACTGTTGTTCCATGGCTGTCGCTGACCACATCCCCTCTAGAGATCTCCCCTCCACACCTTTCCATCTCAAAGTCCTCCAACCCCACACAACCTGCTTCTATCCCCTTCCCAAAAGCCATCATGAAAACTGTACTGGCACACCCAATAACTATATATAACTCTTTTTCACTGTTTCAACCCGTTGCTGCCCAATGAACTTATTTCGTCCCATCTGGACTCTATTTTTCTCTCCCTTGTTTGATCTCTTCCTATTTGTATTTGTGTTCTTCTGACGCTTTACATCAGTTCCGCAATTACAAATTTCCTGGCCTCTCATCATGGATATATAATCCTTCCACACATCTATTCCTCATCTGGACAATCTGAAGGCAGTCCTCTCCTTCTTGAAAAGAGGCCCAAACTGTCCCTATCCTCCACCACCCACCTTGACCCGGCTGAGCTCATTCTCATGTTGTAAAATTTCTTCTTTAACTCGTCTCATTTTCTCTGAGTTAAAGTGGTGGCCGTGGATACCTGCCTAGATCCCACTTATGGCCTTCTCTTTATGGGGAGCGGGAAACATTCCTACTCAGGCCCCTTCCCACAAAACTACAACAGAAGGTATAATACTTGCACACTCACCTCCTCCCAAGTCAATGTCCAAGGTCCCAAACTCGACTTCCAGGTGAAAGAGCATTTTACGTGTACTTCTTTGAATCTGGTCTACAGCATTCACTGCTTACAATATGGTCTCCATTACAGTGGCAAGACCAAATGCAGACACAGGAAATCAATTTGTTGTACCTGAGGCTTACACCAAAATTATTGGTGTAGTGGACAGTGAAGAAGGCTACCTAGGATCTTGATCAGCTGGACCAATGGAATGAGGAGGGTTAGATGGAGTTTAATTTAGCTTAATGAAACAGGGCTGCATTTTGTGAAGTTGAAACCAAGGCAGTTAGTGCCATTGTTAATGATAGAGTCCTGGGGAGTGTTGTTGAGCAGAGAAACCTAGAAGTTCAGTTACATAGTCCCTTGAAAGTGATATCACTAGTGGCCAGGATGGTGAAAAAGAGGTTTGACATGCTTGCCTTCATTGGTCAGAGTGTCAAGTATAGGAGTTGGGACACCATGTTGCGGACATAGAGGACATTTTAGGAGTACTGTGTGTGATTCTGATTGCCCTGCTATAGGAAAGATATTATTAAATTGGAAAGGGTGCAGAAAAGATTTACAAGAATGTTACCTGAGCTACAAGGGATCTGAGGGGTAACTTTTTCACAGAGAGAGTGGTGTTTGTATGGAATGAACAGAACGCTGAAATAGCGAAAAAGTAATAGATACAAGTACAGTTGCAACATTAGAAAGACATTTCAACAGGTACATGCATTGGAAAGGTTTAGAGAGATATGGGCCAAATGCAGGCAAATGGGACTGGCTTATTTGGGAAAGCTGGTTGACATGGATGAGTTGGACTGAAGGATCTGTTTCCATGCTGTAAGACTCCATGACTTTCTGGGCAAATGCTGACCTAAAATGATTGCTGTAATCAATTTACCACAGATTAAGACAAGTCCAAGAGACCCATGTTGAATAAGCAATGTAATTATCATCTTATTTACTGGCATCGAAACCAGACAATGGAGTTAACGTGAAGAAATGAGCATCAGAGCAGTAAGCTAGTAAAAAGCTATCAATCTCAGATTTAAAATGATTATTTGAGCTGGAATCTACTGCTATGTGGAAGAGAGCTCCACATTTCTGTAGAGCAATGGTATTAATATCAGATGAGTGGTGCTCAGGAGTAATGCTGTTATAATGATGTCTGGGTCACAGGATTAAGTAAAGAAGGTTGTAAGGGAGCAGAAATTTTAATCCAGTGCAAAGAGGACATGTATTTAGCTGAAGTTGTATGTTATGAGCTCTTGTGAAAAGCTCGATAGATTCCAGGACTCATACTTTTGGAGACTAACTTTTTGGAGACCACTTTTGGTGGCACAGTGGCTCAGTGGTTAGCACTGCAGCCTCACAGTGCCAAGGACTCAGGTTCAATTCCAGCCTCAGGCAACTGTCTGTGTGGAGTTTGCACATTCTCCCCATGTCTACGTGGGTTTCCTCTGGGTGCTCCAGTTTCCTCCCACAGTCCAAAGATGTGCAGGCTAGGTGGATTGGCCATGCTAAATTGCCTGTAGTGTTCAGGGGTGCGTGGGTTATAGGAGGATGGGTCTGAGTGGGATGCTCCAAGGGGCGGTGTGGACTTGTTGGGCCAAAGGGCCTATTTCCACACTGTAGGAAATCTAATCTAATCTTATCTAAAGAGAGCTAGGCCTCCATACGCTCAATGCAACAACTTCAGCCTCCATTCATGTGAAAATGTTTCCTAATATCACTCCTGACTGTCCAGCTTCGACTTTACTGTTAAGTGCCCTTGACCTAGGTCCTCCTACAAGTAGAAAAGCATTATCTTTCTTTAATCTGTCAATTCCATTCACAGTCTAAAAATATTCACTCAAATCAATCTTAATTGTTGCATTGGAGGGAATATAACACTAAATAATGTTATCTGTTCTCGTAATTTAACCTTAGAAGGCCTGATAACATGTTGGGAAATCTGTACTGCTCTTCTTCCAAAGGTGTGGAGAGCCAGTTAGTACAGATGCCTGAACAGTTGTTTTACACTGCAGGGTGCAGCAAACAATGTGGGTTCATTGCTGGGGTTTCCATGAAGATATCACCTTCTCAACTTCACCCCTTACCAGAGGCATGATGACCCTTGGGTTAAGCTTGCTACAAGCCATCTCTCTTTAATTTTAGATCGGCCCTATTGTCCTCTGGGACCATGATGATAATGAAGGTAAATTGCCCAAAACTGTACAAATTACACCAGATGTGCTCTAAACCCCATTTGGAGTTCTGTGGAATATCATCCCTGCCCTCCTCTGAGTGTAATTATTATATGTTAACTGTGTCATTTTGTTGCTTCTGACCACTAGGTTTTAATGATGTGCGTACACAGACTCCAGCATCTCTATGATTCACCACTCTCACTGGCTTTTCAACACTTAAAAGTGTTCGGATCCATCTCATTTCTGATGCAAAATTTAACTTTAATAAGGAGCTTTGGGAAATACTGGTTCAAAGAATGTCTCACTCCAGCAAGCTCTGCTACATTTGCCAAATGTCGTGACTTAAATAACTTTCAAATCATGTCTAATTTATCTCAATTTAAAACCCTGTATTACTGGCCCAAGTCTTGTTACAATCAGGCAAGGAGCTGGTGAAATGGCTCTCTTCTTGTCCCACTCCTGGTTTGACTGCAACTTACAAAGAAGGAGCAGGAGTCTTAACAAGAACAGGCAGTTGTCTCACACAAGGAACAGTTTAATGCATGATAGCAAAAGGTACAAGTTACATTGACTAGCTAAGCATTAAGATTTTCATCAGCCACAGATGACACATCTGTCTCCATCATGCTCGACTGCTTCTTCCCCATCCAAAGACAAATATAATTTGAAGAAATACCTGAGACCTAATGGGATTGAGAGAATGTGTGATGGTTATATTAGAAATTTTAATCAATTTGATTAGGCATGCTATCACACTTCTCTGGAGGAGGAGGGGCTTGAACGAAGGCCTCGCTCAGGAGTAGAAGCTCGACAACTGCACCACAACAGCCCCACTTGGGTAATGGTTATATTAATTAAGGGTTAATTAGGCATGAACGAGTTGTATAAGTTTAGGGAGCTAGTAATCATTTGGAGGGGCTCTTGTGGTACAGTGGTAGTGTCCTTACCATTGAGATAGGTGACCTGGGCTCACCTGCTCCAGAGGTGAGTAATAACACATCTGAACAAGTTCATTAGAAAATATCTAAAAAAAACTAATCAGTGGGATCTGGGTGTGCTAACTGGAATTCGGCACTTCCTGAAAGTGTGGAGTTGAATTCTGTTTAAATATGTTACCTTTTAAAATGTAATAATAGGGTGTAGCCAAATACATCTTCCAACATTAACTCTTTCAGAACCATTATGTTATAAAACACCACTATCAACACTCTGGGATTACCAGAGATAATGGGAACTGCAGATGCTGGAGAATCCAAGGCAACAAAATGTAGGCTGGATGAACACAGCAGGCCAAGCAGCATCTCAGGAGCACAAAAGCTGACGTTTCGGGCCTAGACCCTTCATCAGAGAGGGGGATGAGGTGAGGGTTCTGGAATAAATAGGCTGCAGGCTGCCCGAAGGTTGCAGGAACAGCAACTCATATTCCGCCTGGGAACCCTGCAGCCTAATGGTATCAATGTGGACTTCACCAGTTTCAAAATCTCCCCTTCCCCAACTGCATCCCTAAACCAGCCCAGTTCGTCCCCTCCCCCCACTGCACCACACAACCAGCCCAGCTCTTCCACTCCACCCACTGCATCCCAAAACCAGTCCAACCTGTCTCCGCCTCCCTAACCTGTTCTTCCTCTCACCCATCCCTTCCTCCCACCCCAAGCCGCATCCCCATCTACCTACTAACCTCATCCCACCTCCTTGACCTGTCCGTCTTCCCTGGACTGACTATCCCCTCCCTACCTCCCCACCTATACTCTCTCCACCTATCTTCTTTTCTCTCCATCTTCGGTCCGCCTCCCCCTCTCTCCCTATTTATTCCAGAACGCTCACCCCATCCCCCTCTCTGATGAAGGGTCTAGGCCCGAAACGTCAGCTTTTGTGCTCCTGAGATGCTGCTTGGCCTGCTGTGTTCATCCAGCCTCACATTTTGTTACTCTGGGATTACCGTTGACCAGAAACTCAACTTTATGCACGATCTAAATACAGTGGCTACATGAGCAGATCAGATGTTAGGGACACTGCAGCAAGTAACTCACCTCCTGACTCCCCAAAGTCCATCACTAACAAGGCACAGGCAAGGAGTGTGATGGAATACTCCCCACTGGCCTGGATAGGTGCAGCTCCAATAATACTCAAGAAGCTCAACATGATCCAGCACAAAACAGCCCACTTAATTGGCATCGCATCCACCATCATCCACTCCCTCCACCACTGACGCTACATAGCAGCAGTGTGTATTACCAACAAGATGTTCAACAGAAATTCACCAAAGATCTTCAGACAGCACGTTCCAAACCCACACCATTTCCACCTAGAAGGACAAGGATTTCAGTTACATGGGAACACCATCACCTGCAAGTTCCCCTCCAAGCCACTCACCATCTTAGCTTGGAAATACATCACTTTCCTTCAGCGTCACTCGGTCAAAACCCTGGAATTGGCTCCCAAATAGCATTGTGGGTCAATCTGCAGAATATGGATTGCAGCGGTTCAAAATGCAGCTAACTATCACACAGGCAACTAGGGAAGGATGATAAATGCTGGCCCAGCTAGCCACATGCACGTTCCATGAGACTGTGTAAAATAATTCATGCACCACTAGCATTTGCTCAGTAAGTTATTGTTACTGTCCTTTATTTTAAGGGCCGGATTAGAATGCAGCCCAGACGTGAGATGTGAGATGCCGCAATGAAAATAATCAATTGCAATTCAAGATCTTATAAAAAAGTCTCTGGGATGTTTCTGAGAAAATAATTGACATAAACTTCGCACTGTCTCTTAGCTTACTCTAGAAAAGGATCTTGCCAGTTTCTAGTCTAAATCACAGACATTTCAATCTTTATCAATATCAATAGAATACTTCCTTTTAACAAACAAAACTTCATCTTTATAGCATGAAAGTCATGCCATTTTAAGTTCTGTCAATAGAAGGGCATTTCCCAGAATGTTTCTCATTCAATGAAAAAAAACCTCAGTGGAAGGGAAGTTTAAAGATTAAACTGGCACAATTGTTGATTGGTCTGGCAGCCAGCCAATTACACTGACATCAGCACTGAGATGCAGATGTGCACTGTAGGGATCTTTCTGGCTGGTGTAAACAGAATGCATCCCCTTGATGTTTTCATACGAGAAAGAAATGTCTTTTGGCCCCATTGAAATCGCTCTTTAGATGAGACAAACACCACATGGAACACATCTGGAGGGTAAATACCTCATATTCAAAACGCTGACCCAAAAATGTCCTTCTCCCTTTAAATTCCTTGTTTCAAAGCATTTGTCAGTGTTAACCATACAGTCTTCAGTTGACTGAATGTAATTAAGGTTTTGCAGCTAGTTTAAGTGCTGTGGAGAACCGCATGA
This sequence comes from Stegostoma tigrinum, assembly GCF_030684315.1. Classification (NCBI taxonomy): domain Eukaryota; kingdom Metazoa; phylum Chordata; class Chondrichthyes; order Orectolobiformes; family Stegostomatidae; genus Stegostoma; species Stegostoma tigrinum. Next base: position 11,962,374 of record NC_081383.1, on the reverse strand, counting down.
CATCCCATGTTGGAGTTGGTGAGTAGATGCTGTTTTTGAGTTCTTGAAGTTGTTTTCCACTTTGTAAAATGGAATTGGAGAATAAAGCAGAACAGAGCATATAGATTCAGAAACAGCACCGATTATACCCAAAGCAATCAAAAAGGAAGGGCAAACAAAACCGCAGAAAAGCACACACCAGGAATTTACTTGGGGCTTTTCCCTCTAACTTTGGCAGAATTTCAAAATCCCAACCCCCATCCGAACCCCCATCCTGGTTTATGAATTTAAGAAGGTGTCTGGAAATCTTCTCCCATTTTCACAGTAATGGAACAGCAGAGCTCCACAGGAAATAACACCTTTCAGATCAGTTAAAATAATGGAGCATCTCCTGCCAATGCATTTGAACCAGAACCTGATGTCAATAACTTCATCACTATTCACTCACACTATGCTGGAGGTGGAAATGGACCTAGAGGTAGTGTCCCTCTAGTTGCTGGCAACCTTATGCTAATCAGGCACAGTTTCCACCCCCACCGCACCACTGCTAGCTGTCCCACTACTTGCTATCTCACTGGCCACCCCATTGTGAACTTCCCTTGTCACTGAGGGGATCACTCTCCTGACTATCCCTCTGACCACTCCCCTCATCACTGACCACTCTCCTGACTGTCCCTCTGACCACTCCCCTCATCACTGACCACTCTCCTGACTGTCCCTCTGACCACTCCCCTCATCACTGACCACTCTCCTGACTGTCCCACTGCCCACTCCCCTCATCACTGACCACTCTCTTGACTGCCCCACTGGCCAATCCCCTCATCACTGACCACTCTCCTGACTGTCCCTCTGACCACTCCCCTCATCACTGACCACTCTGCTGACTGTCCCTCTGACCACTCCCCTTATTACTGGCCATTCTTGCTGGAGGGAGCGGTAGTAAGCAGATACATGGGAACACCAGCCCCTGCAAGATCCCCTCCAAGCCACTAACCACTCTGACTTGGAAACATATAGCCATTCCTTCACTGTTACTCGGTCAAAATTCTGGTATTCCCTCCCTAAGGGCATTGTGGGCCAACCTACAGCAGGAGGACTGCAGCGGTTCAAGAAGGCAGCTCACCTCCACCTTCTCAAGGGTATTTAGGGACAGGCAATAAATGCTGGCCCAGGCAGCGATGCCCATCTTCCAACAGTGAATTAAAAGAAAAATGTTATGAAACTGCCTCCCTGCTGAGAAGGGAGATGTGGGGGTAGGTGTGTTGATTGTTACATTCCCCCACCAGTAGATTTGCGGGTATGTAAAGGGTGGAGAGACCCTGTAAAATTCCAAGGATGGCATTCTCCCTCAGCTAGCAGCGACCCCAGTCAGTCCATAACTGTCCAGTGGGAGGGGTCTAAGGCTGCTATGCTTGGCCCCAACTGAAAGCTTAATCTAGACAATAATGGCCACCTTTGGGTAGTTTCACACCTGTCTTCAAATTTCAGGTGAACAGGAGGGGCTCAGGGGCAGGGAAGGTCAGATAGTGTCAGAAATGGGGTGGGATGGTGGGAGAAGGAAGCCAGGGGCTCCCATCGATGAGGGGCAGCTACCTCCACAAAACCCCCACCATTGACACTAAAAGGCCTGAGCTCCCATCACAGCCCTCTCATCATCACAACACTCCTAGGTCTCTTCTGTCCATAATCTCCTGTGTCTCACCATCCATCACTGGTCTGAGCAACCCACAGTTTGCTGGTTCTTGATTCCCAGTACTTAGGCTGATTCCTTGTTCCCCCCACTTCCATCTTTGCATGCTCCAACACTGCTGGGTCAAGACAGCTGCCAGATTGGCTTACTCACACAGGGGATTGGGGGAGCAGGCCACGAGGTCCCATCTCCAGCTGATTAACACTCCTCTAGGCAGCTCTTATCAGAGGAAGGAATGGTTTCCCAACTCACTGCCATCTGCACAATCCTGGCTGGGGTATCAATCTAATGCCCCATTTGAAAGATGGCATCCTGGTTGTGCAGCCACCACCATTGCCCTCTCCCCCAAAAACTCAGCCCCCAAACAACTCCCCCAGCCCCCTGACCCTAAACCTCAGCACAAACCCATGGGGTCAGCCAGGATCGCATTCCCTGGAGTTAGACATGGACCCACCCAGAAGGATACAGCAGTAAAATCTGTAAATAGCTCACCTTGTAACCACTTTGAATGAGCCTGTTCAGACATATTGTGATATAGTTCAGGAGCAGATGGGACATAAAGCTGAGCCTCCTGGCTCAGAGATAGGGGCAATAACTCTGTGCCACAAGATACAACCAGCTTGGCTTTTATAATTTGAAGTGGAGCTCCAGTGCATTGATTTCAAACATTTCTGAGTTTTGTCTTTCCCCAAAGGCAAAATTTTCTCTTCAGTGGAACCCCTAACATTCAGGGCTATTACATTTATCAGCAGATTATTTATGCTGTGGTCTATCTTTATTTACTTTGTGCTGTTTGTCTTCAACTACCTAATGCATGCTATTTGTTTGTTCTCTGGTCTAAACTGTGTGTATTTTGGAGTGACGTCGCATCTGGTGCCGTGCATTTGCTGATACAGATTGTGAAAGACACAAATGGTATCTTCAGCTTTAAGATTTTAACAAGCTGAAAAGAGCATTATGCGTCACACAAACCCTTCACTTGCTCCTTTCATCTGTTACAGACGACTGGTCCTTGCTGTCTTTTCAGCGTTCAAATTCTTCAGCCTGGCTAATTACACAGCTAGGAGGATGTCAATTTGATGCTCCGAAGACTTGACAGCCCAGGGGCTGATCATTCGTTATTCAGTCACCACTTCGTCAGAACCAGTGAGGCACAAATCCCAGATAAATCTTTATCTGCCTTCAGAAAACGTGTCGATTTTCTTCAGCAAGGTTTTGCTACCAGCACTCAGTAAGACAACAGGTACAATTTTTAATTAACAGACATCCTTAAAGATGAATGAAAACAAAATGCAGCGGGAGCTGAATATCTGAAATAAAAAAACAGAGTGCTGGAGAAAACCAGCAGGCTTGACAACATCTGTGGAGGCAGAGAGAGAGAGATAGACAACATTGTTCAGGCCAAACTCATGGTCCAGAGAAGAATTGGTGATAGATTACATGCGACAATTAATTTCAAACTTAGTGGCTTGCTCAGTGGCAGGAAGAGTCATCTATGTAATGGTGCAAAGGTTGCTGTAATTTTACCAGATCAACGCCTGCTGTCTTATTAGAGAGAGATGACTGGTGGTGGCTTCACCTGAGGGGAAAGGTTGAGAAGGTGAATCCTTTATGGTTACATTTGCCAGTGTGGGACTTGAACCCATGCTGTTGGTATCACTCTACATCACAAACCAGCCAACTGAACTCCTTTTAATGGGACATCAAAGTCATGTATAAGCCACAGTGGACTGGGGTGGGAGGTTCCGTGATTGATAACATTAATTCTGACAGTCTACTCACTTTCACAGTCATTGCCCAACCAGAGTTTGTTCTATTCAGTTTCACATTGCTTACACTTATAATTTGAACGTAAGAGTGGGGAGATTATCCTTCTGAGCTCCATAGCAACATGACTGGGGAACATGTCTGCCTAACCTTTGATCCACTCCTCCAGATTATTGTCCAATTAAAATTACCCCACAATCTCTGGTTTTCTAGCAGAATTCCTCCTCATGCGTCATAATTATAGTCCCCTCTCCATTGGTCGCCACATTTTCTGGCCCCCCAACCTTGAATATTCCCTTGTTAAATCTTGCTGCTTCCCCTCGTTCTCTCTTCACTTTTAAGTTGCTGTTTAAAACTTGGAGAATCATTTTCCTTTCCCTGGAGGTGTTGAGAAAAGATAATATTTGAATAGGTTTACCAGGAGAAGAATTCGACCCCTTCTCACCACCTTGCAATTAGATGCTATATGACAATGCCCATGGGTGGATTTCATGACCCATCAGCAATTTAAGTCCTTAATTCATGAAGTTTTGGCCACTGAAGACCCTCAACTAGCCACCTCCCTGATCACCTGCCTCCCTGGAAAACAAAAGAGGTTGCTAGTAACTGAGAAATTATGGCAACCTACCAACTGAGTTCTGGGGCATGGATAGTATGTATTGTCAACGCCAACACCTGCCTTGCCTGTGATGCACCAGTCCCACTGCCCATGCACCCCACCCCACAAGAAACAGAAAGGAGGGTCATACCTTACCTGGGAACAACCGCTTGCAAGTTTCCCTTCAACCCACTCACCATCCTGACTTGGAAATATATCGCCGTTCCTCCAATGTTGCTGGGTCACAATTCTGGAATTTCCTCCCTAATGGTCAACCTACAACACGTGGACTGCATCAGTTCCAGAAGGCAGCTCACCACCACCTTCTCAAGAGCAACGAGGGATGGATAATAAACACTGGCGCAGCCAATGATGTGCAATCCCACAAGTAAATAAGAGAAAACTTATCGTCACTAGATCCGAAGGAGTAGGCCATGTTCAGGCTATAATTAAGAACCATAAATGGTATCTTCTGGAGATGTCATCGCCAGTGTCAAGGTCAGTGATACAGCAAGATGCTCATCCTCACCTGCCTGACCCGTTTGTGATCCAATGAATTATCTCATCAGTGGGTGGGGAAAGAGTGCAACAGGTTAGTCACCACATAAGACAGTCAGCGCCCATACTCCAAAAAATTATTCGAGATTTATGACCTTGGCTTTGATCAAGCTGTGAGTCTGATGAGTTAGTAGGAACTGCAAATGCTGGAGTCTGAGATAAAAAGGTGTTGAGCTGGATGAACACAGGAGGCCGGGCAACATCAGAGAACAGGAAAGCTGATGTTTTGGGTCTGGACCCTTCTTCAGAAATTTTTTTTTCTCTCTCTCTGGCGAAGGGTCCAGGCCCAAAACGTCAGCTTTCCTGCACCTCAGATGCTGTCTGGCCTGCTGTGTTCATCCAGCTCCACACCTTGTTATCACAATATCTGATGTTGTGACTCAGGGCCAATTAGTATTCCTGTGAAACACCTTGGGGTGTTTTTTAACTGTGTTAAAGAAGCAAGTGATTGTTGTTTTAGTGTCACAATCACTATGCTGCCATTCTGAGGATGGCGAAGTATTTATTTCCACCAAAATTGTTGCTGTTTCTAGACAAAGCCAGACAGCAGAACAAAAGGATCATCAATGCCTCATACAGTACCATTGACTATCTTCCACAAATCCAACATTGATTTACTATCACATAGACTAAGTGTGCACAATCCTACCTCCTGACTTCTAACATTAAAAACTGGAGTTAAATTCTGGTTCAGGACATGATCAACCAATCAATCTCTGAGCCAAGTGTCTGCAATTCCCCCTTGAGTTTCTGAACGGATTGCCAGACACAGCATGTGGCGCAGATGCCTGGTGTTTTAAGCTGAAGGTTACTATCTCCTTCATTGTGTTCTCCCATTGGATTGTGTGAAGATGTATAATACTGTCCACTGCACACTGAGCTGTCTGGAGATGTCAGTCATTGGAAAATGAACCTCTCCCAAGCTATAAGCAACAACATAATGTCATAAAATTAAAATGAAACCCATTTTCTTCCATTTTGTACCTTTATTATAGTAGTTTTGAATATAGAAAAGGTTGAGACTAGGGAGGTCCAAAATAAAGTTTCAGGGACACAAGATGGCACCAGCAAGCAAGAAGTTGGTTTGAAGTGTGTCTACTTCAACGCCAGGAGCGTCCAGAATAAGGTGGGTGAACTTGCAGCATGGGTTAGTACCTGGGACTTCGATGTTGTGGCCATTTCAGAGACATGGATAGAGCAGGGACAGGAATGGTTGTTGCAGGTTCCGGGGTTTAGATGTTTCAGTAAGAACAGAGAAGATGGTAAAAGGGGTGGAGGTGTGGCATTGTTGGTCAAGGACAGTATTACAGTTGCAGAAAGGATGTTTGGGGCTCGTCAACTGAGGTAGTATGGGCTGAGGCTAGAAACAGGAAAGGAGAGGTCACCCTGTTGGGAGTTTTCTACGGGCCTCCGAATAGTTCCAGAGATGTAGAGGAAAGGATAGCAAAGATGATTCTCGATAGGAGTGAGAGAGACAGGGTAGTTGTCATGGGGGACTTCAACTTTCCAAATATTGACTGGGAACACTATAGTTCGAGTACTGTAGATGGGTCAGTTTTTGTCCAATGTGTGCAGGAGGGCTTCCTGACACAGTATGTAGATAGGCCAAGTAAGATTAGGGCCAATCAAGGATAGTAGTGGGAAGTTGTGTGTGGAGTCAGATGAGATAGGGGAAGCACTAAATGAATATTTTTCAACAGTATTCACTCTAGAAAATGACAATGTTGTCGAGGAGAATACTAAGATACAGGCTACTAGACTAGGTGGGATTAAGGTTCACAAGGAAGAGGTATTAGAAATCCTACAGAGTGTGAAGATAGATAAGTCCCCTGGGCCGGATGGGATTTATCCTCGGTTCCTCTGGGAAGCCAGGGAGGAGATTGCTGAGCCTTTGGCATTGATCTTTAACTCATCATTGTCTACAGGAATAGTGCCAGATGACTGGAAGATAGCAAATGTGGTTCCCCTGTTCAAGAAGGGGAATAGAGACAATCCTGGTAATCATAGACCAGTGAGCCTTACCTCAGTTGTTAGTAAAGTGTCGGAAAAGGTTATAAGGAATAGGATTTATAATTATCTAGAAAAGAATAAATTGATTAGCGGTAGTCAGCACGGTTTTGTGAAGGGAAGGTCGTGCCTCACAAACCTTATTGAGTTCTTTGAGAAGGTGACCACACAGGTAGATGAGAGTAAACCGGTTGATGTGGTGTATATGGATTTCAGTAAGGCGTTCGATAAGGTTCCCCACAGTAGGCTATTGTACAAAATGTGGAGGAATGGGATTGTGGGAGATATAGAAAGAAGACAGAGGGTGGTAGTTGATGGGACATGTTCATCCTGGAGAGCAGTTACTAGTGGTGTACTGCAAGGGTCGGTGTTGGGTCCAGTGCTCTTTGTCATTTTTATAAATGACCTGGGTTAGGGCGTAGAAGGATGGGTTAGTAAATTTGCAGACGACGCTAAGGTCGGTGGAGTTATGGATAGTGATGAAAGATGTTGTAGGTTACAGAGAGACATAGATAAGCTGCAGAGCTTGGCTGAGAGGTGGCAAATGGAGTTTAATGCAGACAAGTGTGAGGTGATGCACCTTGGTAGGAGTAACCAGAATGCAAAGTACTGGGCTAATGGTAAGATTCTTGGTAGTGTAGATGAGCAGAGAGATCTCGGTGTTCATTTGCACAGATCCTTGAAAGTTTACTCTCATCTACCTGTTTGTTCACCTTCTCAAAGAACTCAATAAGGTTTGTGAGGCACGACCTTCCCTTCACAAAACCGTGCTGACTACCGCTAATCAATTAGATGAGGGCGTAGAAGGATGGGTTAGTAAATTTGCAGACGACACTATTAAGAAGGCATACAGTGTTTTAGCTTTTATTAATAGAGGAATCGAGTTCTGGAACCAAGAGGTTATGGTGAAGCTGTACAAAACTCTGGTGTGGCCGCACTTGGAGTATTGTGTACAGTTCTGGCCACCGCATTATAAGAAGGATGTGGAAGCTTTGGAAAGGGTGCAGAGGAGATTTACTAGGATGTTGCCTGGTCTGGAGGGAAGGTCTTACGAGGAAAGGCTGAGGGACTTGAGGCTGTTTTCATTAGAGAGAAGAAGGTTGAGAGGTGACTTAATTGAAACATATAAAATAATCAGAGGGTTAGATAGGGTGGATAGGGAGAGCCTTTTTCCTAGGATGGTGACGGCGAGTACGAGGGGGCACAGCTTTAAATTGAGGGGCGAAAGATATAGGACAGATGTCAGAGATAGTTTCTTTACTCAGAGAGTAGTAGGGAATGGAAGGCTTTGCCTGCAACGGTAGTAGATTCGCCAACTTTAGGTTCATTTAAGTCGTCATTGGACAAGCATATGGACGTACATGGAATAGTGTAGTTTAGATGGGCTTTAGATCGGTATGACAGGCCGGCACAACATCGAGGGCCGAAGGGCCTGTACTGTGCTGTAATGATCTATATAATTCCTTGTCTTGAACTCATTGATGATTAGAAATAATGGGAACTGCAGATGCTGGATAATCCGAGATAACAAAGTGTGAAGCTGGATAAACACAGCAGGCCAAGCAGCATCTTAGGAGCGCAAAAGCTGACATTTCGGGCCTAGACCCTTCATCAGATTGATGATTAAACTGTACTGCTAAAGGAAAAGCAATGCCCAATGCACAGGCCTGTGGCCTCACTTTGCTACTAGTTTGGAAAAGAACCTGGCCACACAAAATTTAAGAATTAATTGTTCCAGTGTTAGTATTTTATGTGTTCAGCTTTTAAGTGAAAGTTTTGCCTGGCATGGATCTGGAAGTCCACATATGCTGCTGTTTCTCTTTAAAGTGCATTTGTTGGAGCTACACAAATCTATGTAGTGGTCAGCCTTCTAAATGATACTTTTTACCCCTTACAATTGCTGATTGTGTCAGTGTGGAGTAGGTCCATCTATTTGTAATCATTGACTATTCGATTGCATCATGCCCGGTCTGTTCCACCACAATGGATCTGATTTGCATCTGATGAATTGTCTCCACACGGTGCATGCTGGTTGCACTGCCACTGTTGGGCCATTTGTATCTAACAGGTAGAAGATTTCAGGAAGTTTAGATATGCTTGCACATTGACACTGCATTGGTGACGGTACATGGGTTTGGTGATCTATTGTACACTGTGAGACAAACTCTCATTAGGTGTACTGTGGAGTGCCACTTGTTGAGGCATCATTTGTTTGTGTCATTCACAATGTACCTTGGTAATACGGTGGAGTTACCCACCCATGTTGAATTTTTTATCCTGCAACCATCATCAAAATGAATTATTTGAGCAATACCACATTGCTGTTTGTATATGTTAATTGTGTGTTAATTGACTGCTGCATTTTCTGTGTTACGACAGCAAGTACACTTCAAAAGCGCTTCATTCGATTTAATGCAAATTAGAATGTCACTGTTTGTGAAAAGCACAATGTAAATGCAACATTCTTCTTTTTGCTCATCTTTACAGATCAAAGATTAAAGTGAACATATTGAACAGTTGAAACCAGTAGTTTCTGGAGTTTGTATCATCTTCCTGAAGGTGTGGAGTCATGATAAAGTGCAGAGTAGAAGACTGGATACCTTTGGATCTGTGGAGAGCATACTATCCCAGCATAAGAGAAGCTTGTTCCCCAGTAAATATTAAATTCAAGTAGATTGTCACAAAGGCTTCAAGAATAGGACTAATGTGTTATCTACATTTCTTGTGGCTTTGCAAATAAATTTTACTGCATTTCACCTGATGTAATTTTTCTTTTCAAAGCTGTGGAACTCCTCATCCCACCACCCCCACAGCTGATGATCTGTCTACAATCTGCCAGCGATTAAACCCTAAATTTAGCAGTGCATAAACAATTTTCCTCTATTTACTTTGCCCTTTTCCTCCTATGCTTTTCACTCTGCAATACACACTTTATCCATTCATTTTGTTTTTCTGCTTTAAAAGGCAATTATAATAAAGGGATACAAGAGTAAAAAAAAAACAATGTTTAACATTTAGAAACCAAGATCTAACATAGGACTGGAGAAACAGTTAAATGCCCAACAAGTGACTAAGGGAGTTAATTATTATGAACATTTGAATTCTGTACCATGTACCATACTTTAATACACCACAAATATTAAATCCTCAAATATCACATCATTTGTGTTGCATTAGCTGCGGCTTAGTTGGTTGGACTCTCTAACCGAGAGCTATAAAATTCTGGTTCAAATTTGGTCTTGGATTTATAACCTGTGAAATCACAAAAGAAACTGCACAAAGTTGTGAACACAGTCCAGTCCATCATGCAAACCAGCCTCATCCATTAACTTCTTCTATACTTCCCATTGCCTCAGGAAAGTAATCAGCATAATCAAAGACCCCTCCCACCCAGGTTATACTCTCTTCTACCCTCTTCCATCAGCCCAGAAGATGTAAAAGTTTGTACAAATGTACAAACAGAAATCAAAAACAGCGAATGGATTTATTTAATGTTAAATGTAAATCTCTCTCTGAACCTTCTCACCTGTAACATTGTATCCCGCACTCTGTTCTGCTACCCTGATGCACTTGTATGATTTGCCTGTAGAGCACGTAAGACAACACTTTTCATTGTACCTCAGTAAACTTGACAACAATAGATCAAATCAAAATCAAATCAAATCATGTTGAAGGTAATGTCATTTTGAATCAAATGTCAAACTGAGGTCCCTACTCTCTGTTCAGGTGGGGTATGGAGGATTTTGTGACATTATTGTGACAAAGAGCAGAAAGTTACGATTAGAGTTAGCAGTCCCCACTGCCCTGACCAATTACTACTTGTCAATCAACATCGCAAAAACAGATTGTCTGGTGTTTACAGAGATAGTAGGAACTGCCGATGCTGGAGAATCTGAGATAACACAGTGTGAAGCTGGATGAACACAGCAGGCCGAGCAGCATCAGAGGAGCAGGAAAGTTTGACGTTTCGGGTTGAGACCCTTCTTCAGAAGTGGGCGAGGGAGAACGTGGATTCTGAAATAAATAGGGGGACAGGGGAAGGCAGATAGAAGATGGATCAAGGAGAAGATAGGGTGCAAGGAGACAGACAGTTCAAAGAGGTGGGGTTTGAGCCAGTGAAGGTGAATGTAGGTGGGGAATTAGGAGAGGATAGTTCAGTACCAGGAGGATGGACAGGTCAAGGGGACAGGATGAGGTTAGTGGGTAGGAGATGGAGGTGGAGCTTGAGATGGGAGGAATGGTTAGGGAGGCGAGGACTAGCTGGGCTGGTTTTGGGATGTTGTTCGGGGAGGGGAGATTTTGAAGCTTGTGAAGTCCACATTGATACCCTTGGGCTGCAGGGTTCCCAAGCGAAATATGAGATGCTGTTCCTGCATCTTTCGGGTGGCATCATTGTGGCAATGCAGGAGGCCCAGGATGGACATGTCATCCGAGGAGTTGGGGGGGTGTGGCTGGAATTGAAATGGTTTGCGACTGAGAATTGTAGTTGTTTGTTGCGAACTGAGTGTAGGTGTTTTGCAAAGCGGTCCCCAAGCCTCCGTTTGGTTTCCCCGGTGTAGAGGAGGTCACAACGGGAACAGCGGATACAGTATATCACCTCAACAGATGTGCAGGTGAACATCTGTTTGATGTGGAAAGTCTTCTTAGGGCCCGGGATGGGGGAGGTATAGGGGCAGGTGTAGCACTTGCTTCTGTTGCAGGGAAAAGTTCCGGGGGTGGTGGGACTGGAGGGGAGTACGGAGCGGACGAGGGAGTCACGGAGAGAGTGATCCTTCCAGAAAACACATAAGGGTAGGGAGGGAAAAATTTCTGGTGTATACGATCAGTTCTAGGGCAACGTGCCCATTTTGTTCTGTTTCTAATTGGGACACTTCAAACCATGAAATCCTAAAGTGAGGAGAGTTAACCAGCTCCCATTGGTTATTCCACTGCCCCATTGTTGGGTCAGAAAAGGTTAATTTTAGAAGAATCCCTTTGCGTGTTTACCTTGCCCTATCTCCCAAATACCTTCCTCCCAGACCCAAATTAACTTATGTATCAAATGGAACAGATTTAGCTCCGCTTTCTTGAATTAAAAAAAAGTATGTTTATTAATCACTAAGTACAAAAAAGAATACAGAATAGAAAAAGTAAAACGTGAACACAGACATGGATGAGTCTCAGAATTGTTCGTAAAGAGCTAATTGAAGAATATTGTGGTTGTTACATTAGATGATATGGTAGTTTTGATGCAATTATTGGCTTTGCTTGTTGATTGATTCTTTTTTCCTGAATTTTTTACACAATGGCTGACTGACTGCATTCAGTGTATTTCCTTTTATTTTATCTGCAGTGCAGAGGTGTTTAAATGGCTTTCTCAGAGCTGGGAAACTCATTTACACTTACTAGCATGTTAGACCCCTAACATGCACAGACCAGGGTGATTCCTTCTCCTGAGATAACAAGGTGTAGAGCTGGATGAACGCAGCTGGCCAAGCAGCATCAGTGGAGCAGGAAAGTTGACATTTCGGCCTATACCCTTCTTCAGAAAAATTTCTGAATGAACTGTGTGAAATTGCTGTGTTCATCCAGCTCTACACCTTGTTATCTCGGATTCTCTAGCATCTGCAGTTCCTACTATCTCTAAATCCTTCTCCTGTATGTTCTTAAGAGAAGGGGAAAATGCAAATATATCTCTCACAAAGACTGTTGCCTTTTATTCCCATCATGCTAACAGTTTGAGAAACTTCAAGCAGATTACTAGGTCGTGCGATTTCTCCTCTTAAGCCTTTTTGACACTTCATCAGGTGTGACAGTCCAACATCTTTCTCTCCCAGTAGCCATTGAATCTGCAGTTAATTTTTTCCTTCATGTCCTTTTTTTTAAAAGAAGGCATGTTCTGCAGTTAACTTCATCCTTCGCATCCTTTATGTTTTGAAAAGAAAAGACCCATTCTGCTTGAAGTTTGATATGTCCAAAGGTGATTCAAGATTATGATCTGTGGTCATGATTGGCCATTATCACCTCATTAAAACATATGCTAAAAATTGTTAGAGATAATGGGAACTGCAGATGCTGGAGATTCCAAGATAATATAATGTGAGGCTGGATGAACACAGCAGGCCAAGCAGCATCTCAGGAGCACAAAAGCTTTTGTGCTCCTGAGATGCTGCTTGGCCTGCTGTGTTCATCCAGCCTCACATTTTATTATCTGCTAAAAATTGTTGGTGGATGTGGAAGTTGGTGTGTGATAACAACAGTCAGAGCAAAAAAATCAAAGGATTTATATGGCACGCAATCTATATATTTTTGGTTAAAATCAATAGCACTGATCATTTTCTGCAAACTTCCTGTATTGAATTTCACCCAACGAAATGGCAAAATTGATATTTAGGTACAATTTTCCACAATCTCCTAGCAATTCTGCGGCAGTTTGACAAAAACTCAGAGCCAAAGCAGGAATGGACATTATCTCATTCCAGCTGGGTTTCTACAGTGGGAGACTACGGCAAGTTATAACTGATTGTGTAACACATTAAAACAAGGCACTGCCTGCTCTCTCAGGTGGAAGTGAAAGATTTTACGACTCTATTTGAAGGACAGCACTGGAAATTCCCCTGGGTGGCCGATATTATTTCCTCAATAAGCATCATTAAAATGGGTCATCTGCTTGTTATCACATTGATATTTGTGTGAATTGGCTGCAATGCTTCCTTCTCATTACAACAGTGACAACACATTTAAAAAAGGATATGGTTGGGGGGGGTTTTGAAGATGCTGTATAGTGCATTTTTTTCAGTAAAAAAAGTTACTAATATTTGAGGAAAAAGCAAGAGATTGAGCAGAAGCACATATAACAGATCTATATCCCAAGGGCTGGTTTGGGAAACAGATCTTTTGTATTCAGTTATTCAGAAGAATGCCGTGCTGCTCTCAGAAGAAATCATGCAGTAATTGTTGGAGGAGGCAATTTATTCAGTGTGTGGAGCAGTGCGTTTGGTTTTCACGATTCTAGTCAACCACACAACAGAACACCAAAACTAATACATTACACACAGAAAATGAAAATTGCAGAAATGATTAATGACATTTGATCGTATTTCTATGAATTGTTTATGACTGTGATTTAGCTTACACTGTGGCATCTTTGAGCATGATTAGAAGCAGCTCATAAGAGGTAAACCCCCAAACCCCAATAGACACAGAATCTGCCTTTGTCATTCGGATTCACTTCATCATTAAGTTAAATTATTATTATTATTATTACTGTTATTATTATTACTATTGTTATTATTACTATTATCATTATTATTACTGTTATTGTTATTACTATTGTTATTATTACTGTTATTATTATTATTATTATTATTATTATTATTATTATTATCTGGTGTAAACTCAGTATGGGTTCAGTGCCTTCTTTGGTGATGTACATGTCTTTGAGCCTATAAAAGAATGGGAATAAGCCAGGAGTGAGGCGCCTATATTGAGACTCCAGTTTTCTGCCTCTCCTGGGAGGCTCTCAGGCCAGCTTTGCTGAGAAAGGAGAGACTGATGGATAAGGGTAATGACATGGGTTAAGCGGGTGGAGCATTGGTAGAGTAACTGAGAGGTTGATGAAACAACAATTAGAATCAAAGTAAGTACCAATGGTGGGTAACGAGGTGAGGATACAAGGAGGTAGTAGGAACAGCAGATGCTGAAGAATCTGAAATAACAAGGCGGCTTCGCAGTGGGATTATTTCTGAAGAAGGGTCTAGGCCCGAGACGTCAGCCTTCCTGCTCCTCTGATGCTGCTTGGCCTGCTGTGTTCATCCAGCTCGACACCTTGTTATCTGAGGATATGAGGAGGTGATTAGACAGAGAGGGAATGACATAGGTATGTTGTATAAGCTCTAAGGAGGTGAATGATTTGATTTGATCTGATTTATTATTGTCACATACCTAAGTACAGTGAAAATTTTTGCTTTACATACAGTACAGGCAGATCATAACACACAGGGACATAGGATGCCTGGACAGACCAAGGCATACAAACTTATAACTATACAGGAGGTGCACTAAAGGAAGATCAACGTTAGATTTGAAATTAGAAAGGTCCATTCAGAAGTTTAATAATAGCAGGGAAGAAGCTTTAGTATCTTTTGTCTGGTGGAAAGTTGAAAGAGAGTACGATCAGGGTGGGAGGGGTCTCTGACAACGTTTCTTTTATTCATTCATAGGATCAGGGCTTCACTGGCGGGGCCAGCGTTTATTGCGCATCCCTAATTGCCCAGAGGGCAGTTAAGAGTCAACCACATTGCTGTGGGTCTGGAGTCACATGGAGACCAGACCAGGTAAGGATAACAGACTTCTTTCCGTAAAGGACATTCATGAACTAAATGGGTTTTTCCTGACATTTGGCAATGGATTCACAGTCATCGTTAGACTCCTAATTCCAAATTATTTTATTGAACTCAAATTCTACCATCTCCTGTGGCAGATTCGAACCCAGGTCCCCAGAACATTTCCTGGATCTCTGGATTAACAGTCAATTGATAATAACACTAGGCCATCACCACTCCTGACAGGTATTAATAAGAAGTGTAGAAGGAGTCCATGAACGGGATGTTGGCTTCCGTGATGGACCGGGCCTTGTTCACACAACTTTCTGTAGTTTCATATGGTGCTGAGCAGAATGGTTGCTGTACCAAGATGTGATGCACCCAGACAGAAAGCTTTCTATGGTGGATCTGTAAAAGTTGGTGAGGGTCTTTATGGAGGTTGAATTTCCTTAGCATCCTGAGGAAGAACAGACGTTGTTGTTCATGTGCTCCACCCATTCTGCTGATGCTGCACATTCCGTGGTGGAGATAAAATATTCTACATTCACTTTCGGAGGGAGCAGACATATCTGTGCCAACTCCCTAAGGTCCTCATAATTATGTCTCACTAAATATCTTGTGGTCTTGGCATTATGCAATAAATCTTCTGTTATTCCAGATTTAACGTCTCTTCCATTAATACTTTACAATGGCATTATCTCATTAATAATCACTACATATGCCCAAGACAAAGCAAAGATAAAAGAAGATTGACGGCAGTAAACTACCGCAGACAACCTTTGTCTAGTGCCATGTCATGGTTGCGATGGCAAATGCAACAAGGTTGCAGGAATGATCAGCTAGGAAAGCACCGCATTATATAACTGCTTGGCTAACTTGCATGAGAAATGGCATGCCATCGTAGGATTGAAAATGCAGAAAGAATGTCGGATTGGAAAGGCAGAACTGGCAACGAGAGTAGGGGGTGGGGATTGCGGTTCACAACTATAGATGCACTCCAGGATAAACTTGAATGTAGCATTCCATTTATCTGTCCAGCCCTGTTTAACTCATTCAAAATTGTTTTCCAGTTCTATTTCTAGGAATATGACACCAACCTCCTGTAGCTGACCTTCTCTGTGATTCACAATAATGTCTTACAGTTCTCTGTGGGAGATCCTATGGCACCACCAGCATGGAGAAATGAATGACATTGTGAGTTTATTGCTGCAGGTGTCTGCTCTGTATAAACAGTTGTTCAATTTATATCTGAGCAGGTTCCCTTTAAATATTTGAGCTGAAGTAGATTGTTGGAAGCCTGTGCCCTCATATGTTTCTTGTTAGAGAAAGTCAAGGATATGACCGTTGACAAGAAGGTGGAGTTGAGGCCAGATCACAATCAGAGCAGCCACAATCTTATCAAATGGTGGAGCAGGTTCAAGGAGCCTAATGGCCTGACCCTGCTCCTAAGTCTTTTGCCCCCGTGAATTAACTCAGGCATCATTGCAATGGCTGTGATAGAAACAACTGACTGTCTGACATTCCCAGGGTTCCCACAAGCAACCCCGTCAGTGCTTCAAACAGTTAAAACCCAGTTCATCAAGCCAGTTTGACATCAGCAACTGTTTTTCCAGAAGGTTCAGAAACATCAGTGCAACCCATCGTGGCTCTGCGAACAAACAGAAAGTTCAAACTTCCGCTCAGTTTCCAAATTTTGGGCCTTCAGGACATGTTTTCCAGACATCCCTTTAACACTGTGTCAGCAAAGTCTACAAAACTTCCTCTGCACAGTTATCCTCATCTGTAATTGAGAAAACCACTTGATATTTGTTTGCATTTTTACAGGTTTGGTGGTCTACCTTGGAATCACAGATGTTAGTTATCACTCTGTCTATCCCACACAGTCCCTCACTGCAAAAACTCATACAGCCATTATGTGTACAGAATATGTGATATACTTGAAGTGCCTAAGAAGTAGGTACAGGGCATTCTGCCTCTTGAATCTGCCATTCAATAAGTTGAAGGTCTCAATTATATTTTCCCACTTATCCCTGATAGTCCTTGACTCCTTTGTCAATCAATATCTGTCAAACTCATCCTTGGATATATTCAATGACCCAATCTCTAATATTCAGTGGGGAAGAGAATTACAAATGCCAATGACTCTGTGAGAAGTGAAATTCTTTATGTTAAATGGAAGGCCCTTTATTTTTAAACTGTGACCCCCTAGGACTAGATTTCATCAATAGGGGAAAGATTGTCTCAAGCTATAGCCTGTCAAGAATCTTACATTTTTGATAAAATTGCATCTTATTGTTTTAAACTGCGATAGAAAGCAAGGTATGGGAATTACGAGAAGAGATATAAGATGATTAAATGATTGGGCAAAATAGTGACGGACAGAGTTTAAAGGGAGGAAATATGAAATTATCCAATTTAGCATAAATCCCAAATATTTTTCACGAGATAAGAGTCTAATAAATGTTGACATTCAGAGGAATTTGTTTTTCATATATTCACACATGGGACATGGGTATCGCTGGATGGGCCAACATTTAGTGCCCACAACTAGTTGCCCTTGAGAAGGTGATTGTGAGCTGGTTTCTTGAACCGCTGCAGTCCACATGCTGTAGATTGACCCCTAATGCTCTCAGGGAGGGAATTCCAGGATTTCGACCCAGCGGCAGAGAAGGAACAGCGACATATTTCCAAGTTAAGATGGTGAGTGGCTTGGAGGAGAACATGCAGTTGGTGGTGTTCTCATGAATCTGCTGCCCTTGTCTTTCTAGGTGGAAGTGGCCGTGGGTTTGTAAAGTGCTGTCTAAGATCTTTGGTGAATTTTTGCAATGCATCTTGTACATAGTACACATTGCTACTGCTGATAGTTGTTGGTGGAGGGAGCGAATGCTTGTGGATGTGGTGACAATCAAGCAGGCTGCTTTGCCCTGGATTCTTAGACTTACACACAAATTACAGAAAATTAACATGCAGCTGAAAAATGATTTGAAGGCAAATGGCACTTTTTATCGAAAAATCACGGGACCAACAGTTTTCAGGATGAAGCAAGGTAGAAAACAGATTTGCACAGTTTTAACCCACTTGCTCTAGCCTGGCAGATAGAATTAAACTCAAGACATCTTAGAATTTCTGGGGCCTGTCGAGCTCTGCCAAGTGTGTCTGCAAACCTTTATTACTGCTTAGTGAATCAGCTAAATAAATCAGGATGGTACTTACCTTCTATGATGGCTGCGCCCAACTGTGATCAATCATGTCATGTGCATCGGTTTGTACAAATCACTAAATAACAGAGGAGAAGGATCAGAACAATCACCAAAAGACCTACATTTACCAAGGATATGTGTAGGTCTACAATACGTCTGCTAAGGCCCTTTAGGAAACAACAATCCTCACTTAACCTGAACAGACCCAACAGAGCTAATAGTAAATAAAAACCGAAAGAACAGCGTATGCTGTAAATCAGGAGCAAAACCAGAAGTTGCCAGGAAAGCTCAGCAGGTCTGGCAGCATCTGTGAAGAAAAAATCAGAGTTAATGTTTGGGGTCAGAGTTTGGCCTCTTTGATCTGTCGGTCTCCCCTCCACCTAGCTTCTCCATTACCCATCTTCTATCCACCTTCCCCTCTCTCCCTATTTATTTCAGAATCCTGTTCCCCTCCTTCCTCTCCCCCATTTCTGAAGCCAGTGACCCTTCCTCAGAACTCAAAAATTAAAGCGTTTTCCAAGGGGCCAAAACAGACCTGAGCAGACCAGTGGATATGCTGAGTCCAGGCCTTTGGGAAAAAAAGACTTTGTGTTTGGCTCTATTTGGGAAAAGTGAAGTTCTTTTTCCCAAAGGCCTGAATGCAGCATGTCTACAGGTCTGTGCAAGTCTGTTTGGGCCTGCTTTCAAAAAGACCTTTGGCTTTTCGGCCTTTCTCGTTGACAGACATGTGGATAAACAATATCTATATTAGTGTTAACATAAGGCGGTTGGATTATAACCATGCACAAGTATGGGAGGCACAGTGACTCAGTGGTTATCACTGCTGCCTCACAGTGCCAGGGATTGCATGGCGGTGGAGGGGTAGGTTGCAGGGTTGGGGGACAGGGAATGCTGGGTCTGCGTAGGCTGCTCTTTGACAAGTCGGTGCAGACTCAATGGGCCAAATGGCCTCTTTCTGCACTATAGGGATTCTAAGTAGTGTTGCAATTGTATATGGTCTTAACGTGGTCACATCTGAAGTGTGGTGTGCAGTTTTGGTCTTCTTATCTCAAGAGAGACTGAATATCCCAAAGGGAAAACAACAATTTTTCATTTGATTCCTAGGATAAGAGGCTGACAAGTGAAGAGAAATCGACAAGAATGACTATATATTCTCTGGAATTTAGACCAATGAGAGATGATCCATAAGTATGTAGTAGGTAAAATCGTTAGGAAGCCTTAAAGCTGCAGAGAGGCTCTTTTCCCAGGCTAGGGATCTCAGACTTGGTGGGAGTTACACAGCATCAGAATAGGGAATATTTTCTAAAGAGCCTGAACAGACCTAAGCATATTCTGATAAGTGCAGGTCCTATGTTGATTGTCCTATCCCTGATCCTTCCCCTCTGCCACTAGTTATTTATACCCATCCACACACATGACAATAATTGATCACAATTGGGTGCAGCCATTTACAAGAAAAGATTCCAACTCTCTGTCATAATTCGATCTGCACTCTTAAATTGATATTACTAATTGTTTTATTCGTATAGCTCCATTACTTCACCTTGCCCCAACCAAATTTCTTCAATGATCTTAAATTTCCTAAACATGAAAATGAGGGTTAAAAAGTATACAGAGACATATTGGGCCATGCTTATGTGAGACATCCTGTTGAGTAATCTAGCCAAGGCTTGGTCAATCCTTTGGGATGTTCATTAACAAACTGGTGAACAAACTAAGGTACTGAGCAGCTGTAGACAAGGGCTTGGTATGAAGCACTTTGTCTTCCTGAGGCTTTGGAATGTGCATTTGAAGTCTGTTAATTGGGAAAACAACTGACCGGAAAACTTTACACAATCAAGAAATGAAGAGCATGCCTCTTATTCTGACTTAGGACAGTCCACTGTGTTCCAGATCACAGTGCAAAATACATCAGCGATCTTTTCTTTTCTCCTAAGGGGTTTATTAAGGTTTCTCATTTTTGGTAGGCATTTAAAAATTGGAATTCTGCCTCATGTTCCATATATATAAAATTGAAGTTGCTGGAAAAGCCCAGCCGGTCTAGCAGCATCTGTGGAAGGGTCACCAGGCCCAAAACGTTAACTCTGCTTTTTTTTTCTTCACAGATGCTGCCAGACCTGCTGAGCTTTTCCAGCAACTTCTGTTCTTGTTCCTGATTTACGGCATCCACAGTTCTTTCAGGTTCTAAAATAGCCCATTCCTTTGTTAAGTATGAACTTTAGTTTTGGGGGAAAAAATAAATGACCCATGAAAAGTATTTTCCAAGCCTCTCTGAATCCAATTACCTATCAAGAAGATTGCATTTGCAAAAAGCATCAGCATATAATTAATTACCGAGCTAACTTTTGCAGAGTCCACTTCATTGCTACTGAAAGGACATTCTTCATGAAACTGGTTTGGAATAATAATGACCAGGACATTAAGACATTCAGAAAATCTTAACCTATGGATTCTGAGTAAAGGAAGAAAGAAAGGCTTCCATTTATACAGCATTTTTCATGACCACCAGGTTTCCAAAAGCTTTTTAGAGCCAATGAGACACTTTTGAAGCATAGCCAGTCCAATAATAGTGAAAACACCTTAGCAAATTTGTGCACAGTATGCTCTCAGGAACAGCAATGTGATAATGGCAAGATTATCTGTTTTTGAGATGTTGATTAAGGTTTAAACATTACACAGTGAAAGGCTTTAAAAAATGTGGAGAATCAACTCCAGAAAAGCTGATTAATCCTTCTCGCCGCAGTATGCTGCCTTCAGACAAATGTGATACAGTCCATTATGTCATCAATACAGTCCAACATGGTTTCCATACTTCTGTACTGCACTCCACAATCAACAACAGAACCAGAAGGATTAGCGGGCAGACATTCCTCAGGCTCTTTAACTCCATCTGCTTCCCTGGACTCTTTGATGGAAGACCATTAGAAATAAGAAAAAGAGAAGGTCATTGAGCCATTGAGCCTGCTCCACCATTCAATAGGATCATGGCTGATACAACGCCCTATTATGTTCATTTTTTTGCCCCTTCCCCATAACTTTTGAATCCACTTCTGCTCAATAATCTATCCAGCTCAGCTTTAAATGTACACAAGGATGCTACCCCCCAGCCCTCTGTAGAAAGGAGATCCAAAGACTCACAGCCATCTGAAAGAAGAAATTCCTCTTCCTCTCAGTGTTAAATTGGCATCCTTTTATTCTGAGAGTATGCCCTCTGCTCCTAGACAACGATTGCCTCATTGGTCAAATTCATTGTGCAGTGTCAGCAGCATTAATTTCTTCACTTCTTTCTGCGGGAGTTTCTTTACTGGTCTTCCATACATGATTGAAATTAAAATCTTTGTATTCAGATTGGTGGCCTCACCCTGCTTCACTTCACTCCTAGCAGCTTGCTCATTTCAACCCTGCATGGAAGAAGCGATCAGCGAATGTGCCTTCCATTATTGTCTTCCATACCTTCTTCATCAACTGCACTGTATCCTTTTCTTCATTAATGGATTCAATAGCCTGAGAGATCAGCTGCCATCAGTAATGGACTTTCAGATTCCTATCCACGCCCTGATCTATTGAGTGCAGCATGGCTATGGTGTTAGAAGACAAGAACATTAGCCTGACTCTCTTGTGGTCAATGAAATTGGAGCACACAGGACAGTTTGTCTATAAGGATAATAACCCTCCTTTATATGTCTTATGCAGTTTCCCTTTCCATCCCTCAAAATCCTCAAGGTCAACCAGGTGGCTCTATTCGCTTATTCTGATTTAGTAGCGTCTCAACCTTTACAAAGCAACATGGCATCTTCTATCACAAGAAGTGGTGGATTTTTGGTGCCATTAATGTTTGTGTATACCATAGAAATGGCATATCCCATACTTCGCAGTTCACCATTACACATAGCATTTTTAAACACTTGTTGCAAAGTTTGTTAGAGTACTTGTGGATTGGAAGGCAGGATGTTAGAATTTGATGTTTGTAAAATGGTAGGGGAATAATGTGTGGTCCCTTTAAAAGATGATTTTTTTTAGGCTTGGAGATTTTATAAAATGCCTGCAGGCAGCAGCAGATGTGCAGCGAGTTCTTGAAATTGAAGCATTGTAACAAAGGGCTATACTATTAGTGGGCAAAGCAGCATTTTTACCAAGACATCAGGTTTTTGGATTTAGCCAATTAATTTGAACCAAATTCTGGATATCAAACTTCAATTAAATTTAAATATGATGGTTTTGACAACCTACGACTAATCCTATTGTAAGAAATTAATAGATTATCAAGAGTATAAAAGAAGAGGGCATTTGAAAATTAGGGTGAGAGTCAACTGGCATCAGCCAAGAGAACAGCTTTCAGCTATAAAAGAAAGAGTCACTGGTTCACACAAAATTCTCCAAGCTCTCAGAAAGCCATCATCTAAACTGAAGGTACAATAGTACTCTTAGCTAAGATTCCTGACACAAGAAATCAACAGTGAAAAGCATTCCAGACAGAAGAATGTGATGGAAAAAGGTGTTCCTGACTGGAGAACAATGGAGAAGACAAAGAACATTCCAGAAGACTTATTCTGTTGGTAATTTTGAAAGACGAAGTTTGAATTTATTTTTCTTACTACTTTGGTTTATATTGTTGGGATGTGAATTTATCGGAACAGTGAACCATTAGAATTTTGTTTTATTCAGAAATAGTTAGTAGTTAAAGTGGAATTGTTTGGTTTGTTAGTAGTTTTGTTAATTGGCTTACTGTTAGACAAATAAATTGCTATTTGAGGTTGATTGCTCACTGAGCTGGTTTGTTGTTCCTTAGACGTTTTGCTATCATGTTTGGTAACATCCTCAGTGCAGCCTCTGATGAAGCGTCGGTGTGTTTTCCTGCCTAGTTTTTAAACTCTGGAGTCCATTGAGCTGGATTGCCTCACTTCCGGTTTTCCTTCATAGTGGAGTGTATGTGGGGTCGAGTTCTATGTGTTTATTAATGGCTTTCTTTGTGGAGTGCCAGGCTTCTAGGAATTCCTGTGCCTGTCTCTGCTTAGCTTGTCCCAGGATCTTGGTGTTGACCCAGTCGAAGTGATGGTTCTCCTTATCTATGTGGATTGAGATGAGTGAGTACTGGTCGTGTCCTTTTGTAGCCACTTGGTGTTCATGTACTCTTGTTGTTCCTTCCTGTTTGTCCGATGTAGTGTTTCTCACAGTCACTACAGGGGATCTTGTACATGCCATTGGTCCTGTCCATGGCGGGGAGTGGGTCTTTAGTTTGGGTGAGCAGTTGTCGTAGCGTTGATGTGGGTTTGTGTGCCACTCTGATGCACACGAAAAGCCACACACCCGGATCAGGTACTGAACTTCAACAGTAACCATCCCAGCACACACAAACGAAGCTGCGTGCGAACACTATTCAAAAGGGCAACACCACACTGCAGCAACACGGAACTACGCCAAGGGGAAGGAGAATACCTCTTCCAGGTTTTCAAGGATAATGGATATCCAAAAAACTGGGTCAGAAGATGCCTATCCAAACAACATCAGGCAGATATCACATGCCCTGACACACTCATCACACTACCCTATATCAGGAACACATCAGAACTCACCACAAGACTCCTATGACCGCTGGGCATCAGAGTGGCACACAAGCCCCATGTCAACCCTACAACTGCTCACCCGAACTAAAGACCCACTCCCCGCCATGGACAGGACCAATGTCACCTACAAGATCGCCTGCAGAGACTGTGAGAAATGCTACATCAGACAAACAGAAAGGAAACTCACAATAAAAGTGCAAACACCAAGTGGCTACAAAAAGACACGACCAATACTCGCTCACCTCTATCCATATAGATAAGAAAAACCATCACTTCGACTGGGATAACACCAAGATCCTGGGACAAGCTCAGCAGAGACAGGCACAGGAATTCCTAGAAGCCTGGCACTCCACAAAGAAAGCCATTAATAAACACATAGAACTCGACCCCACATACACTCCACTACGAAGGAAAACCGGAAGTGAGGCAATCCAGCTCAATGGACTCCAGAGTTTAAAAACCAGGCAGGAGAACACACCAAAGCTTCATCGGAGGCTGCACTGAGGATGTTACCCAGTGTGGTAACGAAAAGTCTGCGAAACAAGAAATTAGCTCAGCGAGCCAATCAATCTCAACACCCACAACCCGAGTTACAAATCTACTCCAAAACCTTAGAAGCTGTTATTTGTTGATTATAAAGTATTTTCAGGGATTTCTTTCATTTACCCACTATTTATAACAGATTGGGCGGGTGACAGACAAGTTATATGACGTTTTACACTTGCTTTAATAGAGTATGAGACAAGGCGAGATTCTCTGGGTGTTTTGGTTTTAATTATCAGAATGGGGCTGACTGCTGCTTCATAACACATTAAGGAGCAATCAGATAAAATAGTCCCATCTCAGTTGCGTCAAAATCTTCCTAGATGCAGACTTATTCAGGATGTGGGTGAGACCATTTGCAGATAATAATCTGTCATTGCTATGGTAACTACCTCACCTTCATTATTTAGCATGTGGAAGATGATGTAGGGCCTGGTCTTATTCTATCCAGCTGTCCATCACATTTCAGCCCAGTCAGGGTGACTCACTGCTTCTGCAGGATGGGACTGGAGATGGAAAATTTCTCTGCTCCAGCTGCCATACACCACAGTAGCAGAGTTTCTTCAATATTGGAATAGGCAAACATTCTCATTCTCTTCCTCCCTGGAGAGAATACTTCCATGCTGAACTGTTCCAAGATTGTCGCCTTGTGTTTCAAGATGGACCACAAGCTCAATGGTAGAATCCTTCCATCTTCAGTAATGGCTGCTTTCAGCGTGCCATCTCAGATTTCCACTTAACTGCATCAACTTCAAATTCCCTCTGATCAATGGTACTTTTAGATAGCTGACAGGTTGAGGCATCCTCGCAGGCTTTGTGCACACAGGAAGAGCTCAATGTCAACCCTGTGGCTCATTCAGATCTCTATGCACTTGCATTTTGGGTTGGCATTATTCCACTCTGTTGGGTTGGCATGGTCATATGACAACCTTGCCTAAATTCAGTTCACCCAGAATTACCTGCCTGGGCTTTAGGCCTTTTACAAACAACGTTGGATTGAATTTGCGATTATCAGTGAGAATGGCTGGCAGCTCTCACGAAACTGGAATTTTGGGTTCTCTGAATTCAATGCCTCATGGTTTCACTTTAGCACCTCTTAATATAAAGTAGAGACAGATCCAGAAACCGAATTGTCGACTGTTAATAGATGATGTAAACATGTAACAGAGAAATGTTGAAAAATGGAGCAGAAGTAGCTCATTCAGCCCTTCTAACCTGCTCACCCGTTCAATGTGGTCATAGCTAGCATTCTTTCTAATTTTCTTATGTGCAGGCACCACAAACACTAACGCGACAGAATCAGAAGTTAATTTTCAACACAGTAACCTGTTCCTGCTTTCACCCTATACTCGTTGATCCCTTTAGCCCTAAGAACCATGTCTAACTCCTCTTGAAAGCATTCAATATTTTGCCCTCAACTACTTTCTGTGATAGAGTTCCATTGCCTCGGCACTCTCTGGATGAAGAAGCGTTTCCTCATCTAAGTTCCAAATGGCCTATTCCATTTCCTTAGACTGTGACCCCTGGTTCTAGACTCCCCAGACATTGGGAACATTAACCCTGTCTAGGCCTCTTAGAATTTTATAGGCTTTCTTTGAGATTTCCCCACCAGTCTTCTAAACGCCAGTGAATATAATTCTAACCGATCCAGTCAGTCCTAGAATCAGTTCGACCATTTTTTGTTCCTGTCTCTCCATGGCCAGAACAACCTTTCTCAGGTAAGGAGACCAAAGTTGCTCACAATATTCCAGCTGAGATCTTACCAAGGGCCTGTACAATTGCAGCAAGACATCGCTGCTCCTCAGCAACAGTCCAGTGTAATTACCACTGGCCTGTTAGTCCAACCAGTCATACTAAGTTCTGGGGACCCAGGTTGATTCCCACAATGGCAAATGGTGGAATTTGAGTTCAATAAAAATCTGAAATTAAGATTCTAATGATCACCAAGAATCTATTGTCGATGGTAAAAACAACCCATCTGGCTCACTAATGCCTTTAAGCTAAGGAAACTGCCATCCTTACCTGGTTTGACTGACATGTGACTCCAGACACACTGCAATGTGATT
Organism: Stegostoma tigrinum; assembly: GCF_030684315.1. NCBI lineage: Eukaryota > Metazoa > Chordata > Chondrichthyes > Orectolobiformes > Stegostomatidae > Stegostoma > Stegostoma tigrinum. The sequence goes on along the minus strand of NC_081383.1, from coordinate 11,936,099 downwards.
GACTCTTAACTGCCCTCCAGGCAATTAGGAAGGCAATAAATGCTGTCCTAGCCAACAATGTTCTCATCCCATGAATTTCTACAAAAAATTCAAATCCCTTGGATCCTAACATTGCCAAATCATATAAAGTTGGTTTCTGCTCAGCACCAGTAAATATTTTTATTGCCATAGGATGGTAGGTGAAATTACTCCACAGAGGCTGGTATCCTGCCTTTTATATATTGAAAGCCCTTGACACTGGTTCAGAGTCCTCATTGCCAGTTCTCAGAGTATTAGAACCTCTGACACTACTGTTTATATCCGTCAGTCCGGGCTCCCTGATTGGGCCAGGTTAATAACACCAATCAGGTTCAGGGTAGGGGGAGTCCAAAACTAGAGGGCTTACTTCAAGGTGAGAGGGGAAAGATTTAAAAGGGACCTAAGGGGCATTTGTTTCCACACAGAGGATAGTTTGTGAATGGAAAGATCAGCCAGAGGAAGTGGTGGAGGCTGGTGCAATTACAGCATTTGAAAAGCATTTGGATGGGTATATGATTAGGAAGGGCTTAGACAGATATGGGCCATATGCTGGCAAATGGGATTAGATCAATTTACATATATGGTCAGCATGGACAAGTTGGACTAAAGGGTCTGTTTCTGGGAGATAGTAGGAACTGCTGATGCTGGAGAATCTGAGATAACACAGTGTAGAGCTGGATGAATACAGCAGGCCAGGCAGCTTCAGAGGAGCAGAAAAGCTGATGTTTTGGATCTGGACCCTTCTTCTGGGCTGTATATCCCTATGACTCCGTAACTCATATTCTATGAGATCCACCTGGCTGCAATTATTGCAATCACTACATCAGGGATGGTTAGCTTGACCAGTATTTATTGTCCATTTGTAATTGGTGTGGTGCTGGTGAGGTGCTTTTTTCTCTTGTGTCTTTACACTCTAGTTTTCTCTCTCTGGTGATGTCCACACGTAGGAGTCTCCACATTTATTGACAACTGGTGGTTTGGAAAATCCGCCCAATCAGTAGGTTTTTAATAGGAACAGCTCAGTCAGTTCTAAATGAGAGTGCCCTCTAACACTTGCAAAATATTCCCAGTGGACCAATATTGGCCTCTGTTGCTTCAGTTGGGTTCGGCACTGAAGTTATGACAGAAGACTGGGAGTATTCCCTGGAAATCCTAGTGTAAAATATTTCTTTCATTTATAAATTCTGATTCTGGCAAGAATAATTTCTTTCAAAAAACTCCAATGGGATATGATGCCTGAGCTAATGATCTAGTGAATAAATAAGGTTTATGAATAAGTCATCTCTCCTGTAAAATATTCTAGGCAATCAATATACAAGATTGACTCTGTTGGTAAGGTTTTGTCTGTTCAAAACCTGTTGAATACATGTTGGAAATCCAGAAGCAATGATTTAAAAATGAATAACTACATGTAGTGAAAGTACCTATTGAATATTCATTGAAGGAAGGGTCGGTGGGTTTGTATCACTCAAATTCCATGTATCGACCACTTTATGCAGAACATTGACTGACAAAACATAGCCAAAAACCCAGATAGATAAGTGCATGGAGGAGGCAGGAGTTGAAATCCCACAACGGGAACTCACGGAATTAAAATTTGAGGGTAACACATGGACTTTTAAGTTGGGAATTGGCACCATTCAGCTTCGCACTGATTCCTGGAAGAATAACAAATTGCATATAAATGAGGCAAGATTAGATATTAATGATACATTTATACATGCAACTAGGGCCCGCATCACTTACCAGCAAGATTCTCACCTAGCCATCAAAACATCAAGGGAAAAATTTTACTTTTTTGACTCATCTTTGAAAATCTGATTTCTTCATTATCATTGTATTCTCCTTACAATCTCCGCATTGCCAAGTTATTCAGACACTGGGAAAATTCTGCCCTATGTTTCCCTCACCAGTTTCTACGTATTCTTTATGTCCTCCAGCCTCTACACCCCCTCATCTCTTTACCTTGTTATAGGCGGAACAGCATTTAGCCACTTCCAGCCTACTTGTCTGAAATCCCTAACTAAATGAATCCCCTCCCCCCACTTCTCCCCCTCTCTCTTTGAAAGTTTCCTTCCTCCCCATTGTTAATCCAAATATTTGGTTACATGCCCCCCTTCCACCCCGGCTGATCTTCCTTTCTAGCTCGTTCTGTTTTCCACAAACCCCTTATGAAGTGCCTTTGAAATTTACTTTATATTAAATGCACCATTCAAATGAAAGTTGCAGTAGTATACCCATTAACAGGGATGAGAAGCTTCAGGCGCTGATCAGCGCAGAACAATAAGTTTCATGAAGCCCATTGCACAAGGCAACATTGCCATCTGCTGTTAGAAACAGCACATGGCCAGTAGTTCCTCGGTATTGACCTAATTAACTCCTGGCTGAACCAAGGTGCCTTGGAGTTGAGTTTGATATTGCACAGTGGTGCTGAATGGGTGATAGGTAGTCAGCTAACTGTTTTGCAACACGCTTGGCATTTAGCTGCATGAAAGCAAGCAGCAAGTTGATTACACTTTGGAATGTGCTAACTGAGAGGGTGGAATCATGCCTTGCTTTCCAAAAGGAGTCTGACAAACACTTGAAGTGAGATAGAAATTGACTGCTGTTCTCAATAGGACCATGGCTGATTGTGACGAAGAAGTGGACAATGTGGTCCCCATAAATTTTAAAATGCTGTGAAAATGACTGAATAACATGATCCCACATTTTTCCCATCACTCATATAATGCAGAGTTGGCCATGGTGTCTCCAGGATTGCTCTACAGTCTCTCAAACAATTTCAAAATAACCTCCTGAATACAGTTATGTGAAATCAAAGAGAAAAATCATCAGGAGACAAAAACATTGTCTTTGAACTCTTTTGTTTATTAATTGTTAACATATTGAAGCTGGTAAAATATGCCCATTTGACTGTACAGGGATGAGGTCAGAGGTCGTGTATGACCCCCTTTAGAATTGCCAATCGCACAGTCATCCCATTCCCCGTTCAGCTGATTCAGAGGCTCCGAAGTAACAGCAGGAGGAGTTTTTCAAACCTTAAAGCTGTCAAAGTGGTTTATCTCCATTAAAGGGCCCGTTTGCTACAATCTGCTTTAATTTGCCAACTTTACCACGTTCACCAAACAACACCACATGGTAGCTGTCACTCCTACAGGTCAATTTCCCAGAGAAAGTTAGAGTCTCTATATAAAAGTAAGGCTGAGATAGATAGATTCTTGGTCAGTCGGGGATTCAAGGGTTATGGTGAAAGGCCAGGAAAATCGTCATGATGAGTATTGAATGGGCCGTGTTCCTATTTATTTTCTGTGCACAGAAATGCTATAGTATACATTACACTTTCCCACCATCAAAATCATTGTGAGTTTTTTTGTGCCTTTTTAAACACTCACCACAAACAAAAAAAATCAGTGTGGCCAACTGGATAGTTACATATAAAAACCTTTTGGGCAATGAAAACCTTCAAAAGTGAGGGGGAACTAGGGAGAGCAGGAAGAGGCTAAAATAAAGTGGAATTGGTCAGCGTGATAAAGCACTCTATTCCCTGTGGCACCCACTTCTCTCTAATGGGATGAAGAGCACTGGTGAACACTGCATGCTCCCTCTCCAAGGACACTGAGGATCAAGTATAACCGCAGAAGAGGGGCAGGCAGTTGGTAGAGATGACCCCTACAGAGCCCACTGCCTGGACCTGCTCACAGCCAGCCTGGCACAGCCCAGGGCCAGACCCACAACGAGGTCACCCAATCTGCCCACACCCGTCAGCACCGAATGCCAAAGGTCAGGAACATGGGGGCTGAAGTGCAATCGAAAGCACAACAAAACATTTCTCAAATGAATAAAAAGGGATGCAATTGCCCACAACTAATAAGCCATGATGCTATTGAATGATGAAGCAGGCTCGAGTGGCCAAATGGCCTGTTCCTGTCCTACTTCTTATGATTTTATCAAAGAATGGAAGACCAATCAAAGACAGAAAGCCAACGATAAAAAAGGTAAAGATTTGACAGAGTAGGAGAAATGAAAGACCTCTGTTCAAATAGCACCTTCAACATCAATTGGACTTCTCAAATTGCTTCACAGCCAATGCAGTGTATCCGAACTATTGTGTTGTAGGAGACATGACAGCTAATTTGCTCACAGCAAGGCCCCACAATTAGCCAGATGTTAATGACCAGATAGCCACTTTTTGCAATGTTGATTGGGTATAAACATTAGCCAGAACAAGAAGGAAACTCATCTTTGAAATGCTGCCACAAAGCCAGGTGAGGGGGCAGACAGACCTGAGATTGGTATCTCATCTTAAAGATAGCACCTCCATCAAAGCAGCACTCCCTGCACTGGGGTGCCAGCTACTTTTATACTCAACACCTGGTGAGGGAATTGAGTCCAAAACTCTAAGATGCAGACAAAAGTGTTCTCAGTTGAGACATGGTTCAAACAAAATAATTGTAATGTTAATTATAAACCTCTAGCTTAGATTGACTTGTGTTATCTGGGTTTATAATACATTCAAAATATAAATGGTAAGTCATTTCAACCTTTCATAGAACTGCAATCCAGGGCATGTTGGACACCTGCCACATCCTTCATTGCATTACAAGTAAAATACTAAATAAGGGAATAACAGTGTAATTTTTTTTAAAAATGAGTAAACCTCCCTATTTTATTTTTAAATTCTGGCAAGTCTGCAAATAGGAATGTTCAAATAAAGCCAGATAATGCCTTCTAACAAAAGAACATCTTGCTCATTTCAAAACTCTGCCTGCAACTAATCTTAAGAAAAATAGACTCTTATCCACAATCCATCAATGCTCCAAGATATTAAAATGCTTTTAATAAGCAGCAAACAGATGCTAGACAAACAAACCTACTATCAGGAGAAGCGTCTTTACTCAGGCAGTGAGTTAGTGTAATATAGCAACATATGATACAGTGGGGAACTTTAGAGACTCGAGATGAGATGTAGTGTAATGATGAAGAACAGTCATGTTGAACTCAACATGTTACCCAGATCTGTTGGGTCCCTCAAGCCCTTTCTGTTTTTATTTCACATCTCCAGTATCCACAATACTTTATTTTTGTCTGTGATGGTGTTACTGTATGATGAGTGAATGAGGCATGGTACAGGGGTGAAGCATTATCACATGACACAATCATGATTTTGATCCTGGCCTAGTGACAAGTTGAGACTCCTGTTAGGTGATATTGCTATTAATTATGTTTTCAATAAAAGTTAACACTGCGTGGGCAGACTTCATTGACATTCTTTGGCAATACATCAAGACCAAGTATAATCTAAGGCAACAATTGAAAATAAAACAATAAAACCACCGAATTATTGCAGCATAAAGGGAGGTTATTCAACCCATTTCACGGACAAGGAGTTAGACTCAAAATGTTAACACGGCTTCTTCCTCCAAAGATGCTGCCAGATCTGCTGAGTTTCGCCTGCACTTTCTGTTTTTCTTATTAAACATTTCACTTCATGGCATTCTGTCACTTCCTGCCCATAACCTTGCACATTTCAAAGTAACAGTCCAGCCCCCTTTCGAATACATCGACTGAACCTTCCTCTGCTGCATTCACATGCACAGCGTTCCAGGGCCTAGCCACTCACTGTGTAAAAAATGTTTCTTCTCATCACACTGTCGCTCCTTTTGCCAATTATTTTTAAATTTATGTGTTCACATTCCATTTATAAGTGGGACATTTTCTCCCAATCTACTCTGGATCCCTCGGGACTTTGAATGATATAATTAGAAGCTGCACTCATGTTTAGTTGAAAGCAACAATATTGATGCAATCAAGGGCGAGCTAAGTGCAGAACAGAGAAATGACTGTTAAGAAAACTGATACAGTTACATGAAGAAAGGTGAGGGACTGATTGAACAGACTATTGACATTAACACTGGCCAACTGGACTGACAGTCTAGCAGTAGAAGGGGCTGGTGAAACAAAACATTTGGGTTTGAATAGTGTCAAACCTCTTGAACGTCGTTTCAATTGCATCTATATGAATTCAAAGTGTCTCACCACACAGCTGACATGAACCTTATAGATGGTGAATGTACTTCAAAGGCTTAAGAGGTGAAAAACTGTTGCTGAATGCTTCAAACCTGTAGATATTGTACTAAAAATAAACCCAATGAACATCCAAGGCTGGAAATCAGAAACAAAATCATAAATTTCTGGAAAAACTCAAAAGGTCCAGCAGAATTTGTGGAGAAAAAGCACAGTTAGCATTTCGGATCCAATGACCCTTCTTCAGTACAGTTTTGAAGAACAGACCTGTTAAGATTTGCCCAGCAGTTTTGGCACTCATGTGGCTCCTTCAGTTAAGCTTGTGTTCAAATTTGTCATGGACATTGAAGAATTTTCATGAATGTGTAGGAATAAAGATATTACATCGTCTTAAAAACTGAATTTCTTTTAAACTGGGCCTTGATGAACTTAAAGATGGTTTCCGAAGGGTCACTTGATATATCAAACTATTCACACTTCCAGAAATTTCCAAGCTAGATTACAATGAAAGTACTTAAACTGCATTCTTCTGTGAATTAGGGTCACAAAGTCAAACAGCACAGAAACAGACCCTTCGGTCCAACTCATCCTCGCAAACCACGCATCCCAATGTGACCTAATCCCATCCACCGGCATTAGGTCCATAGCTATTTAAACCTTTCCTTTTCATATGCCCATCCAGATGCCTTATAAATGTTGTAATTGTACCAGCCCTCACCAATTTCTCTGGCAACTCATTCAATACACACACCAAACTCAATATCAAAATGTTACCCCTCAAGTCCTTTCAAATCTTTCCCCTCTCACCTTAAACCTACGCCCTCTAGTTCTGAACTCACCCACTCTAAGATAATCACCTTGGCTATTCACCCCATCCATGCCCCTCATGATTTTATAAACTTCTGTGAGGTCACCTCTCAGCCTCTGATGCGCCAGGAAAAATAGGCCCGGCCTATTCAGCCTCTCCCTAGAGCTCAAACCCTCCAACACCAGTAATATCCTTGTAAATCATTTCTGCATCCTCTCAGGTTTAACGACATCCTTCCTATTGAAGGGATACTCCAAAACTTAGAGACAATAGCCTCCAAACTCTCTGATTCCAAATATAACTGGGTAACAATAAAGTATTAAAAACACATTTCTATTGTATATCGATAAGTTTTGACTGCCTGTGAAACTTGAAAATTGCTTTCCATCATGTACCAGGGGCTATGACACAGCCTTTCTATTGCAAAAACTGTGCCAGTTTTCCCACTCTGGTGTTGAGATTCAGCTAAGCTCAGATGGCTGAGGTCTGACTCAAGACACATTTACAGTGCTATAGAAGCACAGAAAGGTCATGGCATAGAATGAGGCCATTGAGCCCATGATATCTGGAACAGCTGAATAGACGCTTTGACCAATCCAGTCCCACAAGGCCTGTAATCTTGCTGGTTACAGTGTTTTGGGGACAGATCCAGATTTCTTTCAAATGAGTTGAAGATTTCACCACAACCCCTAAACCAGGCAGTGAATTCTGGACACCTATTGCCCCTTGAGCAATCTGCAACACAATATCAACAAGACCACAACTACAGAGAAAAGGCTGCACCATCTGACCCCTCCAAGAGCAGCAAGGCTTAAAGGCTTTTCAAAGCCCCTTCAAGCCTATTTCCAAAAGCTCTGATCTCAGCTGCAAAGACAATGGCCGTTCAGCTATTTGAGAAATTACAGTTGCCTGCGTGACACACTAACCAGGCTTTTACTTCAAAGGAATTTTGTACACAAAATAATGAAGGGCTTGGAGAGAGTGGACAAGGAAGGCTTGTTTGTCCAGGCAGAAAGATCAATGACCAGAGGGCATGGATTTAAGATTAAAGTAGAAGGATTACAGGGGACGTGAGGAAAACCTTTTACACCCCAGGGGGGTAACAGGTGTCTGGAATTCACCGCCCAGTTTAGGGGTTGTGGTGAAATCTTCAACTCATTTAAAAGAAATCAATAGATGTCCTTAAAACACTGTAACCAGCAAGATTACAGACCTTGTGGGACTGGATTGGTCAAAGCGTCTATTCAGCTGTTCCAGACATGATGGGCTCAATGGCCTCATTCTATGCCATGACCTTTCTGTGGTTCTATAACACTGTAAATGTGTCTTGAGTCAGGCCTCAGCCATCTGAGCTTAGCCGAAGTTCAACACCTTCAGGGTGTTGACTGGGAAAACTGTCTTCATTAGTGGCCTGTTACAAACATGTATTTGCTATCTATTCCATCCAGGTCAAAATTATGAGAGAAACTCACTCTTTCATTTAATTGTATCTTTCTTGGGCGATTGTTACATGTTGTATGTAACATAAAACCTTTGTCAATGTGAGTGTGAATGATTCAATAATACTCCTGATTTAAATACATAAAAGCTAGGATGACGAATGAACTACACACTAAGAGGGGTTTGGGAACACACATATATTTAATGATGGGGACAATGGACTGGATAATGCAGGTGTTAGTGCAAGTGAGTGAGATTTGTGGGCTTTCCCTTGTTTGAGAAGGTCACCATCTAGCATTTATTGGCACGTTGTTACCTGTCACACTCCTTGATTGTATTCCTCTGTGCCTCAGGGCATTCCCAGGATTAAGATAGAAGTATCTGAAGTCATCATACTTTCTAGCTGCCAGCTGAGGACCCGATGCCACAACAAGATTCAGCTCAGGATGATTTTTCTGTAGTGATGCAAGGATGAGAGGGTACACAAGCCCAATCATAAAAATCTGAACAGGAGGGCATTAGTGAGGCTGGGAGACATGTCCTGCTGACTTCAGCAAAGATTGAGAGTAATGCAGCTTTTTGTCTTACACTGTAAACCTTGTGTGCATTTGATGTTGAACAGTTCAGTGCCTGTTATCTTCAGATCCGATAAGCAAAGTCTCCTCACAGGATGTGTTGTAAAATGCCAAATAACTGTTTATACCTTTCAGTAGCCTTTGAACCTGAATATCACCCATTTCAGTCTTTATCGGTTTGTCTCCGAACTGTTAAAGAGGGCAGGCTGTGGCAGAGATACAGAACTTAGTCATTTTATCCAGATATGTATTTATGCAATGGCTGTAGATTGGCACATATTTTATCGCAGTTGGAACCTATAAAAACAACATTGAGATTACTTCAATACTTCCAATCAATTTTGGGACTTCAATTTTTTTCTCTTTTTTATGCATTCTTTGTTGAGCGTTTAAGAGTTCAGAGTGCTATTATCATAATTTGATCTCTTAGTTAATAGTCATGTGTTCACATCCCTCTCAATTCTAAACTTAACTGAAAGATAATTGAGATAGCAGTTGAGGGAGTGCTGCATTGATGGTGGGGCTGTCTTTCAGATCAGACACTAAATCAAGACCCTGACTGTATGCATCTGTCTTTATTCACTCTTGGAATGTGGGCATCAGAGACTGGGCCAGCATTTGTTGACCATCCCTAATAACCCTAAATCTGAGTGGCTTTCTTGGGCCATTTCAGAGGGCAATTAAGTGTCAACCACATGACTGTGGCTCTGGAGTCACAAATAGGAAAGATCAGGTAAGAAACAAGATATCCTTCCTTAAAGGATACTGTGAATCAGGTGGCTTTTTTAAAACAAAAGATCAGCAATGATTTTATGGTTATCATTAAACTCAAATCCAGACCATTTATTGAATTCAGATTTGACCATCTGCCATGCTGGGATTCAGACTCATATTCCCTGAATGTTAGCCTGAAAATCCTGATTGCCAATTCAGGAATTTGACTCCCACTCACCACTGCTTCCTCACATTGACAAGGAAGGAATTGATAAGGAGTTAAAATTTTCAAAAATCTGCTATTGTACGCTATTCACACTAATACCCACATTTAATTTTGCTGGACATCTAGGAAATAACCATTTATCCCTGACAATTTGCAAAATAAAATCAAATGAAAACTCTTAGCTGCATTTTAGTTTAATAAAGCAAAGTTTTGATCATAATTCCCAGAGAAATTCTTACAGATACGCAGGAATGTGGTCAATCCTTTCATGGGAATACCTTTTCAGATTGATACCTATCTCTTCTGTCTTCAGCGACTACATCTCTCTGTCTAGTCTTGGCTCTTCTCATCCCAAGTAGAAAGATTGTCAACAAAGATACCGAAGAGATAGATGCAAAATTGAAAGAGCAATGCCTAGGAAAAGAATGTGATGTTCACAGTAGATATGGCAAAGATCAAATGCTGTATTTTCTTATAGTTATGTTGCAAAGTATATACTGTACTTTGGCAAAATTGGCAATTTTTTGAGGCATGGTAGTTGCTATAGAGCGGGACTTGCAAACAAAATTAATTTATATAATTTATAATTTAAATACCACTAATAAAACATCAAAAATAACATTTTTACTTGTCATAATATAAATAAAAATTTGCCAGAGCCATCTACACATAAACCTTTACTAGGTGTTTTAATGTCATCGGTTTGTTTTATCCTGCAGAAGCCAAATTCAATGAATGCGTGCTGATCAGATCTCCAAGTCCCACATGAATTTCTCTTTGAACTGTAGTTTGAAAGGGGAATGGAAATCTGCATTTATAAAGTAACGTTAGCAGCTCTATGTTGAAGGCAGGTTCAATAGTAAATTTCAAAAGGCAGTTGGTTCAATTCTTAAGGGGTAAGAAATTGCCGGGCTTTGAGGAATGAGTAATGGGGAATGAAATTAATTGGAAAACTGTCAAAGAGCCAAAACAGACATGATGGGCCAAATGGCATCCTTTTCTGATGTAAGGTTTGCAGAATCTTTCAGCTCTGCTCGCATTGCTCATGGTCAGGGGACATTGTTCAAACAGTTATGGGTATATTATGCTGTGAAACTTCCATTTTAACCAGCAGTATGTTTTTAACTGGTCCAAGAGCTGAGATGCTTTCAGTTGTTTCTTTGGGACAGATGTGCATTCAGTCAGCACTTGCTTTGCTTACTGGCAGTTTAATCAAAACCTCACTATAAACCGTGCCAGTGAGTGAAGTGCTTCCTGACAGCTGTACGACCACATATTGCAGTAGCCAGCTGGTACGCTACTTCAATGTTACATGGACTGAGAGATTCAAAACATAGTATTTGAAACATATCACTCATTAAAGTGAGGAACGTTTCTCAAATCTCATCCTCACTCTTTTCATCTATTAATATATCTGACATTAGAGAGAGTCATACCATATAGGCATATTAACTCTTCACTTACTAATCCCAGCAGAGATAATGGGAACTGCAGATGCTGGAGAATCCAAGATAATAAAGTGTGGAGCTGGATGAACACAGCAGGCCCAGCAGCATCTCAGGAGGGCAAAAGCTGACGTTTTGGGCCGAGACCCTTCATCAGAGAGGGGGATGGGGTGAGGGTTTTGGAATAAATAGGGAGAGAGGGGGAGGCGGACCGAAGATGGAGAGAAAAGAAGATAGGTGGAGAGGAGAGCTTAGGTGGGGATGTAGGAAGGGGATAGGTCAGTCCAGGGAAGACGGACAGGTCAAGAAGGTGGGTTGAGGTTAGTAGGTAGGAAACGGAGGTGCGGCGTGGGGTGGGAGGAAGGGATGGGTGAGAGGAAGAACAGGTTAGGGAGGCAGAGACAGGCTGGGCTGGTTTTGGGATGCAGTGGGGGGAGGTGAAGAGCCTGGCTGGTTGTGTGAAGCAGTGGGGGCAGAGGACGAACTGGGCTGGTTTTGGGATGCAGTGGGGGAAGGGGAGATTTTGAAGCTGGTGAAGTCCACATTGATACCATTGGGCTGCAGGGTTCCCAAGCGGAATATGAGTTGCTGTTCCTGCAACCTTTGGGTGGCATCATTGTGGCACTGCAGGAGGCCCATGATGGACATGTCATCTAAAGAATGGGAGGGGGAGTTGAAATGGTTCGCGACTGGGAGGTGCAGTTGTGTATTGCGAACCAAGCGGAGGCGTTCTGCAAAGCGGTCCTCAAGCCTCCGCTTGGTTTCCCCCCAAATGTAGAGGAAGCCACACCGGGTACAATGGACACAGTATACCACATTGGCAGATGTGCAGGTGAGCCTCTGCTTAATATGGAAAGTCATCTTGGGCCCTGGGATAGGGGTGAGAGAGGAAGTGTGGGAGCAAGTGTAGCACTTCCTGCGGTTGCAGGGGAAGGTGCCGGGTGTGGTGGGGTTGGAGGGCAGTGCGGATACAATGCATCATCCTCCGACACTTCCGCCATCTACAATCCGACCCCACCACCCAAGACATTTTCCCATCCCCACCCCTGTCTGCTTTCCGGAGAGACCACTCTCTCTGTGACTCCCTTGTTCGCTCCGCACTCCCCTCCAACCCCACCACACCCGGCACCTTCCCCTCCAACTGCAGGAAGTGCTACGCTTGCCCCCACACCTCCTCCCTCACCCCTATCCCAGGCCCCAAGATGACATTCCATATTAAGCAGAGGTTCACCTGCACATCTGCCAATGTGGTATACTGTATCCACTGTACCCGGTGTGGCTTCCTCTACATTGGGGAAACCAAGCGGAGGCTTGGGGACCACTTTGCAGAACACCTCCGCTCGATTCGCAATAAATAATTGAACCTCCCAGTCGCGAACCATTTCAACTCCCCCTCCCATTCTTTAGATGACATGTCCATCATGGGCCTCCTGCAGTGCCACAATGATGCCACCCGAAGGTTGCAGGAACAGCAACTCATATTCCGCTTGGGAACCCTGCAGCCATATGGTATCAATGTGGACTTCACCAGCTTCAAAATTTCCCCTTCCCCCACTGCATCCCAAAACCAGCCCAGTTCATCCCCTCCCCCAACTGCATCACACAACCAGCCCAGCTCTTCCCCTCCCCCCACTACATCCCAAAACCAGCCCAACCTGTCTCTGCCTCCCTAACCTGTTCTTCCTCTCACCCATCTCTTCCTCCCACCCCAAGCCGCACCTCCATTTCCTACCTACTAACCTCAACCCACCTCCTTGACCTGTCCATCTTCCCTGGACTGACCTATCCCCTCCCTACCTCCCCACCTATACTCTCATCTCCACCTATCTTCTTTTCTCTCCATCTTCTGTCCGCCTCCCCCTCTCTCCCTATTTATTCCAGAACCCTCACCCCATCCCCCTCTCTGGTTAAGGGTCTAGGCCCAAAACGTCAGCTTTTGTGCTCCTGAGATGCTGCTGGGCCTGCTGTGTTCATCTAGCTTTACACTTTGTTATCTACTAATTCCAGCACCCCTATTTCAAAGCTGTAGCTTGATGAAGAATGAAATGTGCCACCAAGTGTATCAACTTGTTAAATGCTAATAAACAACATATAAGCAAATGAACTGTGTGAGGACTAAGGGGGAATCAAACTGAAGTGGTTAAAATAATTGCCATTGTGTATGGATTGAAAAGAAACAGTTCCTTGGGTCACAGAGTGTAGAACAAGTAAGCACAGTGCTATACTGTTCAGGGATGATGTCAGGAAATATTTCTTCACACTACGGACAGTGTAAAATTTCTCCCCAAAATAGCTGTTGAGGCCAGGGGCCAACTGGAAATTTTAAAACTGATGTTCTCAGACTTTTATTTAGCAATGAATACTGAACCAAGCAAGTAAATTGAAAATAAGACCTAGATCAACTACAATCTAACTGAACAATGGAACAGTTTAATGGACTGAATGGCCTGTTTCTCCCTATGCATTTCTACCTCCCCGGTTATAGATAACCACACACATCAGCATTATATATATAATGGGAGCTGCCGATGCTGGAGAACCTGGGATAACAAGGTGTAGAGCTGGATGAACACAGCACGCCAAGCAGCACCAGAGGAGCAGGAAAGCTGATGTTTCAGATCTGTGCCCTTCTTCAAAAATGTTTCTCTTGTTATCTCAGATTCTCCAGGTTCCCACTATCTCTGAATCAATTTCAAACCCATTGCAAAGCCATTTCTGAAGAAGGGTCCAGACCCGAAACATCAGCTTTCCTGGCCCTCTGATGCTGCTTGACCTGCTGTGTTCATCCAGCTCTACACCTTGTTATCTCAGCATTGTAGATATGTTCCCTTACGCTGGCCAAATTTCTGGTTTCTACTGGTCATCTGCGTGACTCACGGTAACTGATCTTTGTCTGGACTGTTTCTTACTGTAGGCCGCAGTTTTATAATGCACTACCACAGGGGCACAAATGCTTGGGAAATAAGGTAAATTTTAAGGAGAGGTTTAAAAGAAGATAGTTTACAGTCATAGAGTCACACAGCATGGAAACAGACTCTTCGGTTCAACCTGCCAGAGCCAACCATAATAATCCCAAACTAAGTTAGTCTCATTCGCCTGCACTTGGCCCATGTCCTGCCAAACATTTCTTATTCACATACTTATCTAAATGCTTTTTAACCATTGTAATTGTACCAGCATCCACCATTTCCTCTGGAAGTTCATTCCACACATGAATCATTCTCTGTGTACAATAATTGTCCCTTGTGTCTTTATTAAATTTTTCTCCTCTCACTTTAAAAATACTCCCTACGGTCTTAAAATTCCCCACCCAATGGGAAAAACACATGCCATTCACCTTATCTATCCCCCTCACGGCTTTACAGGCCTCCAAAGGTCACCTTCAACCTCCTAATGCTCCAGTGAAAAAAGTTCCAGACTATCCAACTCTCTCCTCATAATTCAAAGCCTCCAATCCTGGCACATCCTGGAAAATCTCTTCTGAACTGTTTCCAGCTTAATATCATCCTTCCTATAACAGGGCAACTGAACAAGTCTGATATCCTGTACAACCTCAACATAATGACCCAACTCGTATACTTTAAGGTCTGAGCGATGAAGGCAAGCTTGCTAAATGATAGAGAGTGACCTCTACAACATGGGACCTAAACAGTGGTAGGCCATCAATGGTGAGAGGGAACTGCAAAAAGGGCACATGCCAAATTCTTGAAGGAGTTAGTGCAGCAGGTTGGGAGCAGTGAGGCCATTGAAGGAATTTAAACAACAGGATGAGAATTATAAAGGAGAGAGCCAATACAAGTCAATGTGTAACCAAAAGGTGAGGGTTAGGACATAGAACCTTAGAGTTCTATATCTAAGAGCAGGGAAGTGATGGCTGGGCAGAAGATAATTAAGAATAGTCAAGGTTTGAGGTGGCCAAGGTATGGGTCAGCCTTAATAGATATTGGCCCATGTGGTAACCACCACCTTCAGAGGGGCAGTTAAGCTTCAGCAATAAATGTTGGGTTTGCCAGTGACATTCAGGTTCCACAGAAGAATATCTTTCTTTCGCAGGACACAAAGTGTTACAGAAAAACATAGTACAGTGTCCAAGTTTGAGACATAAATCAGTCGTGATCTAAATGAAAGGAGCTTTAGGGGCTGAAGGGCCTATTTCTGTTCCAATGTTTCCATAACAAAACACTTCAAGAGAGAATGGTTTTCTGTTGACTGAATATAGTACTGAGACAAACTGGAACCAAAGAATGTATTTCTTATGCAAATCCACACAGTAATGATTTGACCTATGCAGCTAGCCCTGATGGTATTTAAGTCACTGACAATTCACTGTTGTCTTTCATATGTCTTCAATTACAGCTGATTAAATGCAGCTGCTTAGCCTGCATGCTTTCTATCCAACACGTGCCTCATGCCCCTTTACACCAACGACAATTGGCAAATGATTGATTGTGGGCCCCTGAGCAAATTAAAGACAATAAAGCAATCTCCTCTATAATTTCACAATAGCTAGACCCTACCAAGACTTCATTTCTATCCTATCTATTTTGTTCATTGAATCTGAGCATTGTGCACAATGTTAGCATGTACCCGCCATTCATAGCTGCCTTTGTTTAGTCAAGGGTGAGCCACTTTCTTGAACACTTGTAGCCCTTGTGTAGTAGGTGCAACAATAATGCTTTTAGAGAGGGAGTACAAGATATTGACGCAGTGGCTATGAAGGAATAGTGAAATGATTCGAAGGCAAGATAGGGTGGATTGGAAGGGAAGCTTGTAGTTGGTAGTATTCCCATTTGCCTGCTTATCTTTATCCTTTCAAGCAGTGGAAGCTGTAGGTTGACGAAGCCTTGGTAAGTTGTCTTGCAGGTGTTACACAGTTCTGCTATGGTGCACCTGAAGCAGACTGAAAATGGTAGTTGGCCGATGGGGTACCAATCAAGCCAACTGCAGCTGGTGTTGAGCTTCTTGAGTGTTGTTGGAGCTGTACTCATCCAAGCAAGTGAAGACTATTTGATTACATATCTAACTTGTGCTTGGAGGCCAGCTGGAGGTTTTCGAGGTGAGACACGTATCATAGAATTCCCAGCCACTGACAGGCTCCTTGTAGCCACAGTATTTATATGGCTGTGCCAGTCAACACACTCGCTAATGCTGACCTTTTGATGGTGATGATGGAGGATTCAGTCATTCACTGCATGTCAAAAGGAGGTAGTTAGATTTTCTCTTGCTTGCGACCATCATTGGACTGATATTTGAGTGCCATGAATGCTACAGTATTTATTATTCATCAGCCTGAACCTCAATGTTTTCTAGGTGCAGGTATGCATGGACTGTTTCATTATCTGAGCAAATGTAAATGGAGCTGAAGTCAATGCAATCATCTGCAAAATTCCTCACTTCTGATCTCATGATCGAACAAAGGTAATCCATAAAGCAGTAAGGACTTGGACCAACCTGAGGGACGCCTGTAGAGATGCCCTGTGGTTGATATGAAGGACATCCAACATCTACAACCACCTTTCTTTATGTTATCTATGTTTACAACCAATACAGAACTTCCCCGCATTCCCATTTATTTCCAATTTGCTAAGGCTCTTGATGCTACACTCGGGTCAAAAATTCAGTCAGCTAGATGCCCCTTCAAATCATATACTACCCTGTCTTGCTATCAAAGATAGTTATGTTTAACCTTGGGAATTCAGCTGTTTTTCTATGATTAGATTAGTTGAGGTCTGCAGCCAAGTGGCCTTAGCGGATGGTGAACTGATCATCAGTTTAGATGCTATTGTTGGGTAAGCTCTGGTTGTCAGCACTGTGTCATTTTGGGATTGGAGCTTTCGTGGGGAGGATAAGAGCTGTTGGATCAAAAGGGCTTGCCTGGGGCTGGCACACTGGCTGCTGGAGGTAGTTATAAAAGTTCTCACCTTCTGGATGCAGAAAGCTTGGCCTGGATGGAGCTGCTGAGCTTCCCACAGGAAACGTTGCCAAGTGCAGTCAGAGGCACAAAGTGCCTCAGCTCCTCAGTGTGGACTGGGCCAACTTCCTACCTGCCTCAGATAAAACTTCAAGTCGGTGGGTTGGAATTCTGTCTTTTATTTTTAACCTTCCTAACATGACCCCAACCCATCCTCCTTTTGGTTAAAATTCCTTAGTCTTCATTGAAGAAGCACAAAGAGAAAAAGAAAACGACAAAAGCAGTCAAGAGGGATATTACATATGAAGATAAAATGGGGAATGAAACACAAATATCATGATTGGATTCTGGTTGCTTTTATCCAGTGGGGACTGGAAGCCATAATTGAACACATTATTGAATGCTTATTAACAATTTACACGATTTACAGAAACATGGCTTAGAGAGCAAGACCTCGTTAGAAAGTTGCAGGAAAATCTCAGCAGGTCTGGCAGCATCTGTGAAGGAACAAACAGAGTTAATGTTTCAGGTCCAGATTCGAAATGGTAACTCTGTTTTTTTCCTTCACGGATGCTGTCAGACCTGCTGAGCTTTTTCAGCAACTTTGTTTTTGTTCCTGATTTACACCATCCGCAGTTCTTTTGGTTTTTAAGACCTCATTCGAACCTTCTTCCCTCAGATTCCACTTCCATGTGACCTCTCATCACTGATGATGCTCTCTAGCTCTTGGCTTATGCACCAGGAGTTACTCTCAGCCAAAATTTAAGAAGGACAGTGGCCTGAGCCCCAGTGCATTGCACCCAAAAAAATTACTCCAGGAAACTGGGGAAGAGATAACAGAGGCGTAGAAAGCAGAGATCAAAATGTAATATGTGATGAAATGGAAACATAGAAAATAGGAACAGGAATTGGCCCTAAAGTCTGAGTCCACTATTCAAATAATCATGGCTGGGCACTCTATTCTGCATGGAGAGAAATCAGAGATAAGTTTTTGCGTCGAGTGACCTTTCCTCAGAACAGATGGCAGCTAGGAAAATTTTCCACAGATGCTTCCAGACCTACTGAGCTTTTCCAGCAATTTCTGCTTTTGTTTTTGATTTCCAGTATCTGCAGTTCTTTCAGTTCTTTTATCCTGTTCAGTATCCTGTTCCCATTATTACCCCTAATGCTTTGCTCCCTTTATCGCTGAAAACCATATGTATCGCCTTCTTGAAAACATTCAATGCCCTGGCCTCAACCACTTTCCATGGCGAAGAATTCCACAGGCTAGCCACTCTCTGAGTTGAGACATTTCTCATCATCTCAGTCCTAAATGAGCTACATTGGATCCTTAGATTGTAACCTGTAGATCTAGACTTCCCGGTCATCAGGAATATCCTTCCTGCATTTAGCCTGTCCAATCTCTTAGAATTTAACAGATTTCTGTGAGATTCCCCCTCATTCTTCCAAGCAAATACAGATCGAACTAATCCAGCCTCCTCATCCATCAGTCCTGCCATCCCAGGAATCAGTCTGGTTGCACTTTGTTGCATTTCCTCCATTGCCAAAACGTCCTTCCTCAGAGAAGAAGATACAAACTGCGCACAGCTGCATTGCAGGTATGGTCCCACCAAGGTCCTATACTCTTTTTTCTAATTAAGAAAATATACTTTATTCATCGGAAATACAAAAAAAACCATATTTACACACCGACCCCGTCTCGTTAGCCGCTCCGGGTTACCCCGGGGGTACGGACACCAACTGAAAGAGAAAAACAAAAAACAAAGAAAACCTCCCCGGTCATCTCCCCGAACAGTCCCCATTGGCCCCCTGGCCAGTTGGGGAAGGCGCTAGCTGGGACCAGTTACCGAACAGGACCCCCGCTACATTCCGGCCGAAGGGTTTCATAAGGCGGTCTTTCCCCGCCGTGCCTCGGCGGCGGCTGCCCCAAGCTTTAGCGCGTCCCTCAGCACGTAGTCCTGGACCTTGGAGTGCACCAGTCTGTAACACTCGGTCGGGGTCGGTTCTTTCAGCTGGCAGACCAGCAAGTTGCGGGCAGACCAAAGAGCGTCTTTCACCACATTGATGATCCTCCAGGCGCAGTTGATGTTGGTCTCCCCTCTAGGGCCCTATACGATTATAGCAAGACATCTCTCCTCCTGTACTCGTATCTTCTGAATATGATGGCCAACATGTCATTTGCTTTCTTCACCCCCTGTTTCACTTATTGTAAAAGAAATAGTGAACATGCACTATAAATGGATTATCCAGCAAACAATAGGTCAGCTAATTTAATATCAGTCTTGAAAAAATACTGGGCGCTTCAGTAAATGATAGAAATGTAAAATATAATTAAAAAGAAAAGGCATGATGGGCTCCTAACAGAGAGATCATATTAGTTAACATTATTGGATGATTTGCATTAATAGCTGATCAATTCAGAGCAATAATTAGGCAGTAGTTGGCTGTTTTTACTTTTTCAAATATAACATCCATTATACAGGAAACAGAGACAATGAATAATATAGTATTGACAGAAAGATCCTTATGATTTCATGGTCTCCCATGTTTATAAAGAGATAGTCACCTTTGAGCAAATGCACATTATTTAGAATATCCATCATTCAGAGAGTTAACATGGATTTCATGATCTGCCATGATGGGATACAAGCCCCTACACTGAGAACATTGGCCTGGGCTTTCTAGGTCAGTAGTTCAGTGATATTGATACTACACCAGTGCCTCACCGGTGTTGTGTTTAGTCACTGAATGATGGAACAGAGAGGGAGTGGGTCATGGGAAGGGGATATTAGAGATCACATCTGCCATAGATGAAAAAACAAAAGAAGAAGTAATAGAAGGTAGAGAATCCTAAAGAAATTCAGAGACTGGAGTGGGGTTTGGAGACGCAGAGCAGGGAGTAGAGAAAGGACAACATAGTCTGAAGGTTCCTTCCATAAGCAATAAGAATGTACTATTTCATGGGGCTGGAGTGGGACAATATTCAGACCCTCTTCCTATCGCATATATTCATCTCCTTTTGGATGTGTACTGCTCAAATCCACAGTGGGACTTAGTTGTAAAGTATTTGCAAATTCACCATGGCCTAAATGGCATAAATTCAAACTGATCTTGCAAAGTTTAATCCCTGAACTCATCGCACTTAAAATAATTGTGTTGAATTTCATTTTACTGCAAAGTGTATATACCGTATTCCCAGGGAGCTGTTGCAGCATGCTGGGTGTAATCTCATGGAATGTATCACCAGTTTTTAGTCAAATTTAGCCATTTGATAATTATTGAATGGAATCACTAGTTTCTGGAGATAAAGGAAACAGTTGTGAGCATTGCACAAAAAAACAAGTCAACCAACACTTTATTAAGCAGACCCAAGGAAATCAGTTGAATCAAAAATTGTTTCAGTTAAAAAAAAGAGCTCTTATAAATCATTGGTCTAATTGCAGCTATGTATCACTGTTTATTGTCATAAATAAAACAATTTAGTCCACTAATGTCCTTTAGAGAATGAAATTTGCTCTCTTGGTCTGGTCTACCTGTGACTCCAGACCCACAGTAATGTGGTTGAGTGTTGACTGCCCTCTAATGCATAATAAATGGTGGCCCAAACAGTGATGTCCACATCCCATGAATTATTTTTAAGAATTATTCCTATGCCTCTTTCACTATGGCATAAAATCAGCATTTTCTAAAGAAGGGTCCCAACCTGAAACACCAACTTTCCTGCTCCTCTGATGCTGCCTGGCCGGCTGTGCTGCTCCAGCTCCACATTTTGTTAGAGATAATGGGAACTGCAGATGCTGGAGAATCTGAGATTCTGGGCAAGGCCAGCGGGGGAGGGGAGATTTTGAAGCTTGCGAACCCCTCCAATCCCACCACACTCGGCACTTTCCCCTGCAACCTCAGGAAGAGCTACACTTGCCCCCATACCTCCTCCCTCACCCCCATCCCAGGCCCCAAGATGACTTTCCACATCAAGTAGATGTTCACCTGCACATCTGCCAATGTGGTATACTGCAACAGCTGTATCCGCAGTGGCCTCCTCTGCATTGGGGAAACCAAGCAGAGGCTTGGGGACGGCTTTACAGAACATCTACACTAGGTTCGCAATAAAGAGCTGCACCTCCCAGTCGCGAACTAATTCAACTCCCCCTCCTACTCCTTGGATGACATGTCCATCCTGGGCCTCCTGCAGTGCCACGACGATGCCACCCGAAGGTTGTAGGAACAGCAATTCATTTTCCGCTTGGGAACCCTGCAGCCCAATTGTATCAATGTGGATTTCACAAGCTTCAAAATCTCCCCTCCACCCCCACTGCATCCCAAAACCAGCCCAGCTCGACCCCGCCTCCCTAACCTGTTCTTCCTCTCACCTATCCCCTCCTCCCATCTCAAGCCACACCTCCATTTCCTGCCTACTAACCTTATCCCGCCCACTTGACCTGTCCGTCCTCCCCGGACTGACCTATCCCCTCCCTACCTCCCTACCTACACTCACCTCTACTGGCTCCATCACTGCCCCTTTAATTTGTCTGTCTCCTATCCACCTATCTTCTCCTCTATCCATCTTCAATTCGCCTCCCTCCTCTCCCTATTTATTTCAGAACCCACTCCCCCTCCCCCTTTTCTGATGCAGGGTCTAGGCCCGAAATGTCAGCTTTTGTACTCCTAAAATGCTGCTTGGCCTGCTGTGTTCAGCCAGCTCCACACTTTATTATCTCCACACTGTGTTATCTCTGATTCCAGCATCGGCAGTTCTTACTATGTCTGAGTGTGGCATAAAATTCATCATTTTTCTTCTTCTCTATTCAGTTCCAAGGAAGTGTCCCATTGGACTCATAGCATTAATTCTGTTTCAATCCCCACAGACATTTCTAAACCTGTTGGGTTTCTCCATAATATTTGTTCAATCACTTGCTGACCATCCAGTCAATTGTGATTATTAGCAGATGAATGTTTAACTCACTTTTACAAAATTCTGATATTGGTTGTCTTAGGCTCAATATTAACCTATTTAAAAAACAAACAGCTTGACACATCTTGAAGTTTCAGAGATGTCCTATGAAACGACGTTAATATTCTCCACTAATATTGTGAAAAGTAACAGTCCATATTTTACACAAGAGACAGTGAAAGACATAGAGAAGAAGTAGAGAAGATGTAGAGAAGAAAGCCCAGCAAGCTGTGTTAAGATACGTAACAGCCATGACCTATTTGGAGGGGCCGAACAACCTCTACTGGTTCATATTGTTTAGAATAATAGAAAAGCACAGAGAAATGGGCCATTAAGTCTATCATGTAATTTTAATGTAATCCATACTATGCAGTAATTATGATAGGTTTTAGCTTCTGATTTATTGTGAAGCATACCATATAATTTGCACCATTCTATGTGCTGCCCCATGATACTTAACGAATATGAAGCACAAGAGAGCAAGTGATATATTTTGTATTTTAGTAAACTTATCACGTTATGTAAGTACCCAAAGCAGAGACATCTGCTACAAAAGAGGAAATGCTGAAGGTTGTGGCAGATAGAGGAAGATTCACAAGGTAGAAGAGATGCCGACGTTAAATTATTTGACCTTCCACTCCTTAAGTTTATTGAATGGAAAATTGTGTTTTGATGGATTAGTCAATCCTTCACAACTGAATTTCACTTCCAGTTCTAGCATCTAGGTGATCTTTAAGGCCTAAATACCTACTGAGAAAATTCTACTTAATAGTATTTGATTACTCCAAGCAATCTCAAAGTAGGAATTCTGCAAAGTATCCTTGTAATGTTTTTTATGAAGCTACTCTTTCATTTAGGATTTACAATAAAATCATGAGAGTGTTCTTTTAGAACACTCCCACAATTGAACTAGGACTAACTGCTTCTACAAGAACCCAGAACAGGCTCAACGACCCAATTCTTTCTGCTATATTACATGGCCTAACAGAAGTGGCACACCAGAGGGAGGGACACAGTTTTGAAAAGAAAATCACCCAAATTTAGTTACACCACCAACCCTCACCTTGTGCTGTATATCTTTTATTGTTGACCAATGTCAGTCTCATGGAGGGGAATGTCTTTGGAGAGGCTAAAGGATGGAGCAGCTAGGCCTGATCCACAATCCTAAGGCAGTCTTGGTGCTGTTGTATTTGGTGGATCTTGAAGGACTGAGAGAAAGTACTCCTGTCCATCCTGACTCACTAGTAATGCTGTAAGGACATGTCATGCTCATCTCATGGTGGGTTCCATGAGACTTGAGAAACTCTGACAGTCATTGCTTGTAATACAAGTTAAATCACAGGCCATCAATGGAAGATTTAAATTGTTAATCCATCCCGTAAATCTTCCCGGCGTCTTGAGCTGCTTCTATTAAACCTGCAGGTCAGTGACTTTCACAGCAACTGTGTTTGCAACAGATGATTACTCTAATATCTGCCCTAATCCCAATCAGTTTTTGGCTGTTAAAATTCACCCTTCTGATTCAAAACACTGAAGGGAGAACAATTTTGCAAAACAATTACATTTTTTGTGACGTGTACTGTGGAAATCAGAGGAATCGGCATCTGTTAGTTTAGTTCCCATGTGGAATTCAGTCAAGATAACGTCAAGGGAGACGTTATAATAGGCCTGGTTCTGTCATCATCATCTTCAAATCAGACCTTAGGGATACAGATTATTCTAAGAGGATGCCAGGAATGCTGCAGTCATATCTAACAACACCACATTTTCCTGCTAGAAGATATGAAGAAATAAATAAACAAACTGCATCTATGTAGCATCCTATCACGTCTTCCAGATGCCCTGAAAGTTCTTTAAATCCTTCTGAAGAGCAGTCATCCTAGAGGGAAATAAACAGCAACAACCCAATAATATTTGAAAATGGAATTCCATTTTAAAGTATACAAAATGATTTGTACCAGTATCTCTTAATCACCAGCTTTACTGTTTTTTATTGTAATGGAGTGAGAAGGTGCGAATTGATCCTTTTCCTTGTACAACTCCTCCACTGGTCACAATAAAGTAAGATTTTAAAAAGGGAGGTGATACTTCCAATAAGTGGATATCAGACTGAATATACTCAGTATCAGAAACAAATCAGACAAGCTTCTTAAGTAATAAATTAAGGACTAGTTTATTGCAAACAGAACTTACTCAAGCAAAGATTCAAAGACAATGACAAAAAGAATTAAATTGTACAAATCTGATTTTAAAAACTACTCTTCTTAAAAACTAACACACACACACCCTCCAAGTTAAGAAATAACTATGAGCGCTCGACAGAGTGTTATTTTAAAAGTACTATGGCCAAGTGACAGTCAAATTCAGAAAAAATAATGTATTATTTACAAATTATCACAAATACTCCTCTGTAGCCAAAGTCTCTTTCCAGTCAAGCCAAGCAGCATCTTAGGAGCACAAAACCTAAAAGCTGATGTTTCGGACCTAGACCCTTCATCAGATTCCCTCACATCTGTGGTTCCCATTATCTCTGTCTCTTTCCAGTCAATTTGTTAACGCTTGGATTTCACCCTGTTGTATACGGATAACTGATTTATTTTTATCTGAAGACAGTCCAATTGATTTGAAATTCTCCTTTAAAAAATCTCCAGTTGTGGTTACGAGGTCTTCCAATGGGCAACCAACTCACACATTTTGATGAGACGTGTTTCAGAAAGAGAGAGAGAGAAGAGATATTGCTCCAGCTGAGTTATCTCTCAAATCTCCCCACACCAAATCCAACAGCTTTATTATACCCACACACTGGTCTTATTACCTATCTCTGATATTAATATAAACTCAATGACTCCAGACAAGCAGTTTATGTTCTTTGCAAAGGTAATTTTTTTTGCTCCATTACTTTGCAGAATGTTATTTCCAAAAAGCCTAAAATATTGATGTATGTCTCATCAATAATATTCTAAATTAATATTTCAAAAAACACAATTTCACAACACCATTCCTATGTAGTAAATATTGAAAGCAAATTAA
Source organism: Stegostoma tigrinum (assembly GCF_030684315.1). Taxonomy (NCBI): domain Eukaryota; kingdom Metazoa; phylum Chordata; class Chondrichthyes; order Orectolobiformes; family Stegostomatidae; genus Stegostoma; species Stegostoma tigrinum. Next base: position 11,910,957 of record NC_081383.1, on the reverse strand, counting down.
GTTTCAGTTATTAAGATCAATGAAATTCATACAACAGTTCAGCTAAATTGGCCAGCTGAGAAAGCCCATGATTATCTGCAATGTTCACCCAACAGGAATAGAACTCTAATATCTTCAGGAAGCCTTCTAATTGATTGACCAAATTTGACAGTTCACTTTATCAGAAAACAGCTAAAGTATCATTTCTTGAGATAAGATATTTTTCTGGCATATGTTGATAAAAATAATTCTAGCTATCCTTTCAAAACATTGGAAAGTGGATAGCATACATGGAGCAAACTATTATTTTCCAAATGCTGCAGCATGCTCAAAGAGGTTGGCACTCCTTGGTCTTTGATGTGTCTCCTGACCTAACAACTTCCCACAGTGGTCTGCCAGCCATGGTGTGGTGACCTCCCAGCCTGGCGCAGCAGCCTCCCAGTGTGGCACATCGCTGGCATGGTGTGGAGCCAAGGCCCGGCGCAGATGGGAAGGTAAGTGCCAACATGGTCTGCCGTACTGAACCTGTCCTGTAATGTTGGGTATTTTATTTATGCAACAAATCTTGTAACAAAAGAAGCTGTGCCTAGATACGTTTGTATCTAACTCAGCACTGTAATTGGCGGCATATAAACTTTTCACTAATGGGGAGGCAATGGTGTAATGGTATTGTCGCTGTACTGTTAACTCAGAGACCCAGATAATGTTCTGGAGACACAGGTTGGAATCCTGCCACAGCAGATGGTGGAATTTGAATTCAATTAATATCTGAAATTAAGAGTGTAATGATGACTGTGAATCGGTTGTCAGGAAAAACCATCTGGTTCACTAATGTCCTTTAGGGAAGGAATCTGCCATTCTTACCTCGTCTGGCCTACATGTGACTCCAGACCCACAGCAATGTGGTTGACTCTTTACTGCCCCCAGGCAAAAAAAATGCTGCCTAACCAGTGCATCCCTCATTCCTTGAATGAATAAAACATACTTATTGAGTAAAGGTGACAATAAAGGCTATTCTATTCTCTTGCCTAACAATATATTCTTTCTTAATGTCATTCAAAGGTTTGCAAGATTGTCTGGCCCTGATAGCAAACCTGTGTGAAATTATGATGGTTAGAAATAAAACAGACTGAAGACAACGGAAAAAGCAACATCAAGCTTATGGCCAAGACTGCCTCAACAAGAGCATCTTGATTGGAATAAACTATGCTAAGTTTGCAAGAAGGATCTGGAGGGTATGTTTCTGGGCAAGGCCTGTAGTATGCTTTCCTAATGTTGCAGGCTAATTCCCTGATATATCGATGATTCAATTAAATGTTGCAGACGAGAAAACGAAAGTGTAAATGTTGCAGTTGTCTGAGCAGTTAGCATATTCAAGCAGAAAGTGTAGTCTTGTAAAAATGTTACTAAATCAAGATTTTCAAACATTCTTCCAGGCTAATGTCAAAGATTAGACTCACAAAGATTTATGGAATGTCCTGGCTGATGGGAGATACATGGAACCGAGTAGTTTCTGTAGAAACAAGGAAGAAAAATATGGTTTAATAAAAACATAATCTGACTTTAATGATGTAGCAATGAAGTAATTTCTCTTTAACCCTGAACTGTATATATGGGTTTAGGAAAACTGCCCAGTTTTTGCGGCTACTGTATAAGCAGAAAAGGGGAGCTTGCAATCAATCCAGAAAAAAATATTTACATGGTTAACATGAGATGACTCAATCGGTTACCTTCTACCTGTGCTTAAGCTATCTCACATATGAATTAAGAACAGAGGTAGGCCATTCAGCTCCTCAAGCCTGTTCTGGCATTCAATAAGATCATAGTTATCAGATTGTAGACTTAGCTGCACCTTACCACATTATTCCAAGAACCTTTAACCTCCCAGCTATTGAAGAATCTATTTACCTCTAACTCGATAATATTCACAGACCTGCCTTAAACAAGGTCCCAAAGACTCATGAACCTTTGAAAGAAAAAAAGCTATTTCCTGGTTTCCAAGGTAAATGGGAGATCCCTTATTTTTAAACTAAATGTCCTGGATAACAAGAAATCTTTACTTTTATTTTCAGGCACCAAGGCACACGAGATGCAACAACTCAGAAGGTGATGATCTGTGATATTATTGCTAGACTATCAAACCAGAGTCCCGGATAATGTTATGGGGACCCACGGCTATTGGCGGAATTTGAATTCAGTAAAAAAAACCTGAAATTATGAATCTATTGATGATCGTGAAATCATCACTGATGGTCGAAAAACCCATCTGGTTTACTAATGTCCTTCAGAAAAGGAAATGTGCCACCCTTACATGGTCTGCCTTACATGTGCATCTAGACCCATAGCAATGTGGTTGACTCTCAATTGCCATCTGAAATGGCCTAGCAAGCCACTCAGTTGTACAAATTGCCTCAAAGTCTCAAAGAAATCAAACCAGATGAATCACCTGGCATTGACCTACACACTGGAAAAGACAACTGCAGAAACAGCCCTGTCGACCCTGAAAAGTCCTCTTTATTACCACCTGGGGGCTAGTGCCAAAACTAGGGGAGCTGTCTCACAGACCAGTCTCATAGACAAGTAACAGCCTGGCATAGTCATATTCACAGAATCATACCTTACAGATAATGTCAATCACCACCAACACCATCCCTGGATATGTCCTGCCCCAGTGGCAGGACAGACCTAGCAGAGGTGGTTTTGCAGTGGAATATAGTCGGGAGGGCGTTGTTCTGGGAGTCCTCAACATTGACACCAGACTCCATGAAGTCTCATGACTTCACATTAAACCTGGGCAAGGAAATTGCCTGCTGATTACCACATATAGTCCTCCCTCAGATGATGAATCACTATTCTTCCATGTTGACCAACACTTGGAAGAAGCACTGAGGATGGCAAGGGTACAAAATGTACTCTCGGGTGGGGAATTTCAATGTCCGGCAGCAGTACTACTGATCGAATTGGTTGAGTCCTAAAGGACATAGCTGCTACACTGGATCTGTGGCAGATGGTGAGGAAACCAACTAGACGTTAATCTTACCAATCTGCCAGCTGTGTATGCATCTGCCCATGACAATATCGGTAAGAGAGATCATGATGGTGTTTGTTGAGACAAAATCCCGCCTTCACATTGAGAACAACCTCCATAGTGTGGTGTGGCACTATCACTGTGCTAAATTGGACAGAATTTTCACAGATTTAGCAACTCGAGGCTGGGAGTCCCAAGGCCCTGTGGGCCATCAAAAACAGCAGAATCTATAAACTCATGGCCCGGCATATCCCTCACTTAGCCATTACCATCAAGCCAGGTGATCAACCCTGGTTCATCGGAGAATGCAGGAGGGCATAACAGGACCAGCACCAGGCATGACTCAATATCTAGTTCAATAATTTTAGGACCTGAACACTCACATGCCCAAACCCACAACCCCTTTTTAATCACATAGTCTGCCATTACACAATACCTCTTGTTCGCCACTAACAGTCACCATTATCAGCTATTCACTCTCCTATCCTGATCGTTAACAACTCTTTTGTCTGTCTAACTGTTCTCTACTTTTGGGGTCTATCCCCACCCATTATTTACACCTTAGCCCCACCCCCCACCTTTGTTTCTGCATATAAACCAGCATTTTCCCAGCTACCATCAGCCTGGGAAAGAGTCACCAGACCAGAAACATTAACTCTGACTTCTCTTCACAGATTCTGCTGGACCTGCTGAGCTTTTCCAGCAACTTCTTGTTTTGTTTCTGATTTACAGCATCTGCAGTTCTTTTGGTTTTTCTCTTAGTTCTGGTCTCCCTCATAAGGGGTGTTTTAACTTTCAGCATCACCTCAATCAAGTCCTTTCAGAATCTGATATGTTTCAATAAGATCTGTGATCATTCTTGCAAATTCCAACCTGTCCTCAGTCAAATATCCACATTTGCTGACAACACAAATTTGAGCAGCATTGGAGACAGTGTTGATGATAACATAAAATCATACCAGGATATTGATAGATTGAATGGGTAAGGCTGTGGCAGATCAAATTTACTATAGGCAAACATGAAGTTATCTACTTTGGATTGAGAAGAGATAGCTCAGGGTATTTTTTTAAAAGGCACAAAGTTATACACATTGTACGTCAAATGGGTTTGGACGTTTTGACGCATAGCTCTTTAAAATGCTATGAACAGATGCAGAAATTGGCTCATTGAATCCTAGCCTTAATTTCCGAAACCTGGAGTATAAGGATCCAGACACTATGCTGCATTTGTACAAACCCTTAGTTAGACTCTACTTAGAGCACTGTGAGCAGATCTGGGCATCACTCATTAGGAAGGGCACTTTGGCCCTGGACAGAGTTCAATGTAGGTTTATATGGATGATACCTGTACTTCAGGAATTACATTATGAGGAGAGATTAGACAAATTAGGAGTTTATTCTCTAAAATTCAGAAGATTGCGAGGTAATCTAGTTGAGGTCTTCAGACTGTTAACAGGGAAAGACAGGGTACTTAAAGATAAATTAGTTCCACTGGTTGGAGATTCTAGAACAAGGGGGCATTGTCTGAAAGACAGGGCCAGACCATTCAGGAGAGATGTCAGAAAGTACTTCTACACACAAAGAGTAGTGGATGTTTGTAACTCTCTTCCTCAAATGTTGTTGATGTTAATTCAATTATTAAATTTATTCAATTAATAGATGAATATTTATTAAGCAAGGATATGAAGGGATCTGGGCCCAAGGCAAGCATATGGAGCTAGGCCACAGATCAGCCATGACTTATTGAGGGACAGAGCAGATTTGAGCAGCTGAATAGTCTACTCCAATTCCTACGTTCCTAGAAGGTAGGCTCCCCCACACTAAATATCAGTGGAGTGATCGTTCTAGAACATAGAACATAGAACATAGAACAGTACAGCACAGAACAGGCCCTTCAGCCCACAATGTTGTGCCGACCATTGATCCTCATGTATGCACCCTCAAATTTCTGTGACCATATGCACGTCCAGCAGTCTCTGAAATGACCCCAATGACCTTGCTTCCACAACTGCTGCTGGCAACGCATTCCATGCTCTCACAACTCTCTGTGTAAAGAACCCGCCTCTGACATCCCCTCTATACTTTCCACCAACCAGCTTAAAACTATGACCCCTCGTGCTAGCCATTTCTGCCCTGGGAAATAGTCTCTGGCTATCAACTCTATCTATGCCTCTCATTATCTTGTATACCTCAATTAGGTCCCCTCTCCTCCTCCTTTTCTCCAATGAAAAGAGACCGAGCTCAGTCAACCTCTCTTCATAAGATAAGCCCTCCAGTCCAGACAGCATCCTGGTAAACCTCCTCTGAACCCTCTCCAAAGCATCCACATCTTTCCTATAATACGGCGACAAGAACTGGACGCAGTATTCCAAGTGCGGTCTAACCAAAGTTTTATAGAGCTGCAACAAGATCTCACGACTCTTAAACTCAATCCCCCTGTTAATGAAAGCCAAAACACCATATGCTTTCTTAACAACCCTGTCCACTTGCGTGGCCATTTTAAGGGATCTATGTATCTGCACACCAAGATCCCTCTGTTCCTCCACACTGCCAAGAATCCTATCCTTGATCCTGTACTCAGCTTTCAAATTCGACCTTCCAAAATGCATCACCTCGCATTTATCCAGGTTGAACTCCATCTGCCACCTCTCAGCCCATCTCTGCATCCTGTCAATGTCCCGCTGCAGCCTACAACAGCTCTCTATACTGTCAACGACACCTCCGACCTTTGTGTCGTCTGCAAACTTGCTGACCCATCCTTCAATCCCCTCATCCAAGGCATTAATAAAAATTACAAACAGTAGAGGCCCAAGGACAGAGCCCTGTGGAACCCCACTCACCACCAACTTCCAGGCAGAATATTTTCCTTCTACTACCACTCGCTGTCTTCTGTTGGCCAGCCAATTCTGTATCCAAGCAGCTAAGTTCCCCTGTATCCCATTCCTCCTGACCTTCTGAATGAGCCTACCATGGGGAACCTTATCAAATGCCTTACTGAAGTCCATATACACCACATCCACAGCTCAACCCTCATCAACTTTTCTAGTCACATCCTCAGAAAACTCGATAAGGTTTGTGAGGCATGACCTGCCCCTCACAAAGCCGTGTTGACTGTATTTGATCAAGCCATGCTCTTCCAGATGGTCATAAATCCTATCCCTCAGAATCCTTTCTAACACCTTGCAGACGGCAGACGTGAGACTTACTGGTCTGTAATTGCCGGGGATTTCCCTATTTCCTTTCTTGAAGAGAGGAATTACATTTGCCTCTCTCCAGTCCTCAGGTACGACTCCAGTGGAAAGCGAGGATGCAAAGATCTTCGCAAGTGGCGAAGCAATTTCATTTCTCGCTTCCCAAAGCAGCCGAGGACAAATCTGGTCCGGGCCTGGCGACTTGTCAATCTTAATGTTTGACAAAATTTTCAGCACATCAGCTTCCTCTATCTCTATCCATTCCAGCATGCACACCTGCTCTTCAAAGGTTTCATTCACTACAAAGTTCGTTTCTTTCGTAAAGACAGAAGCAAAAAACTCATTAAGGGCTTCCCCTACCTCCTCAGACTCCACACACAAGTTCCCTATGCTATCCCTGATCGGCCCTACTCTTTCTTTGACCATTCTCTTATTCCTCACATAAGTGTAAAATGCCTTTGTGTTTTCCCTAATTCCTTCTGCCAAGCCTTTCTCGTGCCCCCTCCTGGCTCTCCTCAGACCATTCTTGAGCTCCTTCCTTGCCTGCGTGTAATCCTCTCTAGCTGAACTTGACCCTAGCTTCCTCCACCTTACGTAAGCTACCTTCTTCCTTTTGACAAGAAGCTCCACCGCTCTCGTCATCCAAGGTTCCTTTATCTTACCCCTTCTTGCCTGTCTCAGAGGGACATAGTTCTCTGATCTGTTTCTAATGTATTCATATCCTTTCTTAAATAAAGAAACTAAACCTATACAAAAATGCAGTCTTATTAATGCCATGAATAACTGTCATAACACATCCTTACTGTCATAATCAATTCCTCTGGTAATAAACAGCGTTCTATTTACTGTCCTAATCACTCCTTATAATTGCGCAGTAAGTTTTTGTGATTCATGTACCAGAATACCCAGATCACTCTATAACTTAGAGTGCAGCAATCTCTCTCCATTTAATGGATATGCTGGTGATATGAAATAAATTGAGGAAGCCAGGTGTATCCTTCTTTGAGAAGAACAAGAGGAGATTAGGTAAAGCTTTATAATTGTGAGGGATCTGGACAAAATGGATATGGAGAAATTGTTTCCATTGGCAGATGGGTTGAGAACCAGAGGACCCTGACTTGAGGTGGCTGGCAACAGAAGCAATGGTGACATAAGCAAAAGCCTTTTTTTGGCATGGTGAGTGGTTAGGATCTGGCATGTGCTGTCTGAGAGTGCTATGAAGGCAGATTCAATCATAGCCTTAAAGAAAAAGTCAGATAATTATGTAGAAAAGAACAAGGTGTGGAGCTGCTGGGAAAAAGGCAAGGGAGGGGAACTGTGCCACAGAACCAGCACAGACCATAAAGGGCCAAGTGAACTCCTTATGTGCTATAACTTACAATAGCCTTGTCAGATAATTTTAAAATATCATAACATCTTAAAATATCAATAAGCACCTGTATTCCTGTAACTTCATGGATGTGGGCCAGAAAGTACAAGTTGGAGAAAAACACATTATATGGTACCCTATCATTTATTTCAGAAAGATTCCAATATAGGATAAGTTACTTTGAAGGGCAAAAGCTGTCATTATGTTGGCAAGTGTGGCAGTCATTTTTTTTTGTGTGGGGCAAGGTCTCATAAGTAGCAATGAGATGAACAGCGAACGATGGACCAATGAGCTGCCAAATGAGATAGAGAGAGAGAGAGCGAGAGAGAGCCGTGGGGAATGAATGGAGGAGAAATGTTAATCAAGATTTACCTATAATCTCAGAGATAGTAGGAACTGCCAATGCTGGAGTCTGAGATAACAAGTTGTAGAGCTGGATGAACACAGCAGGCCAAGCAGCATCGGAGGAGCAGGAAGGCTGACGTTTTGGGTCTGGACCGTTCTTCAGAAATATAATCTTTCTTCCTATTCATTCTTGTGGTGTGAACATTGTTGGTTGAGGAAGCATTTATTATCCAGAGGGCAGTTAAGAATCAACCACATTGCCGTGTGTCTGGAGTCACGTTTGGACCAGATCAAGTAAGGGCATCAATTTCTTCCCCTAAAGACATTAATGAGTAAGATGAGTTTTTCCAGGCAAGTGCCAAGAGTTTGTGATCACTATCAGGCTCCTAATTCCAGATTTTGTTATTGAATTCAAATTCCACTGTCTGCCAAGTCAGCATTTGAACGTGGGGACACAGAACATTACCTGTGCCTCAGGATGAATACTCTAGTAATAATGCCACCGGGCCATCACCGCCCCCGTCAAATATCAATCACTCGCCAACAAATTGTGCAGTAAATCTTCAACGCCTTCTGTAGTCTTTCTCCATGTAAGTAATATTCAGATCCTCGATTCATACTAGAAAAGTGGATAACTCCAATTTTTTTTCTCTTTATTCGTTCATGGGATGAGGGTGTCACTGGCTAGGCAGCATTTATTGCTCATCCCTAATAGCCTAGAGAGCAGTTAAGAGTCAACTACATTGCAGTGGACCTGGAGTCACGTATAGGCCAGGCCGGGTAAGGATGGCAATTTCCTTCCCTAAAGGACATTAGTGAACCACATGGCTTTTTCCAACAATCGACAACGAATTCATGGTCATCATTAGGTTCTTAATTCCAGATATATATTGAATTCAAATTCCACCAACTGCCATGGTGGGATTTGAACCGAGGTCTTCTGAACGTTATCTGGGTCTCTGGATTAACAGTCCAGCAATAAAACCACTAGATCACCACCTCCCCTACCACCACCAACCACATTACATTCCATCTGCCAAGTTTTTTGCCCACTTAACCTGTTTATATCACTTTATATACTCTTTATGCCTTGCCACCAATTTTTGCACCTCCTGCAAATGTGGCAATAGTGCATTCACTTACTTCATCCAAACCATTAATATAAATTGTAAATAATTGCAACTCCAGCACCGATGCCCATGGCACACCATTAATTATAGGCTGCTATCCTATAAATGCTCCCCTTACCCCAAATGTCTTTCTTCTGTTAATTTTCCAAATCCCAAAACATGCCAACCCAGTACTGTGAACTCTTAGTAAGTAGCCTTGTTTGTGGCACCACATCAAATAACTGTTGGAAATCCAAATATAGTACATCTACTTATTCCCCTTTATCTAATGAGCTTGTTACCTCCTTAAAGAATTCTAATAACTTTATCAGGCATGATTTCCCCTTCATGAAGGCATGCTGACTCTTCTTGGTCATATGATAAGAGGTAAAAGCAAAGTGTCAATTTACTTCACACCAATACCCTTTCCTGATAATAGTGTACAGTTTCTCCTCTGTAATGTTTCCCTGGGATGAAAAGGAAAAATCGGACTTAATAACAGCTAATTGGCACACTAACTAGAAGGCCGAAGGGAATTTGGCCTGGCCGGGGAACAGATGGACCACTGATCCTTGGATTGAGAAGAGCAAGAGCTAAACAAATTCAGAGAGATAGCTACCAAAACATACAACACAGGTTGGTGCAACTGAATTCCACAATGAAAATTATTGTGCATTTTTTGACCAATTTAACCATGTGCTCAGAGAAGTTTGGTGATGTTGTTTGCTGATTGCTAGAGCTTCAGCATACTGGTTCAGTGAATCAAATTGGTAATAAAGGTCAGCTGTTAAACAGTTACCTAAGTAGCCGTATCCAACTACAGGCAGCCCCCGCGTTACCAACGAGTTCCATGCTGGAGGCCGCTCACATGTCAATTTGTATACAGGTTAGAACACAATGCAGGACAATGTAAAGAAGCTGTTTGCAAATACAGGCATTGTTCATATGTTGGATCCTTAAAATTATGCCCCTGTATGAGGTCATGTTCATAACTACGAGCGCATAAGTCAGACATTTGTAAATCGAGGACCCCATGTATATATAAAAGGAGGAACTGCGATGAAAATTAAAATTAGAAGCAGTGCAAAAGCCAGGACCTTTTTGAATTTGGTGGAAAAATCACACTGATTCTGATACACATCCTTGAAAAGTCTTTGAATTATTTATTTCTGAAAAACGCCAATCTTATATGTCAGATTCATACTTTTATATCTACCAAGAACTGGAAACCAAGTCTCCAAATTCATTTGATGTGTTTTGAACAATAAGAAGTGAGAAGAGATTTTCATGTCATCTATTTGGATTTGGATTTCAATCACAGATCCCATAAGTAAAATGAGATTGTGTTAAACCACTTCACCACACAGTCATTAAACTTCACTGTTCCAACAATTGACTTTAATCATTTGCAGTTTTACTTGCATAAATATTTAGCGCTGTGATATTTCTTTGAAATAATTTGATATAATTATAGTTTGCCAGTTTTTGTGCTGCCCTGAAGTAACCTTAAACAGACGTTTAACTGTAAAGATACTCCAACTTATATTGGAATAAAAATGCTGTTTTTATGAAATACAAATATAATGCTCCCTAGCTTATAATGATTACTAGAATTTCCATAGTGTCATGATATTGAATAAGATACAGAAATTTTGATAATCGTGGGGTTAACATATCATGAGGTTGGCTGTTCATAATATCACACTTTTGTGACAAATACACTTGACTCATGATGTCAAAAATTGCATTTCTCAGAAAGTTGTAGGCAGGGTGGGCATGCATAATTCAGGAGAATGATAATTGTAATATATTGGCTTTGATTTCCCCTAAACATTTAACTGTTCTTATTTGAAAGAGGTTGTCAGTATTCATCAGCGACATGCTTTCATTGAGTTGTTTACCATGCAGTTTTGACGTGTCTCTCATGGTAATCGGAAATCTCTTTCACCCATAAAGCTGCTTAGGTGACTCTACTTTGGGATACAAATAGAACTGACAGGTCAAGAATGGTCTGCCATAACTACGCTTGAGTGGCATAAATATTTGAAGTTGCCCCTCTGCTGAAGGGTCACCTTTAAGAAGCAGCACAGTGTCTCAGTGGTTAGCACTGCTGCCTCACAGCGCCAGGGACCTGGGTTCAATTCCATCCTGGGGTGACTGTCTATGCAAAGTTTGCACATTTTCCCCATGTCTGGATGGGTTTCCTTCAGCTTCTCTGGTTTCCTCCCACAGTCTAAAGATATACAGGCTAAGTGCATTGCCTGTATTGCTAAGGGGGATGGGTCTGGGTGGGACTTGTTGGGCTGAAGGGCCTGTTTCCACACTGTAGGGATTCTATGAGACACCAATTCCCATTGCAAATCACTCTACTTTTAATTCCATCAGTATCTGTAACAAAATAGATCAATTATTGGAAGAGTTAGAGTTTATTGGGCTTGATTTTACAGCCATGATGGAGATTGTCACTAGGAGATCAAAGCTGATTTGATTTATTGATGTCACATGTTACTACATAGAGTGAAAGGTTTCATTTTGTGAGCAATACAGACAGATCAAGGGTGCTTAGACAGAGCGAGGCATACAATGTTACAGGAGGTGCACAAAGCAAGATCGACGTTTGATTTGAAATTAGAGAGGTCCATTCAGCAGCCTGACAACTGCAGGGAAGATAATAAAATGTGAGGCTGGATGAACACAGCAGGCCAAGCAGCATTTCAGGAGCACAAAAGCTGACGTTTCGGGCCTAGACCCTTCATCAGAGAGGGGGATGGGGGGAGGGAACTGGAATAAATAGGGAGAGAGGGGGAGGCGGACCGAAGATGGAGAGTAAAGAAGATAGGTGGAGAGAGTGTAGGTGGGGAGGTAGGGAGGGGATAGGTCAGTCCAGGGAAGACGGACAGGTCAAGGAGGTGGGATGAGGTTAGTAGGTAGTGGGGGGTGCGGCTTGGGGTGGGAGGAAGGGATGGGTGAGAGGAAGAACCGGTTAGGGAGGGAGAGACAGGTTGGACTGGTTTTGGGATGCAGTGGGTGGGGGGGAAGAGCTGGGCTGGTTGTGTGGTGCAGTGGGGGGAGGGGATGAACTGGGCTGGTTTAGGGGTGCAGTAGGGGAAGGGGAGATTTTGAAACTGGTGAAGTCCACATTGATACCATATGGCTGCAGGGTTCCCAGGCGGAATATGAGTTGCTGTTCCTGCAACCTTCGGGTGGCATCATTGTGGCAGTGCAGGAAGAAGCTGGTCTTGAAGCTTTTGTTCTGTGTGTTTAAGCTTTTGCATCTTTTGCCTGACAAATGAGTTTGGAAGAAAGTATTACTGGAGTGGGAAGGGTCCTTGATGATGTTGGCAGCCTTTCCACAGCAACAAAAAGTGTAAGTGGAGTCCATGGATTGTTGTGGGTGGGGTGGGGGGCGGGGGGGGGGTGGTGGCGGCGGTGTGGATTTGGCTTCCATAATGGTGTGGGATTTGCACACAACTTTCTATAGTTGCTTCCAGTCCCAGGCAGAGCACTTGCCGTCCCAAGCCATTATGCACCCAGATAGAATGCATTCTATGATGCATCTGTAGTAGTTGGTGAGGGTTCTTATGGACATGCCAAATTTTCCAGGTGCCCTGAGGAAGACGAGGCATTGCTGTGCCTTCTTGACCATTGTGTCTCTGTGGGCCATCCAGAACAGACCACCCACAGAGATACAATGGTCAAGATGGCTATCATTACTTCTGGTAACCCGACGCTCTCGACCTTCTCCACTTCAGCTTCATTGATGTAGATGGGGGCATGTCCTCTTCCTTTATTCCTGAAGTTAATGATCAGTCTTTTTGTTTTGTTGACAATGAGAGAGAGAGAGAGAGTGTTATCATTACATCACGTCACCAAGCAACATTCTTTCATTGAGTTGTGGCCTTCCTGTATTCTGATGCATTATTGCTTGATATCTGGCCTACAGCAGTGGTGTCATCAGCAAACCTGTAAATGGCATTCACATGAAATTTGGCTACACAGTAAAGAATATACAGGGAATACGGCAGGGGGCTGAGTGCATACTCTTGTGGTGTTGAGGATTATCATAGAGGAGGCGCTGTTATCTATCTTCACAGATTGCAGTCTGTGGGTCAGGAAGTTGAGGGCCCAGTTGCAGAGGGCAGGGCTGAGTCCTAGATATCTGAGTTTTGAGATTAGTTTAGTCAGGATTATTGTATTGAAGACAGAGCTACAGTCAATAAGTAGGACGCTGGCATAGTTGTCCTGGAAGTTAAATATTCAAGAAAATGTGACTCTTTCAACAGAGAGGCATGAAGGGAAGGGTGGTGGGGTAGCATTATGAGAAGGATTGTGTATGATAGCATTGGATTACCTAGAATTGGATGACGTAGAATCCCTTTGAGGAGAAATTAGAAATAACAGTGGAAAGAAGATATTGGTGTGAGTAGTTCCTGACAGTATAAGACCAAATTACTGCAGATGCTGGAATCTGACATGAAAACAAAAAATGATGGAGATCACAGGGGGTCAGGAAGCATCCATGGAGAAAGATCAAGTTAACGTTTCCAGCCCAGATGACCCTTCATCAGCAGTGAAGGGAAGTGTGGAGGGGGCAGCGTTTATTCAGTATTGGTTAGGGATGTTAGAATGCTGCAGGAGGAAGGATGTTGATAGTTTAGATTAAGTGATCAGTATGTGGGAATGGCAGAACAATGGTGTATCTGACTGTCAGACTGGAAAGAAGAGACAGTCCCACAATTTGGGGGTGTTGAACTCAATATTGAGCCCAGAAGGTTGCAAAGTGCCTGGTTTGAAGATGAGATGTTGCTCCTGCAGTTTTTGCTGCATTTCACTAGTACACACTGCAGCATGTCGAAGGTAGACAAGAGAGCATGTGAGCAGGCGGCTGTGTTAAAATGACCCACTATGGGAAAGTCAAGGTCATGCTTGTGCACAGACCAGAGGTGTTCTGCAAAGCAGTCACTCAGATTTCCATTTAGTTCCTCCAATGTTGAGTAGATCACATTGGGTGCAGCAAATGCAATACGATTGGAAGAGGTACAGGTGAAATGCTACTTCATCTGTTTAGGCCCTTGGATGGTGAGCAGGGACAAGGTCAAGGGCCAGGTGTTGCACCTTCTGCAGTCACATGGTAGAAACAAAACACAGACTGGGCGACCGCTCTGCAGAACACCTCCAGTCCGTGCGCAAGCATGACCCTGACATTCCTGTAGCTGGTCACTTTAAAACAACATCCTGCTTGCTGCTGTCCTTTGCCTGCTGCAGTGTACCAGTAAAATGTAGCAAAAACTGGAGGAGCAACATTTCATCTTCAAACCAGGCATTTCACAACCTTCTGGGCTCAATGTTGAGTTCAACACCTTCAAATTGTGAACACCTTCCTTCCCTTTCTTTCAGCTCTCTCTCTCCATGGATGCTGCCAGACCTGCTGCGATCACTAGCATCTTTTTGTTTTTAGTTCCTGACAGTAGTTGTTCTATAGGACAAAGAATGAATCTTAAGCTAATAAGGGCATGGAAAAATAGGCAGTACATTAAATATGGATAACTTTAATTCTCTTTTAGAATGGGAGAATCAAATTGACCAAGATGGGCATGAGCAAGTTTTAATACAATATATTCAGGATTACTTTTTGAGCTATGTGTTGTGTATTCAATGAGGGATCAGGCCCTTTTGGAACTGATAGTGTGAAATGAGACAGGTTTAATAAATGACATCAGAGTAAGTGATTCTCTAGGGAACAGTAATCATAATATGGCAAATTAACCATTCACTTTGAGAGTGTGAAACTTGGCTCAGAAACATCTATGCTAAATTAAGCTAGAGTGTGATGAGATAGACTTGGCCAAGTGGACCGGGAAAGGAATTTATCAGAAAATTCAGTTGAGGAATAATGGCAGACATTAAGGTGTTATACCAGTACATGTTGCTCAGTTTAGATGTTTCGTTGGACAGGACAGGATTGACTGCACCTCTGATGCTGTGCAAATTGGAACATCCTGCTGTTATAGTGTACATAATAATTGGCGCTTCGGCAATGCATCTGCACCTATGGAAGTATACCTCTACATGGGATTACTGCTAGACTTGAATTTGAAAAATTATTTCTAAAAGTCACTGCAGCTGAAGAAAACCTCATCAAGTAAGAATATATGAACATGAGAGGTTAAAATAGATTTTTTATGTTTATCTATTTTAAGGAAAGAAAAATAAATGTACAAAGGAACTGACAATACATGAAAACCAATCATATTACTTGGGAAGATTATGTTTCTGGATTTTTTGACGTGACAAGTATTGCCATTGCCTTCCACTGACAGTCGGGCGTTCAATAAATTGGGGGTGGGACATGATGGCAGCGTGGTATTGTCACTAGACTAGCCATCTGGAACCCCAAGCTAATGCTCTGGGAATATGGCTCTGAATTCCACTCTGCCAGGCCTGCTATTATTCTCCAGCACTTCTTGTGTTTAAATTGCAAATTTTAGTTGATTTGATAGACTTTCCAGTGCAATACTGAAGGAGCGTTGCCTTATCAGAAATTTAAACAGAATCATTGCAAATAAGAGCCGGCAAGGGCTGTGTGGCCTCTGCCATTCAATATGACCATAGTTGATCATCCAACTTGGTACTCTGTTCCTTCTTACTCCCTATACCCTCTGATCCCTTGAGTCTTAATAATGCAACTTGTGTCGGTCGATGCTACCTTTTGCAGGAAGTGTTCAACTGAGATCATGTTCATCTGTTCAGGTGAATACAACAACAACCCATGCCACTATATGAGGAATTGAGAAGAGTATCTGCTTAATTCAACATTTCAAACATTATCACCAAAAACAGATTAACTGGTCATTTAGTGATAATAGGAACTGCGGATGCTGGAGAATCCAAGATAATAAAGTGTGGAGCTGGATGAACACAGCAGGTCAAGCAGCATCTCAGGAGCACAAAAGCTGATGTTTTGGGTCCCTTTTTGTGCTCCTGAGATGCTGCTTGGCCTGCTGTGTTCATCCAGCTCCACACTTTGTTATCTTGGTTTCTCCAGCATCTACAGTTCCCATTATCACTGATACAATTTTAACCTCACTGCGAAGCCTCCTCCAGGGATGCCTAACTTGAAGAAGTTACCCTCCTCCCTTCGGACCAATCTCAGGGGATCTCTCCCCCTCTCTCCCTATTTATTCCAGAACCCTCTCCCCACCCGCCTCTCTGATGAAGGGTCTAGGCCCAAAACGTCAGCTTTTGTGCTCCTGAGATGCTGCTTGACCTGCTGTGTTCATCCAGCTTCACGCTTTGTTAACTGGTCATTCATCTGATTTACAGTCTGTGGGATTTTACTGTTTGCAATTAGTACCGTTGTGATTGTCTGCTCAGCAACAGATACATGACTGCAAAATTACTTCATTGGGTTCAGAAGTCCTTCAGGGTGTATTAAGAACGTGATAAATTCTAAATAAATTCAAGATCTTTCCATCATTAGAACATAAAACTCTTGAATACTGGAGGCTGGATCTTTTATTTCTTTGCTGTCTCATACTTCAAGTGCAACTCCCTTCTCAAGACCAGACTTGTTTCCAAAGCCCACCTGTGATCACTTTATTGGATAATTTATGATCTCAGTGCTAATAACAATAATTTACCATGTACTCTTCAGAAGATTGTTTATCCTTGATGAACCCTTAACCCTTTGAATACCTAAGGCAAATTACTGTGACAGCAATTTTTAGGGTCTGAGGGTTATCAGTGACTATTTTTGTTTGTTGCCTCTCTTCGGAGCTTGATTTGTAGGAGGAGCAAATTACTACTGATGCTGGAAGCTGTACTGAAAACAATAAATGCTGGCAATCACAGCAGGTCAGGCAGCATCCATGGAGAGAGAGCAAGCTAACTATTCGAGCTGACACAAAAAGTGGAGGGAATAGCAGTTATGCAAAATTTGGTGGTGGTGGTGGGGAGAGGGTGGAGTGTGGGGAGGGAAAATGCTGATAGTTCTCATTTTCTGCAGAAGGGTCCAAACCCGAAAGGTTAGCTTTCCTGCTCCTCTGATGCTGCTTGGCCTGCAGTGTTCATCCAGCTCAATGCTTTGTTATATCAAAGCTGTTGATAGTTCAGATTAAGTGATTGGAATGTGAGAATGGCAGAACAAATGGTGTATCTAACTGCCAGTCTGTAAAGAGCAGACAGTCGCACTGGGGTGGGAGAGAGGAAAGAGGGCATGAAACAAGCTAAAAGAAAAGGAAGGAATATGGGATAACGAAGTGTGAAGCTGGATGAACACAGCAGGCCAAGCAGCATCTCAGGCGCATGCTTGGCCTGCTGTGTTCATCCAGCTTCACACTTTGTTATCTTAGATTCTCCAGCATCTGCAGCTCCCATTATCTCTGAAGGAATATGGGAGTGGGTTCACAATTTGAAGGTGTTGAACTCAGTATTGAGTTCAGAAGGCTGTAAAGTGCCTAGACTGAAGATGAGATATTGTTCCTCTGGTTTGAGTGGTGTTTCACTGAAGCATTACTGCGTGATTCATGGCAGCACGTCTGAGGCCAATGTGGTTTTATCTACGATCCAAGCAGATTTACCTCCAAAACCTTTGACTGACAACCAGGCCTTTCCAATAAAGGTTTCAAAAGCATATCCCTAAATCACTCCTGCATGTCATCCTTCCCATTCCAGATGTAATTGTCCCTATGAAATTGAAGACAGACTTAGTTGATCGTTAATAAAATAATATTGTCAGACCCAAGGGCGCATGACATCACATAACTGGTGGTCTAGTAACGCAAGCAATTTATTAAGAATAGAATACAGAAGCATTTGCATCAGGTTATGTAATTATGAGCTAGGTTTCAATTGTTCACCTAGTTTATAATTAAAAAGGAAACTGTGTAAATGAATGGATCGATGTTCTGACGTACTCAATAAGGGGATCTCTCATCTGAATTATAGATTCCAGGCCTCATAAATTCATTAGTCATGTTTGTTTAGATCTGGAGTTTTGTAAGTCCAAACATTGGCCCTTTGTAAATATATGCAACGTCTGAGGAGCATACTTTCAGATATACGGATTCTGCAGAGATTCACATTTAAGCAGTATATATGCACCTCAGAGTGCTCTATTGAATTTAAATTGTTGGTGTTATTTGCCAGGTCAGAAAATTACCAGTCAAAGGTATTAAGGGATATAGAATAGCGAAGGATAAATAGGGTGAGATAAGTTGCAGTTTCATGAAAGAATAATCTAAAAATCCAAAACAAAAGGAAACTTCTCAAAATACACATCTCCAACACCTAACAGGTCAAATTCTGCAAATTTTAATTGTTCTAAAACAATGGTATTTGATAAGTCAAAAGAGTACAGTTTTTTCATTGTCCATGTACTGCTTACAATTGGCTTGATACAGAAATTCTGAGAAGCATTTCTTTTAAGATACAGAGGTAAGGATAGGGATGTGATCTCGGCCAATGATCCACACTGAAACCAAAGTGCATTCTACTTTTCATCATACCCATTCCTCTTCCCACAGAAGAATGATCATTCAAGTTTTGTTTTGGAGACTTCCTTCCCGATTTCCTTGTTATTTTAACAAGTTTGAAGTTTTGTTTTGATATGGTACTGTTAAAACCTTACACGAAAATTCAACTGCTAATTCCCTATCAGCCCGTGTAAATGCTGTTGCTGTAGAATAATCTTCCTGAAATTGTTTAACAGACTTCTAAAGCATCTCTCAAAGACAATTGGTGCATTATAGTTTCTCTCATTATAATGTATGTTTAGCTCGATCCTATTTGTGATATTTGCCAATCCCCCTGATTACATTAGTAAATAATTGTACATTAGCCACTTATATCAATCGCATGCCAGTTGAAATTTGGTTCGGCTAAAATCTACCCTTTCGAAGAACGTTTGGTAACACAATGTGAAATTACATTAAATTCAATGGTTTAGTTTAAGTATGCCAATTTTATGAGCCTACAAGTCTCTGGATGGAGATGAACAGCAGGCTGCAGAGGGTAACATCCATTGTTGTGTCTCATGACACGTAAGTGAGTAAATCTGTTTATAATATACACAAAACACTGCATATCCAGATGGGGCTTTTGCAAATGACATTGGTCTCCTTTGGTCAGAGAGGAATTTCACAGCTCCTTTTTCCTGAACTAGCCTAGGAGCATCGGGAAAAATAACCCTTGGTTATTTGCCTCTTCCATGAAATTCCGTGGCTGTTATTGGGTGGGACAAGTCAAGCTCTTGATATTCAGCTCTAACTTGTTTGAATGTGCTAGGTTCAATGGTCTTTCTCAGTCGCTTGACTATGTTCAGAGTAGAATCTATTCCCATCATTTTCAGTACTTTTGGAGCAAATTTATAGGATTTATCAGAAATTCCTGATTGCACATCAGACCTGTAATGGACGATTAAGGCAGCTGTTAGCGCGTTTAGTAAAGTATATGCTGCATAAAACTGACAACAATACATTATCATATGCTCAGCATGCATATAGTTCTTAACATAGGAGCAGTGTGATGTTTATAAAGAAAGCAAAACTATTGCTGCAGATGTACAATTTGTGCAAACGTTGTCCCCTCACTGTACATAGAAATAAATTTTACGTCCCCGATGATTTTCAAGATGAAGTTAATGACATTTACATGCCAGACTTTTGCTTATAATCCCACAGTGCGTGAAACAAAAGTTTTACATTGCTTAGGCTGCAGGATATAACAGAACATAGAACATAGGATATAGAACATAGAACAGACCCTTCACCCCCACAATGTTGTGCCAACCTATTATCCTACTAAGATCAAACCACCCTGCATACCACATTTTACTATCCTCTACGTGCCTATCCAAGAGTTGCTTAAAAGTCTGTAAAGTATCTGACTCCACTACCACTACCGGCAGCGCATTCCACACGCCCACCACTCGCTGTGTGAAGAACCTACCTTTGACATCTCCCCATACCTTCCTCCAATCACCTTAAAATTATGCCCCTCGTAATAATCATTTCCACCCTGGGAAAAAGTCTCTGACTATCCACTCTATCTATGCATCTCATCATTTTGCACACCTCTATCAAGTCACATCTCATCCTTCTTCGTTCCAATGAAAAGAGCTTGTGCTCCCTCAACCATTCCTCCTAAGACCTGGCCTCTAATCCAGGCAGCATCCTGATAAAGCTCCTCTGCACCGTCTCTAAAGTTTCCACATTTTTCCTATAATGAGGCGACCAGAACTGAAAACAATATTCCAAGAGTGATCTAATCAGAGTTTTATAGAGCTGCAACATAACCTCACAGCTCTTAAACTCAATTCCCCTGCCAATGAAAGCCAACACACCATATGCTTTCTTTATAACCCTATCAACTTGGGTTGCAACTCTGCGGGATCTATGGGGGTGGACTCCAAGATTCCTCTGTTCCTCCACACTGCCAAGAATCCATTAACCCTGTATTCTGCATTCAAATTTGACATTCCAAAATGAATCACTTCACACTTTTCTGGGTTGAATTCTATCTGCCTCTTCTTTGCCCAGCTCTGCATCCTGTCAATGTCTTGTTGCAACCTCCAACAGTCCTCCACACTGTCCACAACTCAACCAACCTTCATGTCATCGGCAAACTTTCTAACCCACCCCTCCACTTCCTCATCCAAGTCATTTATAAAGATCACAAACAGCAGAGGTCCCAGAACAGATCCCAATGGAACACCACTGGTCAACAGCCAGGGTGCCATGGGTTACAACTGTAGAATCGGAAGCCACAACTGGGATTCATGGGCTCCAATGACCATAAGTAATGTTCAAATCAATCTGTTCTGAGACATTATTACACACTTCCAGGGCAGGTTGGACTTGAACCTGGGCCTCCTGGATCAGAGGCAGAGACATTACCACAACCCTATAACAGCCCGAAGCAATGACCACTGCTGCGCTTTGATTAATTACTAATGGCTAGGACGCCTCTTTGAGTCTTGTTTTTTTTTTAATAATGCGCATGGCCTGAGTTTGTGTGTTGTGGCCTGAGATCTCTCATAAAAAATAACTGAGAGGAGGTTGGGATTTGAAAATTCTGAGGATTACACAGCTTTCTTTCATCACACTTAATAGGTCTGTGAAACTCTCCCTGACAACGACCCTACCCTCAAACCCTTTCATAGGCATCACTCCCCTTTTCACAGGCATCCAAACCTTTGTAGGCCTGGGGTCTCAGCAATTTGCAAGCACTAAGATGGGATCATGATGAGAAAAGGTGCAGGAAGCACAGTTTTACAGAATATTGTTTCAGATGCACACTCTTATGTCTGGACCATGAATGTTTACCATCAACACTTAATGGTCACTTTCTTAGTGATTCAGTGATACCACAGGGAAGGAGTGACCATAAAATCATTTTCATGCATTTTGAGTTCGACAGTGGGCCATTACAAAAAATATTCTAAATGAGAACTACGTGGAAATGAACACAAACTTTACAATGCCAATAAATTGTGACCAAGACCTAATCTCATAACTTATCTACCAATATTGTTGCTCACATGGTATTCTAAATATTTCTCTTTGCAAAATACTACCTAATTGCTCTACCTTAGCCAAATGTGAAATGTCACATTGTCATGAGCCCAAACAGAAATGTATAAATACTAATGTCTAAGTAAACCTCAAACCTTGCAATGTATAAATCTAACAACCCCTCCCAGAGACCACTAATGACATTACTATGTGTTTCCAAGCTAACTAAGCTATCATTTTTATATAAGAATCTGAAGAAGGGTCGAGGCCCGAAACGTCAGCTTTCCTGCTCCTCTGATGCTGCTTGGCCTGCTGGGTTCATTCAGCTCTATACCTTGTTATCTCAGATTCACCAGCATCTGCAGTTCTTGCTATTTCTATCATTTTTATATGTCTGCTTTCAACAGAATCGAGTAGCCCTCATAAAGTACATGCTAATTAGCTTATAGCAAGCTGTCCATTCACTTTTATAGAAGTTGACAAAGCACAGCATAGTGACCTGAATTTGAATTGCATCTGGATGTGAGCAATACAGCAAATGGGGGTGTTCCACCAGCATCAAAAATACCCTACCCTTCCTTGTATTCTGTATAT
Organism: Stegostoma tigrinum; assembly: GCF_030684315.1. NCBI lineage: Eukaryota > Metazoa > Chordata > Chondrichthyes > Orectolobiformes > Stegostomatidae > Stegostoma > Stegostoma tigrinum. Next base: position 11,888,830 of record NC_081383.1, on the reverse strand, counting down.
TAATTGAATTAATCAGGCTTATTGTCTTCATCTCCTATAATATTCTTATTTTTGTGGTGCTGCTGAAGGATACTTGCTGAAGTGAGGGGAACACTATCTTTATTTAAGATTCTACAATGTTACATCATTTCCAGTGATGATGTTTCATTAATATATTACACAGTCAAGCTTAACGTCTTAACTTCATCACCACTCTCAAACCCCAGTCCCATCTCCACACCCTAAGTCTGTAAGGGCAAATTTAATGTCAACGAAACTGAAGCCTTGGAGAAGGCGTCTCCATTTCGAAGCTACCTTTCCCTCACTTAACTGCAACCACTATGTTGGAAAGCCTGACCAGTTGTCCAGCTCAGGGAGAGTGCCCTTTTGCACCACCAGCCACCATAGAGTCATACAGCACGGAAACAGACCCTCCGTCACAACTTGTCCAAGCCAGCCCGTTCCCTAAACTGAACTATTTTCATTTGCCTGCATCTGGCCGAAATACCTTTAAACCTATCCCACCCATAGGCATGTCCAACTCTATTTTAAATACTGTAATTGTGCTCACCTCTACCACTCACTCTGGCTACTCGTTCTATATACATACCACCCTCTGTGTGAAAATGTTGCCCCTCGGGTGCCTTTTATATCTTTCCTACCTCCCCTTAAACATATACCCTCTAGTTTTAGATGCCCCTATCCTGGGGTAAAGACCTTGACTATTCACCTTATCCTAACTCTTCATTGTTTTATAAACCTTTCGAAGGTCACCCTTCAGCCTCATATGTTCCAAGGAAAAAAAAATCCCAGCCTATTCAGCCTGTCCCTAGAGCTTAAAACTCCAGTCTCTGTAATATCCTTGTAAATCTTTTTTGTACCCTTTACTGTTTAATTACTTCCTTCTGATAGCAGGGTGACCAGAATTGTATACAGTCCTGCAAACATAGCCTTACCAAAGTCTTGTACAACTTCAACATGACGTCACAGTTCCTATATTCAATGCAATGACTGATGAAGGCAAGTGTGCCAAATGTCTTCTTCAACACCCTGTCTATCTGTGAAACCACATTTAAGGAATTCAGTACCTGCACTCCTAGGTGTCTCCGTTTGATAACATCCCCCAGGGCCCTACCATTAAGTGTAACTCCTGCTTGATTTGTCTTATCAAAATGCAACATCTCACAGTTACCTAAATGAAACTCCACCTGCTATTCCTGTGCCCATCGGTCCAGTTGATCAAGTTGATCAAGAAGAAATAACCTTCTTCACTATCCACTATACTAGCAACTTTGGTGTCATCTACAAACTTAATAATCATGCCTCCAATATTCCCATCCAAATCATTTATAAGAATGACTAACAACAGTGGCTCCAGCCCCAATCCTTGTGGCACATTGCTGGTCACAAGCCTCCAGTCTGATCAACAACCCTCAGTCAGCACGCTCTGTCTCATACTGTCAAGCCATTTTAATATCCAGTTGGCTACGTTTCCCTGGATCCCATGCGATCTAACCTTACTCATCAGTCTGCCATGTGAAACCTTCTTGAAGGCCTTACTAAAGTTCATGTAGACATCTACCACTCTTCTTTCACCTCTTCAAAAAGCTCAATCAAGTTTGTGAGGCATGATTTAACATTACAAAGCCATGCTGACTAGCCTTAATCAGTCCACGCCTTCCTAAATGCATGCAGATCATTTGAAGAGATCACTATTTATTTCCCCAGCTTCCCTTGCTTCTACTTCTACCTCCACAGTAAATACTGAAGTGAAATATTCATTCAGGATCTCACCCATCTCTTGTGGTTCTACACATGAATTGCCTCATTGATCTTTAAGGGGCCCTATTGTCTCCCAGTTACTCTTTTGTCCTTAATATACTTGTAGAACCTCTTTGGATTCTTCTCAACCTCATCTGCCAATGTTTTCTCATGGCGCCTTTTAGCCCTCCTGAATTCCCTTTTAAGTGTACTCTTACACCCGCTATGCTCCTCAAGGGATTCATTTGATCCTAGTTGCCCATATTTGACATTTTCCTCCTTCTTTTTCTTGACCGGAGCCTTGATATCTCCAGTCATCCAGTGTTCTCTACTCCTACCAGCCTTGCCCTTCACGCTAACAGGAACATGCTGCCCCTGAACTCTCACTTTCTCTCTTTTGAAAGCCTCCCACTTGCCAGATGCCCCTTTACATGCAAGAAGCCCTCCCCTGTCAATTTTTGAAAGTTCCTGTCTAATAAAGTCAAAATTGACCTTTCCCAACCTGGAATTTTAACTTATAGACCAGATCCAGCCTTTTCCATAAATATTTAAAAACAAATAGAATTATGATCACTGCTCCCAAAATGCTGCCCCACTAACACTTCAATCACGTTCCCTGCCTTCTTTCCCAAGAGGATGTCATGTTTTGCCCCCATTCTCATAGGATCATATATTGATTGAAAAAGTTTTCTTGAACACACTTATCAAATTCCTCCCCATCCAAGTCCTAAGGCTATGGCAGCCCCAGTGTATGTTAGCAAAGTTAGAATGCCCTACTATTACAACTCTATTATTCTTACAGTTATCTGCAATCTCCCTACACATTCGCTCCTCAATTTCCCACTGACTATTGGGGGCTGTAATACAATCTCAACAAAATGATCACTCCCTTCTTATTTCTCAGTTCCACCCACATAGATTCACTTGACAATCCCCTAGGAATATCCTCTTAAGTACTGCAATGATGTTTTTCATAATAAAAAGCACCACTTCTCCTCCTGTCTTGCCTCTCCTTCTATCCTTTCTATAGCATCTGTACCTTGGAGCTTTGAGATACCAGTCCTGTTCCTCCCTCAGCCATGTTTCTAAAATAGCCATGATATCCCAGTCCCATGTATCCATTCATGCCCTGAGTTCATCTGCCTTACCTGACAAGCCCCTTGCATTGAAATAAATAAAGTTTAATTGATCAGTCTTCCCTCATTCTCTGCCATGTTCTTGCCAGCCTTGTCTATTTAACTTGGTCTCTTTAACTTCTGTACCACAGTCAACCTTCTCTTTTATCTCACTGCTGCTTAGGTTACCATGCCTCTGCCAGACTGGTTTAAACTCTCCCGAGTGGCATCTTTAATGGTGGCAGGTCTATACCCTCTGATTCTCAATGGCTCTCTCTGGTGGTAATCACAATGAGTGTTTCCAACATAGTGGGACTCCTCAACTCCATTTCAACATGGCAGCTGAAGCCTGTTGAGAAAATCCTTCCCACCTTCTCCACATCTCTCCCATCACATTGTCTCAAAGAAATCATTTTCATCGTTCTTCATCTTTCTCATTCCCAGAGAGAAGGACCCTTGCTTGTTCAACCTTTTGTGATAAGGTAGATTAGTGTCCATGGAAACAAGCATGTTGTACTGATTATTAAAGTTATCCTGTCAGTGCTTAACTTGTGATGCAAATTATTGGGAGCCCCTAACAAAGTAACATATAAATTCCCACTCCAGTCACATTTTATCAATTAAATCATTTGGAAGATTGCTCAGAAAAGAGAAAAGAAATTGTATCAAATATCTCTCATATAATATCTGCAACATGCTTTTGCATGCCTGACAGTAACGATTGGTGCTACTGCAACATAAAATATGTAATTTTCTTTCTTAAAAGTACATATGTTTTTAAAGGAATTTGTTCTTCAATGGTCTATAGAATTTTTATTTGAAAATTTATTGCTTGTTTACCTCTTCTTTTTCAGGTTTCTTCTCTCATTTAATGAGAAAGGATTCCTTTTCATGTAAAGTTTTCCCACTTGGATCTGTAACCAATCAAGGTTTTTTTCACTTTTCTCACATATTTGATGCAACCTGGTTGAAATTACCTAGGGCTATCATGAACCTATAATTCAATGTTCCTGATTAAAAGATAACACTTGTATTTTTTGAAGCTGCAGTTGATCAAAAATAAGTGATTTAACCCTTTTGGTTCTGGAATGACTTAAGATTCTTTTGGGGATTGCCAACATCTCAGAGATAGGAGAGGCCTTGGGGAAGGCACCCTCTATCAGAGTCAAAAAAAGCCAAAGAACTGCGGGTGCTGGAAATCAGAAACAAAAACAGAACTTGCCAGGAAAACTCAGCAGGATTAGCAGCATCTGTGGACAGGAAGCAGAGTTTATGTTTTGGGTCCAGAGACCCTTCTTCAGAAATGGCCAACCAGTAAAAAGGCACTTTCACGCCATCACTGCAATTAATTCTGAATTCTGAATATTGTTTCCTCTGGACTTTGTTACCACGTCCTATTGCATCCCCAATTAAATTCCTCCCTGACGCAGTGGTCCACTCCTCTCTAATCCATTCATTTTACCCCAGCCCGCAATGCCAGTCACCTACTCATTACCTTCTTAGTCACATCCCTGCTTCCTGGTCCCCTCTCTCATTTTCCTGAGTTGCTTTTGGGGTTGCAGAGGCCAGATCTTCAATCCTGCTTGACCTGCACTTCCCCCTCATATCTTCATCACTTCGGCTCAAGAGAAATGAGGCCTGGTATGAAGTCATCATTCAGACTCACAATTCAGCCACAGAGATTACTTCCTCTAGCATATAGGCAAATTTCAAGTCCACAAACTGTTAGAATTAAATTATGATTGAAGTAAAGAATGAGACTATTTTTAAGGAAAGATTGAATATGCACTAGCAATAAGGGAAGCACCTTGATAGCACTTTAAAGATATAGAGAGAAGAATGTGTAGAATGCAAGGCAGAGCTTAGAAGGCATAAGCAGGGGAAATCACATAATGATAAAGTCTAGGCTGAGAAAGATAAGCTGAAGCGGAGATTATATTATTTAGTGATACTGCTTTCAATTGTAAACTGAAAATTGAGTAATCTATTTGATAATTCATTTACTTTTACGCTTCAAAAGCAGGTCAAACTGTTCATAGTTCATTTCTGAAGAAGGGTCTAGGCACAAAATGTCAGCATTCCTGCTCCTCTGATGCTGCTTGGCATAATGTGTTCATCCAGCTCTACACCTTGTTTTCTCAAACTGTTCATTGTACCTGTACCAGCTCTCTCAAAGATTTTGTTGCATTCTCCTATCTTTTTTTTGTAACTTTCTTCATTTTGTTCTTTTTCTATTATCAATCTCTCTTTCACAATCTCTTTGGATTTAGCCTTTATCATATGTCTCTGTCAGATATTTTATTAAATACTTCTGATTTTAAAATTATATTAATTCTTGCATCATCTTATTTTCAACACTTACCCTTTCTAAAAAAATTACAGAGGTGATGCAAGTAATAATTCTTGCTTGTCTAATGAACTATGTTAAATCTTTAAAGGTTGCATCATATTAAGGAAGTAGGAACCAGGAAAGATGAATGAGTCTAAAATTCTGGAAACACATGAATCAAGTCAGACCAAAAAAGTAATAAATGCTAGTGATACAAATTGATTCAGTAACAACATTAATATGGAGCTATGTTTATATCTAATGACTGTTCTAAAATGCGGTAAACAGTCCAGCAATTTAGAGCAGCATACTGGCTCAGTGCTCAGCACCACTACTTCACAGTGCCAGGGATGCAGGTTTGGTTCTATCTTTGGGCAACTGACTGTGTGGAGTTCGCACAATCTCCCTGTGTCTGCATGGGTTTCCTCCCACTGTCCAAAGGTGTGCAGGACTGGTGGGTTGACCATGCTAAATTGTCCACAGTGTTCAGGGATTTGTGGATTAGGTTGGTTATGGGGGATTGATTTAGATGGGATGCTCTGAGGGTCGGTGTGGACTTGTTGGACCGAATGGCCTATTTCCACACCAGAAGAATTTTATGATCTATGATAAATATAGCTGCTATAGTCTCACGCCTGAACTTAGCAGCATCTTCCCAGACCTTCTCATAAATCAATGTCAGCCAGACCAGCAATACCTCATCTGTTTCCTGATATGACTAGAATGATATAAACTGCCACAGATAAATAATGTCTCCTAGAGAAAAATACTCTACACAATCGAGATGCAATTTAACCATATCTTACAAGATGGGTTAATGGTTTTCTACTTAACCACTGGGAAGAGCCACAGACATTTGTTTATCTGCAAAGCATGCCTTTATCTCAATGGTAACTTCCCTACTCCACCTACTAAGGAGATTTGGCCACAGAACTCCCGCACAGCTGAACCCAACTATGCTGGAACCATATAATTTTGAAATAGCAATCAATTAAGGGGTCAACATTGCCTCACGTAACATCATGGACAATAGCAAAGATCCGAGCATGAGGCTACAAAAAAAAACCTTTAACAGACATCCAATAGTCTGTATTTTGTATATTCTGTGAGTGATCATTTTTCTCTGATTTAAATGTTGCATTTCAGCAAAATTTCTCAGAAGACCTTCAAGAAAATATTAAAGAGAAGTAATATGTCGATAACTTCTGAACTCCATGCTGCCAAGCTATCACCCCCACGGAAGTGTTCCAGGTTGCTAACACCAGTTTTTGACTTTTGAACCCAATTTTAGAAGCAAGGACATTGACAATCTGGCATCTGTTGCTGGTTTTAAGTTGTTGCTCATTGAATAATCTCTTTCGCAATTTCAGTTGAGTGTATACTCGTGAGCATGTCTCTGATGCAAGTATATGCCTTCCAACCTGACCCGAGAAGTGTATTGATACAGTTCTTACAAAGTTAGAGCTCACAGACACAGGGACCGGGGGAATATGCCTAATCCACAATTCATCCATAAGAGTCTAATCATGTTCTCACCTAATGTTTGTGTTAACCTGTTCATTCTAAATTGGTTACTTACTTTGTTAGAAGTTTGTACAATCAGGCATCATGCTATACAAAGAGCTTGAAAATCAATGAAATTACCGTTGTAATGTAGACACAGTTGCTACATAAAAATACATGGTTGTCAATTTATACATGGAAGTTCCCAATTAGCACTAAGATAAAGGGCCAGCTTACCTGTTTTGAAGTAGGGAGGTGGTGGCACAGTGGTTCAGTAGTTAGCTCGGCTGCCTCATCATGCCAGGGATCCAGATTCAATTCAACTCTCGGGCAATTGTGTGGAGTTTGCATGTCTGCTCAGGTTTCCTCTGGGTGCTCCAGTTTCCTCCCGCAGCCCAAAGATATGCAGGTTATGTGGATTGGCCATGCTAAATTGCCCTTAATATCCAGGGATGTGCAGGCTAAGTGGAAATGGGAGTAGGAAATGGAGATCATTGGAGGGTCAATATGGGCTGAATGACCTGCTGCCCATGCTGTAGGTATTCTATAAAAATATTGGAATAGTGATGAATTTTAGCTATGACATTGAGAATTTTTAAAAAAATCTTCTGTGGGAAAATGTCATTAGTTCTTTTTCAGTCCAAGATGATCAAGCAGTTTCTTCAGAAAGAGGGCACTTCCAGCAATCCAGCATTTCCTTAGTGCTGCATTGAATCTAATAGCACACACCATGACTTCTATCCAAATATTTGTGAATTCTGTTCATGCAATTCAACATGTGACATGTTTGATCATCCCTCCATTGTTTTACCACTGAAGAAACAGAATTGTGTGATCCATTGTGACACTCAAAACTTAATTTAATTAATATTTATTTGCAAAACTTCAAGGGCTTCATTTTGAGTTTGCATTTTTATGTTAGCTTGTCAATTTTAAAAGAAATAATAAATAAAGTAATGCACACAGAATAAAATAACTCATTATCCTATTTGCTCATTGGATTTAGGTATCACTAGCCAGCATTTATTGCCCATTCCTAATTTGCCCAGAAAATACTTAAGGACCAACCAGCTTGCCATATTCTGGAGTCACAGAATCATAGAATCCTTACAGTGTGGAAGCAGGCCATTCAGCCCACTCTAACTGTCCAAAGACCATCCCACCCAGACCCACCCCCTTAGCCTATCCCTATAACCCTGCATTTCCCATGACTAATCCACCTGGCCTGCACATCCCTGTGCACTATGAACAATTTAGCTTAGCCAATCCACCTAACCTGTGCATCTTTGGACTGTGGGAGGATATTGGAGCATCTGGAGGAAACCCACACAGCCACAGGGAGAATGTGCAGACTCTACACAGATAGTTACCTGAGGATGGAATCAAGCCCAGGTTCCTGGCGCTGAGAGGCAGCAGTGCTAACCACTGAGCCACCGTGCCACCATAGTCATGTATAGGCCACACCGGATTTCTTTACCTAAAGAATATGAGTATGAAAAATGTATGAAAGCAATTGATCGTGGTTACATGGCCACCATTAGGTTAGCTTTTAGTTTGATTTTTTGTAAAATAAAATTGAATTCAAATCTCACCACCCACATCCCCAAAACATCAACTTGGGGTGCTGGATGATGAGCCCAGTCAAATTACCACCACCTTTCCCTAAACTTTTATCTCTGGTGCTTCAACATGTTAGTCCGATACAGTCAATTGATATAAAAATGCCTGTTGTCATCTGTAATCTAAATTAAGGATCAGTAACTGTCTTTGCCTTGTGTACTGTGACTTGTTTGAGCTGTAAACATGTTGTTGAGATGTTAGGACATGCTTCCCTGTGCTCATCTAATCTGATTGTAGGGAAGCCAAATTGTCTAGTATCCAGTCAGGAGATTTTAGCTTCATACTGAGCTCGTAATGTTTGATGTTTAGCTTCATTTTGTAGACAAAATAGTCTTCAGATCTTTCTTATTGTTGAGTAACCATTCCATGGAAACTTCCAGACTGTAAGAAAAAAAAACCTTAAACAAAAAGAACGCACAGCTCAAAGTGAAGGTGCGTTAGATTTTCACATTTATTCAAGTATTAGTGATCAAAACTCTATCATAATTTCAAAAAGTATGCTATATTATAGAGAGTAACAATAGTCAATGTAAGATAGTAGGAATGAATATCCTTGTTAGGAATATAAAAACATAATTAAAAATCAAAGAATCAGAAACATATAGCACAGTAGGAGACCATTTTAGCCAATGTATCTGCACGAGCAGGTTTGGAGCCATCCAGCCTAATTCCACTTTCCAATTTTCGCTCTATAAACTTGTAGAAGATGGAATTTCACGTGTGTTACTAATTACCTTTTAAAGGGCTACAAGGTTTTTTTATTTCTATCACCCTCTTCGGGCAGAGGGTTCCAGATGTCTGACAGGCTCTAGATAAAAGTGTTCCCCTGTGATTAAAAATCTTGATGTGGTGGCACCGATGTTGGAGTTGATGGGCAAAGTCCAAAGTCAGATGAAACCAGGCTCTAGTCCAACAGGTTTATTTGAAATCACAAGCTTTTGGAGCATTGCCCCATCTTCACCTGATGAAAGGATCCAAAGCGTGTAATTTCAAATAAACCTGTCAGATTATAACCTGCTGGCGTCTGATTTCTGATATTAAAAATCTTGTGCTTCTTGTCCATAAAGCCAATATCATCACAAAATCTGGTCAATCATTTCTGTTAACATTTATCACCCATTTGGCTGTGTCAAGTGATGTCACAATTGCCACACAAAGTTTCTAAGTACTCTTTTGGTGTAGTGGTAGTGTCACTACTTCTGGGCCAGAAGGCCAGTGTTCAAATTCCACCTGTCTCAGAAATGTGTCATAACATTGTCAGAACAGGGGAGGCAATGACCTAGAGGTATTATCGCTGGACAATTAATCCAGAGACCCAGATAATGTTCTGGGGACCCGGGTTCGAACACTGCCATAGCAAATTTGGAATTTGAATTCAATAAATATCTGGAATTAAGAAACTAATGATGATTATGAATCCATTGTCAATTGTTAGGAAAACCCATCTGGTTCACTAATGTCCTTTAGGGAAGGAAACTGCCATCCTTACCTGGTCTGGCCTACATGTGACTCCAGACCCACAGCAATGTGGTTGACTCTGAACTGCCCTCTGGGCAATTGGGGATGGGCAAAAAATCCAGCAACGCCCTCATTCGAAGTAAGAATTTTTTAAAAATTGGTTAAAAATAACATCTAAGTTGTTACTGAAATAAAACAAGTTCTGAAAATCGACAGAAACAAAAACTCAGCAGGTGTGACAACAGTATTCAGAACCAATAAAGAGTTACCAGACTCGAAATGTTAATTCTGCTTTCTTCCCACAGGTGCTGCTGAGTTTCTCCATTATAAATGTAAATTTTACTAGGAGCCCCATGTAGTGCAAAGGCACATTCAGTTCAGTGTATGATGAGATGTAAGGTTGCCTTGGTGCTTTGGGATGGGACAGTAACGGCATATTAGGAAGTATTTGCATTTCGTAACATTTTTAGGGATAACCACTATGTGTGAAAACTGAATCCAGTTTTCATCAGCCCTCACATTGTTTTGCATCTGATACTATTTAAGATCTGTTGCCTGGGGTGTGGGTCACTCTATCTTGGGGAGGGCTCCAGCGCAAGTAAAAGGGGATAGCACCATTTGATCCAGCATGTCTTACAAAGCAGCACTTTGAAACTGGCTAAATAATAATCCTCCATTTTGCATCAGATAACTTTTACACATCAGGTTTTTTTTACATTTCTGACTTTTACATAAATGCACGGGAAGAATTTATTTAACTGCAACAACATGTACTTTGTTTTAGAATGTTTAACAAAATAAAACACCCACGTGCTTCACAGCAGCATTGCAAAGGAATATTTCATACAAAGCCGTATAAGGATAGATCTTTGTCAAAAATGTATATTTTAAGCAATATCTTAAAGAATAAATGAGATATTGGAAAACTATAAGGAAATAATTCCAGAGGGTAAGATATTGAGAGCTAAGAGTGCAGGAAACAATGGTGGAGCAATTAAAATCAGGATGCTTCTGAGGCCAAAATTAGAGCAACTCAAATATTTTAGAGTTGTGAGAGGGAGGAGATAATAGAGATAGGGAGGAGACAGGCCACAGGGTTATTTCTAAACAAGGATGACGTTGATTCCTCTGGCTGGAGATCATGTCTCAAAACAAAAACTGAGATGAGGAGAAATTTTTTGACTTAGAAGATTGTGAAGATTTAGAATTCTCCTTCCCAGAGATGTTGATGGATAGTTAATAAATATACTCAAGTTTGAATTCATAGATTTTTGATTAATAAGGGAAACTAAGGAGTATGAGAATGGGACAGCAAAGGGACTTGAAGTATAATTTCCTAATGATCTTGCTGAATAGTGGAACAGACTCGAGGAGCTATTTGCCTTCCTCTTGTTGCTATTTCTTTATGTTCTTCTTGAATGTTGCATCAAAAAAACTCACTGACTTCCAGGGAAGTGGGGAAGACCTTCTTGCAATAATTACTATTCAAGGAAGCAGATTGTTTAACAAAGATCTGAAGTATTAACAAGTGAAACTGTTTAATCTGAGTCTAAACGTTAAGTTAAACTAGGGTGATGAAAGAAATGTGTTCAGCCAGGTGGTGCTCAGCTTGTGATTAAATATATGAAAATAGGGCTCATTTGTGAATCAGGATTTGTATTTCCAGGCATGTGTGACAATAGACTGACTATATTTGAACAGAAACTGAATAATTTCTGATTAATTCACCATCCTGTGATCTTCTACGGCCATAAGGAATGTGCGGCAAGGAGTATTTAATATCACATAAAAGCTAACATGCAGCCAATATGCAATAAATTTAGCCATTTGTAACCCTAAAATGAACTATGCAAAGATTTATGAGCAAGTAAACATTGAATGAGATTACAACAGCTTTTATAGAGTACCTAAAAATCAAAACTTATCTGAAAATACTTCGCATAAAAAAAAATAAATTGAACACAAAAGGAACATTTAGGAGGAGTAATCAGAAGCTTGGCCACAGAAATTGGGCTTTATAAAAAACTTTAATGGAGGTGGAAATTTAAAGGCTGAGGGATTGAAAGGGACAGAATTTTAGATCATAGAATTTAGAAATATTATTCTTTCAGTGTGAATGAATAGAGCTCCCAGGTAAGATGTAGCACAGATAAGCTGCAGAGCTGGGCTGAGAGGTGGCAAATGGAGTTTAATGCAGACAAGTGTGAGCTGATGCACTTTGGTAGGAGTAACCAGAAGGCAAAGTACTGGGCTAATGGTAAGATTCTTAGTAGTGTAGATGAGCAGAGAGGTCTCAGTGTCCATGTACACAGATCCTTGAAAGTTACCACCCAGGTTGACAGGGCTGTTAAGAAGGCATACAGTGTTTTAGCTTTTATTAATAGAGGAATCGAGTTCTGGAACCAAGAGGTTATGGAGAAGCTGTACAACACTCTGGTGCGGCCACACTTGGAGTATTGCGTACAGTTCTGGTCACCGCATTATAAGAAGGATGTGGAAGCTTTGGAAAGGGTGCACAGGAGATTTACTAGGATGTTGCCTGGTATGCAGGAAAGGCTGAGGGGCTTGAGGCTGTTTTCATTAGAGAGAAGAAGGTTGAGAGGTGACTTAATTGAAACATATAAAATAATTAGAGGGTTAGATAGGGTGGATAGGGAGATCCTTTTTCCTAGGATGGTGACGGCGAGCACGAGGGGCATAGCTTTAAATTGAGGGGTGAAAGATATAGGACAGATGTCACAGGTAGTTTCTTTAATCAGAGAGTAGTCAGGGAATGGAACGCTTTGCCTGCAATGGTAGTAGGTTCGCCAACTTTAGGTTCATTTAAGTCATCATTGGATAAGCATATGGACGTACATGGAATAGTGTAGGTTAGATGGGCTTCAGATCGGTGTGACAGGTCGGCACAACATCGAGGGCCGAAGGGCCTGTACTGTGCTGTAATGTTCTATGTTCTATGTTCTAGATTGATAGAGTTCCCCTCTAGCTATTTAATTCCTAAGCACTCAACTGTATTAATGTGGTTGATATCTTCCAATTCAACCATCATCTAGTTTCTTTGAATAAGGCCAATAATTGGAGGCAGTTCAACGTGGCAATTAGGCTTTCCATGAACTGGATTGAAGTCCAAGCCTGCAGTAAGGTCAGGCCCACACTCAACTGAACCAATGTTCAGAGATTTTATGGAAGATAACTACACAAGGGATCTGATGAGAAGTCATTCTGGAACCTTACAGACATAGAACATGGTCCTGTTTGATCTGATATTGCTGTGAAATAATTCCTTATATACATGCTCCGTAGGTATTCTTCATGGAAAGGTATAATTAACCTATTACTCCATATCTCCACACAAGTTCATTCTTTAAACAAACAGCTAACCTTATGAAGTAATGAAAGTTTTCAACTAACTCCGACTGCCCCATTCCTCCCATAACTTTCTCTCAATGCGAGCATTAATCACGAACATTGCTGGATATAAATGTTCCTTTATCACCTCTGTGGAAGGCGAACACATCAGTAGAATGGGATGATAGTGTATCATGATAGCTGTTTCCTGACAATGCAAATGTGACAGCAGAAGAGCCAAATCATGCTGAAACTGATTAAAGAGACCAACCTCGGGGACACAAACCACAACAAACATTGACAGCAAACTGAAAGCCTTGCTCTCATTTCCTTTTGTATTTCACTTTAATCCAGGAATGAGGCTAATAGAAAGAAACACGGAGAGCACTTTGAAGACAATTCCGAAGATGAGGCAATGAGTACTTTTTATTTACCCCCAGTTTCTCTTTCTATAGCTGGTGGTCTCTATTCCATGCCTTCTTCAGCATGTCATTGCTGTGCTACAGACATTAGTACCTCAGGAGCTCGATCAGGACCACCATCGTTAATAATGGAATAAACTTTTGGACTCGGACTTATCAGAAATGTGTAGTGCTTTGAACCGCAAACTTGCTTGAAACTTTAACCAGAGAATCAAGTATTTTCTCAGGAAGACCCTTATCAGTGGTAGGAAGACCAGCCAGTGCAGTTACTTATTCAGATAGTTGCCCTGCTCTGCTGTATGAATCCTAATAGCTGAACTTTTAGTTCAACAGTCTCATTGGAGTAACTATACCTCAACTCTTGTTTAATTTTAAAACATTCATGCTTGGTTTAACATTTGCCGGGGTAGTTTGTACATCTCGAAGATCTGCAGTTTGGGCCTTAACTTTGATGCGGGAAGAAACGTTGAGTAAACCAATGGCTTTATAACAGGACTCAGTTGCAGACTTCAGCTGACAATTTAGCAGATAGATTCCCGCATCTGAAAGAGTGGAAACATTTGCCTCCACATCCAATTTAAAATCAAATTCATCGTCATTAACTACGATATCTACCTGCTAGAATTCAACACAAGAGTCTGAGAAATCAGGAGAGCTGAAGACCTGCAGTGAGCCTATAATATTCCCCAAGAATGAAATTTGATCCTTCACATCCTCTAATGCTTGGGAACATACAAATTGTTGTCTGTATGTTGGTTCAACTTTAGAATGGTCCCTCTTTTGGCAAAGTAATCCTATTTTGGTAGAACCCCTGCCAGTGGGGTCACTTAGTGCTATTGACTGGGCTCCTTTTCCTCCCATTCCTTCTGCTAGTGGACATTCTGAGTGCCATTTCTTTTTCCCATCTCTATTCAACTTTCAATTTACACAATGTTACTCACTATTGCTGACTGAGATCCATGTTCCTGTTTATTGTCAGGATTGCACAGGGTTTCCTTCTAAATATACTTTGAATTTCTTTAAAACCTGAAAAAAAGCCTGCAGATGCTGCAAATCAAAAACGAAAAGGCAGGAATTGCTGGAAAAGCTGAGAAAGGGTCTCTTGGCCTGAAACATTAACTCTGATTTCCCTCCACAGATGCTGCCAGACCTGCTGAGCTTTTTGAACAATTTCTGCTTTTGTTAATCCCTTGAATTCCTTTGCTCATTGTGCCATACTGCTCTTGGGAGTACATTTCCCTGTCCTGTATGCTCTACATGCTGTGCAGGCCTCATCTCCTTTATCCATTCACAGGTTGAGGGCATCGCTGATCAGGCAGCACTTATTGCCCATCCCTAATTGCCCAGGGGGCAGTTAAGAGTCAACCACATTGCTATGGGTCTGGAGTCACATATAGGCCAGAACAGGTAAGGATGGCAGTTTCCTTCCCTAAAGGACATCAGTGAACCAGATGGGTTTTTCCACCAATCAAAAATGGATTCACAGTTATCATTACATTCTTAATTCCAGATATTTATTGAATTCAAATTCCAAAATCTGATGTGGCAGATTTTGAACCCAGGTCCCTAAAACATTATCTGGGTCTCTGGATTAACAGCCCAGCAACAACACCACTAGGCCATTGCCTCCCATCTTTTACCTTCAGCACTGTACTGCAACATCACTTTTGGAATTCCTTGCCATTTGCTTCTGATTCAGTGGGCATGGTCACCATGACAACCATGTAGCAAAATCAGGTCAGTACTCATTGAGAGAACACTAACAGGCAGTACTGAACATCCATACGCAAGGGATGGTAGGAAAGGACATCTCTGGAACTCTACAGACTCATGTCCCAGTTCCACAAGATCTGACATCGCACTGGCTTTGCTCCTTGTGCACGTGCTGAGTAAGTACTGTTAGACCAAATGCGTAGTTAAGCCTTTATGCCAGAGTCATCTTTTAGACAGTGATAATGGGAACTGCAGACGCTGGAGAATCCATGATAACAAAGTGTGGAGCTGGATGAACACAGCAGGCCGAGCAGCATCTCAGGAGCACAAAAGCTGACGTTTCCCTTCATCAGAGAGGGGGATGGGGAGAGGGAACTGGAATAAATAGGGAGAGAGGGGGAGGCGGACCGAAGATGGAGAGAAAACAAGATAGGTAGAGAGGACAGTATAGGTGATACAGTCATCAATGTAATGGAGGAAGGCGTGGGGTTTGGGGCCTGTATAGGTACAGAAGAGGGACTGTTCCACGTAACCTGCAAAGAGGCAGGCATAGCTTGGGCCCAGGCGGGTACCCATGGCCACCCCCTTTGTCTGTAGGAAGTGGGAGGAATCGAAAGACAGTTTAGACAGTTTGTATTTCAAGTCCGAATAAATACTCAACATATTACTTATGAAACGTCAGAAATGTTTAAATTCTGTGAAGAACAACTTAAAAATAATCAAAGCAGAAAAATATTTCTTCAAGTCTCATTTAATCATTCATTCAACCAAACAAATGACAGAAAACATCAACAAAAAAAAATACAGTTTATACAAAGAGCATCATGCTATGTTGCTGGTGTCCATCTGAAACTTGTCAAATGATAAATTGTACCTCGTAATGTGCATACTAAGTAAGTTGGAGGAGAACATATTCCATTTTAATTCAGAATTGAAGTTTTAAACTGTTCAGAATGAGTATGGAGAAAGAATTCTGTTAAGTAATAATGACTCATATTTGAAGTCAGAAGCATGCTTGGACTGCAGCTTGCTTTATGCCATTATATCTTCCTCGTAGCTACTAATTAGCCGCTACTACTTTCCAAGGCTTTAACCTTCGCTATCATCAATAAACATGGTGAGAATGCTCGATAAATGGCTGAACTCTCACTGGAACTCTGAAATGCCAACTCTGAATAATTCATCAATTAGCACAAAGCGTGATTAATTCATGACCTTTCTAACTATAATTGGCAAAAGATTTATGGAGTCTTAACCAACATATACTTCAGAAATGTGGTTGGTTAGTCAGACATTTCTGGGAGTGGGTTTGAGTGGGATGCAAAATGCAAAAAGGCAGAAGTAGGCAGTCCATGAAGAGAAAATATCTCCTACAATGGCACTTTAGAAAAACAAAATCCATCAAAAAGAGCTTCAAATAAATAAATTAATGCTTTCTGATTTGTAAAAGTAACATTAGCATTTTTCTATGTTTTTTCTCAATGCTTCTGTTTGAATCATGAATAGTGGCAAATCAGTTGAGGGAACTGACCAGGACAAGCTAATGAGCCCATCATTGTGGAAAAGCAATCAGTTAAATCGAAACCGTCTACTGAAATGTTTCAGTTCATTTAGCACTTACAGAAGAGCACTTATTACGATATTAACCCTAGCATTGCAGGATGTTTTTTCAAAGTTACTTTATAACAGGTTTGTAATGTTGCTATATGACAAGTGAACCATCAGTAAAAGCATCTGTTGATGGATGGATTAGACTAGGCAAGCCAGTCTGCAATTTTCCATTACTTATTTTGTGCAACAACACATAGTTTTCAAGCATGTTTGAAATATGACTGAATACATTCTTGAGAGAGAGAGAGAGACTTTGAAATCAGTTGTGTATTCTTAAGTGCACAGATGTAAAGTCATTGTAATCTATCAGCCTTCAATCAGTGGCATTTTCACCGAATTTTTAAGACTTTCAAGCAAAACTTTCATGTTACTTTTGTAAAAGACCACAGGGGCTGGTGCTAGAGAATTTCTGAATCTTATACCATTTATCAAGAAAAAGAGTGAGGACAAACCCAGCAGCTACAGGCCAGGGATTTTAACTTCAGCGAGGTACTGCTTTCAGAAACAATAGCATCTCTTCAGTGCACATAAAGGCCATTTGGCCCTCTGAAGGTATCGCACCCAGACCTACACCACCATGGCTAACCCACCTTGACTACACACCCCTGGACATTATGGGGCAACCAATCCACCTAACCTGCACATCTTTGGGCTGTGGGAGGAAACTGGAGCATCAAGCTGAAACGAGTAGAATGTGCAAATCCCAAACAGACAGTAGTCCAAGGTTAAAGTCAAATCCAGGTCCCTGGCACTGTGCAGCAGCAGTGCTAACCACTGAGCCACAATCAGGACTGCCCCTACTTCAGGACATTTAGACAAATGTGGACTAATTAAGAAAAACCAGCATAGATTTGTTCAGGGTAAATTCAGATTTACTTACTCAATATTAGCCACAGTACAGAGGGATTTGTAGAGTCATGGAGACATGCAGCACAGAAACAGGCCTTTCAGCCCAACTTTTCCATGCCAACCAAGTTTCCTAAACTAAACTAGTCCCACTTACCTGTTTTTGGTCCATATTCTTCCAAACCTTTCCTACTCGTGTACCCTTGCAAATGTCTTTTTAAATTGTAACTGGTCCAGCTTCCTCTGGCACTTCATTCCATGCCCAAACCATGCTCTGTGTGAAAAAGCTGTCCCTTGGGTCACTTTTAAATCTTTCTGCTCCCACCTTAAAAATATGCCCCCTAGTTTTGAATTCTCCCAGCCTAGGGAAAAGACCTTTGTTACTTCCTTATCTATACTTCTCATGATTTTGTAACCCTCTCTTAATCACCCCTCAGCCTCCTTCACTCTAGTGAAAAAAGCCCCAGCCTATCCAGCTTGTCCTCCTAATTCAAAACCTCCAGTCCCAACCACATGCTAGCATCCAAGTTCAGCAAGTCATTAGGAAGGCAAATGAAATGTTGGCCTTTATTTTGAAGGGAATTGAGTATTAAACGTAAGGAGGGCTTCTTAAAATTATTTCTAAAATTATAACTACACAAGGCACTAACCAGACTACAGTTGAAATGTGGTGAATAATTTTGGTCCCCTTGTCTAAGGAAAGAGATACTGATGTTGGAGGGAGTCCAGAGAAGGTTCACTAGGCTGATACAGGTATGGAGATACAGTCCTATGAGAAGCGATTGATTGGTTTGGGCCTGTACTTATGTGAGTTTAGAAGAATGAGGGGAGACTTTAATGAAACAAACATGACTCTTGTGGGCCTTGACAGAGTGAGGTGGAAAGCTTATTTCCCTTTGTGTGGGAGTTTGGGACCAGAGGGTATAATCTTACAGCAAGGAGTTGCCCATTTAAGACAGAACATGAGGAGGAATGTTTTTGTCTCAGAGGGGAGTGAATCTGCGAAATTCTTTACCACAGAATGCTGCAAAAGTTGGGTCGTGAAGAATATTCAACACTGAGACAGACATATTTTAACAGTATGGCATAGGTTATGGGGAAAAGGCAGGAAAATCCATCATGACTTCACTGAATGGCAGATCAGCCTTAACGGGCTGAATTTATAACTCCTATTCCTACATCTCACGGTCTTATTGCTTTCCATGCATGTGACAATTAGTTGAATCTTACTTCTAATGGCCTATATTTATTCCTTACAATCTTGGAATCTCCAGCCTGTGAAACAGTTTCATCCTCATGTCCTGAACTTTTATATGCAGGGAATGTGAAACAACGTCCACTGCACCATCACCATTGCTGCTGATTCTTCAGTGCACTCTTGTCAATGATCAATGAATGGTTGGCATGCGGTGCTTCAAAGTATACAAGCGTATCACCCGCTTCCCTTCAGTTCAAAAAGCCCCAAACTGAGGGCTTGCACAATATTACTTGTCAGTTTCTGTTTCAACAGTCTTGTGTGTGACAGACCTGCACGGATGCAGTCTTATGATGTTAACTCACACTCACAGGGAAGGAAGCATTGAGTAGAGACTGGTAGATAGCCTGGTGGAGAACAATAGATCATTGATCCTCTTGATGCACTGGAATCGGGTTCTCTTGAGCCCAGTACAGATATTAACCTTGAGTCAACTGCATCCAGCTGCCTTTGTCAGTCAGGATAGCCTCTTGTTGCCAGCCTGAGGAGAAGAATTCCCCTCTTTCACAGACAGCCTGTGAGAGAGCCTTTAGGGAGACATTGCTAAAGTGATATCTTCAGGCATGTGCGGGGTTGATGAGCAGAGGTTGAGGGATGCTCCTTAGATGCAGGAAGTGATGCACTGATGGGATGTCTTTTGAATATGGCACTTACAAGTTGAAGCCTAGAATGTCCATGTTGTGTAGGGTTGGCAGGGGAGGGAGTGATGGGGGGAGGTGGGGGGGAAACGTGGAGATGTGAGGGTGGCCATTCCCTGCCAGCCTGCCTGTAAATATGGAGATTTAGAGATGCATAAATTACAATAAACTGAGAGAAAATTAACAATGAGAAATCTTAACAGGCCCTGACATAAGTACCTTTAGCCCTGGCCTCCACAATTAGTCTCCAAAATCAAGGCTTCACTCAAAGGTTGCAGCTCTGAAGGGAGTGCAAGAACAGTGAGCCCTGGGGCTTATGTATAGAAGGTGGAAGGGCCAGCTGACAAAGCTTTCATCATACAGTCATTGAATCCATAAAGTGCGGGAGCAAGGCTTTCAGCCCATCGAGTCCTTATTGACTCTCTCAAAAGCATCCACTCAGACCCAGGCCCCCACAATCCTGCATTTCTAATGGCTAATCCACCTAGCCTGCACATCTTTGGACTGTGGGAGAAATCGGAGCACCCGGAGGAAACCCACACAGACACAGGGAGAACATGCAGAATCAAAGCTGGGTCTCTGGTGCTGTGAGGCAGCAGTGCTAACTGCTGAGCTGCCTTACCAGCCCAAACACATCTTTAATAAACTCATGAAACCTTGTGTTTTTTTAATTACAGGAACAGTGTGCAACCGCAACAAATTTAGTTTAAACCTATCAAGAAAAACTGGTTCAGGCTGACTGAAGTATTATATCCAACTCTGGGGATCATATTTAGAAAGGATGAAAAGGCACTAGAGAAAGTGTAAAAATGATGCACAAAAATAGTTCCAGGGATGCTGAAATTTAATTAGGTGGACAGTTTGAGACGCTGATGCTATTTTCCTTGGGGAAGAGAAAATTTAGAGAGGATTTAAAGAAATATTGAAAATCACGAGGGATATTGTCTGTGTAGAGATGGAGATACTGTTGTGTTGGCATGGATCGAAGGCAATTGTCAAAATAATTAACAGTTAATATTGACACTGATGTGGTGGGCCAAATGTCTTCCTGTTATGCTATAACCATTCTATGATTCTACAATTTTCTGGATTGTTAAAGACAAGTCTCCAAGATCAGTCTCAAGTCTGTGTCAGAGATAATAGGAACTGTAGATGCTGGAGAGTCTGAGATAACAAGGTGTAGAGCTGGATGAACACAGCCTGCGGTGTTCATCCAGCTCTACATCTTGTTACCTCAGTCTCAAGTCTACTTCTTTTAATTATTCATTCTCTAAATGCTGATGTTCACTATCTTAGTATTTATTGCCCATCCCTAATTTCCCTGGAGAAGGTGGTGAAGTGTGCAGTGATTATAACAAGGTCAGCCTGCTGGACCTCATAGGATATGACTTCCCTGATTGGGACTGTTAACCTGGTCCAATCAGGGAGCCCTAACTGACATAAAAGAATGAATGTCAGGGATATTGAGAAGCTGAATGCCTGACTTAGTGAGCGGCAGCACTATCGTCAAAAGCTATTTGTAAATAAAGGGTGATTGGTGATGGGATGCCAGCATCTGTACAGTTATTTCAGAGTTTTGAGCCACCTTTCTGAACTTCTGCAGCCTGTGTGGGGCAGGGGGACATCCACAATGCTGTTGGGGAGGCAGCTCCAGAATTTTGACACAGTCTCCAGAGGTAAACTGTTAATCATGAGGGCATTAAAAGTTTTGTACTCTTTCCCCAAATTTTGTTTGAATATCTTGATTTTAATTATAAAATTATTGCAGATAGTGAAAGGGAAGAAAAGTCGGATAATAGGCAATGCAGTTGGGAGTGGGAGGTTATTGATAGAATCTTCATGGATATGTTCAATCAGAACTGACAACACAAGTGTTGAGGTCCATGGTAAATGTCACTACAAAGGGTCAAAAATAAACATGTGAAGTCAGGAAAAAAATGATTTCAAAAGCCTTAGGTCTGTATTTATACCCTGTGTAATTCTCACTTTCTGCCAGTGGGGACAGCAATGAGCATTTCAAGAGTAGTCATCCCTAATGCCAGTCACTTGGCTTATACTGTAGAGAAACTCATTAGTTCCAATTACCACTCTGCTTCCCAAATTGTTAAATATTTTGCCTTTTTGATTACCAATTATAATGCCAAATAAAAATATTTTCCCTAAAATTAAGGTCAGACCACATAATTTTACAATTAACAGTGAATTATATTCATTCTGCCTGACTCTCATGATGTAGTGAAGGAAGTTTTCCTTCCTCTGAGGCTGAAGACCTCAGACGGCCTGGGTTGAAGTCACACCTGCTCCAGGTCAAACCCTGTCTAACAGTTTGATTTAAAAGTATCTGTCTGTGCTGCCTGGTCTCCTGTTCCATTATCCTTTAACATGCTCCACTGAAGATCGCACTTGACCGTTCCTGACTCCTTGAGGGCAATTTTGCCTTATGGTATAAAATAAGTGATTTCAATTCAAAAGGCAACTATCCATCTCTCTCCATTTTCATAAATGCAAGAGACAGAAACATTAGGAGAGATGTATAATTAACAGCCGAACCGATGTGTTTCATTAGAGGCTATCAACCAAAATCAAAATTGTAACCCCTCTCCTACCCCTCCATGTGTACAGTACCACAGGAGATCAATGAAGGTGATTAATAATTCATGGACAAACTGTGAGATTAGATTTTTCAAGAGCATTAAAGTCGCATAAACCATCGAGAACGTAGGTCTAAATGACTTATGCAAGTCATTCAAGTGAATAAAACATCAACCCTGTTCATTACTACCAAGAGAGCAATTTTGACTCAGTCCATCACTTGTGCTAGCAGTTAGATATTTTGAATACTTATTATCATTTCTGCTGTTTCTATGGGATGTTCAGTGAAAGTGCATTAAGAACAGTCATGCCAGGAAGTGCACAGCGTGTGATTGATGCAGTGTACATTATAATAAATGAGTTTTAAACTTTGCAAACAATACCAATAAAGTATAAACTGTTCAGTAATCTAGATCCTGTAGCAGCACTCATTGTTACTTCATTTACGACAAGACAAGGAACCAATCCAATTCCCCGTTCAATCAGTCACCCACAATGTACACTGCGGGAACTCACTAAGGCTCCTATGGCACAATTTCTCAAAATGTTGACCTCTACCATCAAGAAACATAGTAGACTTGGGGAAACCCAATGAGAGTTAAAAAATCATAGTCATACATCCTGGTAACAGAGCCTTCGGTCCAACCAGTTCATGCCAACCATGTTCCTAAACTAAACCAGTCCCATGCACCTGCTTTTGGCTTATATTTCTCCAAAAGCATTCCTGTTCATGAACTTATCTAAATGTCTTTTCAACATTGTAACTGCACCTGCATCCACCATTGTTCGGGGCGTTCATTCCACACACAAACCAATCTCTCTGTAAAAACGTTGCCCCTCAGGCCCTTTTAAAATCTTCTCTTCTCTCACCTTAAAAATATGCCCCCTTGTTTTGAACTCCCCCTGCCTTCAGAAGGGACCCTTGTCAATCACCTCATCTGTACCCATCGTGGCTTTATAAACCTCAATCAGTTCACCCCATCAACCTCCAATGCTCCAGTGAAAAAAAGCCCAAATCTCTCCAGTCTATTTTTATATCTCAAACCCTCCAGTCCTGGTTACATCCTGGTAAATCTTTTCTGAAACTTCCCCAATTTAATAACATCCTTGCTATAACAGGGCGACCAGAACTGCACACGTTTTCATGTTTTCAACCATCCTGAACTGGAACTATAACACCATTCTTTTGCCATCATTAGGTCAAAATCATGGGACACCCTTCCTAACTGCACAGAAGGCAGCACGGACAGTTTCCTGAGCCCGGAGAGCGTCCAGCAGTTAGCCCAGGCAATGGGCATGAAGGGACAGATGGAGGGGCTGGACCTTGGACTCGGGGAGGGTACTGCGGTCACTGCCCACAATGGGGGTACGAGTTGCGAGCATTAATGTGCGCAGCGTCAAGTCCACCACAAGATGTGTATCCACGTTGGCCTACCTGACCACTGTCAAGGCAGACCTCCTGTTTCTGCAGGAGTGCGGGATACCGCACCTCGGCAGGTACGGGAAATGGTCCGGCGCCTGGACCTGTGGGCCTTCGATCTGGTTGGGGGGTAACGACTGTCGCTCCTCGGGCCTGGCTATTCTGCTGCAGGGGCGCAACTTCACCATCTCTCACGTTCAGGAGGTGGTGGGGGGGGGGCGCCTCCTAGTGACTGATGTCACCTACAGGAACATTCCCCTGAGGCTGATCAACATGTACGCCCCAGCGGTCTGGAGTGAGCGGTTGGCCGTCCTGCAGCGGCTTCCACCCCTGTTGGCTACGTCCAGGCCGGTCATCCTAGGCGGAGACTTCAACTGGATCATCGATGCAGGTGGAAGATCCGGCGTGGGCACAGTGGGTGGGGGGAGTCAACTGGACATCACGTCCAGATTCCTGATGGGCATGGTGAAGGACGCCAAGCTGCTCGACGTCTTCAGCACCCCTGCAGGCAGAGATACACCTGGTCGCGGCCAGACGGGTCAATCCGCTCAAGGATAGACTTCCTGTTTGTGTCACGGGCGTTGAGCCAGTGTTCTTCTCTGACCACTGCCTCCTGCTGGCCGACTGTCACTTATAGGATGACCAGCAAGCCGGCAAGGGGACATGGAAGCTCAACACAAATCTGTTGATCCCGAGAACGTCGAGGAGCTTAAGAGGCAATACGCCGGTTGGAGAACCATGAAACCCCTCTTTGAGTCTCCGGGCGACTGGTGGGAGACAGTGGAGGAGAACATCAAGAGTTTCCTTGTCCTCAAGGGTGTTCGGAAGGCGAGAGAGAGGCGGGGAAAGCTGTCGCGACTCCAGAAAAGGGTGCAGAACCTGCTCCTTCTGCAGTCGATGGGGGTCGATGTCACAGAGGACCTCCGAGAGGTGAGGGGGCAGCAAGCCTCGTTCTTCACCGCGGAGGCCTCCAGGATGATCTTCCGGTCCAGGGTCCGCTCGGTGGGGCAGGACGAGATGTGCTCGCGTTTCTTCTTTCAGAAGATGCACAAAGAGAGCTCTGTGCTTAGTCGGCTGAAGGAGGACGATGGCTCGGTGACATCGTCTCCGCCCAACATTTTGAGTTTCAGCAGAGCCTTCTATGCCGGACTGTATGACACGAAGCCCACGGACAGCACAGCCTCCGAGTCGTTCCTGTCGTCTATCACGGCGGTCTTGGATGATAGCACGAGGGAGTGGCTGGACCGGCCGATATCCCTGGACAAGCTGACCAGAGTCCTCAAGTCCTTGGAGAGGAATAAGACTCCCGGGAGCAACGGCTTACCGGTCGAGCAGTATTCCGCTCTGTGGGATCTGATCGGCCAGGACCTGCTGGAGGTGTACGATAGTGCGCTTTGGGCAGGGGAAATGTGCAAGTCCATGAGGAAGGGCATCATCACCCTCATTTACAAGAGGAAGGGGGAGAGGGAAGAAATTAAGAATTGGCGTCCCATTTCACTATTGAACATGGACTACAAAATCCTGGCCAAGGTCATAGCCAACCGGGTCAGGTCTGTCCTGGAGTCGGTGATTCACTCTGACCAAACCTGTGCTGTGCCGGGCAGGAAGATCGCTGAGAGCCTCGCGCTCATCAGGGATACGATCGCCTACAGAGGCAGGTCAGGGTGACGCTGAGGATGGGTGCAGACGGGAACATCGTACACCCACCGTCCAGCTTTGCAATCGGCGGGAGCAAGGGCTACCTGACCTACGCAGGGCTGCCCTGCCTGGGGTAGGTCAGGTCACGTGGCGGCCGACTGCAAAGCCACCATCTGCAGGGAGGAGAGACACCTTGCAAATGATTGCCCACAAGAAAAAAGCTGCAACCTTTGCGGGGAAGCGGGCCACCTCTATAGGGCATGCCCGCGGCGGGGGACCACCTATGCCCAGGTCACCGGCAGGTGCAGGACAGGAGGGTGGACACCTGCCTCGTCAGCCTGGACCAGGAGAAGGCCTTCGACAGGGTCTCTCATGCTTACATGAGGGACGTCCTCTCCAAATTGGGGTTCGGGGAGGGCATTCGCAATTGGATCCGGCTGCTGTACACCAAAATCATTAGCACAGTCTCAATCAACGGGTGGGAATCAGACAGTTTTCCCGTCAGATCTGGAATCAGGCAGGGCTGCCCGCTCTCTCTTGCCTTGTTCGTGTGCTGTGTGGAGCCCTTCGCCACATCCATCAGGAAGGACGTGAGCCTGAAGGGCGTGACTATCCCAGGCAGCGGAGGCCTTCAGGTCAAGACCTCCCTGTACATGGACGACGTCGCCGTCTTCTGCACCGATCGTCAATTGATGAGTAGGCTGTTGGTCATCTGCGGCCAGTTTGAACTGGCCTCGGGTGCCAAAGTCAATAGGGGTAAGAGCGTGGCCATGTTCTTCGGGAACTGGGACAACCGCTCCTTCATCCCCTTCACCGTCAGGACAGACTACCTGAAGGTGCTGGGTGTTTGGTTTGGTGGAGCTGGGGCGTGCACTAAGACTTGGGAGGAGCGTATCACCAAACTGAAGCAGAAGCTGGGCAGGTGGACGCTCAGGTCCCTCTCCATCGCGGGTAAGAACCTGGTTGTCAGGTGCGAGGGGCTTTCGGTACTGTTGTATGTGGCGCAGGCCTGGCCTATTCCCTGGACCTGCGCCGCTGTGGTCACCCGGGCCATCTTCCACTTCATTTGGGGGTCAAGGATGGACCGGGTCCGCAGGGACACCATGTGCAAAGACCTGGAAAATGGGGGAAAGGGCGTACTGAACGCCACCCTCACCCTGATGGCTACCTTTGTGTGCGGCTGCATCAAGCTGTGCGTAGATCCTCAGTACGCAAACACCAAGTGTCACTACTTACTGAGGTTCTACCCGTCCCCGGTGTTGCGAAGGATGGGCCTGGCCTCATTGCCAAGGAACGCTCCGAGTAGTTGGACCGTTCCGTACCACCTGTCCTTCGTGGAGAAATTTTTGAAAGGAAACACCTTTGACCACAAGGCCGTCAGGCAGTGGTCAGCACATAGTATCCTCGAGACCCTTCAGGAAAAGGAGAGGGTGGATCCCGTCGTGTGGTTCCCCATGCCGACTGCCAAAGTCGTTTGGCAGAATGCCTCATCGCCAGAACTTTCAAACAAGCACAAGGACATTGCTTGGCTGGCGGTGAGAGGGGCTCTGCCAGTGAGATCCTTTATGCATGCCCGGAATCTCTGCGCCACCACCCGCAGCCCTCGAGGCAGCTGCGGGGGGGACGAGACTGTCGATCACCTCCTTCTGGAGTGTGCCTAGGCGCAGGAGGTCTGGAGGGAGATGCAGTGGTATTTGTCGAGGTTCGTCCCGAGCAGGTCCGTGATACGGGACTCCGTGCTCTACAGGCTGTTTCCTGGGACGCACACCGAGACCAACATCAACTGCGCCTGGAGAACCATCAATGCAGTGAAAGACGCTCTTTGGTCTGCCCGCAACTTGCTGGTCTGCCAGCTGAAAGAACTGACCCCGCCAGAGTGTTGCAGACTGGCGCACTCCAAGGTCCAGGACTACGTGCTGAGGGATGCACTAAAGCTTGGGGCAGCCGCTGCCAAGGCGCAGTGGGGAAAGACCACCGTATGAAACCCCTCGTCCAGAATAGAAAAAAACGGCCTTATCTGGTAACTGCGCCCAGCTGGCGCCTTCCCCAACTGGTTAGGGGGCCAACGGGGACTGTGCGGGGAGACAACTGCCGGGGTATTTTCTTTGCTTTGTTTTTTTCTTCTTTGTTTTGTTTTTGCCTTTAGTTGGTGTATGTACCCCCTGGGTAACCCGGAGCGGTTTGTATGACTGGGTAGGTGTATAAATGTTTTATTTTTTGTACATTCTATGAATAAAGTATATTTTTTCAAATTTAAAAAAAATGAAACGTCTAAAAACTAACCTTCTGGCTCAGCGAGCAAACTCACATCCAGAACATCAACCTGAGCTACAAATCTTCTCAAAACTCGCATGCTTGCCTCTATTGGTCAATGCATTAAGTATAGGAGTTGGGAGGTCATGTCACGACTGTACAGGACATTGGTTTGGCCACTTTTGGAGTATTACATGCAATTCTGGTCTCCCTGTGAAAGGATGGATGTTGTGAAACTAGAAATGGTTCAGAAAAGATTAACAAGCATGTTGCCAAGGTTAGAGGGTTTGAGATATAAGGATAGGTGGAATGGACCGAGGCTATTTTCCCTGGAGCATCGGAGGCTGAGGGACGGCCTTACAGTGGTTTATAAAATCACAGAGACACACAGATAGGGTAAATAGCAAGGTATTTACCCTGGGGTGGGGAAGTTCAAAACTAGAGGGTATAGGTTTAAGGTGGGAGGGGACAGATTTAAAAAGGACCTAAGGGGCAACTTTTTCACAAAGAGGGTAGTGTGTATATAGAATGAGCTACCAGAGGAAGTGATGGAGGCAGGTATGATTACAACATTTAAAAGGCATCTGGATGGGTAGACAAATAAGAAGAGTTTAGAGGGATGTGGGCCAAATGCTGGCAAATAGGACAAGATTTATTTAGTATATCTGGTTGATATGGACAAGTTGAACTGAAGAGTCTGTTTCCATGCTGTACATCTCTATGATTACTTCAGATTATAAGTAGGTTCTATTTCTCACTCCTGATTTTTGGGTCTTTCAATTGGTTGAACTCAAGAAATTATGTTGGAGTGTCTGCAGGCTTCAGCCCTGACTAGGGCCACACTATTTCTAATCTTACCGAGCTAGATTAACTGTACGTCATATTTTAGGTCATGGGAATGGAAATCTGGAGATAACCCTCGGCACATAATCAATTACTCCTGAAGGTTAGGCTCTGGAGCTAGATATCAGCATCTGGATGGGGATTTCTTTGATTTTCCATTTGTTTCAACATCAGCACTGTCAATGCCTTGGGTTTTTCTTCTTTATTCTTTTCATCTATTCAAAATAGTTATATTTTCTACTGTTTGAATGTCTAATGTGAAGCCTCAGCATAGAGATGTATTAGTGATCGCATTTGTCCAGCTACCATTGACCACAATTTCTGACTCCTGTTATGAGAGGTTTTTGTTCAGTGCATAAAACCTAAAGTGATTACACTTCAATCAGAAATCACCAAGAGAACACCATGTACAACTTCTTGAGAGAAATAACATTGAGTAGCAATCCAAATGACCATATTAATCTTCCAGTGAGTTGAGAATTTAAACTAAACAAATCTGGAATAAAACTCTAGCATCAGCAATGATAACAATGAAAGTACTGGATGGTTCATTCAGTTCACTAATATCTGTTGAGGAAGGAAACCTGTCATCCTGACTTGATCTGGCCTACCTATAAATCCAGACTCACAGCAAAATGGTTAACTCCTAACTGCCCTCTGAAATGGCCTATCAAGCCTTTCAGGTGCTTCAATTGGTTAAAGGTCTAATCAATACTTCAAACAGTTGTGCTGTTGGAGGTCAGTCATATCACATCCCACTTATTGTGCAAGACAATGACCTAGTGTTATTATCACTAGACTATTGATCCAGAGACCCAGGTAAAGTTCTGTGGGCCTGGGTTTGAATCCCACCATGGCAGATGGTGAAATTTGAATTCAATAAAATATCTGGAATTAAAAATCTAATGATGACCATGAGTCAATTGTCAGGAAAATCCCATCTGGTTCACAAATGTCCTTCAGGGAAGGAAACTGCCATCTTCACCTTGCCTGGCCTGCATGTGACTCCAGACTCACAGCAATGTGGTTGACTCTGGGCAATTAGGGATGGGCAAAAAATGTCACCTGGTGAGCAACACCCTCATCCTGTGAATGAATTTTAAAAATCTCAGCTCCAAGACATTCTCAGTTCTTTAGGATAGTCTCCTCAGACCAAACATCTACAGTTGCTTCATCAATGATGTTCCCTTTATCATAAGGTTGGAAGTGGAAATGCTTGCTGATGGTTTTCTTTTTCTATTCATTTGTGGGATGTGGGCGTCACTGGCTGGCCAGCATTTATTGCCCATCCCTAGTTGCTCTTGAGGAGGTGCTGGTGAGCTGCCTTTTTGAACCGCTGTAGTCCACCTGCTGTGGGTTGACCCACAATGCAATTAGGGAGGGACTTCCCAGATTTTGACCAAGCGACAGTGAAGGAACGATGATATATTTCTGAGTCAGATAATGAGTGGCTTGGAGGGAGACTTGAATTGGTGGTCCCATATATCTCCTGCCTTTGTCCATCTAGATGGAAGTGGTCATGGGTTTGGAAAGGCTGCCTGAGGATCTTTGGTGAACTTCTGCAGTGCATCGTGTAGTTAGTACACACTGCCGCTACTGTGCGTCAGTGGTAGAGGGAATGGTTGCTTGTGAATGTAGTGCCAATCAAGCACGCTGCTTTGTCCTGGATGGCATCAACCCTCTGAGTGCTGTTGGGGCTGCGGTCATCCAGGCAAGTGAGAAGTATTCCGTCATAATCCCGACTTGTGCTGTGTAGATGGCAGACAGTCTTTGAGGAGTCAGGAGGTGAGTATTCCACAGTATTCCTAGCTTCCGAACTGCTCTTGTAGCCACTGTGTTTATGTGGTGAGTCCAGTTGAGTTTCTGCTCAATGATAACCCCTAGAATGTTGACATCGGGGTTTCAGTGATGCTGACACCATTGAATGTCAAGGGGCAGTGGTTAAATTGTCTCTTATTGGTGATGGTCATAGTCTGGCAATTCTGTGGCACAAATGTCACTCACCACTTGTCAGCCCAAAGCTGTATATTGTCCCAATTTTGTTGCATTTGAACTCGCACTGCTTCAGTATCTGAGGAGTTGCAAATGGTGCGGAACATTATGCAATCATCAACGAACATCCCCAGTTCTGATCTTATGATGGAGGGAAGGTCGTTGATGATGCAGCTGAAGATAGTTGGGCCGAGGACACTATCCTGAGGAACTCCTGCAGAGATGTCCTGGAGCTGAGGTGATTGACCGCCAACAACCATGACCATCTTCCTATGTGTCAGGTATGACTGCAATGACCGGAGTATTTGCTCCCCCGCACCCCGATACCCATTCATTCCAGGTTTGCTAGCTAGAGTGATGCCACACTCGGTTGAATGCAGCCTTGATGCCAAAGGCTATCACTCTTGCCTCACCTCTGGAATTCAGCTGTTTTGTCCCTGTTTCAATCAAGGCTGTAATGAGGTCAGGAGCTGAGAGACCCTGGCATAATCCAAACTGAGCGTCGGTGAGAAGGTTATGGCTGAGCAAGTGCTGCTTGATGGCACTGTTGATGAAATCTTCCATCACTTTACTGATGGTCGAGAGTAGATTGACGGGGCAGTAATTGGCCGGGTTGGGTTTGTCCTGCTTTTTGTGTACAGGACATACTTGGGCAATTTTCCACATTGCTGGGTAGATATCAGTGTTGTAACTGTACTGGAACAGCTTGGCTCGGAGAGCCGCATGTTCGGAAGCACAAGTCTTTAGTATTATTGCCAGAATGTTGTCAGGGCCTGTAGCCTTTGCAGTATCCAATGTCTCTAATCATTTTTTGGTATCACGTGGAGTGAATCAAATTGTCTGAAGACTGGTATCTGTAATGCTGGGTACCATTGGAGGAGGCTAAGATGGATCACCAACTCAGCACTACTGACTGAAGATTGCTGCGAATATTTCAACCTTACCTTTTGCACAGTTGTGCTGGGCTCTTCTATCATTGAGGATGGGGATATTTGTGGAGCCTCCTCCTCCAGTGAATTGTTTAATTGTCCACCACATTCACAACTGGATGTGGGAGGTCTGCAGAGCTTAGATCTGATCCATTAGCAGTGGGATCGCTTAGCTTTGTCTATCACTTGCTGCGAATGTTATTTGGCATGCAAGTAGCCTTGTTTGGTGGCTTAATCAGGTTGACATCTCATCTTCAGCAATGCCTGGTGCTGCTCCTGGCATGCCCTGCTGCAATCTTCATTGAACCAGAGTTGATCGCCTGGATTGATGGTGATTGTTGAGTGGAGAATATGCCGCACCATGAGGTTTCAAATTGTGCTGGAGTACAGTTCTGCTGTTGATGGCCCACAGCACCTCAAGGATGCCCAGTCTTGAGTTGCTAGGTCTATGTGAAGTCTGTCCAATTTAGCATGATGGAAGTTATTCTGAATGTGAATTGGGGCTTCGCCTCCACAAAGACTGCGCAAACGTCATTCTTACCAATACTGTCATGGACAGAAGCAACTGCAACTGGCAAATTGGGTGAGGTCGAGTATGCTTCTCCCTCTTGTTGGCTCCCTCACCGCCTCCTGTAGACCCAGACTAACAGCTATGTCCTTTAGACTCGGCCAGCTTGATCAGTAATACTATCCCCACGCAAAGTGCATTTTCCGCCCTTGCCATCCTCCGTGCTTCCTCCAAGTGTTGTTCAACATGGAGGAGTACCGATTCATCAGCTGAGGAAAGATGGTATGTGATAATCAGCAGGAGGTTTCATTGCCCATGTTTAACCTGAAGCCATGAGACTTCATGAGGTCCGGAGTCAATGTTGAGGACTCCCAGAGCAACTCCCTCCCGCCTGTATACCACCGTGCCATCCCCTTTGCTGGGCCTGTCCTGCCGTTGGGATGGGACATATCCAGGGATGGCGACGGGGATGTCTGGGACATTGTCTATCAGGTATTATTCAGTGAGTATGGCTATGTCAGGACATTGGTTGGCTACTCTGTGAGATAGCTCTCCCAGACTAGCCCCCCGACTTTAATAAGGAGCACTTTACAGGGTCCAGGCCCGAAACGTCAGCTTTTGTGCTCCTGAGATGCTGCTTGGCCTGCTGTGTTCATCCAGCCTCACATTTTATTATCTTGGAATTCTCCAGCATCTGCAGTTCCCATTATCTCTTTACAGGGTTAACTGGGCTGTTTCCGCAGTTGTCTTTTCCGGTGCCTAAGTCAATGTCTGGTGATCCATTTGGCTTCATTTCTTTGAGGCTGTGTAGCGATTGGTACAACTGAATGGCTAACTAGGCCATTTCAGCGGGTGATTGAGAGTCAACTGCATTTCTGTGGGTCTGGAGTCACATGTAGGCCAGACAAGGTGAGGATGGCAGAAGCAGATGCATTTTTCCGACAATCGGCAATGAGTTCATGGTGATCAAAAGATTCTTAATTCCAATTAATTGAATTCAAATTCCACCATTTACCATGGTGGGATTCGAACCCGGTTCCCCAGAACAAACAACACCTCATCTTTACCATGGATGTCCAGTCCCTGTACACTTGCATTCCCCACTCAGATGGCCTAAAGACCCTCCGCTTCTTCCTGTCCTGCAGGCCCGACCAGTCCCCCTCCACTGACACCCTCATCCACTTAGCTGAACTCGTCCTCATCCTTAACAACTTCTCTTTCGATTCCTCCCACTTCCTACAGACAAAGGGGGTGGCCATGGGTATCCGCATGGGCCAAAGCTGTGCCTGCCTCTTTGTAGAATATGTGGAACAATCTCTCTTCCAAAGCTACACTGGCCCTTTCCCCCATGTCTTCCTCCATTACATAGATGACTGTATCGGTGCCACCTCATGCTCCCACGAGGAGCTCAAACAGTTCATTAACTTCACTAACACCTTCCACCCCAACCTTAAGTTCACGTGGACCCCCATCTCTGATACCTCTCTCCCCTTCCCGGACCTCTCTATCTCCATCTCTGGCATCCACCTGGAAACCGATATCTATTTCAAGCTGCCACAGCTACCTAGAATACACCTCGTCTCACCCACCGTCCTGTAAAAAGGCCTTCCCCTATTCTCCATTCCTTCGCCTCCGCTGCATTTGCTCCTGGACATCCCAGATGTCCTTGTTTTTCAAGGACCACAACTTCCCCTGGGAAAGTTCACAGTGGTCATGGATGAAGGGAGGGGCAGGCTCAGACTTTGCAATTAACAAGGTACAACACTTAGGCAAGAATCAGCTCCTTGGAATGTCTCAGAGTAGCTGAGAATCAGCCAAACTTCAGTCTTGCAGTTTTTAGGTTAGATTAGATTCCCTATAGTGTGGAAACAGGCTCTTCGGCCCAACAAGTCCACATCGCCCTTTTTTTTGAAGCATCCCATCCAAACCCATTCCCATCACCCTATAACCCACACACCCCTGAACACTACGGTCAATTTAGCATGGCCGATCCACATAGCCTCCACATCTTTGGGCTGTGGGAGGAAACCGGAGCACCCAGAGGAAACCCACACTGACACAGGGAGAATGTGCAAACTCCACACAGACAGTCACCCAGGGCTGGAATTGAACCCGAGTCCCTGGCACTGTGAGGCTGCAGTGCTAACCACTGAACCACCATGCCGCTTTTTATAACAGCTTTCCAAAAAAATAACGTTATTGTCTGAGATAGTAGGAACTGCAGGTGCTAGAGAATCTGAGATAACAAGGTGTAGAGCTGGATGAGCACAGCAGGCCAAGCAGCATCAAAGGAGCAGGAAAGCTAACATTTCGGGCAAGGATCTAGGCCCTAAACTTCAGCTTTCTTGCTCCCTTGATGCTGCTTGGCCTGCTGTGCTCATCCAGCTCGACACCTTGTTATCTCACATTATTATCTGAACAAAGACTGACAGCAGTGAAGAGGAGTAAATTGAATCTCTTCTTTTCAACCTCCAGGTTGGTCATAATAAAAGTTTAAATTCCTTTCTTACAAAGTCATTGTACATTTCTTGAATTAAAATTTAGGTAGCTACTTTTGCTGCAGCAGTAAGGGGCCAATCATAAGCTTTTTCTCATAAAAGGCAACTTCATTATCTGCTAACCCCAATAAAAATGACCAAGATATACAAGATGAAGGAAATTATTAAATTGGAGCGGGTTCAGGAGAGATTCACCAGGATGTGGCTGGGAATGGAGGGTTTGAGTTATAGAGAGAGGCTGGGACTTTTCTCATTGGAGCGTAGAAGATCGAAGGGGTGACCTTATTGATGTTTATAAAATAAAGAGGGGCAAACATAAGGTGAAGAGGGAAGATTGTTTCCCTCAGGTGGGAGTGTTCAAAACTTGTGGGCATATTTTTAAGGTGAGAAGAAAAAGATTTAAAAAGGACATGAGGGGCAATGTTTTAACGCAGAGAGTTGTTCGTGTGTGGAATGAACTGCCAGAGGGAATGGTGGATTCAGACATAGTTACAACATTTAAAAGACATTTGGATAAGTGAATGAATTGGAAAGGTTTGGATGGATATAGGCCAAATGCAGGCAAGTCAGACTAGTTTGCATTGGGAACATGGTTGGCATGGACCAGTTGAACCAAAGAGTCTGTTTTCTTGTTTACAAATGTATGAATCTATGTGCAACATCAAGCATGCACACACATACAGCACATGCATACTCATGCATGCACACATCAACACCCTTACTCACATACACACATGCAAACACACACAGAGTTAAAAGGGAATTTACTACCTTTTGATTTTGAAGGTTTTTTTCAGGGAGATCAAATGCATTTTTTTACACCAATGTCATAAACATTGCAGCTGCTTAACCACCCACTAGTGAGCTGTTGCACAACATTTTTCAGTATTTAACATGAGGAACATCTCAATGATAGCAGTGTTATTTTAGCTGCATAATTATTAAATGACTTGTCTTGAATGGTGTGATGAGTCAAACAACCAGCTATTTCCTTGAATGTTGTTTTTGTAACAGATAAGCAATGTTGCACAGAACATCACATTATATTCACGCTGTTTCATTAATGGGAAGGCTGAAGACCTCTATCGTCCATAGGGATGGAGTACAAAGAGGCTTCTTAAATTCTAACAACCAGAAAAGGCCATTCAATCTTTCCCCATGATGGTTTTCTTAAACCCTAACAATCAGGCGTTTGTGTTCCACTCTGATTATTTTTTCATTTTATTCCCTTATGGGATGTGGGTGTTGGTGGTAGAGCTGAAATTTATTGCCTGATCCTGATTGGCGTCAAACTGATTGGGTCCCTAGGCCATTTCAGAGGGCAGTTAAGAGAAAGCCACAATACTGGGGGTCTGAAGGCATGTGCAGGCCAGACCAGGCAATGTTAGTAGATTCCTTTCCTGAAGAGCAATAATAAACTTGATGGGTTTTTATGACAGAGTGGCATGAACACCATGAGACTAGCTTTTTTGTTCCACATTTTATTGAATTTAAATGTTCTCATCTCCCAGAATATTAAGCTGGCGCTGTGAATTACTAGTCCATCAATCTACAATGAGACCACCATGTTTCCTTTTCCAGCTAGTCAGACCTGGAAGGTCATCCTGCTGCTATTACAGATAATTGTATATTTTTACCAGTCCATGTTTCCATCCTTAAATCCTATTTTAGTGCCCAAGGTAGTCACAGTTCTATAAAAATATGGACTATTCAGTTTTGAAACCAATTGTCCAATTTAGAACTAATACAAGTGTTGAAATGAACTGGTGAGGTATGAGGAGAAAGCTTTCCATTAATACTCATATTTAGTTTCTCTTGTTTCCTTACAATAGTGTCTAGAACATCGATGCAAGGGCCATTTTAGTACAAACATTCAGAACAACAAGGTGGTGGAAGTGCTCACTGTATCAGAGCTGCTAAAATGCTAATGTTCATCAAGGGCAAGGTTTTGTGCATGAACTTTAGCTTTCACAGAGATGAGAAGATCAAAGGCACAGCTGAACAGAAAAGTCAACATTTTATCACATTGATAAATCAAATGGAAAACTAATTGAGGAACATAGCATACAGCAAGCAAAGGGCTGACACATGCAAATGACAACATAAGACATGCAGGAAATGCTTCTATCCAGTCATTCTGGGAATAGATGGCAGTCTCTGGTGTCTCCAGCTGAGCAGAGTGTCACCTTGTGTTCATCTCCATAATAGTCCTTCTGGTCCTCACTCTCCTGTTCTTCTTCACGGATTTTCTGTTGCTCCTGCATCTCTTCCTCAGCCAATACATTCCCCTGTTTGGTGGCTGAGATTGCTGAGACCCAAAGCATTGTGGTTTTCTCTTAACGGTCCTCTGAAATGGCCAAGAGATCCAATCAGTTCAAGGCTAATCAGGACCAGGCAATAAATTTCAGCTCTACCACCAATACCCACATCCTATAAGAGAATAAAATGAAAAAATAATCAGAGTGGAACACAAACATCTGATTGATAGGCTTTAAGAAAACCATCACAGCCAACCACTATGATGCAGGACACCCTTGTTACAGTAGACAGCAGGCAGAAGACCGAAGGCAGATACACACCTGCTATTTACAAGTGAGTTTCTGAAGGAACAAGTCCCTTGATTAACTAGCAGTCCAATGAAAAAATAGATTTCATTCAGGCAATGACTGAGTTGTAAATGCATGTTCATACATTTCTCATCGCCTGAAGGTTAAAAAATCATCTTGCTATCTCACGAGTGAAGACTTTGAAACTGTGAAAGCTTATCTCTTCGGTAGGAATCTGGCTTTTGTCCTGGCATTGTTCCCATACCTGCCTTTATTTTTACCACTTCTGCAGGTTGAAATCCACACACTAGTGACTGCCACAATACCATTCAATTTATGTACCACTGTGTGTCCAAATTAAGCCCCACTCCATGTCTACTTAAGGCAGTGTTAACTTGGATTCAATTTAAGCAATGACTCTATAAAAATTGAGCCATCACCCCCGTCCAAACAGTATTCTCCGCCGTACAAGTCCAATATGACCGTTCTACCCTTGTTTAATTTGACTCCAAAACTGTTATCCCTCACAACAAGATTATGCCATGGTGA
This sequence comes from Stegostoma tigrinum, assembly GCF_030684315.1. NCBI lineage: Eukaryota > Metazoa > Chordata > Chondrichthyes > Orectolobiformes > Stegostomatidae > Stegostoma > Stegostoma tigrinum. The sequence goes on along the minus strand of NC_081383.1, from coordinate 11,851,464 downwards.
TAATGATTTAATTGTTGCTATCACATTCCATTATTCATAAATATTGTTACCACATAATAGTGACTTTGATCTTGAGATCGCTTTGCAGCATCCTAGTGCGAGAACACTTAAAATTTTGATCTGAAATTCTTTTCATTGTTTCTATGGTTTTCTATTTAAAATAGAAAAGAGGAGTTTCTGACAACTGTATTAAACGTATATAGAATTGTTTGAGTTTGAGTTTGATTTATTATTGTCACATGTACTAGGATACAGTGAAAAGTGTTTTGCATGCTATACAGGCAAATCATACCATACAAAGTGAAACAGGATGGCAGAGCTGAGTGTACAATACAGTGTTACAGTCGCAGAAAATGTGCAGAGAGAGAGAGATCAGAATTAACATTTGAGAAGTCCATTCAAAAATCTGATAACAGCAGGGAGGAAGCTATTCTTGAATCTATTTGTATGTGCTTTCAAACTTTGACACCTTCTGCACAACAGAAGACGATGGAAGAGGGCATAACATTTTTTTTCCGTTTTATGTTCTCCACAATGTTGGGAAGAGGCTCCCAAGGCATCCAGAAGTATAAATGGAGTAAATGAATGGAAGTTTCGTTTGCGTTATGGACTAGGTTGTGTTCATGACTCTATGTAGTTTCTTGTAGTCTTGGGAAGAGCAGTTGCCATTCCACACTGTGATGCATCCAGATTAGATGCTTTAATGCATCAATAGAAATTGGGAAGTGTCATCGTGGACGTGCTGAACTCCCTTAGACTCCTGAGGAAGCGGAGACTTTGTTGTGCTTCCTTGACCATCACATCGACCAGGTCAGATTGTTGGTGATCATCACTCCCAAGAACTTAAACGCTCTCGACCATCTCCACCTCAGCACCACTGATGTAGACACGGGTGTGCCCTCTACTCTGCTTCCTGAAGTCAATCACCAGCTCCTTCGTTTTGCTGGTGTACCAGGTCATAATCACAAGTGAATCATTCTACACTATTTAATAATGCACGCAATAATTGACAATCTTGTCAACTGCCTCTTGGCAATTGAGGAACAGTAAAGACTGGCCTCAGCCAATGTTTTTCATTTCAAATCATATGTTGTGTGTCCGCTGTCAAACAATGGTTTCCTTATGATAAGATGCTGAATTCTGTGGATCCTCTACAGTCATGTTTCTTGAAGGTACTCGGTAAAAGTTATTTCCGCCAACTCATGTGGATTTTCATCTGAATTTTCCCTTAGAATAATTACACATCTATAATGCCTTTAGCCGAGGCATTCTTTCACTTCTTGAATGTTACAGTCAGGGATACAACTAGATGTTTAATTCCCTACATCACGCTTCTCCAATTTTGTGGACAAATTATGAGCACTGGTGAAACAGATGGGTGCTGAGGTTCAGTATATCACATCAAACCTGACTTGATGGAAACAGAAAATGAATATCAACTTCACTTCTTTGAAATACACGGGGTGGGGGGGAGGAATGTATAATTCAAGCCAAGCAGGATAGTGTCTGTACTTTTGTTAAATACTTGAATTGTATTCATATACGACATTCTCTCAATTGAAGCTACATGGAATCAATAAATGCTACATGCCTGCCTTGATTTCATTGTCCAGCGCTTATCAGAGGCTCACCTGAGGGTTGAAAATTCAGTCCCATTTCTGTGTTCCTGCCACATTGTGGAGAACATAAAACGGAAAAAAAATGTATGCACAATTCCAAGCCTGTGATGTTCCAAGTATTAAAACTGATGGATGGAAAGTCACGAGTGGAAGTCGTACAATTTGCCAATGTATGCTCACTGTGTACTGGAAGCACTGAAGAGGCCATCATTAGTTTAATTACCCTTGTGAGTTATGTTCAGTGATTTAGTCAATGCTCCCAGTTTAATTTCCAGTTATGATGATTTAACACAACTTAAACTCTTTTTGTTTCATTAATGATTCCATTCAAATAGCTGAGGAGGTGATACAAACAGTTGAACCAGTATATCAAATATAGGGGATAGTTGAACTGAACCTAATATATTTCAGGAATTTTCACCGTGCCGATTATTATTGCAAAAACCTGGTTTAATGCAATCATAGAGCTTTCTGATTTTCTCTGACAACTCTGAATTGTCTGCTGATTCAGATAACACAGGACATTAATTCAATCTCAGCCAAATTTTCAGATGACCATCTGAGCTGAATTTTGATTGACCCACTGTAACCAGACTGTGGATTATCGGTTGGATTAATGCAGTGGGTGTTGATGTGCAACATAACCCTCTGCAAGTCACTTGTAGAGATGCTGAAAGTTTTAGGTCAAGGCTGCACTTCATGCACAATGAGTGTGGTGGGGGAATATTGTGCAAAGATGTGGTTTGAGTTTTGAGAATTTAATTGATCTATATTCCACTGAATGTAATGTGCACATTGCCAAACATAAAATCCACTACGAATCAACATTTTAGGACATATTTTTAAAGTATTTGCACTAAAAATCATTCCTGGGTACATATAAGATTGATAACCACAAATGATACATCTTTAAGCAGAATTAATGGGAACTGCAGATGCTGGAGAATCCAAGATAACAAAGTGTGGAGCTGGATGAACACAGCAGGCCAAGCAGCATCTCAGGAGCACAAAAGCTGACGTTTCAGACATAGACCTTTTTCTGATGAAGGGTCTAGGCCCGAAACGTCAGTTTTTGTGCTCCTAAGATGCTGCTTGTCCTGCTGTCTTCATCCAGCTCCACACTTTGTTATCTTTAAGCAGAATGCTAAGTCCACTACATGTGAGTAACCAGATTTTTGGAAAAATATCTATGCAGAATCTATCAACTATTTATCCTGTAAACTGCTTCTCAATAAATTAAAAATGTATCTATTGAAATGTGTCTAATGTACATTTTCCAAAATTAACTTCCTTAATGGCCTGCAAACAGGAACAATTAGAGGATATCTGTTCTGTTCTGAGGAAGGATCACTGGACCTGAAACTTTCACTCTGTTCTTTCCCTCACAAATGCTGCCAGACCTGCTGAGCTTTTCCAGCAACTTTGTTTTTGCTTTTGATTTATAACATCCGCAGTTATTTCGGTTTTTACAATTAGAGGATTGTAAAAACTTTGGAAGGATGAACTGTACCATTTAGCATGGTAGGCTGAAGAAACTATTGGTGACATGGAAAAACACAGGAAGAAGACAGGTCCCACATGGTATCACTCATGGGCATCACTGCTGGACCAGCATTTAATCACCATCCGTACTTGCCCTTGATTGTGACAAATTTGGACCACGTCAGAGGAAAATGAAAGGCCAACCACATTGCTGTGGGGCTGGAGTCACATGTAGGCCAGACCAAGTAAGGATAGCAAATCTCCTTCCCTAAAGGACATTAGTGAGCCAGGCGAGGTCTTCCTCATCAGTCAACAGTGATTGTTATTAATGCTGAATTCCAGATTTTTATTCAAATCAAATTCCATTATCTAGAATGACAAGATTTGAACCTAGGACAATACCTGGGTTTCTGGATAAATAGCCTAGCAAATAAACCACTAGACCATCACCTCCCTACATTCAGCTCAGTAATTAATTTGATATGGGAAGGGGGCCTGTTCTGTGGGCCAAGCTAGCTGCCTGTTTGTTAAACTCTGCAAAATATTGTGAAAACCTAATTTATCTGGATATAATTCGCACTTGAAATTTCTTCCTCATCTCTGGCTGAATTCAGGTAACTCTTGCCGAATAAAAGCAAAGGTGAACCTAATGGAAAACCCTGAGCCTTTCAGACACAGCACTCCACATTGCTGTTGTCTTTGCCATATACAGCATAGCTACTGTGGGACCTGTCTTTTTCCTCAGTGTTTTTCCATGTCGCCAATAGTTTCTTCAGCCTACTTTAGCCCATGCTAAATGGTACAGTTCATCCTTCCAAAGTTGCTTTTAATTAAGATCACCGGAGGTATACCTTTCCTGGGAATCAGACAAACCTGGCTCAGTTCCCACATTGACCAGAGGAGGAGGATTGCATTGTGTTTTACAATAAGACTTATTTGACTACTGCGTTTCTAATCACATTTGTGGAGGAGAGATACTATCAGTCATTACATTTGCTAGTGTCCTTGTACAAGCCCTAAATGTGTGTATGGAATATTCAATCTCATTGCATGTGGAGTAGTAGCAGACTTCTTTAATTTTCATTTTGCACAGCAATAGAATTTTCCTTTTGCATAAAGGCTGATCCATTTCAAATGATGAACTGCACATTGGTTGATTAAGGTGGATTCATAAATCTCTGCAAAGCCTTATCTTTAAACTGTATCCTTATTTGGACAAAGTACAGATGATAAGTGCTGGATTTCCACCTTTGGATTGAATAGAGATACAAAATTATGATGTCGTGTTTTTTTTAATTCAGTCATTTATTTACTGAGAAAGGGAACAGACTGTTTGGACAGGATTTTGTCAGCATTTGGAGATTGTGGTGGGTCTTTAACCCAGAGGTGCTAGCTCAGGGACAACATCACTACACACTGCCACCACAAGACCTCCATCCAGATAGAGTGGGGAGTCTAAAACTCTGCAATCAGTCAACAGACAACTGGATGTTGCAATGAGGGGATGCTGAGATTTGTTCATTTGATTGAAAATAAAATAGGCAAAATAGTCTCCCTCATCCATAATAATTTGATGGATTTGAAAGGAAATACAGTGCCACTTGAATAAAATGTAAACCATTCACCTTTCAAATTGCACAGTTCTCACTCAATATATCTCTTCAACATTATCTCCTGTGGAGCAATTTAGAGACATTCCCTTAGACATAACTGATCCCATGAAAACTGATCGAAAGTGAGGAATTTTTCAAAAATAGGACAATTACCGAAATGTAAATTCCATTTCCTTTGTACATAACTGAGATAAAAGAATGACAGTAATTGAGGGCAGAGTGATGTAGTTTGATTTTGGCACTGATTGCAGTGTTGATGTGCTATTTGATTTACTAAAGGGTAAAGTATTAAGATACTGGGAACATTGGAATGAATCAGCCACTGTGATTCGCTGGATGCCCAGATTTAAACTGATCCATCTGCAAAATGATGAAGCCATAATTTTAAATCATTACCCAAGTTATTTTAAGGTTTATGCACTATCTGTGCGTTTCAAATCGCAGGGTGGCACACCAGCGTATAAATACTCCCAATACTCATCTGAAGTCCTGCACTCCATTATTTTAAGTGTTGTTAGCCTGTTTAAAATATGGAGATTTGCAAACTGCATCACTTTCCAACACCACAGCTGTCATTCATTACATTTCGTGAATGTTACCTCCTGTGCAGCTGTTTGGATCAATTCCCCCATGTCAGAGCTGACTACATTCAAAGCACTTGAGGTGAAAATTCAGAAACAAGACAAATTCCTCCTCAAAGGTAGAGGAGGAAAATTTCTGTCTGCTGTACTGATATTCCATGATGTAATTTCTGGGTCTTAAATCTTTTCAGTCATCTGTCCCAATAGCTCCATGTTTTTGGCTTGGTGTCAATCTTACACCTAACTTATGTCCTGTGAAGTTTCTTGGAACTTTTTTACCTTATGGGCATTCCATAAATAAAGCAGTAGATTGTAAGAACAGACATGTAAGAAAAAAAGAGCAAGAGTAGGCCCTTTGGCCCCTTGACCTGCTGCTTGATAAAAATCATGGTTGAACTGATTTTACACTGCAACTCCACTTTCTTGCCTGCACCCCTCCATTTCCTTTGACCCATTTGCAAATCAAACTCTTGATTATCTCAACACTAAATGACCCCACTAATACTGAAAATTCAAAAGATTATTGAACCTCTGAGAAAATAAATTCCTCCTCACTGACAAATTAAGTAGGACACCCTTTATTCTGAAACTGTTTCCCTTCAGAATCTGTAGAATTTTGTTTTACATTCAGCTCCCATTCTTCTAAATTCCAATGGTTCAGGTGCAACCTTTCATCATACAACTCCTTCATTCTGGGAAATAACTGAATGAAATTTTTCTGAATTGTTGGCAGCACATTTATATTCCTCCTTAATCAGGAGACATAAACTGTGCTAACATAGTGCGAAGCTGGATGAACACAGCAGGCCAAGCAGCATCTCAGGAGCACAAAAGCTGACGTTTCGGGCCTAGACCCTTCATCAGAGAGGGGAATGGGGAGAGGGTTCTGGAATAAATAGGGAGAGAGGGGGAGGCAGACCGAAGATGGAGAGAAAAGAAGATAGGTGGAGAGGAGAGTATAGGTGGAGAGGTAGGGAGGGGATAGGTCAGTCCAGGGAAGACGGACAGGTCAAGGAGGCGGGATGAGGTAGTAGGTAGGAAATGGAGGTGCGGCTTGAGGTGGGAGAAAGGGATGGGTGAGAGGAAGAACAGGTTAGGGAAGCGGACACAGGCTGGGCTGGTTTTGTGATGCAGTGGGGGGAGGGGAAGAACTGGGCTGGTTTTGGGATGCAGTGGGGGAAGGGGAGATTTTGAAGCCTGTGAAGTCCACATTGATACCATTAGGCTGCAGGGTTCCCAAGAGGAATATGAGTTGCTGTTCCTGCAACCTTCGGGTGGCATCATTGTGGCACTGCAGGAGGCCCATGATGGACGTGTCGTCTGAGGAATGGGAGGGGAGTTAAAATGGTTCGCGACTGGGAGGTGCAGTTGTTTATTGTGAACCGAGCAGTGGTGTTCTGCAAAGCGGTCGCCAAGCCTCCACTTGGTTTCCCCAATGTAGAGGAAGCCACACCGGGTACAGTGGATACAGTATACCACATTGGCAGATGTGCAGGTGAACATCTGCTTAATATGGAAAGTCATCTTGGGGCCTGGGATAGGGGTGAGGGAGGAGGTGTGGGGGCAAGTGTAGCATTTCCTGCGGTTGCAGGGGAAGGTGCCGGGTGTGGTGGGGTTGGAGGGGAGTGTGGAGTGGACAAGGGAGTCACAGAGAGAGAGTCTGTCTTCCCTGGACTGACCTATCCCCTCCCTACCTCCCCACCTATACTCTCCTCTCCACCTACCTTCTTTTCTCTCCATCTTCGGTCCGCCTCCCCCTCGCTCCCTATTTATTCCAGTTCCCTCTCCCCATCCCCCTCTCTGATGAAGGATCTTGGCCTGAAACGTCAGCTTTTGTGCTCCTGAGATGCTGCTTGGCCTGCTGTGTTCATCCAGCTTCACACTTTGTTATCTTGGATTCTCCAGCATCTGCAGTTCCCATTATCACATAAACCGTGTGCTGTGCTGCAGTCTTGTCAAATCAATAGCTGTTGGTGCTGTCAATGGGTAGAAGGATGCTGCTACTATTCATCTTGCCTTGACTATGTCTAAGGTCCTATTGAGTTTATGGATGTACAATAAAAACTATTGAGTCCAAATAAGAAGTCTTCTCTTAAAAAAATGTGGTTTATTTCTTTATTCACTCAGGGGGTGTGAGCGTCACTGGCTGGCCAGCATTTATTGGCCATTCCTAGTTCCCCTTGAGAAAGTGGTGGTAAGCTGCCCTCTTGAACAACTACAGGCAGAACGCAGTGTCCTTAGGAAGGGAATTCCATAGTTTTTCTCAGCAACAGTGAAGGAATGGCAATATATTTCCAAGTCAGGATGATGAGTGGCTTGGAGAGGAACTAACGGGTGATGGTGGTGTTCCCATGTATCATGACCATATAAATCAAAGGGGTCATGATTTTGGAAGGTGCTGCTTAAGGATCTTTGGTCAATTTCCGCAGTGTATCTTGTAGATAATACACATTGTGCGCTAAGCATTGGTGGTATATATAGCAATTGTAATGAGGTCAGCAGGTGGAGCACATATAATATGAGGTCACTGATTGGACCAGGTTAACAACTCCAATTAGCGAGCCCTGGCTGACAGATATAAACAGGGGTGCCAGAGGATCTGCTTGTCCTGAGGAAGCTAGATCAATGTTAAGGGTAGCCCACGTGTAAATAAAGGGTGACTTGGTGATGGGATATTAGCTTCTGTGGAGTTATTTTAGTTGAAGGAGTAAATGCTTATGGATGTGGTGCCAATCAATCTGGCTGTTTTGTCCTGGATGGTGTTAAGTTTCTTGAGTGCTGTTGAAGCTGCACTCATCCAGACAAGTGGGGAGTATTCCATCACACCATTGAATGTCAAGAGGTAGTGGATAGATTGTCTCTTATGGGAGATAGTTAATGCTTTGTAGTTGTGGCATAAATGTTACTTGCCACTTGTTGGCCCAATCCTGGATCTTATCTAGATCTTGCTGCATTTAAACATGGGTTGCTTCAGTATCTAAGGAGTCACTAATGGTGCTAAATGCTGCAATCTTCAGCCAAGAATCCACATGTTCTCATTTAGGATGGAGGGAATATCATTGCATGATGGCAATCAGGTACAATTTACATTAGCTAGTTAGGCATTGATACTAAAACTCTTAGGAGATGTAGATGACATATCTGTCCACTTTGATATCTAGAATTAGACTCCCAATGTCCCCAGACAAGACCCCATCATCTGGTTGGATAGAACTTAATACAATCTCCAACATTCACCCTCTCAAAACCATTATCTTACATACCATCTTCCCCTGCAACTTGTTTACCCGTAGTTAACATTCGTACTTCCATGTGTCTAATTCCATCCACCACTAGCCTATTTGTCTCCAAGTCTCTGACTTCACTAATTCAATACATTGGAGTTACAACAATTCTTCCTGAACTCATTGTTTCTGGACTTTTAAAATCAATTGTTCTTTGGGTTGGGGACTGTTGATCATGATTTGAACCTTGAACTTGAATAGTCCTGATGTTGCCATCATGATGTTCTTCATTGGGTTCAAGCCAATCAATCATTAGCGAATGATGGTTCCTCAATGAGATAATTACCCTGTAATTCCTTCATATAACTCTCTCAGCTGTATGATTCAAATACAATCCATGTACCATTATTTTCATACATACAGAAACAATGTACCATTTCTGTCCAGATCCTTTATCTATATGTATTGCCTTTGGCCTAGGTGTAGCATCTGTTGTTCAGTGGCTAGTTGCCTGCTCCCAGTTAGATTACTCCTTCTTACAAATATAAGTGTGGTCCTGTGGATTCAACTGTGGAGTTAGTCACTTTGGTAGGATAAGGAGTTGGGTCTTCAGTATTCTCCCCTTTTAACTATACTGCTGGTACTAAGCCATACTGGAGTTGGATGGAGTGCTAATTTAGCTTAATTTTATAAAAGTTAACATTTTTCCTCAAGTGAGTTACCATCTAGAACCCATGTTCAGTTTCCATTTGAGTTTTCCCATATTTTTGTGGTCAAAATGCAGATTTTCTGCCTAATGCAAGTAAAAATAGAGGTTTACCCTTCTTTGTGGGCAATCTGGACCATTTCCACCTTCTTCAGCCTTGTACAAAGCATACATCCTTTACCACAAATTGCACAAATAAACTTTGTGCCTGTGGCCACCAGAAACATTGTTTAAATTGTGTACTTCCTGCGCCTAACACAACAACATTCTTCGAACTTTTTGGTTAATTTCTGTCCACTTTAGGTTGTAAATTGCCACTTCTTTCCCACAATTCTGCTTGACAAGGTTCTTGGTTCTTTGACCTCACTACAGTGACCCTTGATGTTAGCTGCTGTAGCTGTGCGCCATGGTTCTATGCTCCAGGGAGTCTATGTACATTGTGAGCTGTAAGTATTCCTCTTTCAATTACTTGTCTTCTCAGTCTTTTTTGAGAGTTGCTGGAGTATTTTCTTCCCTCACCTGAGAAGAGTTTTTAAACTTTACTCACAGAACTCTAATATATTCCTACAGAACCATGCTTCCCAATGAAGTGTGTAATTGCTGAATGGGTCTAGTTTCCAGCTTTTTGTCCACGTTACTTTTTCTGTTCTTCTTATCCTGCCTGAAGTAAAGGCTTCAGCTTGATGTGCTGTTTCTTGTGGCCCTTCTATGGGTTCGTGCTGACTTTTAGATTTTTCACATGCTTGCAGCTGCTAACTATGTCTGTATGAGTAGCTTTTAAAGCTGGAAAATCTTTAAAATCTGTAATTTCACTTTATCTTCTGGAGACTTCTTTTTATGGGTGCAATTGGCTTTTCACTATTGTACTTGGCAATGTTTGGCAACAATGCCAACTATTGATCACCATGTGCTATTTGTAGGTACAAGGATAATATAACCATCCCTCTTTCCTTCACTGACTCTACAATGAATTTAGTTCACAGTAGTAGAGGTACAACCACTGGAATATGGTAACAAGACATGGCTTATTTGTACGATTGTAATTAGGTACAAGTTACATTCACGAGAGCGACATTGCTACTAACACTGAGAGATGTAATAACACATGGGTAGATAGTGTGGTTAAGATAATATTTGGCAGACTTGCCTTCATTGCTTAGACCTTGGAGTGTAGGAGTTGTGATGTCATTTTGAGGTTGTACTGGGCATTAGTGAGACCTCTTCTGGAGTACAGTGTTACAGTTCCGGTCACTCGGTTATAGAACAGAGTTCAGAAGAGATTTATCAGGATGTTAGAGATAATGGGAACTGCAGATGCTGGAGAATTCCAAGATAATAAAATGTGAGGCTGGATGAACACAGCAGGCCAAGCAGCATCTCAGGAGCACAAAAGCTGACGTTTCGGGCCTAGACCCTTCATCAGAGAGGGGGATGGGGAGAGGGAACTGGAATAAATAGGGAGAGAGGGGGAGGCGGACCGAAGATGGAGAGTAAAGAAGATAGGTGGAGAGAGTGTAGGTGGGGAGGTAGGGAGGGGATAGGTCAGTCCAGGGAAGACGGACAGGTCAAGGAGGTGGGATGAGGTTAGTAGGTAGCTGGGGGTGCGGCTTGGGGTGGGAGGAAGGGATGGGTGAGAGGAAGAACCGGTTAGGGAGGCAGAGACAGGTTGGACTGGTTTTGGGATGCAGTGGGTGGGGGGGAAGAGCTGGGCTGGTTGTGTGGTGCAGTGGGGGGAGGGGATGAACTGGGCTGGTTTAGGGATGCAGTAGGGGAAGGGGAGATTTTGAAACTGGTGAAGTCCACATTGATACCATATGGCTGCAGGGTTCCCAGGCGGAATATGAGTTGCTGTCAGGATGTTATTGGGAATGGAGGGTTTGAGATAAAGAAAAGACTGTAAAGGCTGGGACATTTTTCATTGGAGCATAGGAGATTGATTGGTCATCTTATTGAGGTTTATGAAATCACAAGGGGCATAAATATAGTCAAGGACAAACACCTCCTCTTTCAAGTGGGGGAGTTCTAACCCGGGGGCATATTTTTAAAGTGAGAGGAGAAAGATTTTAAAAAGGACATGAGGGACAATTTTCTTCTTACAGACAGTGCTTCACGTGTGGAATGAACCACCAGAGCAAGTGGTGGATGCAAGTACAACTAGAACATTTAAAAGCCATTTGGATAATTTCATGAAGAGGAAGGGCTTGGGAGGATATGGACCAAGAGCAGGCAGGTGGGGACTAGTTTAGTTGGGAACATGGTCAGTGTGGGCTGGTTTAATCAAAGCATCTGTTTCAAGTCATTTATACTCTATGACACATCTGTCCATATCAAGATCTAGAGCTACACTCCAGATTTCCCCACACAAGGCTGTAAGCCATCATAATATACTCTCCAACATTTATCCTTTCAGAACCATTACCATATACAGCCCTGTAGTGGAAGAATTGGAGGTATATCCTTACTGTCAAATCAGTTAACTAGTCCAGAATGATAGTGTCACCATTGCCAACCAGTAAAGTTACTGTAAGCTTCTGCATCTGGTGCTATTCAGTGTTCATATTACAAGAAACATTGTTTGGATAGATTTAATGGTTCCCAGCTTTCACATTATCAACAGCTGGCTGCACGGCCAAAACAAAAAAAAGATGCAGCATAGTCCTGTTGAAGGATGTGATATTGACTACACAAACTCAAAAGGCCATGTATCACTCAGGTGCAACGTGAAAGTTCCAGTCACACACAAATACAGGAAAACTTTGCTTTTTACAGGAAAGGAACATTCATTAAAAAAGTGAGTCTCAAATCATTCCAGCAAAATGTTCATGCAAATAGTCAGAATTTGCAGAGTCGAGTTTATTGGTTTGTTTCTGCTGATCTCGTAATACTCTGAGAACTGAATACACTTTCTTCCCTGGAACTGCCAAGAATTGGATGCTCCCCACCATAGAAGTGAATACTCTGCTCTTTTAAATTAAGAAGCGATTGGTGAACTGCTGTGGCAATGAGCTACAAAATATAAAATTTATGAAAATCATATTAAAGATATAACAAGCTTTTGATATTTAAGTTCCCAGCTCAACTCTAGTCCAGTTGTACTTGGTAGTTTTCAAGATAAGGATTTAAACTGGCGCAGGAAGCATAAATATATTTCATTTGCCATTCTAAAATTATGCATTCTGTCCTTATTTTAAATAATCCATCCATTTGATAGGATTATTTAGTTTACTAAGACAACTGGCAGCAATTTGGGAAGTAAAACTGTAGAGTGTGGAGCATATGAACTTCTCTAACTTGCATATTGAGAAGCTGGAGTTGAAAAATGTAGGAACTCCAGCACCGCCACCAGGTAGGGAGGTGTAATTACTGCATGAAAGTTTACATAGCCAGTTTCCATTGTTCAACAGATTTGTTTTCTTAAATGGTGCATTTGAAATTGTCACATTGCATTGAATTTTTGACTTGAATAGGTAATGGGGTTTGGGAAGATCCTCTATTTACTTCAAATAATCATTGAGCTGAAGGACCATATGCAGCTACCATGGAATTCGCTTATTACATAAAGCGATATACCACATTTATTTAGAACATGAAGATCTCACAGTTCCCCAAAAAGGGTAAACCTGTAGTGATTACAGCAAGATCATCCAGCTGACCTCAGAATGAGTTCCCTGATTGGGGCTGTTAATCTGGTTCAATCAGGGAGCCCTGGCTGACATTGTAACAATCACTACAAAACCCTTTTTAATTTAAATTTGCACTTTGTTAGTTACAAATTGGATACAGTTGGAATTTTCTGACAGAATTTTCAAACAGCTATAAGATTGTTTCATTTTTTAGATGCCAGCATTCACATTATGACAAACTTCCATTTTATCAATGGAGATAAGGAGCTGAATAGAGGTGCTATAAAAACCAAGAACAAAGAGAACAAAGAACAAAGAAAATTACAGCACAAGAACAGGCCTTTCAGCCCTCCAAGCCTGCACCGATCAAGATCCTCTGTCCAAATCTGTCATCTATTTTCTAACGGTCTGTGTCCATTTGCTCCCTGCCCACCCATGTACCTGTCCAAATATATCTTAAAAAGACACTAACGTGTCTGCGTCTACCACCTCCACTGGCAACGCGTTCCAGGCACCCACCACCCTCTGAGTAAAGAACTTTTCATGCATATCTCCCTTAAACTTTCCTCCTCTCACTTTGAACTCATGACCCCTAGTAATTGAGTCCCCAACTCTGGGAAAAACCTTCTTGCTATCCATCCTGTCTATACCCCTCATGATTTATAGACCTCAATCATGTCCTCCCCTCAATCTCCATCTTTCTAATGAAAATAATCTTAATCTACTCAACCTTTCTTCATAGCTAGCGCCCTCCATACCAGGCAACGTCCTGGTGAACCTCCTCTGCACCCTCTCCAAAGCATCCACATCCGTTTGGTAATGTGGTGACCAGAACTGTACGCAGTACTCCAAACGTGGCTGAACCACCTGAAAAAAAACCTGAAAGCTAAGGTAGGATTTGTGGCAGAATCTCATGAGAAGTCCACTGAGGCTAATCATGATGTTGGAAGATAACTCCATGCACCTTTTATGCATCAGCTAAGTAACAAGGCAAGTTTTTTACTTGGCAATTGCATCCACCCTTTAGCAGAACAACACACATTACTCCAGCTTTGGCCTGACTAACTGTTGCCCATTTATTAATACAATAAATACAACTGCTAAAATTCTCCTTCTAAAATGTGTATTCAACTTTTGGGTTCTGAGATTACACTCTTAGAAATATCATTTTTTTAGCCTGAATGTGCTTAAGGGAATAGGTGAAGTGATAGCTATACTTTTTGTAACTACTGCCAACATACCAATAGATTTTGCGCAAATGCTGAAGTGGTTACTGGCAATAACTCAAATGTAATAGGCTTCTAGTGAATCATCAATTCAGGATTTGCCCTGAGAGGTTTTCCTTTGGAAAAGATACAACTGCAGCAGCAATACCAACAACAAGTTACATTTATGTAGAGCTTTTGTGGTAGTAAAGCACTATGAGATCATTTACGGCAGCAATATCAAATAAAATTTGAGAGCCAGCCACACAGGGAGAGATTAAGATACATGAAAGACGTTTTTGAAGAACATTCTTCAAAGAGTAGAACAAGGAAGTGTTTTAAGCACGGCTGCCGACAGTGGAGCGATTAAAATTGAAGATTGAATAATCATTGGTTTTAGTGTCAGCGATTTCTGTGTAGATATGTTCCACTGAGTGATTCACAACGACAAACCCTCAGTTTGTGTTTTGCACTCACCCTTCAAGGCTACAATACTTTAACAAGGATTGAGTTATCAATTATTTCAGATGATTAAGCTACATTCCTGTTATTAAAAATCAATCTCAAACTTTCCAATGTACGTTCTGGGACGAAAAAGTCATATGAACCACTATCTTTCCTGGTTTTGCTCAGGCCAACAAACAGCAGGGCCAGAAAACAGTGAAACCCTGATACATGACCACACCTGTAGAAGAGCACAATAGAAAGAACAGCTTGTGGAGTAGATGGGATTGAGGGGATTACAGCTGCCATTTCTGAACAAAGAGTGTGTCAAACCCCAACGGCAGTGGGTGTGGGGAATTAAGGGTGGTAAACAAGATGATCAAGCTTCCCTGAACACCAATAGACCTAAGTGTTGAGAAGCCTAAGCTGGTTCAAGTTTTACCTCTAAAACAGGAAATGCTGGAGAAACTCAGCAAGTCTGGCAGCATCAGTGGGGAGAAAGTTGAGTGAACTAAGTTCTGAAGAAAGGTCACTGGGCTCAAAGCATTAACTCTGTTTTACCTACACTGATGCTGCCACTTTCTCCAGGAGTTTCTGTTTTTGTTTCAGATCTCCAGGACCACGGTTCTTGGTTTTATTTTAAAGTTTTACCTCGTATTTATTTTTAACCTCACTTAGTGTTATTTATCACTAGTTCTGGAGTATAAGTTGGATTCAGATATAGACCGCATTTCTTTCTTTATTCATTAACAGGATGAGGGCATCGCTGGCTGGGTCAGCATTTATTGTCCATGCCTAATTTCCCAGAGGGCAGTTGAGAGTCAACCACATTGCAGTGGGTCTGGAGCCATATGTACAGCAAACCAGGTAAGGATGGCAGTTTCCTTCCCTAAGGGGCATTAGTGAACCAGATGGGTTTTTTTGGCAATAGATTCATGGTCATCACTAAATTCTTAATTCCCGATATTTTTATTTAGTTCATATTTCACCATCTGCCATGGCGGGATTCAAACCTGGATCCCTAGAACGTTATCCAGGTCTCTGGATTAACAGTTGAGTGATCGTACTACTGGGCCATTGTCTCCCCTCATGATGCCTCATAATGCATAATCACCTTTTCCACAAACAAATCCTTTTAAGTAGTAGTGATAGGTCTACAGACGTACCTCACCAAATGGACTGTAGTGGTTCAAGAAACCTGCTTACTACTGCCTCCTCAAGGGCAATTAGTGATGGGCAACATTTTCTGGCCCAGCCATTGATGCCCACATCCCGGCCACAAATAAAAAAATGATATAGTCAATTGCATATAATCATTTCAGCATCGATAGGGCTAAAGATTAATGGGTCGATTTTAATAGGACTTGAACTCGTTGAAGTGGGGAAAAATTCACAAACCTAAATCTGAGCATCAAGATAAATTAACTCCATAGGACAGATCTGCCACTCCACTGATTCCCAAAAACAGATGGCAAGTGGCAACGGGCTCATAGACAGGAGTGAATGTTAAGGTAGCCGGTATCAAGGGAAGGTTTGTGGGTGAGTCCTTGCCTCTTAGCCCCAGGCAATTCCAAAAGTGCTTTTTACGGCTGACAAAGCATGGAATAATGAAATTCATGTAAATCACAATAATGCAACTGACACATCTTTGGAGAGAATACAGGAGTCCAGAATAAGCAATTGGAGAGAGATCTCAGACACCGCACTCAAGCTTTATTGAGAACCTATTGTGCACAGATGTAAACAAAGGAATAATACAGTACATAAGGAAAGGTAAGGAGCAAGCAGACTTGGGGCAAACACCCACAGGCAATACTTCCTCTAATTTGTTTCTCCAGTGAGCAAACCTCCAAGATCCATGGGGGGTATCGACTTCCAAAACCAAAATTCAACGCATCGGCACACTGATCACCCCAATCAGCATCTACAAAACCTCAGAAAAACATTGGAGTAACTGTACATGTTAGACATAACACTACCCAGAGTCAAGAGATACTTCATGGTATCTCAATGTGCCGGGGTAGCGGTATTGACTGAAAGCACAAGATAAAGCACAAAGTACTCCTGAAGAGAAATCACTGCTATACTGGAGGAAACTGCAGCGAGTCTGTGCACAAGCAGCAATGCAATATAATCGTCTGATTTCCTCTTCATGATAGATAAATATTGACAAGGACAGTCTGAAGAACTCCCTTGGACCTGCTGAAAATAGTGCTTCAGATACTTGTTCACATGAGAGAGCAGACAGGGCCTTGGGTTGACATCCCATTTCAAAACTGAACCACCAACAAAGCAGGACTCCTTCCATATCACCTCCTAACCCTAACCCAATTACAGGTTTGTTTGACTCAAGTCTCTGAAACTACAAAGCCTTCTGATCGAAAGGTTAAAGTGCTCCCAACTGAACCATACAGGTGTCAGGAAGATTAAAAGTAGTGGAGATCCTGTCTTTGCCTTGCAAGGGGAAATTTTCTCTTATCTTTAGGAAGGTCCCTTCATCCACTTGACAGATACCAGTTTTCCTACACCCATCTCGGGTCTGAATTTAAAGTAATTGACTAGATATTCTGATTCATTGAGGCTTCCGTCAGCTCCTTGTAGCCATCGTCTAATGACAAAATGCTGGCCAATGATATTCCAGTTGTAGAGTGTGGGTAAATCTGACCCATTGTAAAGAGCTCCTCGACTGCAAATCCCCAACATTGTGTTAACAGGATAGGGTTGGCGACAGGATGATGAGTGAAATTCGCAGGTATCAGAGAGTGACGGGTGACCAATGCAATTTATGCAAAGCTTTCCCTGAGGAAGTTATTTTTAATAAATTCATAATGGGGTGCATTGCACAAGGGCTGACTAAGGACCTGGGGTAATGGGCTGATTGGCTATTACTGTCTGCTTTCCTGCATTCACTACAGAGGGAAGTAGCCTCAGCATGTATTACTTTAAATGCTGTTAGAATCATAGAACATATTTTCAGCTTCCTTCATTTGGCATAAGTCAGGTGGTGGGGTGAGGGGCCATTAAAATAGGGATAATCATCTCTCCCTTCTATCCCACTAACTTTGTCTCCCAGAGTTAACCTAGTAAGAACAATTTCTCTCCTCACAATGTATCAAAACACATTATAATTGTGAACATCCCTGTTAAAGTTCCCTATTCTAGAAACTGGGATTGCCTTCCTCAACCTCACCACGTGATCAAGCAGTTCTAACGCTAGTCCTTTTTTTAAAATTCACCATATGATTTGGGCATTTACTGTCCAGGCCAGCATTCACTGTTCGTCTCTTGTTGTCCTTGAGAAGGCATTAGCGAGCAGCTTTCTTAAAACCCTCCTCAAATGTGGAGTTGCAGGTAGACAGGATAGTGAAGAAAGCACTTGTAATGTTTGCCTTTGGCAGTGCATTGAATATAGCAGTTGGGAGATCATGTTAAGGCTGTACAGAACATTGATTAGGCCATTTTTGGAATATTGCATTCAATTCTGGTCTAGGAAGGATGTTGTGAATCTTGAAAGGGTTCAGAAAAGATTTACAAGGATGTTGCCAGGGTTGGAGGGTTTGAGCTATAGGGAGAGGCTGAATAGGCTGGGGCTATTTTCCCTTTAGCATCAGAGGCTGAGGGGTGACCTTACAGAAATGATAAAATCAAGAGGGGCGTGGATAGGGTGAAGAGCCATGGTCTTTTCGCCAGGTAGTGTAGCCCAAAACTAGAGGACATAGGTTTAAGGTGAGAGGGGAAAGGTTTAAAAGGGAGCTAAGGGGCAACTTTTTCCACACAGAAGATGGTGCGTTTATGGAATGGGCTACAGAGGAAGTGGTGGAAGCTGGTGCAACTATATTTAAAAGGCCATTGGATGGGTACGTGAATAGCAACGGTTTAGAAGGATATGGGCCAAATGCTGGCAAATGAGACTAGAGTAATTTAGGATATCTGGTCGGCATGGAGGAGTTGGACCAAACAGTCTGTTTCCTATGTCTATGACTCTATCACTCTATGACACTCCAGTCCATGTGTTGGAGGTAGACCACAATGTCCTTCAGGAGGGAATTCCAGGATTTTGACCTAGTGATGCTGAAGGAGCAATACATTTCCAAGTCATGATGGTGAATGGCTTGGAGGGGAACTTGCAGTTGATGGTGTCCCCATGTATCTCTTGCCTTCTCCTTCAAGATAGAAACAGTTATGGGTGTTTAAAGGTGTCAT
Source organism: Stegostoma tigrinum (assembly GCF_030684315.1). Taxonomy (NCBI): domain Eukaryota; kingdom Metazoa; phylum Chordata; class Chondrichthyes; order Orectolobiformes; family Stegostomatidae; genus Stegostoma; species Stegostoma tigrinum. The sequence goes on along the minus strand of NC_081383.1, from coordinate 11,832,764 downwards.
CTAAGAAGTTTCAATGAAGTATGGTGAACCTTAGTAATGAAAATCATTAAACCTCCATTGTAAAAACTATCTGGTTCATGGGAGATGATGGCCTAGTGGTATTATTGCTGGGACGTTAATCCAGACACCTAGATTAAATTCTGGGGACCTGGGTTCAAACCCCACCAGGGCAGATGGTGGAACTTGAATTCAATAAATATCTGGAATTAACAATCTAATGATGATTATGAAACCCATCTGCTTCACTAGTGTCCCTTAGCGAAGGAAACTGCCATCCCTACCTGGTCTGCCTACATGTGACTCCGGACACACAGCAATGTGGTTGACTCTTAACGGCCCTCTGGGCAATTAGGGGTGGACAATAAATGCCAAGCCAGTGATGCCATCATCCTGTGAAAGAATAAAGAAAAAAAAATCCTTTAAGGAAGGAAATCTGCCACAACCTCACCTGCACTGGCTTATGTGTGACTCCAGACTGACAACAATGTAGTTGGTTCTTAACTGTCTTTTGAAATGACTTTGCAAACAGCACAGCTCCAAGAGCAATTATTGACAGGTAACAGATGCCCATATTCTGTGAAAGAATAAAAAAAAGCTTGACTTATATGTGCTAGTTTAATTTTCCCAACAAACCATTGAGAGAGTAAGAAGCATTTCATTTTAATAATTAAACTGCAGCTGAGACTGTAAGTATGTGGCCAGAGTTATGTTTCTTGGATTGAAACTGCTCACAATATAAGCCAGGGGCGATTTTGATCGTCTGGAGGCTTTGTGGTCACTTTTGGCAGATGGCCCTTATTCACTGCTGCTTCTGACTGCATGATTAACTGTAACTTGTCCCTTTAGTTTATAGTCAGTCATTTTAAACATTACAATGCACCCGCCAGGATGAAATTTACTGGAAAATGATTTAGAATTGTAACTGAACAATCAGCGGAGACCTTTTAGAAGAAGTTTTGAGAGTTGCAGAATTAGACAAGGGTTTCCAACTTTTCCCAGGTCAGATTTAGCAAGCAGGCTGGGAACTGATCGACGCAATGGAGCAAGAACAACTTGCAACACACAAACAGGTCTTAAACTAAAGAGATTGCAAAATGTTTTACCAGTATGGAGTGCTATAGCATTTGTCTAAAATTCCCAGTCTGGAATTTGAGCAAAGGCATTAGTCAGGTTAATATACTTCTTCACAAGGATACTCCATTTAAAAATAACAGTGCAGCGAACAGAGCTTTAGCTGGACCTGGAGGTGGTCAATGGTAAATACTGCAGTCAAATGCAATCCAGCATTTCCACTCTCCCAACTGTGAGCACGATTACTGAAATCACGGGTGTAACTCAAAAGCTTATAGATTGATACTTCATGAAGGTGGCCATTCAGATTTCCTACTTGTGCTAGTCTTATCATAGGTGATCCAGTAATCCTGCTCTGTTACTCCATCCCATGGTCCCTTTTTCTCTCATTGCTGTATTTATCCAATTATTATTTGAATGGCACTGTTAAAATCTGCTTCCACTACCCTATCAATCATTGTCTTCCAGGTCACAGTGTGAAAAAACACTCTCTCATGACACCCCCGATTCTATTGTTAATTGCCTTAAATGTATATCATCTATTTACTGATCTTTCTGAAACTGGAAATAATTTATTCTTACATCTTCTGTCAAAATTATCCATGATTTTTAAGACCCCCACCATCAAATCTCCTCTTAAGCTCCTCTATGATGAGGTGAACTCCAATTTCTGAAGTCTCTCCATAAAATGAAAACTAAAGTCTTGACATCCTTCTCAAATCATGGTTCCCAGAATTGAATGCAACACTCTAGCTGATGCCAAAATTATATCAGAAAAGGTTTTGATTCCGACATCTGTTCTGCCTTTTTGTCAAGTTGTGTTTAGATATCCAGCAGAATTTCTTACATATACAAGCAAACAAAAAAGCCCAGTTCTTCCCCTCCCCCCACTGCACCACACAAACATCCCAGCTCATCCCCTCCCCCCACTGCATCCCAAAACCAGCCCAGCCTGTCTCTGCCTCCCTAACCTGTTCTTCCTCTGACCCATCCCTTCCTCCCACCACAAGCCGCACCTCCATTTCCTACCTACTAACCTCATCCCACCCCCTTGACCTGTCCGTCTTCCCTGGACTGACCTATCCCCTCCCTACCTCCCCACCTATACTCTCTCCACCTATCTTCTTTACTCTCCATCTTCGGTCCGCCTCCCCCTCTATCCCTATTTATTCCTGAACCCTCACCCCATCCCCCTCTCTGATGAAGGGTCTAGGCCCGAAACGTCAGCTTTTGTGCTCCTGAGATGCTGCTTGGCCTGCTGTGTTCATCCAGCTTCACACTTTATTATCCCCAAAAAAAGGGTGTCAGTCTGCAAAAACAACTGGGATTGTAAGTTACAGCATGTAACTTGCGTACCAGTGTCATCATACCAAGTTTCAGAAAATTGAAGAAACTTCTCAGTTTGTAAATTTGACCTGTTTTGCTCGGTGTTCTTTTCTGTATACCTTTGTTATCTGATTTGTCACTGAAATGTAGAAATGACTCCGACTCTAAATCTAAAGGACTTACCTATAGAGCAGTAAACTTCTTAGAACTTTAAATAAGTTTCAGTATACATGTAGGCTTGGCCAGGACCTGCAAGTATTTTAGAATCAACTTGCTGTCTGTGGTGTCGGTCACTTAACCACCATGGTCCACCTGTAGCCTTAAGCAATCAAGCACATCACGGAGATCAGTGAACAGACCAATGTCGTCAAATACTGATCAATTGCCATGCAACACATATGGCCTAGATCAGAATCATGCAATAAAAGTAATGAGAGACATGGTATAGTACTCAACGGTGATAATTCTTCTGGATCAGCTCAATAAATTTCAATAAAAAATGAGAAAGATGACTGTTTCTTGCCAGGTCTGAAAATTTGGTTTTAATTTAAGGGAGCAAAAGCAATTGATGAAGATTAATGAATGAGATTCTATAAATTGAGGTGACTACATTATCATGAATTGGAGTGTAAGGATTGAAATATGATCTTGAAAGATTGAGGAGATTTGGCTTTTTTTTAATTTAAGTATGTGCAGGTTGGGTGGATTGACCATGCTAAATTGCCCTGGAGTATGCAGTTGAGGTGGATTAGCCATGTTTAATGAGAGGCTACAGGAATGGGAGTGCTGAGTGGGATGCCTTTTGGAGGGAGAATGCAGACATGATGTGCTGAATTACCTCTATCTCTGATAAGGAACATCTTAAAGGAGATGAGTGAGATAGATATTTAAAGAGGTTTTGGGAAAGTAATTCCAGAGATTGGAGCTTGGTGAGTCTTGTCAACCACTGTTTAAATTTTCCTTCTTACTGTAACTGAGCCGTCTTCATCCTCACTCTGCTGCACAGCTCTACTGAGGTAAACAGATCACCTTTTAGCTAGATGCTTTGTAATCTTTATAATCAATATCAAAATCAGCAATTTCCGAACATAAATACTATTCAGATTTAATGTCAAACAGCAAGTGCTGGTAATGATTTCCCAGTTGACTTAATCACTCCTGCATTCCACCCAACATGTGCTGCCGTGCTGCTCTACTCATAGACCTGGAATCTTCTATAGCACCCAGGGTCAATTGCAATCTGGAAGAGGATCGAATGTGCAAGCCAAATTTTACCGATGATGAGTTGCATGCAGATACCCTGTGGAATTTCATTAAAATATGCTCAATTATAAAATTGGCCTGGCTCAGAGTTATGTGGTTTTTTTCACTAAATGCTAGTTGTGATGTTTCTTTATTTTTGGAGAGTGTTTTGCTGCGAGGCCTAGCAAGATCTCTTTCCTCATTTTAAACAACTTGCCTCATTAACTGCTTAATCCAGTCCCCCAACCAAACTCTGGGCCAATTTTATCCCCGTCTTTCCACATTGTCGTTCCCAGACCAACTCATCACTCAGTGGATATCCACCAAAAAAGTTCTATTCCTTGCACCTGCACCATCTTCAAAAGTTGGCTGGGTATTCAGACGAGCATTGGCAGTGGCCTCCTTCCTCACTGCCATCAATAATGGCACACGCAGCCACAAAGTCACACAGCCATGGCACACTGTGGGCGTGGCTGGCACTTGCTCACATGTACCAGTTCATTTTTTCACCCTGGTCACTGTTCATTACCAGACTCCACGCCTTATCTCTCCTTAGATTATCTCATCCAAACACCCTCTCTATGTCACTGCTACGCTGCCGCCTTGGCCGACTGGAGACCCACATCTTGTTATTATCTTGTAAGGGAACATTAGGCAAACAACTGGACAATTCCAAGCATGAGCTTCTTTTTATGGCCACCAAAAACAATGTGAGTAAAGGTTATAGTTCACCCCCTGCAATTCAAACCAAATGCTGGCAACATGATGAGCCCCAACTGTTTAACACTGCATCTTGGTGCGCTGCACCCGGGTCTCATTCACTGGAACTGAGTGTCAATCAGCTTTGTCCTGCTCTGAGCCCAATATAGCTGGGCTCTGTCGGGCACAAGGACTCTCCCAAGTGTCCTCATCATCTTCTTTGGAAGATTGTTCCCATTCCCCCAATTCCTCAGCTTCTATCGCATTTGTCGACTGGGTGAATTGTGCAGAGCCTGGCATGTCAGGTTGGGATGGTTCAGTCTGTCCAGACTAGGGCCTGCTTAGAATACATCTTCAGCAACCCAAACATTTACTGCACCATGACCCCAGTCAAAGCAATATGCACCCGCTGGGTGAAGGTGCCACTTTGCCTGAGAGACCAGCACATTCTCTCAAAAAGCGAGACCCTGCTATGCTCCAAGCTGCATCCCATCTCAGGCCTATGTCAATCATTCATTAAATTCAGTAGAGTCCGTCGTCACACTATGATGCAGTGATGTTCCCCTCCCCTCAAAGCAACCTTGAAAACTTCACAAGTGACAGAGATAGTAGGAACTGCAGATGCTGGAGAATCTGAGATAACAAGGTGTAGAGCTGGATGAACATAGCAGGCCAAGCAGCATCAGAGGAGCAGGAAAGCTGACGTTTTGGGCTTGGACCTTTTCTGAAGAAGGGTCTAGGACTGAAACGTCAGCTTTCCTGCTCCTCTGATGCTGCTTGTCCTGCTGTGTTCATCCAGCTCTACACCTTGTTATCTCACAAGTGAAAGGTTGCCTTTGATTAATATTCGCCTCTTTTTAAGCCATTGCCATCTCAATGACGCAGAAACTTGTGACAACGTTAGATTTGCAAACACCAAATTACCTTCAACCAGCATTTAAATTCTAATTACGCTATCTCTACTTGCATTTCAAATGCATGAAGAAATTATTGCAAATGAAATATAGCTGGAGTATGCAAATGTATGATTCACGTGCATAGCCCCTCAATGTCTTAGTGTCCAGCAGATGTGGATCCCACACTTTCACCATCAAGTTGACACTGATTCTGCCTACCCAGGTCACTGACTTAGCTATTTTCCATCTTCATCTCACATCTAGAGAATGCAGCTCGTAGTGAATATTGTTAGTACTGAGCTCTACCCAGGTAACCCCTCCAGAGCGCCTGAAGTTGCCATCCTTACCTCACAGCATAACTTGTTATGCCCGACAACGCATTCCCATCCACCCTACCCATGCAGAGATCCATTTTATCGCTCTTTGCCTCCAACTGTTCTCCCTGCCCTGGCACCCCCAAAATTACAACTCAATTATGCCCACCCTGACCTCCATTCGCTCCCTCTGGAGGCCACAGTGGTTGACTCTGACAATAATCTCCTCATTCCCACCACCCCATAGAATACAATGCCCTCTGTTGTTGTTCTTATGACCCCACCTCTTTCAACAGGCTTTTTTTCATCAGTCCAGATATATTTTTATATGTCTCCGTTTCTTTGGTAACACTCTAATAAACTGTGGCCAGTTATTTGACTACAATAAAATGGTGGATAAATATAAATTGTTGCTGCTTCTATGGAGTGCTGCTGAAGTCTGTGAAAGATGTATACACTTGAAGCCAGCACAGCTAACACAGCATAAGTGGCTATAGGAGAGTTAAAGATTGGTGAAGGTTGACCTACATTGACATTGGAAATTTGTCACCTCAAACGAGTGAAACAGACAGCTTGTTTCCAACTAACCTAAACACTTTTTGTATTTTTTTGGAAGCTCTTCTCACATCAAGTAGGTGAAGTTGGAACAAAAGCAAAGAAAATGAACACATGTCATGCACACGATTTACTTTGAAGCTCAAATGTTTGTAATAATACCATGGTCAATTTTGTCAACACACTGCAATAGGATCTGCTATTCCCCAACTTTCAATCCATCCACATGCATGTTGAAATCTAACTTATTGGAAAAGACAATTATAAGGAGTTCTTTTTGGCCATAGTTTATTTGATATTATAAATAGAAATGTTCGCCGTGAAAGGATTCTCTACCATCTGCCTCTTATCCAAATCACAGCATCTGCAGCCTTTGGCACTATTTTCCTTTGCTGCTCCCAAAAGTGGAACTGGAGGAGGAAGTGACACATATTTTCTTAAATTATTGGCCCATTGGCTTTCGATTTGAACATAATTTAACAGAGGTAAATCCACTTAGGTGACACTCTCATCGGAATTATATACTGAGAGGCATTTAAATGTGTTTTCAATCCACGGTACTCCTGTTAAGCTTCAAATCTTATGACAATGCCTTATGAGTTCGGGGTTAATTTTCTTTAAAAGACAAATGAGGCGCTCCTGAATTAAAAGCATCCAATATTGGAAGAGAATAAGTACAATAGTGAATTCATCTACACCCAAGGAGTACAGTGATTCAAGAAGGTAGTGAATTCATAGGCACTGAGTCCTCAGTCAGCAAGGTACTCAGGACAAATTATTTACATTTTTAAGAGGAATGTGAATGAATACCTGATGCAATGGAAGATACCGAACCATGATGGAGAGAAAAGCAGTGCAATTGGTTTTGGCGTACAGATGATTAAACCACCTCATCTGATAGACTATTAATTCAGAGAGTCTAGTAATGGTCTGGGGCCTGAGTTGGAAAACTGCCGCAGTAGATGGTGGATTTTGAATTCAATGGATATCTGGAATTAAGACTCTATTGATGAACATGAAACCATTGTTTATAGTTGGAGAAAAATCCATTTGGCTCACTAATGTACTTTAGGGAAGGAAGTTGCCATCCTTACCTCATCTGGCCTACACGTGACTCTAGATTCACAGCAATGTGGTTGACATTTAACTGCAATCTGGGTAATTAGGGATAGGCAATAAATGTTGACCAGGCCAATGACGTCCACCTCCTGTGAATAATTTTTTTTAAAAAATATGATGCTGCGATATTCCATGGTTCTTTGTTTTGGAAACAAAAGTTTCATCAGTATCTTGTTTACCATTATGTTCTTTCAAATTTAAGATTGGAGCCATGTCTGACAAGGGACACATTCTTAACCCAAGCTCCTGTGCAGCCAGATTGGAGTGTGCAAGAATTTACAGTACTGAATGATTCTGAAATATCTGTACAGGTATCCAATTCCCAAGTCATCCATTATTGACTTGTGCACAATACACTGACTATGGCCAAGCAGCTCCAAGTCAGTCTCCCAAACTGCGGAGATTCTAAATTCCCTGTTTAGATTGGTCATCCAGGGCTTCCTGATGGGACTAGTTTAGCTACCTCAATCAAGAATCTTGGAGTCAATGAAATCCATCGTGTTCCAAACACTACAGATTCTCATGATGTCAAACAGTTAAATTACAAGGTGCTTTCAGTTCATAAGGTCATCTGAAGATTAGAGTATAATGCTCTGGGAAGATAAGTAGAAATATGATTCACAGGATTTGGAAGTCACTGCCGGGACTTCTCAACCACTCTAACTGCCCTTGAGATGATGGTGATGAGCTTCCTTCTTGAACCACTGCAATATTTGGGGTTTAGGTATACCCATACTGCATTAGTGATTGAAGAAATAGTGACATATTTCCAAGTCAGCATGGTGAGTGGCTTGCAGGGGAATTCGCAGGTGGTAGTGTTGCCATGTGTGTGCTGTCCTTGTCCTTCTAGGTGGTAGAGGCTGCGAGTTTGTGAACAGCCTGAGTGATTTGCTGCAGGTTATCTTGTAGATGGTACACATTATTGCCATATTCAAAAGATAATAAAGTTAGCACTGGAGTTTTTGGAAAGTGCATTTCCTGGAGCAATGGACTTCCACAGACCTTCACTAATTATGGAAATTATAAGTTGATACCAAGTGAAAAAATGCTATTTGTAGGGCTGGTTAATTCATTCAACCATTGCATCACATACTATATTGTTTTTGTATGAAGAATTACCTCCATTTGCATAACTCCTTTCTTGATATCCAAAGAATTTCACAGTGAAAGTGAGTGAGGAGCTGGAATCTAAAATCATTTAACTTAGAAGCAAAAGTGATAACTTTGAGAAGATACCTTCTTGTTCTGCCACTCCAGGCATTTATAGCCATTCAGGTCTTGTGACTGATATTTAGGACATAGAACACAGAACATTACAGCGCAGTACAGGCCCTTTGGCCCTTGATGTTGCGCTGACCGGTGAATTGCAGTATGCTTCAAATTGTGAGGACTGAAGAGAATAATTTATTCATTCATTTATTTACAGGGTGAGGGCATCATTGCTTACATCAACACTTAATTACTCAGAGGACAGTTAAGGTTTAACCATATCGCCGTGGGTCTGCAGTCATATGTAGGACAGACAAGGCACGGATAGCAGTTTCCTTCCCGAAAGTACATTAATGAACCAGTTTTAGATTCCCTACAGTGTGGAAACAGGCCCTTCTGCCCAACAAGTCCACACTGCCCCTTGAAGCATCCCATTCAGGCCCATCCCCCTATAACCCACACACCCCTGAACACTATGGGCAATTTAGCACGGCCGATCCACCCAGCCAGCACATCTTTGGACAGTGGGAGGAAACCAAAGCACCCAGAGGAAACCCACGCAGACACAAGGAGAATGTGCAAACTCCACACAGACAGTCACCCGAGGCTGGAATCAAACCCGGGTCCCTGGCGCTGTGAGGCTGCAGTGCTAACCACTGAGCCACTGTGCCGCCAGATGGTTTTTCCCCAACAATCAACAATGGATTCATGGTCATTATTAGCCTGTTAATTCCAGATTTTTTAAAATTGATTTCAAATTTTACCATCTGCCACAGCAGGATTCGAACTGCAATCCCCGAAATATTATCGGGGTCTCTGGATTACCTTCCCCCTATCAGCACATATGATATAACAAATGGAAATAGGGATGTGGAAATATTCTTTGTCATTTGTTATTAATAAATTACAAGTCAATGGAAATATTTAAATCGAGACACATGTAATTTCCATTTTAGAGAGAGATCCCCATCTCATTCCAACCGAGTGTTTTAACTGCTCACCGTATACACGTGTCCTCCTACAGTTAATAGCCATCACCATTTCTTTCTAATCTTAAGTAAAGACATTGTTAAAAATCTTAAAAATGTGATTAACCTGTCGTGAATGTGTATTGACAAAATATTTACGACTGATCACTACTAGTAAAACCTGAAAGTAACCACTTTATGAATATGCATCATACCTGCAGAGTATTTTCTTATTATTTACAGTCTCATTGCTCATACTCATCAATTTACTCTCAACAAATTACAAATAATCTTTTAATTAGAACCTAATGGATTATTTGGCCTAACTCCGTACAAAGTCTTTCTTTTGTGTTACAAGTTCAAAGGCTCCTAATTTATCTTTGAAAGGATTTTGATTAAAGGGCATACTGCACAGTTAAATGCATAATTTAATTCAATTACCATACAGAAAGTGAACCCTTTATTTTGTAAAACTGAATAACAAAGGCTTGCGACAGCAATTTATTAGCATTTTGGCGCACAGGGGACAAATTTACAGTGAGAAAATTTGTCCAACTGAATATTGCACAGCTAAATCAACGTAATTGCATGAAGTTACAGCAGAAAAGGAATATTATGGATGTGATAGCTGGAGAAAATATTTATCACTTATTCTGAATGCCCTTTGGTTTTATTAATCTTTAGATTATTGATTAATCTTTTATTAATTTAGAGTCACATAAGCCATACTAATTTCTTGCAGTGGTCTGCGCAATTCATTTTTATATTGATTCACTTTTGTAATTGTGAAATATATGAGGCCATTCCTGCTGAAACAGTGCCTGGTAGATAAATAGGAAGATAAAACAGAGAACTCAAGTCCTCAACGTTCTTTTGCAATATTCTGAGATTCCAAATTTTGTCTGACGTTCAAAAAGATCGAGGCTAATTAGCCTGTAGCCAAATATGGAGATGTATAGATTTTTGCAACAAAAAATTGAAATTGCTGGAAGCATTCAGCAGGTCTGGCAGTATCTGTGAAGAGCAATCAGAGCTAAAGTTTTGGGTCTGGTGATCCTTCCTCAGAACCGAAACATCAACTCTAGTTACTCCTGCTGAGCATTTCCAGCAATTTCTGCTTTTGTCTCCAATTTTCAACGTCTGTAGTTCTTTCAATTCTTATAGATTTTTGCATATTGTTGATTGACTGCCCAAACTATCAACTGTGAATCAAATCATTCACAGGATGAGGGTGTCACTGGCCAGGCAGCATTTATTGCTAATCCCGAACTGCCCAGATGGCAGTTAACAGTCAACCACATTGCTGTGGGTCTGGAGTCATGTGTAGGCGAGACCAGGTAAGGGTGGCAGTTTCCTTCCCGAAAGGGCATTAATGAACCAGATGGGCTTTTCAACAATCAGCAATGGATTCACAGTCATTATTAGACTCTTCCAAATATTTATTAAATTCAAATTTCTCCATCTGCTGTGACAGGATTTGAACGTTGGTCCCCAGAACATTATCTGGGTCTCTCTGGATTAACAGTCCAGCAATAGTGCCGCTAGACCATCGCCACCCTTTTCATTTTCATGTCATTTTTCATATGTATCCACTTAGTTTTCACATTCAGGTTTCCTGAATTTAGATCCTCTCTTCTGTTAAAACTATCATCAACTAACAGACCCACCCCTCCACCTTTCCTAGCTCCCTGTTTGAGTTTGAGTTTGATTGATTGTTGTCACATGTACTGGGATACAGTGAAAAGTGGTGTTTTGCATGCTATACAGGCAGATCAGACCATACAAAGAGCATCGGGGTAGCAGAACAGAGAGCAGAATACAATGTTACAGTCGCAAAGTAAGTGCAGAGAGAGAGAGAGAGAGAGAGATCAACATTAACATTTAAGAGGTCTGCTCGAAAGTCTGACAGCTGCAGGGAAAAAGCTGTTCTTTAATGTGTTTGTGCATGTATTTAAACTTTTACATCTTCTGCCTGACAGAAGAGGGTGGAAAGGAGTATTACTGGGGTGGGAGGGTTCTTTGACTATGTTAGTTGCTTTCCCAAGGCAGCAGCAAGTATAGATGGAGTCAATGGATGGAAAGCTGATTTGCATGATTGATTGGGCTGTGTTCAGAACTCTCTGTAGTTTCTTGCAGTTTTGGGAAGAGCAGTTGCCATGCTGTGCTGCATCCAGATAGGATGCTTTCTATAGTGCATCTATAAAAATCGGTAAAGGTCTTTGTGGATGTGCCAAATTTCTTTAGCCCCCTGAAGAAGTAGAGACATTGTTGTGCTTTCTTCACCATTGCATCGATGTGGGTGGACCAGAACAGATTATTGGTGATCATTGCTCCCAGGAATTTGACAATCTCAATCATCCCGACCTCAGCACCATTGATGCAGGTGGAGGCAAACCCTCCACTCTGCTTCCTAAAGTCAATAACTTGTCATTGTTTGAGATCTGACCTACAACAAAAGGAGTCATCAGCAAACTTGTAAATTTGATTGGGGTGAAATTTGGCCTCACGGTCATCAGTGTTTAAAGAGAATGCGAAGGGGCCGAGTACGCAACTTTGTGGGGCACCAGTGTTAAGGATTACAGTGGGGGAGGTATTGTTGCTTATACATACGGGTCAGAAAGTCGAGGAACCAGTTACAGAGGGGGGAACCGAGACCTAGATCATGAAGTTTAAAGATGAGCTTGGATGGAATTATGGTGTTAAAGGCCAAACTGTAGTCAGTAAGTAGAAACCTGACATGGGTATCCTTGCTATCCAGGTGTTCCAGGAATGAATGTAGGGCTGGCGAAATGGCATCTGCAATGGCCCTGTTGAGCCTGTAGGTGAATTGTGAAGGATCAACAACCCAATTTGGGAGGTTGGAATAGATGCAAGCCATGACTAGCCTCTTGAAACACTTTATAATTATGGAGGTCAGGGCTGTAGTCATTGAGGCATGCAACTTGAATTTTCTTTGACACCATGATGATGGTGGTCTTCTTGAAGCAGGTGGGAACTTCAGATCATAGCAAGGAGAGATTCAAGGTGTCTGTGAATACTGCCACCAGCTGCTTCACGCAGGATCTGAGTGCGTGGCTGGAGACTCCATTTGGGATGGTTCTTTCGATATGTAATGCCTTGAGTATTCAGTCCCAATTTGCGTGGTCAAGCAGACTTGTCTGTCACGGCTGCTGGACTGTCCTTAATCATTTCTGTTTATGCTCTCTGTTCATTTGCTTCAAATACAATTAACATCCTTATGTAACCTCAAGCCTTATCTATCGATTCACTCTTAGATCTTGTGCTCTCTATCACTTCCTGTCTCAGTCTGTTTACCATTTTGCATACGTTTCTCTCTTACCACAATGTTACTCTTTAATTTAGTACATCTTCCCAAATTTCATCGCTGACCCATATTACTTTAGTTTGTCGTCTTCCTTATCTTGCTCATTGCACAGCTCACAAGAACAGCTGCCTGAGCACAGTTCAGCTGGAGCCTGTCCCAATGTTGTAGATCCCACTCTCCCCAGTACTAGTGCCAGTGTCCACGGGCCAAAACCTACTTCTCCCTTGTCAATCTTTGCACTATGCAATTACATCTTAAATCTGACTTGCCCCATTCAAATTTGCATATGGCTCAGGTAACAATCCAGAGACTACGACTTTTGAGGCTCTGCTTTTTGATTTGACAGCTCCTTATAGTTACTGTGCAGGATCTTCTCCTCCTTTGTCATTAACCCCACACATGGGAGACAACTGGATCCTTGCCTTCCCATTACAAATTCCTCTCCAACCCTGAGAAATGCCCTGAATCCTGGGACCAGACAGGCAACACATCTCCCATCTTTACTCATTCTCTTTGCTGTAGAGAACAAGGTCAATCCCTTTGACTGTAGTGTTTCCTACATTCCTTTTCGCTTACCCCACTTAAATGTCTTGCTGTTCCATCCTGCCAAGTTCAGTTCGCTCATTAATTCTCCAAACCCCGCCTTCATCCAAAAAAGTTGAAAGAAAATCTAAAATTGGATAATGGCTAAAGTCAAGGCTGTTGCCTCTGGGTCACTTTACCTCCATCATTCACAGTTATACTTTCCGGTGCCTGAGCACTGACTAAATTAGAAAACCCTATTCTAAGATGAGTGACTGCTTCTTAGCACAAAAATTCCAATAAATGTCCACTCCCTGATATATTGTGCTCTCTGATTCAGCATCCAGCTAATTAACTCTGAGCTGTAGCACCCCATTTTTCATTTAGGAACCCTGCAATCCTCTGTACTCGATATCGAGTTCAACAACTTTAGGGATTGAGCTCTCCCATGTCCTTATCCCAACCCCACACACCAGGCCTTGCTATCATTTAGTCTGATATTACATACAACCCATTGTTAGCCACTAACAGTCTCCACTGATAGCTATTCACCCTCTTAGTTGGATTGTTACCCACTCCTTTGTTTGTCGAACCGTTCTTCTCTCTCTTTGGGCTCCATCCCCAACTATCATTTACTCCTTAACCCCTTCCCCCATCTTATCTTCTGCATATAAACCAACGTTTTCCTCTCTACTATCAGTTCTGAGGAAGGGTCACTCAATCCAAAACATTAAATCTGATTTCTCTGTACAGATGCGGCCAGCCCTGCTGAGTTTTTCCAGCAATTTCAGTTCATGTTTCTAAGTTGAACCTGCTTGAACTTTAAACATTTTCTGTAAAAGTTTGCACTTTGGCATCCAGGAGCTGTCACATGTTACAGCTGTGACACACCACCCACCCAGCGATCCTTAATGTGTTCTACTTAATGATGTAATTATTTTATCCAATTATCCATTACATACGTTTTATATTTTATTAACTTTATCACCAGTAGCTGTACTGTTTTGAACATTAACAATTGATTGAACATTTGTCACTTATCAGACACTCACCAAATAACTAGCTACTTCTACAGCACCCCTTTCCTTTCCTCCCCCAACCCTTTAATCACCAAGTCCTTGCACTCTGTTGTAAAAGTCATGCTCAGTTGACTGGCAATGTTTATATGCACCTAACATATGAGTCCTATCTGACCCAGTTATTGAGGAACTGCTTCTCTAATTAACTAGGTCAGACCGCTCTTAGAGTGAAAAGCTTGTTAAAACCCTAATTAAGGCTGGGAACTTGGGAATTTAACTGTAGATTTCAGTTAAATGCTAACTACAAGTGAAATTAGACATATATAAAAGCATTATGTTGTATTTCCTGCCATGTGCCAGTACTCATTTCTTAATCGAATTAAGTTGGTTGGCTGTATTTATGTGCTTCTAACACAAATCCTGTCTGACCCAGTCACAGAGGAACCAATTTCCATGGATTTTTAATTCACTGGGAAGATGGAGGCTGAGACGTAGCCTGAGAGAGATCTACAAAATTATGCTGGTGCATTGATAGGGTGGATGGTCAGAAGCTTTTTCCCAGGATGGAAAGGTCAACTACAAGAGAGCCCAGGTTCAAGGTGAGAAGGGGGAATGTCGAGGAGAAGTGTGGCTAAAATATTTCACACAGAGTGTGGTGGGTGCCTGGAAAGCACTGCGAGTGAAGGCAGTGGAAGCAGGGACATTAACAACATTTAAGTCATATCTTGATAGACACATGAACAGAAGACGAACACAGGGATAGAAATTGCACATGGGCATTAAGTAGTGGGTCTAAATAAGGAATACAAATCGGCACAGGCTTGGTGGGCCAAAGGTCCTGTCCCTGTGTTATATTGTATTATATAACTAAACAAAGAACAAAATGGTTCATTCATCTTGTGACTTCCACAGGTTCAAAGTCTTTCTTTGCAAACGAAGGCTGGTGTGTTGATGTCATACCCCTTCTGAGTTTATCACCTTGAGAGGTGAAGGCTTCAGCACACTGGGTTGAATGGCCTCCTTCTGCACCATAAACCTTCTATGATTGTCATTCATACACGGATATGGAGCCATGTTAAACAATGAAAAGTCTATTCTCATTGGTCTTACACATGTTGTGTTTCAATATTTATTATTGTCCAAGGTGAAAACTGAGAGACATATCAACAGGAACCTATAGTTCTGGAAGAACACAGCAAGCCAGGCAGCATCTGGAGAAAAGGAACAGTCAATGATTCAGGTGTTACCCTTCCTAGAACTGGATGTGGGTGTAAGGGGAGCTGCAGTTAGAATGGAGGGGTAGGATGGAGGCCAAATGGTGGTGATAGGTGGACACTGGTAGTGGGTACGACCTGGTTGGTCGATCAAAGGGAGAATCTGGTTGGTGGCTGGAAGGGAGGGTCAGAAGCTGGAATAGAAGGGAAGAGTGGAGCTGGAAGGGGAGCCAGAGGATGGGTGGGAAGGATATCTGAAATTGGAGAACTCAACGTTGAGTCCTGTGGGCTGTAGAGTGCCCAGGCAGAAGATCACCAGCATTCAGCCTCCAAACCTCTCCCCGCCTCTTTATCAGCATCTCCCCCAACCCCAACATCCAGTCCTGAAGAAGGGTAATGCCCAAGGCGTTGCCTGCTCATTTCCTCCAGATGCTGCCTGGCCTGCCGCATTTTTCCAGCCTCCTGTTTGTCTATCATGGATTATAGCATCTGCAGTTTTGTTTTGTCTCTAACCCTATAGTTCTACTGTGTT
The DNA here is from genome assembly GCF_030684315.1 of Stegostoma tigrinum. Classification (NCBI taxonomy): domain Eukaryota; kingdom Metazoa; phylum Chordata; class Chondrichthyes; order Orectolobiformes; family Stegostomatidae; genus Stegostoma; species Stegostoma tigrinum. The sequence continues at coordinate 11,816,753 of NC_081383.1, read as the reverse complement.
GATCCATCCTTGAACAAAAGGATGTAAATTCCCTGGTTGACTGTGAATACCCATATTTAGTTAGGAACTCACTTGAAAATGAGGACTATATGAAGCTCAAAGTGTCAAACATCCCCTGATTTGTAACAGAGATAATGGGAACTGCAGATGCTGGAGAATCCAAGATAACAAAATGTGGAGCTGGATGAACACAGCAGGCCAAGCAGCATCTCAGGAGCACAAAAGCTGACATTTTGGGCCTAGACCCTTCATCAGAGAAGGGGATGGGGAGAGGGTTCTGGAATAAATAGGGAGAGAGGGGGAGGCGGACCGAAGATGGATTGAGAAGATAGGTGGAGAGGAGAGTATAGGTAGGGAGGTGGGGAGGGGATAGGTCAGTCCGGGGAGGACGGATAGGACAAGGAGGCGGGATGAGGTTGGTAGGTGGGAAATGGAGGTGCGGCTTGAGGTGGGAGGAGGGGATAGGTGAGAGGAAGAACAGGTTAGGCAGGCGGGGACGAGCTGGGCTGGTTTTGTGATGCAGTGGGGGAAGGGGGCAAGCTGGGCTGGTTTTGGGATGCACTGCAGGAACAGCAACTCATATTCCGCTTGGGAACCCTGCAGCCCAATGGTATCAACATGACTTCACAAGCTTCAAAATCTCCCCCTCCCCCACTGCATCACAAAACCAGACCAGTTCGTCCCCTTCCCCCACTGCATCACAAAACCAGCCCAGCTCATCCTCACCTCCCTAACCTGTCCTTCCTCTCACTTATCCCCTCCTCCCACCTCAAGCCACACCTCCACTTCCCACCTACCAACCTCATCCCGCCTCCTTGACCTGTCCGTCCTCCCCGGGCTGACCTATCCCCTCCCTCTCCTCTCCACCTATCTTCTTTTCTCTCCATCTTTGGTCCACCTCCCCCTCTCTCCCTATTTACTCCAGAACCTTCTCCCCATCCCCCTCTCTGATGAAGGGTCTAGGCCCGAAACGTCAGCTTTTGTGCTCCTGAGATGCTTCTTGGCCTGCTGTGTTCATCCAGCTCCACACTTTGTTATCCCTGATTTGTAGCAGCCACTTTAATAGCCTGCTCACATCTGATGTTGATAATAATGACTGAAAGTTCATAATATGCTGGGACTTGACACTATTCTTGGCAATGAAGGGAAAAATCAGTTTGAATGTTAAATTGCTCCCGTCAAGTAGGAGTTTTTCTAATATTGTGTAGAACTCTTGCAGATGGTGGGAGTACTTTGTACTCTGTTACAAAACAATTGAATTCAATGTTTCTCTCACATGAGTGAGCCTTATTCCAGCTTGTTTAATCACAAAGTTTACATCAATCTTGTTATCAATTCGGGCAACAGCTCATGCTATCAACATGTTATTTCAATTCACGGAGCGCTTATGTTTATCCCAGGAGTAAATAGTTGGAAAATCACAGTAGTTGCTTGCATGACTGTTCAGGTTGGGCTCCTTGTGAATGAGCCTTCCCATTGGGCAAGGAACAACTGTACTTTTACATTTGCATTTTCTTAAATATAGCTAAATTGGCAATGTATCTAGTATCAGTTATCCAGCTGAACCATTATCATCTTTGGAGAGAAATCAAAGTTAACTTTTCCAGTCCAGCGACCCTTTCTCGTGGTAGCCAAGAAATGCTTGGTTTTTGTGCAGAAGATAAAGTGGGAAGCATTGTCCGTGCAGAAGGCTGACAAGAGAGGGGAGGGAAATGTGTGTCTAGTGGTGGTGTCCCACTGGAGGAGGCCAACATCGTAGCTAATGGCTCTGTTATCACATGGTCTGTTGTTATACACAACCTATTGCTAGCCATTAATCGTCCCCATGAGTATCTCTTCATTCTCCTAAGCTGATCACTATCCACTCCTTTATTTATCCAGCTGTTCTTTTCTCTTTTTGGGCTCTATCTCCACTTATCATTTACTCCTTACCCCTCTCTCCACCCTATCTTTGCATAAAAACCAAGTATTTCCTTGCTACCAACAGTTCTGAGCAAGGATCACTGGACACAAAATGTTAACTCTGATTTTTCTCCACAGATGCTGCCAGACCTGCTGAGCTTTTCCAGCAATTTCTGTTTCTGTTTCTGATTGTCAGCATCCACAGTTCTCATTATCATAGGACCCAGCTGCATTTTCTGAATTTTCAGATGCCTGGGTGGTCCGTACCTAGTATCGCTTTGGTGCTCCCTTCCTGATCTGTCACAGCCTTCCTTCTCCCCTTTGTGAATGACTCTCATTTTTTTTGGCTTAACTTTCCCAACTCTTGAACAATATGGGCAGTCGTGAATCACTCCGTAACATTTAATGAGAGCAGAAAAATAAGATTGTCAAGATTGATTTTGCACTAAGGCTTGGATGGTAAGGCACGGGTCTCACTGATGAATAACAATGAGTTCACGTCTCATTATTACTTACTCGTGCCTCATTGACATGCTGCTTGTTATTCTCACACACAGCGGAGAGAAACTGGATATTGACAATCCCTGACAACAAAGTACCTGGTGCCTCCAGCTGGCTCCTCTAGACTTCCACCTTGGACGGCTGTCACCAACATCTCAGGGTACACTCCATGGGCAGCAACCACCTGCAGCACAGCACAGCATCATGGCATATCTCTAACTCACTGAGAATAAAGCTCTCCAACTCATTATTGCCTTTGGAGCACACTGGCACATTTCATCACAGTGGTGCTGCTACGCCACTGGCATACTAAGTCAGGTACCCAACTTACAGGTCGCTACAGGGTCCTTCTTAGGGCTCCTCACTTGTTCTCTTAGTGCTCATTCACTTTACACCTACTTGATGCTCACAGCGTCTCTGCCCAATCCTGCCCTGCCTTACCTTTTTATAAATTGGAGCCTCATTCAGAACTTGTAGCCTCAGTGTAATTCTGTCTTACCTTGCTATTTAGCACAGCCAGAAAGCCAGGAAGCTTTTCCTGATTGTCAGCAGTGATCAGTCAACAGGTTGGAAAGGTTTCTGTGAGGGAACCAAGCTGTCAATGTCATACCTACTAGATGTGCCAGCAGCTTACATGGCAAGCACTCTGCATGTACATGACCTGCATAGCCGTGTCTCAAAGTCAAAGGGGAGTTGGCATCAGGCAGGTCAAGGGGAATTGTTGCCAGACAAGGGGTCCCAGTGTAACAAGTCTAGGGCATCACCTAATGCCCACCCAGGGACTTGGCTATGTCAGGTACTTGCAGAGGTCAGGGGGCAGGGATTCAGTCCGGGCAATGAATCACTGTCAATCCTGAAGATCCTGTGCAAATAATCTGGTGTTTGATGGTGAGTCAGCCAGGAGCTGCATTGAGATCAGTCTGGTGTCTGGTCACTCATCAGTCATTAGTCCTTCCAAGTCAGTCAGGTTGTGGGTCACAGTCAGTCCTGAATGATAACAAGAATTTATGCTACACTGGGCAGTAGAAAAATAACAGCAAGCCCTCAGACAGAATGCTGGCACTAAGGAGGAATAGCCTGTGTAACTTCATTCTTTGCTCTGCAGTTACAATGAGCTTTCAATCAGATAGCTGATGATGTAAAGTGCCAATAACATTTATGATTATGAGCTTGTATTTCCAATGAAATGCCACCCGAAGGTTGTAGGAACAGCAACTCATATTCCGCTTGGGAACCCTGCAGCCCAGTGGTATCAATGTGGACTTCACAAGCTTCAAAATCTCCCCCTCCCCCACTGCATCACAAAACCAGCCCAGCTCGTCCCTGCCTCCCTAACCTGTTCCTCCTCTCACCTATCCCCTCCTCCCACCTCAAGCCGCACCTCCATTTCCTACCTACCAACCTCATCCTGCCTCCTTGACCTGTCCGTCCTCCCCGGACTGACCTATCCCCTCCCTACCTCCCCACCTGTACTCTCCTCTCCACCTATCTTCTCTTCAATCCATCTTCGGTCCGCCTCCCCTTCTCTCCCTATTTATTCCAGAACCCTCTCCCCATCTCCCTCTCTGATGAAGGGTCTAAGCCCGAAACGTCAGCTTTTGTGCTCCTGAGATGCTGCTTGGCCTGCTGTGTTCATCCAGCTCCACACTTTGTTATCTATGCCCTCAGAAGCTTTTATTTTCATTTACCTCCCATTTCATGTATGGCGTGACATGCTTTTTAGGGCCAGCAGCAATTGAACTGTTGTACAACTGGTCTTTAAAAAGTTTCTGGCAGCATAAACCTCAGGAGGTCGCAGCTGTGGCAAGTACAAGATCATGCAAGCACGACACCATAAAGGCATGGTGCAGACACAATGAAGTGAGCTGCACAGAATGTGGGAGATAACTCATTGGAGCTCAAGGTGAGAAACCCTCGGAATTAACATTTCATTGAATTCAGCCACATGAGTCGATCTAAAATGAAAAGACTCTTACCCTTGATTCCCCCCAACCCCTTCCCTCTAGTGAGGGTATCTTTCATTCCTCGGTCCTCTTCACTCATCTTTATCAAGTTGCTTGCATTCTGCCCCAATGTCTCACTCAAAATTGTACCTCTCTTCCCTCCCTGAGTTCCTAACTCTGCCTCTTCTCCCTTCATGTCTTTCATGTCTAATTTGACTCCCTTTTCTCTGCTTATTAGTTTCTCCTGCTCTGTTCTTTTCCTCCCTCCTATGGTGGCTCAGTGGTTAGCACTGCTGCTTTACAAAGCCAGTGGCTCAGGTTCAATTCCACCCTGGGGTACCTGTTGGTGTGTGGAGTTTGTACATTCTCCCCGTGTCTGCGTGGGTTTCCTCTGGGTACATCAGTTTCCTCCCAAAGTTCAGATTAGGTGGATTGGCCATGGGAAATGCAGGGTTACTGGCATTGGATTGGTCTGGGTGGGATGCTCTTTAGAGGATCAGTGTGGACTGGATGGGCTAAACGGCCTGCTTCCACACTCTAGAGATTCTCTGATCCCAATTACAACCTCTTCATTGACCTTCTCTGCTTCGGCCCATTGTCCTGTCAGGTTTAGCCTCTTTGACCTAAACACCGCTGAGAGGAACATGGGCAGCAGATCCATGGAAATAACACCATTACATGTTCCCTTCCAAGTCACAGTTATCTTGATTTAGAAATATGTCACTGGTTTAAAAACCTGAAGCTTTTCAACAATATGTTGGCTGTACTACAGTGGTTCTAGAAGGAACCATCTTTTCAAAGGTAATTAGAGATGGGCAATAATTCTGCTGATGACCATATCCCATGACTGAAAAAGCAAAATTCATGAAAGCTTGGTCCAGTGTGCAAAGTTCGAGGAAATATTTTGGTCAGTATTAAATTTTATTGGTCACTTTGGAATTCTTTCTGTTTCCTCTGTTTGTACTGCTCAATTCTACTGTCATCAGAAAACCTGACAAGCTTTCATTTGGCCTCAAAAACCATGTTATTAATGTACATTTGGATCAATGGGACACCAAGCATCAGCCCCTAAGGGAATTCACTCAATAGCTTTGATAATCTAACATTACATCATTACCGATAATATACAACCTCAGGGAGAAAAAAGTCATAGAATGTGACAAGTAACAATAGATCACTTGATTAGTGTATGCTTATCCGCAACATTAGAGAATTTCACAAACTGAAACCATTTATGTACATTTCAATTTGTTCTTTTTAATTGAAGCTGTGCTTTGAAGTATACAGAATTTCTTTTCTATGTGTTGTGTGCTGTTATACGTTTTGAACTCTGAATCCCTGCCAAGTAAGTACCTTTGACAAGATGATACACTTCACCTCAATGGGTTGTGGGCTCTGATTACATGTGCAGTCCTGTTCAGTATCATGTTTTAATGATTCAATGGTGAATCAGACATTCCTCAGGGAGCAGAACAGTGAAGCATTTCTGTTCGCTCGCGTCAGCAGTTCCTTCACAAGATGTCACATGCTCAATGCTGTCATGGTGTGAAAGTCTGGCGATCTAACAATGCTGACAGCTCTTGCCTTTACCTTCAGTCAGGTCTTCAGTATGAGGTAGGTTGCAGACTCGATGGCGGCAATTTCAACCGCAAAAGAACAAGCAGATTTGGTTCCAGCGATAGGGAGGGAGGGTTTGCAGTGTTAAAAGTCATAATTGCAACAACAACACATGTTCAACGACCCACTTCCATACTTCCAGTTTTAACAGAGGGTACTGGCTGCTAATCTGCTCCAAGAAGGCACTTTATAACTTTAAATGTAATAATGTGGCGAGTCATTGGAATTCAAACTACTTAACTGTTGGAAACCATGCTTCCTAAGCCCTGGGACATCCAACAGTTACACCCAGCTGAAGGCTGAAGGAAATAAGAGACTTTCACACTTGCCAGTTGGATCCAGTGTGGCTGCGTCTGCAAACCTCCTCCTGTTCCCAACTGCCAACCGTTCCCTCAAGGACTTGGCTTCTCTATCTTTGTCCCGAAGCATTTTACTCCTGCTCCAGTCTGGGACATGATCCTTCAGGTTCTGATTCCTCCTCCACCCCAACACCATGGCAGGCTGCATTCTCCAGCACCCATTTCCCTGGGGGTCCCAGGATTGTCATTTACCCTGTGCTTGAGATTCCAGGACCAGCACCCTTCTCTTATCCCCAGGAGGACCATCAACCTCCACCCCCACCCGCCGCTAGCCCTCCCCAGTTTAATGTCCCCTCCCCTCAAAGTAGTCCTCTGCCTCCTGCAATTAATGTCTCCCTGGGATCAACTGAGCCACCTCCCCAAATTGACAGAGCCTACACATGCCCCCCTCCCCTGCAGGTGTAGAGCCTCCTCAAGGCTACTCCAGGCTTCATCCCCTCCACTCTGCCAGCTCCTCTGCCTGTCTTCACAAATCAGATACATGGAAATTCAGCCCACAGTGAATGTTACCCATAGCTTTCAATCTCCTGTTTTAAGTGCAATATTCCAGCCTTAAGAAGCATCAGAGACAATGGACAGAATTCATATTCCTATTGTATTCAGCTGCTTTGACAGATTGACACTATCACAATTACTGGGGTGAATTTCACCCTTCCAGCACACTGCAGTATGAAATTATTGTTTTTTTCCCCCTTACTCAACAGCTCGTCACAGAAATACTAAGTGATCCATGGTCCTTTTTGTTAGCTTGGCTCAGGTCTATTCTAGTCTATGTTTTGGCAAAATTGTAGGATTATGCCCTGCTTCACGACTTGAGCAGACACTCAAGGCTAACATTTTAACAGTGTACAAATTGGGTGGCACTGTGGCTCAATGGTTAGCACTGCAGCTTCATAACACCAGCAACCTGGATTTGATTCCAGTCTCCAGCAATTGTCTGTGTGGAGTTTGCACATTCTCCCCGTGTCTGTATGGGTTTCCTTCGGGTGCTCTAGGTCTTCCAACAGTCCAAAGATGTGCAGGCTAGGTGAATTGGCCATGCTAAATTGTCCATTGTGTTCAGGGATGTGTAGGTTAGTTGAGTTACAGGGGGATGGGTCTGGGAGGGATGCGCTGAGGTTCAGTGTAGACTTTTTGGGCCAAAGGGCCTGTTTTCACACTGTAGGGATTCTACGATTCTGATGAGTGCTGCATTGTTCGAAGTGAAAGCCTTATACGAAATTATGGGAAATTAAGACAGAATTGTGTGGTGTTCCAGTCTCAAGCTTTCTGAGTTGCTACAGGCTCTTTATTGCTGCTCATAATATTCCCAATCACCAAATTAACATATGTCAAAAAGAGGTGCCAAATTTCATTCAGATTGTAATAGGCATACATTCAAATGGGAATTATTGGCAACATTAGCTGAGATTGGAGAATGAAGGATACTTTAAGCCCAAAGATTGTTAGTTGTATGTTGATGAGTGATTATTGCAGCTCAGAATGACATTGACAGCAATTTAGTTTGCATTGCCTAACCATCCTAAGATTGTCATCCTTAGAGAGAGTTACCTCCAAGAACATTCTCTGAAGCAAATAGCCTATTTATTGTGTCTGTGGGGTTGATTTTGCTCAGTTGGCTGGATGTTGGTTTGCAATGCTAACAGTGTGGGCTCAATCCCTGCACCAGCTGAGGTTACAATGAAGGATTCTCTTTCTCAACCTCTCCTTTGCCTGAAGCGTGGTGACCCTGAGGTCAAACCATTCCCAGTTCTCTCCATGTCTCTCACTAATGAGAGAGCTGCGCTATGACCTGGTGAGACAATGGTGACTTCGCCTTCGTCACGGTCAAACATTTGTAAGTCACTCGTAGAAGCTAGAGGAAAGGAGGGTGAAGAAGGCACTGCAGTAGAATTGCTCCTTTCTTAGTGACAAAACAGATACTGGAAGAGTGTGTTTTCCTGTAGAGAGGAAAATTGGGGAATTGTTTTAGTTACTGCATGGTAACCTCCAACAAGGTCAGCAGGCTGTCTGGCTGCACTCAGCTGGAGACTGTAAGACAATGGCAATATTACTAGAATAGTAATCTAGATGCCAAGACAAATGATTTGAAAACAAGAATTTAAGTTCCACCATAGTAGCTTTGGGAGAACTTAAACCCTATTAAATGAATAAATCTTGAAAAAAACTTCCTCATCTCATTTAGAGTAATAAGATGACTACCAGATTGGCACGAAAGTTCAATAGGGCTCTTTTAGAGGAAGGGAGCCTGTCATCCTGACCTGGTCTAAACTACACATGACTCCAGACCCACTGCAAAGTTGCTGACTCTTAACTGCCCGCTGATAAATCCCAGGAAGCCATTGGCAATAAATGCTAGCCAGGCCTTGTGAATGATGCTCACGTTCAAAGAATGAAAAATTAAATTGAAAACATTCTGGCACTGGATTCTTTTAGGTCATGCCTTGGAGGATCTCTGCAATACCTGTCAGACTGACTGAAGGTGGTGCAATCTGCAGGTGGCTCCTGTGGTAGGGTGTTTTCCCAAAAGTCAGGTGTAAAAGACAGAAGCTGAGCTGTTTTGCAAGCTTCTGCAACCAGGTTTCTCAATATCCTAAAGCAAATTTTTTCTCAATACCAAAATGTTCGGGCGGTTTCTGACAACATCAAAAGGGCAATGCATCAACACGGAATTTTCTGTAAGATATCATAAAAGCCTCAACATTGCAAATTGAGTCCTCCCTGAACTCTGCAGGGAAGGAGATTGTGTCCATGGGGATGTCTTACATGTGACTATTGAGACATGGCCTAAGGTCAACCTCACATTGCTGCGTTGCCTGGAGAACCTAGGGCTGTGCCAAGATGGCCCATACTTTCACCAGAAGGGTCTTCCGGGGAATTATCGGTATCTTACACAGGTGCAGTCACGGTCTTCGAAGGTCTGGAAGCCTGGAGTACATTCCTGCTGATGTGTCCTCTTGTTGTTCTCACCTGCGGCACTGGCTTTGCCATCTATAAAGTTTTGTGATGCAACAATTCAAGTGGGCTTAACTCTTTCAGAGTTTGGGTATGCATAGAGTAAAGCATCAGACAAACCAGCATTCAGTGGAGTCCTCTGTAATTACCTCAAGGTTCGTTAGAATATAACTGATCAGTGATGTCTCGACAGTTTAATGCAAACCACTTTTATCCCCATTGACTCTTCCTCTATCTTCAAATAAAGGACTAATCCTTTCATCAAGCATCCATCATCGAACATTTCACCACATCAAACTTTTTTGTCTCTACATGACCATGCTGATAATAATTAAATAAGCCAGAGAAAAAAAACACATCCTTTTCTATATGACTCAAATTTCCATAAGTAACAGAGCATGGCTTAACAGCGCGTTCTCTTTTAGTGTAAGTGAACATAAGCCAATCTAATCTTTCTTGACACGGTATTCTCTGGCTGTCTAGACATGCTTTTCCTTCTTTTTTACTGATTATCCTGCATACATGTTAAAGGGCACTACCATGAGAATCTGTGCCCCTTCAATGAAAAGGGGACACCTGTTCCAGCTCAGATTGCCCTTCAATCCCCATGCTGTGCCTGTGCCCAGTAAGTGACACTTACCCCTTGCCCCTTGACCATTTTGATGGAATCAGCTGCAGATCATGAAACAGCTTCCAGAAAAGGGTGAGATTTAGGTGACTGTGACAGAGGTTCACAGGTCATGATGTTAGCTCTAGAGTAGACTGGGTCTTGACTCTCTGGTTTGCTCAGTAGTACCTTTACCTCTCATCGAATCGTAATATCACACAGGACAGAAAAGGTCTGTCGGCCCATCAAGCCTGTACCAAGTCTGAGTCTCAAGCTCTAGGTTAAAATCCCTCTCCAGGATTTGGACAAGGCTGACACTTTCATCATCAATACTGAGGGAGCACTGCAGTGCTGGAGGTGATGTGAGAAACATCTTTTCCACACAGCAAGTAGTTAGGTCTGGAATGCACTGCAGGTTCAATTGAGGCATTCAAGATGGGATTGGATGATTATTTGGATAGAAGTCACATGCAGGGATAAGGAGAAAGGGCTGTAGATTGAGACCTGGTAAATGAACTGATGCAGATATGATGGGCAAATGGCCTCCTTCCATTCCATAACAATTCTCTGATTCTGTCTCACCCAAGACGTCAAGCTGCCTACATAAAAGCCACAAGAATTGTGGATGCTGTAAATCAGAAACAAAAACAGAAATTGCTAGAAAAGTTTAGCAGATCTGGCAGCTTCAGTGGAGACAAATCACGGTTAATATTTCAGGTCCAGTGAACCTTCCTCAGAACTTCCTCATTACTTCTGAGAAAGGGTCAGTCAACCTGAAACGCTAGCTCTGATTTCTCTCCACAGATGCTCCAGACATGTTGAGCTTTTCCAGCAATTTCTGTTTTTGTTTCTGATTTACAGCATTCTCAATTTTACCTGGCCACTTTGACAAAAGACCCTACACCATTATTCCATCGAAGAGCAGGGTAGTTATTCCTGATGTCCTAGCAAATTCTTAACCTTCACTCAACGCCAGAAAAAAAATCTTGTCGTTGCAATGTTGCTGTTTGTGTTACTTTGCTAAGCACATACTGGCTACGGTGCCAATATTTCATAAAGTATTTAATTGGCTGTTAACAGCTCAAAACATCCAGTGTCTGGGAGAAGCACGATATCAATGCAAGTTTCAAATTGACCTCTTTTCATTTTTGCTCATTTTGGAATATTGACCAAAGGAGCAGAGGCATCTTGTCACAACTAACACAGCGCATATCTACTTCGCCAATGATGAATTCACTAAATTATGTGACACAATTTACTAATAGAGATCGGGACGGGTGACCTCAGTTGACAATGAACTGGTGGCAGAGATTATGTTAACAGAGTTGCCTGTTTGTTTATATGTGATTAATCTCGTACAGACTGGTTGCTAAACTAATTGTCAGATCTGTTAGTGGAAGCTAGGAGAATTTCTGGCTTTGTGTATTCTCCAGATGTTGAGAAATTCCAGAGGATCTCTATTTACAGCAATGTTTTTCAATGACTTAATTGAAGCAGTGAATGCTGATGTCGTAATCAAGGAACTGGTAGAGGAACAATTGAGCCTCACAGTGCAAAACAAATTTTTTGTAAAACCTAAGTAAATTTTATACACACTGACTTTGAAGAGAATTGGCATATTAAAATCTAAGGGCATTTTAAACAGTTAGGCCTGCCAATTCAATCCATTGCTTCAATATAAATGCTCAGTATGAATTGCCATTTGCAGAAGACCTGTACAATGTTCAGGCTTGGGCTGATAAGTAACAAGAAACATTCATACATCACAAATGCCAAAAAAAATCATCTCCAACAAGTCAGAATCTAACTATTATTCCTTAATGTTCAATAGCATTATGAGTATTGAATTCCCCATTATCAACATCCTGGGGCTACCATTTATCAGAAACTGAACTGCATTACTTATAAGTAGCATGGCTCCAAGAACACATCAGAATCTAGGAATTCAGCAGCAAGTAACTCATCTTCTATCTCCCCAACTTCAGTTCAACATCTACAACGTACAAGTCAGGGGTGTGGTGGAAATTCAAACGTGCATGGATGTGAACAGTTTCAACAATATTCAAGAAGCTTGACACCATACAAGACAAAGCATCCTACTTGACTGGTACTCATGACATTCACTCTTTTTGTCACTGATGCACTGTGGCAATAGTTTGTGCCATCTACAAGATACACTGCAATAACCCACTACGACTCCTTTGGCAGAACCTTCCAAATCCACAACCTCAACCACCTAGAAGGACAGATGAATGGAAACATCCCTAACAAGAAGTTCCCTCCCCAGACTACACACCATCTTGACTTGGAACAGTAGTGTTGTTGTTTTATTATCAATTGATCAAAATCAAGTAACTCCCTCCCTAATAGCGTTGTGGTGCCCCAAGGAATGCAACAGTTCAAGAAGGCAGCTCACCCACAACTTCTCTAAGGCAATTAGGGATGGGCAAGAAATGCTGCATCCAATCAACATTTTTTTCAATATTTTAAAAGGAAAGGTTTAGAGAATCCCAACAGATCTGCAGCAGAAGAAAATATTGTTTCTCTCTCCACAGTTGCTGCTAGACTTATAGTGTGACTCCAGCACCTTCTGGTTTTATTTCACATTTGCAACATTCTCAACCTTCTGCTTCTGTGCCAATACAATTTGCTTATGTCAGTCAATGTGATTAACCCAGCTCCTTATTCATTCTACTTGTAATGACTAAACTGGCAATGAAAGTATACCTCAATAATTTGCCTTAATTTATAGGTACATTTCTAAGTTTGTGCCATTTATCATTGAGACAGTAACTACATACAAATAAAGTTCCTGAGTTTCAACAGGATCAAAGGATCCAGAAATTACTGGCTGCAATGTGAGTGTCTGTGCCTGTTAAATTCAAGGACAAATGAGTATCGTACTACGGAAATTTTAAAACTCTAAAATAAATTTAGATTATAATACCAGGCAGTAGAATATCACAAGCATTTTAAGTGTTTAGACATTGCTATTTAAAACACCAGGTTTTAGCCATAATAGAACATATAAATGTTATACAGCATAGAATGAGACCCTTCTGTCCAACTAGTCCATGCCAAACATAATCCCAAACTAAACTAGCCCAACCTGACTGCTCCTGGCCCATATCCCTCAAAGCATTTCCTATTCATGTACTTATCCAAATGTCCGATCTGATACTTGGCAAGCCCATTTTCTTGCCCTTCGCCTATAACGCTTAATTCTCTGACTGATCAAGAATTTGTCTATTTTAGCCTTAAATGTGCACAAGGATTCTGCCCTCACAGCGCTCTGGGGCAAGAAACTCCAAAGACTCTCAATCCTCTGAGAGAAGAAATTCCTTCTCCTTAAATTGACACCCCTTTATTCTGAGGCTATGCCCTCTGGTCCTATACTCTCCCATGAAGGGAAACATCCTTTCAGCATTTATCCTGTCAGTCTCCTTAAGAATCCTACATGTCTCAGTGAGATTACCTCTCATTCTTCTAAGCTTAGTGAGTAGAGTCCCATCCTGTTTAGCTTTTGCTCATAAGACAATCCTGCCATACCAGGAATCAACCTTGTGAGCCTTCTCTGAGCTCCGATGAAATGATATCCTTCCTTAAACAAGGGGGCCAAAACAGCTCTCAATAATCTTATACTCTAACTCCCTCAAAATAAGGGCCAACATTCCATTAGCCTTCCTGATTACCTGCTGCCCCTGTGTGCTAGCTTTCTGTGTTTCGTGCACATGTCATATAACATAGAACATAGAACATTACAGCACAGAACAGGCCCTTCGGCCTTCGATGTTGTGCTGACCTGTCATACCGATCTCAAGCCCATTTAACCTACACTATTCCATGTATGTCCATATGCTTATCCAATGACGACTTAAATGTACCTAAAGTTGGCGAATCTACTACCGTTGCAGGCAAAGCGTTCCAGTCCCTTACTACTCTCTGAGTAAAGAAACTACCTCTGACATCTGTCCTATATCTTTCACCCCTCAATTTAAAGCTATGCCCCCTCGTGCTCGTCGTCACCATCCTAGGAAAAAGGCTCTCCCTATCCACCCTATCTAACCCTCTGATTATTTTATATGTCTCAATTAAGTCACCTCTCAACCTTCTTCTCTCTAACGAAAACAGCCTCAAATCCCTCAGCCTTTCCTCGTAAGACCTTCCCCCCATACCAGGCAACATCCTAGTAAATCTCTTCTGCACCCTTTCCAAAGCTTCCACGTCCCTCTTATAATGCGGTGACCAGAACTGTACACAATACTCCAAGTGCGGCCGCACCAGAGTTTTGTACAGCTTCACCATAACCTCTTGGTTCCGGAACTCGATCCCTCTATTAATAAAAGCTAAAACACTGTATGCCTTCTTAACAGCCCCGTCAACCTGGGTGGCAACTTTCAAGGATCTGCGTACATGGACACCGAGATCTCTCTGCTCATCTACACTACTAAGAATCTTACCATTAGCCCAGTACTTTGCCTTCTGGTTACTCCTACCAAAGTGCATCAGCTCACACTTGTCCGCATTAAACTCCATTTGCCACCTCTCAGCCCAGCTCTGCAGCTTATCTATGTCTCTCTGCAACCTACAGCATCCTTCGTCACTATCCACAACTCCACCTACCTTAGTATCGTCCGCAAATTTACTAGCCCATCCTTCTACGCCCTCATCCAGGTCATTTATAAAAATGACAAACAGCAGTGGACCCAACACCGACCCTTGCGGTACACCACTAGTAACTGGTCTCCAGGATGAACATTTCCCATCAACTACCACCCTCTGTCTTCTGCTATATCTCCCACAATTCCATTCCTCCGCATTTTGTACAATAGCCTATTGTGGGGAACCTTATCAAACGCCTTGCTGAAATCCATATACACCACATCACCCAAGTCCCTTTGTGTTGCAACTTTCTGCAGGTTTTCTTCATTTAAATAATATTCTGTTCTTTTGTTCTCCCTTCCAAAGTGAACAGCTTCACATTTTCCTACATTATACTCTATTTGCCAACATTTTGCACACTTACTTAACCAATGAAGATCTTTCTGTAAACTGTTGGCAAACTATTTTTTGAGTCACTTGCAAATTTGGCTACAGTGCATTTACTTGTCTGCGCGGGTTTCCTCCAGGTGCTCTGCTTTCCTCCCACAGTCCAAAGATGTGCAGGGTAGGTTGATTGGCTGTGATAAATTGCCCACCGTGTTCAGGGGTGTGTAAATTAGGTGGATTAGGCATGGGAAATGCCTGTTACAGGGAAAGGGTAGCGGGATGGGCCTGGGTGGGATGTTCTTCGGAAGGGCAGTGTGAGCTTGTTGGGCTGAACAGCCTGTTTCCAAACAGTAGGGATTCTAGGATCCTATTATTCTTCCAAGCCATTGATATACACAGTTTCAGTCCCAGCACTGATCCCTGTGGAACCCCACAAGTTACAGGTTGCCAAACTGAAAAAGAATCCCTTATACCCCCACTTACTGTTTCATGGTCTACATCTGCATTTCTGTTTTGTGATCTTATGGTCTTATAGTATTAAAATGTACAAAATTAAAAACAGAGGACAGTGCAATTATTGGAAATAATTAATGCGAGAACATGTGCTTCCAGAAAACGTGTGTGGGGTGCAAAGTAATAGGATTAATGCACAAATACATCTAAAGCTTTGGTAAAAGGCATAAACGTAGTAGGTTCTAGCCCTGTTTTACTCATGAAGTAGACACAGTGATTTCAGTTTCACTCTGAATCATAAGTTTGTAGGCTTGATCATGCAAACCAAGTTACACTTGAGCACAGTACTGAGGCTTTGCTTTTGGATGGTCTGTTAAGTGGAGGTCCTGTTTGTTTGGGTTGGTATAAAACATGCAATGGAACTATTTGTAACTAATCAGGGGAATTCTTTGGAAGGCCTGGTCAATATTGATTAGTCAACTAGCCCAAATAAAGACAGATGACTAGTCATTTCTTCCACGTGGTTCATTGGATCTTAATGTGTGCAAATTGACTTTGCTGTCTGTTTTAAAATTGATTGCAGCGCTAAAGTAACTCATTAGCTTCATTGGGACATTAATTTGAAGGTGCAAAAGGACATTTAAAAATGCAAATTCTTTGTCAATAAAATTCTAGGACCAAAGCAATAGCTACATGGGATAACTGCAAGTTTCTCTCTAAGTTATACACAAAGTGGACTTGGAACTTTATTGCCATACCTTCACTATCACTGTGTCAAAATCCTGGAACCCCCTTCCTAACAACACTCTGGGTGTATCTACACCACTTGGTTCAAGAAAGGAGCCCTTCAACACCTTCTCAAGGGCGATTAGAGATGTGGAGCAAATACTGTCCTAAGTAATGTTCACATCCAGCAAATGAATATATGAAAGAGCAACAGCTTTGTAGGCCACCCTATGTTCAAGTCAAATTCTGACTGCTGACGAGGGAATAGAGTTAAAAATAAACATCTTGACTGATTCAAAAGAGGTGAAATTGATCTTTGGGCTAATGCAAAACAGATAGCAGCAAGTCATTTGGGATAATGGGAACTGCAGATGCTAGAGAATCAGAGATAACAATGTGTGGAGCAGGATGAACACAGCAGGCCCAGCCGCATCTTAGGAGCACAAAAGCAGCATAGGTCAGTCCAGGGAGGACAGACAGGCCAAGAGGTGGGTTCTTCCTCTCACCTATCCCCTCGTCCCACCTCAAGCCCCACCTCCATTTCCTACCTCCTAACCTTATCCCACCCCATTGACCTGACCCCTCCTTACCTCCCCACCTATACTCACCCCTTACAGGCTCTATCCCCGCCCCTTTAACTTGTCGGTCTCCTCTCCACCTATCTTTTCCTCTATCCATCTTCGATCTGCCTCCCCCCCCCCTCCCTATTTATTTCAGAGCCCTCTCCCCATCCCCCTTTTCTGATGAAGGGTCTAGGCCCAAAACGTCAGCTTTTGTGCTCCTAAGATGCTGCTTGGCCTGCTGTGTTCATCCAGCCTCACATTTTATTATCTTGGAATTCTCCAGCATCTGCAGTTCCCATTATCTCTGATACTATTCTTCCCAGGTCTTTGTTTTCTCTCACTCATTCTAATGTGTAGGGACCATAGGCTTTTACAATTGAGACAGACTCAATCATCCCCCAGTGAGTGTGAACATCCTGCTGGCGATGCAGTACAAATTGGCAAACAAATTGAAATTCCCACTCAGGGAGGCTGCAAGCAGATCTGTTGCAGATGGTGAGGAATAAAAAGTGCTCTGGCACAGCTGGGATGTGTTGTTCTATGAACAGGGTTTAGGTTGGTTATTTGGGTTCCACAGTTAACGATTTACTGTGTATTTGCCTGGATATGCTGAAGTAGGAAGCCACAGGGTAAGTATTAATAAGTACTTTATTTTGAGGAGAATTTTTTTTTTCTCTCGAGGGCACGTGAGTATCCCCCATTGAGTAGTGGAGGCAGATTCATTGAATGCCTTGAAAGTGAAGGTGAAGGTGAAGGTGTATCGATTGCAGACGAACAAAGGAATACAGGGTTGTTGGCGGTAGGCAGGAGGGTTGACTTGAGGCCACAATCTGGCCAACTACAATCTTATGGAATGGCAGAGCCGGCTGGAGGGTACAAATGTCCTACCTATCCTTTTATATATTCATGACATGAGTGGAAAAGTTTTTACACAGAATGTGGTTTGTGCACAGACTAATTTCCTGAGGAAGTGATGGATGTATGTACAACTTGACTCCTCCCAATTTTTATACTCCATTTCTTTTGAAATAAAGGTCAACAGTCTATTTGTCTTCCCTATTACCCACTGGGCTTGGATGCTAGCTTTTTGTGATGCATGCGCAAGGACTCCCAAATTCGTCTGTGCTGCAGTCTGTTCCCATTTACATAATATTCTACTCTTCCATTCTTCCTGCCAAAGATGTATAACTTCACATTCTCCCACATTATATTCCATCTGCCAGGATATTGCTCACTCATTTAACCGAGCTACATCATTCTGTAAACTCGTGTGTCATCCTCAATAGTTCATAACTGTTTTTGTGTCGTCTACAAATTTGCCAATAATGCATTAATTATCAGCAGCTAAGTCATCAATACATATTGTTAATAATTTCAAGATAATAAAATGTGAGGCTGGATGAACACAGCAGGCCCAGCAGCATCTCAGGAGCACAAAAGCTGACGTTTCGGGCCTAGACCCTTCATCAGAGAGGGGGATGGGGTGAGGGTTCTGGAATAAATAGGGAGAGGGGGGAGGCGGACCGAAGATGGAGAGAAAAGAAGATAAGTGGAGAGGAGAGTATAGGTGGGGAGGTAGGGAGGGGATAGGTCAGTCCAGGGAAGACGGACAGGTCAAGGAGGTGGGATGAGGTTAGTAGGTAGGAGATGGAGGTGCGGCTTGGGGTGGGAGGAAGGGATGGGTGAGAGGAAGAACAGGTTAGGGAGAGGGGCGTGAAGCAGGGCGACCCACTCTCACCAATTCTATTTAACATTGCTCTGGATCCGTTGGTGTGGTCTCTGGAGAGGGCCAACTCAGGGGTCTCCATGCCCCTGGGCGGCAGAAGAGTCAACTGCTCAACCTTGGCCTTCGCGGATGACATCGCCCTTCTAAGCGACTCACACACTGGTATGGCTAGGAACCTGAAGCTGCTCCAGGCATACTGTGACCATACAGGCCTCAGTATTAACACAGCGAAGACAAAGGGATTCCATTTCACTTTTAAAAGGAAAACCTTCATGTACAACCATTTCGCAAACTGTAAGCTACGGGACGAATCCATAGCCTACATACCCCCAGGTGACACGGAGAAATACCTGGGTGCCCGCATCGATCCATGGGCAGGTGTGGCAGAAGGGGATTGGGAGGAGAAGCTTAAGTCCTGGGTTAAAGGAATGCAGGCAGCACCTCTCCAACCACGGCAACGGTTGGAAATCCTAAAGGTACATGTCATCCCCAGATTGTACTTCCATCTGATCCTGACAGAAGCATCACAAACTACTCTTGTAAAGCTGGACCAAATCATCCATAACGCCACCAAAGAATTCCTACACCTACCACCTCATACCGCAGACGGAATGCTATATGCTAGCAACAGGAACGGTGGTCTAGGCGTCCCAAAACTCGAAGTGCAAATACCATCCGCGATTATCCGCAAACGCGAAGTACTAGACATGTCCAGTGATGTGGTCATTCGGGCCTCCTTTCAATATAAAGGAGAGAGCAACACAGAGACCGTTGCGGGACTGCGTGAACTCAAGGTCCTAAAGGAAATTGAAAATTTCCAACCCAACAGCCGTGGCAACGGTGAGGGGGAAATAGACTTGATGACTGACATCCAGGACATGATGCCGGTACTCCAGAAGGCAAACGCGGGGCGACCGAAACCACCCAATAGATATGCAGGCTGGAGGGAGTGGGAATTCGAAAAATGGCAAAAGCTGGAATGTCAGGGAACCGGCATCCAGTACTTTAGAGATGACAAGATCTCTAACTCTTGGACCAAGGCTGGAGTACAACAAAAATCCTCTAGGTTCATTAACAGCGTGCTCTTGCGGTGTAATCTGTACCCGACGAGAACCACATTATCTAGAGGCAGGCCAAACAGAAACAAATTATGCCGTAGGTGTGAGATGGCAAATGAGACCATACCACACATCTCAGGATGCTGCCCATTCGTTAAAAATGCTCGGATCAAATGCCATAACAAGATCGCTGACCAGTTGCAGAAGCACGTCAGTAAGTACGGCTGGACATCGTACGTGGAGCCCAGACTATTCGACAAACACGGCTCCCTATGGAAACCCGATCTCATATTTAAAAAAGACCAGAAGATCGCGGTCGTAGATGTCACAGTGCGGTACGAAAATGACAGTAAAGCACTGGAAACAGCATGGCATGAGAAAGTGGAAAAGTATAAACACCTGAGTGCCGAGATCACGGAATTGACGGGAGGAGTGGTGCCCAGCTACTTTGGCTTCGTGATGGGCGCACGAGGCAAGTGGTCGGAAATGAATAACCGCCTCATGACATTCCTCGGCATCGAAAGATATGACACATTCGCTCAAAAGACCTCAAGACTCACTTTGTCACTGACACTCGAACTCTTACAACTCTTCAGTGACAAGTGAGCAAAAACCGCAAAAATCGGTGAGATAAGATCCTCCACCGAGACATAACACCAACAAAGTGGCCAGTAACATCAGTCGGGCTCCGATAATGACGACAACAACCTGCCTCATATAACACCGGTATCACCTGGCCCTTGGTCTGTGGTGATGCTAGAAAGTACAAAAATTTAGTCATCTACACTATAAATGTGCAGACAAAATTGCCCATCTTTTCACATCATCTCTCCACACTTTCAAAAATGTCTACTAAGCCCATTTGATCAAAATCATCTTATAATCTCTGCTAAATTTTCTTCCACTTGGCCCTCATTAGGGAATATTTCCTTCTCTTGCACAGCAGCAAGACATTTCACTATGTTAAAGTTATTGTACATGTGTAATTGTTGTTCACGGAAGGTCAACCCTGGTTAGCTCACTTCCCTTATTAGAGGATGAGGAAGGTACCACAATTGTGGAAATAGAAGTGAGGGTGGTAGCTTGATCATTTAAATGGCTTTTTCTCATGTAATAATTCAATCATTGCAGCAGTATGGGAGCTTTTTTCTTGCACTGTGAGAATTATAACAGAGATCTAACTATTAACATATTGCTGCATTGTAGAACCGGCTATGTGTCAAGCACTGAGACACTGATACAAGGTTATTGTAATAGGATAATGAGGAAGAAACTAAACGTGCAAACCTGTTAAAGGAAAGGAATATACACTTCTTCAGTTGCTGTTGATTTTGCAGAGGAGTGGCAGATGGAGTTTAATTTAGCTAAATGTGAGATGTTGCATTTTGGTAAGACAAACTAGGGCAGGACTTACACAGTTGATGGCATGGCACTGGAGGGTGCTGAGCAACAGAGGGACCTAGCGGGTCAGATTCACAGTTCCTTGGAAGTTGCATCACAGTGGACGGTTCTTCCTGCCAAAGATGTATAACTTCACATTCTCCCACATTATATTCCATCTGCCAGGATATTGCTCACTCATTTAACCGAGCTACATCATTCTGTAAACTCGTGTGTCATCCTCAATAGTTCATAACTGTTTTTGTGTCGTCTACAAATTTGCCAATAGTGCATTAATTATTAGCAGCTAAGTCATCAGTACATATTGTTAATAATTTCAAGATAATAAAATGTGAGGCTGGATGAACACAGCAGGCCCAGCAGCATCTCAGGAGCACAAAAGCTGACGTTTCGGGCCTAGACCCTTCATCAGAGAGGGGGATGGGGTGAGGGTTCTGGAATAAATAGGGAGAGAGGGGGAGGCGGACCGAAGATGGAGAGAAAAGAAGATAGGTGGAGAGGAGAGTATAGGTGGGGAGTAAGGAGGGGATAGGTCAGTCCAGGGAAGACGGACAGGTCAAGGAGGTGGGATGAGGTTAGTAGGTAGGAGATGGAGGTGCGGCTTGGTGCTACACTTGCCCCCACACCTCCTCCCTCACCCCTATACCAGGCCCCAAGATGACTTTCCACATTAAGCAGAGGTTCACCTGCACATCTGCCAATGTGGTATACTGCATCCACTGTACCCGATGTGGCTTCCTCTACATTGGGGAAACCAAGCGGAGGCTTGGGGACCGCTTTGCAGAACACCTCCGCTCGGTTCGCAATAAACACTGCACCTCCCAGTCGCAAACCAGTTCCACTCCCCCTCCCATTCTTTAGATGACATGTCCATCATGGGCCTCCTGCAGTGCAACAATGATGCCACCCGAAGGTTGCAGGAACAGCAACTCATATTCCGCTTGGGAACCCTGCAGCGCAATGGTATCAATGTGGACTTCACCAGCTTCAAAATCTCCCCTTCCCCCACCGCATCCCAATACCAGCCCAGGTCTTCCCCTCCACCCACTGCATCCCAAAACCAGTCCAACCTGTCTCTGCCTCCCTAACCTGTTCTTCCTTTCACCCATCCCTTCCTCCCACCCCAAGCCGCACCTCCATCTCCTACCTACTAACCACATCCCACCTCCTTGACCTGTCCTTCTTCCCTGGACTGACCTATCCCCTCCTTACTCCCCACCTATACTCTCCTCTCCACCTATCTTCTTTTCTCTCCATCTTCGGTCCGCCTCCCCCTCTCTCCCTATTTATTCCAGAACCCTCACCCCATCCCCCTCTCTGATGAAGGGTCTAGGCCCGAAACATCAGCTTTTGTGCTCCTGAGATGCTGCTGGGCCTGCTGTGTTCATCCAGCCTCACATTTTATTATCTTGGATTCTTCAGCAGTTCCCATTATCATTGTTAATAATTTCACTTTTTTTTTCCTTTTTTGGATTAATTGAAGCAAAATTTTAAATAATAGTTAAAAATAAACTACAAATGTGCTTTTCCTAATCTTTGAACTTGCCTAGTGGCAGTCCTTTCAATGTATCACGACAATTAAACAGTCACTGCTTTACCAGGCAAAAGGATTAATGTACTTGGC
Organism: Stegostoma tigrinum; assembly: GCF_030684315.1. NCBI lineage: Eukaryota > Metazoa > Chordata > Chondrichthyes > Orectolobiformes > Stegostomatidae > Stegostoma > Stegostoma tigrinum. Next base: position 11,794,329 of record NC_081383.1, on the reverse strand, counting down.
CTGGTGTATTTCAAATGGCATTTTTACTGCTCATACACTAAGTCTTGGTTTCATCATACTCCTGGCCAGGATATAAAACACAACCAGCCTTCTTAATGTCAGCAAACCAAACACATCACAGAGTTTGGAGGCTTTCATAGTGAAAAGTAAGGTCCCAAAGGTCTCACTACTAAAATAAACTTGTTTGTCTATCAATAGCTCTGCAATTGAGACTAATAATTACCTTGCTTTCTCACAAACCTGGGTATCTGGCTGGTTGTGACAAAAAAATGAGATTTGCCTTAAATTTGACCCTGCTCCATGATATGGAATAAAAACAAAATCAAACAGGGACACCGTTGAAATATGCCTACTGATCCACTGGGGACAAAAACTCAGTAGTCATTCATTTCAAATTTTTTCTCTGATGTTCTATTGTTTTCTAGTAAAATGCATTTTCTGTCATGAATGGCTTTGGTAGCCATTTTGTTTTGCAGATCCCCAAGAGAACCAGCCTAACATATTCAAAACAATTGGCACATTGATACAAAACAAAGAGTATTGTCTCTGAAATTGGGCTACCACACATTAAAACATATGGTTACCCTAACTTTAGAACTTAAGTTGTATGCATATGTGCAGTATATAAAAATAAATACTGAAAAACATGAAGGTGAAATCCAAAGTTGGAGACCAAAATTGGTGGGAAATTTATAGAAAAGGATGATCTAGGGATGCTGTCCCAGAAAGTTTTGGATTATTTAACTTGAAAATTATTCATTCTGGGTCATTGTGCTCACTTCACTATTCATAACCAGTGATTTTTTTTTCATTTTCTTTTACATTAGAAACATGAACGACATTTGCACCTTCATTAAGCCATCGTTTTTCATTGGTGAAAAGACCCTGAATACGACTCAAGTCCTCACTCATATACAGGTGGACTCTTTCCCCAACCCTCCTTGTTTTACAAAACTCATCCATGTGGACTGTGTTCTCCATTGATACCCCTTTGATTAAACTGACAATTTATCCCCCTCTCTAACCAAAGTCATACTGGCATGTTTTTCCACTGCCATTCAAATTGGCACACTCTTTCCTCTGCCCTTTTTGGGCTGGCGTTCTTCCCTCCCGTTCTCCAACATTGAACTTTTCTAATAAGGAATTTTAGACACATCAGTACCACATACAGAAAATACTAAGTTCAGGTGATGAGTCAAATTGTGTTTATTAATGAAGCCCTTGAAGCTGTTGTTTATTTAGCATTCCCACCAGTTATTAAATTATAATTTGAGAAGTTGGAATTCTCAAAATTATGGCCGATTAAAGGTCCAAAGGTGATTGGAACTAAGTCATCCAGATGAATATCATAGAGTTCCCCGGTTGAGGATATTAACCTGGGCCAATCAGAGACTGATAGGCATATCAATGTTTCTGCTCACTCCAGGAGCTGGCTCTGTGCTTGCTGACCCAATGTAATGTTCTCTGTGTAAATAAAGGGTGATGGGATACTGGCCTTTGTGGAGTTATTTCAGGACCCATGTTTGAATTTGAGTAGTCTGACATCAGGTTGGAAGTGACACAATGTTTTGACATGGAGTGCTTTTTTTTCCCCCAGTTTCTTTGTTCTGTCTAATTTACATGATCTAATATTCTATTTACTAGCTACGCGAGTTGCTGTCGAACTACACAATGTCTACTTAGCTCCAATCTTTTCCATTCCAATCTTGAAGGCACTTACCTTTTTCTGTATCACTCTGCTGCCAGTATCTTCCTGCAACTCATCCAAGTGGCCACTTCCAATGTAATAGCCTAAACAGTTGGCATGTAATGTAGCTGGATAACATCAAAGCCAAGTCCAACCCAATGAGATCAACAATACTTCTATTGTAGCTGAGATCAATTCACTCAGTGCAACTGGGATAAAATCTCAGAACTTTTGCTTTGGTTAAAATACTACACAGTACAGTTTTTTGCAGAAAACGCTTTAAACCTTAAATCTCTTTGTGGTATTGAATAGAATGTCAGACAGCCATTGAACACCTGAGGCTAACTAGATCTTGGTACAGAGACATCATCAGATGGAACCCAGTCATTTCTCTTTTCCAGAGGATACAACAACTAAACTTAAGATGATTAAATCTGTAGACTACTCTGTGTTCTCATGGGCTCCTTGCCATCTTCTCACACTTCATTGTGGCTATCAGTGCAAGATTGACAACATCTGCCTGAGAGAGGCTATATTTGAGATTGCACCATATCCAGCCTGAGGTGAAGCCATTGTAAAGCACAAACATATGGCCTTCCTCAAAAGTACCTCTTCTTCCCAAGCTTTTTTACATAAAATTACATAATTGTGCATGTACCCTTGATTTCCCCAAAGACAATCCTGGGTGATTACATGAAGGAAATTAAAAGATAAATTTAGAATAAGACAGGATATAAACCAGAATGAAAAAAGCTTAAAACAATATTAAAGTATGCAGGATGCTTTCTCATATATGCATTTTGAGAAAGTTGAATACTGTTGAGAAAAGAAATAGGGCATTTGAATGGCCATGTTAAAATCATCTTCTCAAGATAACTCAAAAACTTAAGGCACCAGTGATTCAATTCTTGGAAAGTTGGCTGTGAAAGTGGAATTGATGATAGAATCACTGAGCAGAAATATTCTATTTCAAGCATATTCATTGTGGCTTAAGAAGAGTTTACTGTCAGGTAATTCAATAGACAAAGAAGATGGCCAATACGAGTAAATTGGATTCAATAGGAATCTACTGATGACAATGAAACTATTGACAGGGATCGTTGAAAATCCCCTTCTGGTTCATTAATGTCATTAAAGAAAATACATCTGCCACCCACACCTGGTCTGGCCTACATGTGACTCCAGACCCATAGCAATGTGGATGACTCTTAACTGCCCTCTGGGCAATAAATACTGGTCTAGCTGGTAGTGCCCTTATCCTGTGAATAAACAAAGAAAACACTTTATTTGGACCTGTGATACCAATCCTTCTTAGTCGCACAGAGAGTGTCATAACATGCATTCATGTACCCAAACAGAAAGTCAAGGCTTTCCATTGATTAGAATCTAAGGAAATTAACAATCAAGAAAATTGCTGTACGGAGTCTACTCTTTCCAACCAACAGTACACAACACAACTGATACTGATCTATTCTATTCCCATAGGGATAAAACTGGAATTTTGTCTGATTGACTGGATAATCAAAGAATAATGGTAAATAAACTGTATAAGCATTAGTGTTCAACACTGTATGGTAGTATTTCTGTGCTCCCAATAGGACAAGGATCAGAGGAGTCCATTGACTATAGAAAGGCAGCTGTTTTTGTTCCTGCTCATTGATGAAATACACTTAACTGTCCAAAGAGAAGCTTCAAATTGATAGTTTCCATTTAGTCAAGCCTAAGGTTAAACATTGGCACTGAAATTGATCTTAAATGTCCTTTGGTATTTGACTCACATAAGAATCATTTAAGCAGGGTTCTTCCTGTCTCAAGTTACTCATTAAAAGAGTGAATGATTTAATAAACTTAGGATTTATGACCAGCAAGTATTGCAATAGCAATTTTCCTAAAGCAATGTTATCCGAGATTATACTCGAGCTCAGGGTCATAATGATGATTGAAAAATAAATATCAAATAAATTGAGTTAATAAATCAGGATCTGGTTTAACCCTTGTCACATCAGAGACAAATGGACTCTGGCAGGTACAATCAGACTGCGGGCAGCATGGAAAGGAAGATAAACATAATCAAAGTTGCTGGAAAAGCTCAGCAGGTCTGACAGCACCTGTGGAGGAGAAAACAGAGTTAACGTTTCGGGCCTGGTGACCCTTCCTCAGTTCTGGGACTGTAGAAAGGCAGCTTTTTGTTCCTGCTCATTGACAAAATACATTTAACTGTCCAAAGAGAAGCTTCAAATTGGTAGTTTCCATTTAGTCAAGCCTAAGGTTAAACATTGGCACTGAAATTGATCACAAATGTCCTATAGTCAGTTCTCAGGAAGGGTCACCGGACCCGAAATGTTAACTCTGTTGTCTCCTCCACAGATGCTGTCAGACCTGCTGAGCTTTTCCAATGACTTTGTTTTTGTTCCTGATTTACAGCACCCACAGCTCTTTTAGTTTTTATTTGGAAAGTAAGATAGCTGAGTACAGGATTAAGGATAGGGTTCTTGGCAGTGTGGAGGAACAGAGGGATCTTGGTGTGCAGATACATAGATCCCTTAAAATGGCCACCCAAGTGGACAGGGTTGTTAAGAAAGCATATGGTGTTTCGGCTTTCATTAACAGGGGGATTGAGTTTGAGTCGTGAGATCTTGTTGCAGCTCTATAAAACTTTGGTTAGACCACACTTGGAATACTGCATCCAGTTCTGGTCACCCTATTATAGGAAAGATGTGGATGCTTTGGAGAGGGTTCAGAGGAAGTTTACCAGGATGCTGCCTGGACTGGAGCGCTTATCTTATGAAGAGAGGTTGACTGAGCTCAGACTTTTTTCATTGGAGAAAAGGAGGAGGAGAGGGGACCTAATTGAGGTATACAAGATAATGAGAGGCACAGATAGAGTTGATAGCCAGAGACTATTTCCCAGGGCAGAAAATGCTAACACGAGGGGTCATAGTTTTAAGCTGGTTGGTGAAAAGTATAGAGGGGATGTCAGAGGCGGGTTCTTTACACAGAGAGTTATGAGAGCATGGAATGCGTTGCCAGCAGCAGTTGTGGAAGCAAGGTCATTGGGGACACTTAAGAGACTGCTGGACATGCATATGGTCACAGAAATTTGAGGGTGCATACATGAGGATCAATGGTCGGCACAACATTGTGGGCTGAAGGGCCTGTTCTGTGCTGTACTGTTCTATGTTCTATGTTCTATACCTACTGGAGAATATCTCCCCAGTTTGACACTTTAAACAGATATTAAAGGTTGACCTGGTCAACATGTCAATCATTGAGATTCTGGAATTAAAGCAGCTGAAGTAGGTTTACAGCAAATTAGAAATCTATGTCTTCCAAACAACAAGGGTGGCAGATTGGTCCAGTGATTAGCACTGCAGCCTCACAGCATCAGGAACCCAGGTTTGATTCACCTTGGGCCAACTGTCTGCGTGGAGTTTGCACATTCTCCTCATGTCTGTGTGGGTTTCCTCTGGGTGCTCGGGCTTCCTGCCACAATCCAAAGATGTGCAGGTTACCTGGATTAGCCATTCTAAATTGTCCATAGTATCCAGGAATGTGCATGCTAGGTGGGTTAGCCATGGGAAATGTGGGGTTACGGGGATAGGGTCAAGTAGGTGGGTTTGGGTGGGATGCTCTTTAACCTATCAGTACACACTCGATGGTCTGAAGACCCTGCATCCACACGAGGGATTTTATGAACAACGCACATTTATATGGCACTATTAAGGTTACAAACGGCAAGATGCTTCATAGGAGCATAACTAGACAAATTTCGTAAAGGGGTCATTAGATTTCCTAGGTAATAAATGATAAATTAGTTATAGAATAGATTACATTAACTGGAAAATAAGTAAAGATAATGTTAAAATAAGTCTGACACAGAAGAGAGGGAAAGGAAGTAAAGATATGATGGGGAAGAAACTGCTTATTTGTGTTAACATTTATTCAAATTCTGCAGGTTAAAATTGCAACAATAAAGTTACTCAACAAAACAGAGTAACTGTGTTATCATCCTGCTGAGGTTTCTTTAAGTTATGGGGTTTAAAAAATAGGCATTGCAGAGAAACTGGAATCTCCTTAGGTACTCTGGCACTTGAAGGATTAATTCCAAACATTCTGGCTCTCCATCAAAGTTTTCTGAGACTTTTTATTTCTATTTTTGGTAAATAACAATGTGTGGAAAATGAGGAAGGCAGAGAGGGAGGGAGAATCACTGAACAGATGTACACCATACAGGCAGCTCTAGTTAGTCCCATTCCTTTACTCAACAGGTTTTTCTCCTTTAAGTATTCAAGAAATGAATGAAATAATGGCTTGCATCTATTTAGTGCATGCCACTTTCTCAAAATTCAATGCACATCAATCTCTGTTAGACCGTAAGGTGAAGGAACAGAAGTGGGCCATTTGGCCCATCAAATCTGCTCCTCCATTCAATGAGATCATGGGCGATCTGATAATCCTCAATTCCACTTTTCTGCCTTTTCCCTATTATCCTTGAGTCCCTTACTGATTAAAAATCTATCTCAGCCATGAATATTCTTACTGCGTCTGCATCGACTGCCTTCTCTGGTAAAGAATTCCACACTTCATTACTCTCCCTAAGAAGAAAATTCTCCTCATTGCTGTCTTAGACGGGCAACTCCTTACTTTGAGATTATGCCCCCTATGGAACTAAACCACAAGAGGAAGCAAACTCCACAAAACTACCCTGTCAAGGTCCTTAAAAATCTTATATGTTTGAATATGTCTCCTTTCATTCTTCTAAATTCCAATGAATGCAAACTCAAACTCCTCAAACTCTCCTTATAAGAAAATCCACTTATACATTGGATCAACTTAGTGATACTTCCCTGGACTGCCTCCGGTGCCACTATATCTTTCCATAGATGAGGGAACCAAAACTATTCACACCATTCTAAATTTGGTCTAACTGCTGTCTAGTTTCAGGGAAATTTCCCCATTTTTATATTCAATTCCCTTTGAACGAAAGGCCAACATTCCATTTGTCTTCCCTGTTGCCCACTGAACCTGGATGCTAGCTTTTTTATGATATACGAGGATCTCCAAATTCCTCTGTGTTTCAGCTTTCTGCAGTCTTTCTCCATTTAAATAATATTCAGTTCCTCTTATATTCTTGATATTCTTCCTGCCAAAGTGTACAACCTCACATTTTCCCACATTAAATTCCACCTGCCAAGACTTTGCATATTCACTTAACCTGTCAATCTACAGCTGGGTGGTCACTGCTTCTGATAGTTTGTGATGAATAATGGAATTGTGGATATGAATAAAAAGTCTAGAGTTTTAGTTAGCTGTCTTTGAAGATTGGTAAATATTTTGCAGAATTTGCCACAAAAAAGGAAAAGATAATTTATGGTAGTCTCAGTCATGCATGTTGTGCTTAAGAAGTGAGTGTGTTCATATTCATTGCTCTCTGCTTTCTATATGTTTGAATTCAGTAATATTATTTATGGGTCCTATAATTTTTCTTATTCATGACAATCCAATGACCCTAATTAGAATCCAGTAAAAAAGAAATAATTTATTATCACTAGGGTGCCGAGGTTTAATTCAGTTTATCTTTATATACAACATTATAATCAAAATGCTGGAGATGCACAACTGTCCCCAAGGTCAGGTTACATAGTGACAGAGCTGCCAAATGGCCAACTTATGTTTGGGTCAATTGCATTGAATTGTCAAAGTTTACAGAGCCTCCAATGCTATTTTTTTTCACTATTGCAGAATTGCAGTTGCACAATTCCAAAACAGATAAAGAAACATATATGAGAGAGAGGCCATGCAAATTGACACTTAGGAACAGAGATATTTAAAGCATTAATTCAATATGAATCTGTGAATACCAGCAATATATAGGATGCATAACAAGAAGAAATTTGTAGCAGTAAATTAGGCCAGCATTGTAATTACCAGGGCCTAGTCAAAAGCTTGGCATTCAAATGATATGTCTTGGAGTAACATCTTTGAAAACAGTCTTAATGGCGGATGGCAAAAGACAACTCTTCATTTTGCTCATGCTCCCTACTGAGATTGGACACATTCATCTAGAAACTAGTTGCACCCATGACAAATGGAAGTTGAAGGAAAAGATAAAACAGTAGCACAAAATCTAAAAGCAAAATAGGTGCACGACAAGAAAGTTTGCTAAAAGGGACAGATTGAGTACAAGGCCAGTTCACCCTTGTATTTGAAATTGTAAAGAGATGTTGACTCCAGGAATAACTTAGAAGAAGTCAGAGGTCAACAGTGTTTATAGCCTTTGCTGCCATAACACTGACTTTGTGCTGATCCAGCTGTCAGACTGGCTGACAAAGGCAAAGAAGGAATGGGTAGGTGGCCACAAGTTCAAGAATATTGCATCACACTGTATCAACTTTACAGACATGCAGATGTGCCTCAAGGCCCCTGAAGATGGGCGACATGCAGATACTAATTCTGTGCCAACCACCACGTTCGCAGACGGTCTTCCAGAACCACCTAGGGCACCATCATGGCGAAGGCATTAAACCTCAAATGCAAATTAAAGCTCTAATGCCACACTGAAGTCCCCTTTGAAGAATTTGAATCCGATTAACCACAATGGGACCGATGCATGCTAAAGTCAGTTTCTTCAGATAGCCTGCAGCCAAAAAATTCATCTTCAAAGGCTGAAGGTAACTCGCATTGTGACTATTGCCTGCATCTCACTAGTAATAAGCAAATAAGGCCAGAAGACCAATGTAAATTTGTCCCGACTCCAGCCTTATTAGACACATGCAGCCTGTCTTGCTTTGGAATTATGCTCAATTTAAGCATGATCCAATTTTTCATCCTTTGAGCAGGGACACCTGATTTCACAATATAACACAGAACTAAATCACTGCTGGATTCACTCCAATAATACTTTGTCAGTGTACAGATTTCCTGAAAAAGGAAAACCTGTTTCCCAGAAAATGATATTTAGATGCCAGAAGAGATATATTAGGGAAAGGTTCCTATTATAAGATTATTTAAAACATTTATATGACCAAAGATTTCCAAAATAGCAATCATTTCACAGTGATATCACTTCTAATGTGTTCTGCAAAAACATTGATTTATTTTTAGGTTTACTGAAACAAAACAGCCAAAACAAAATTTTCTGTTTCTCAACTTTTCCAGGAATTTACTCCATGTTTCTCTTCCTTGGATTTCAACTTTCTCACCTCCTCTCTTGCGACACTAATTTTGATATTCCTCCCATCTGCCCTCACCTTTCTCTCACCTTGCACCAAGCTCCCGTTCTCCCTTTGAGCAGTCAAGCAGACTGTTTATCAAGGCCTCCCCTCATTAAGTTTGATACCAGTCCATGGGCATCTCACTCCTCACCAACCAGGTCACTTCTTTGTGAATAGGAAACATTGTGACAAAGACTGTTCTGTCATGGAGTTACCTGTGTACTTGTTTTCCAGCAATAGTCTCTGAATCTCATTAGGAGTACAACCCTGGCTGAATCCTTCCAGCTCTGTTCACTTTATATTACGTTTCCGAGCCAATATGTCCAAGTCACTTGCTCCTTATAACTCTGGATGGTTTTATTGCTAGGTGACAGTGACAAAATGATTTTTGTGTTTCTGTGTGTTGCATTTCATGTGATCAATCCTTCCAACATGTGAAAAGTCTTTCTGAGATGTCAGGATGAACCATGTGTGCAACAGCAGAATTTGTTGGAGATTCAGGAGCGGTGCTATGACGCCTAAGCTGTGGCCAATCATTGCCCTGTTCATCACAAGAGTGAGCAACGAAGTTGGTAATGAAATGAAAATTAAAATGTCAGGAATTTGAAAAGTCTGCCTTAACTGTAAGTTAAGTATAGGATAACAAGGATTCTCCCCCAGTGTCCTGGCCAACATTGACCTCCCAGCCAGCATCACTGGGAGAAAAAAAAACAGTTTGTTAAGTCACTTGTTGCTTTTCTGCTTATTTGCCCTGTCCAAATTGTCTATAGTATTTCCTACATTACAACATTGTAAGTGTCTGTAAAACGCTCTGGGATGCTCTGGTTGTGAAGATGCCAAAGCAATGCCTTGTTAAAAAATAAAATTATTTCTTTCGCAGACACAAGCTAAATCCTATCAGTCCACGGCAAAGCCCGTGACTATTGTATAGGACTTTAGAATGTCGCAGCATTTTGGAGCATCATTGTTTGTGTCAGTCTTGAGGAATGTTGATCAACAAATGAGTCAAGGGTCAGGGGGTGTGCAGACAGGAAAATAGAGCCAAGACCACAATCAGATCAGCCACATAGCCTAGGACAGCTCCTATTTCTTATGTTTGATGTGCTATTTATATTATATTCTTAAAATCTGAAAATCTGTCACTGAAGAGGTTAAATTATTCTCATATGTTCATATAATAGATTCATGCAGCATGTTCTGTAGAAAAGGATTGGATGAATTTGGGATACAAAGACAGTAAATATGCGTGTAACTGAGCAAGTACTTCCCTACTTCCTTTTGATTCACTTGTGGGACATGGTGTCACTAGCTGGGCTAGCTTTTATTGCCCGTCCCTAGCCATCCTTGCAAAGATAGTGGTGAGCTGTGTTTTTTTGAACAGCTGCAATCCACCTGCTCTAGGTTGACCCACAATGTCCTTAGGAAGAGAGTTCCAGGGCTTTGACCCAGCGACGAAACAGTGATATATTTCCAAGTTGTGATTGTAAATGGCTTGGAGGCGACTTGCAGGGGGTGGTGTTCCTGTTTATCTGCTGCCCTTGTCCTTCTGGGTGGAAGTGGTTGTGGGTTTGGATGGTGCTGTCTGAGGATCTTTGGTGGAGGGAATGGATGCTTGTAGATGTGGTGCCAGTCAAGCAGGCAGCTTTGTCCTGGATGATGTCAAACTTCTTGAGTGCTGTCGGGGATGCACTCATCCAGGCAAGTGGGGAGTGTTCCTTCATACCCCTGACTTGTGCCTTATAAATAGTGGTTAGATTTTGGAGAATCAGGGTGTGAGTTACTCACTAGTATTCCTAACCTCTGGCCAGCACTTGTAGCCATTGTGTTTATGTGGCAAGTTGACTTTCTGGCCAATGGTTACCCCCAAGATGTTGATAGTGGAAGATTCAGTGATGGTAACACCGGTGAATATCAAGGGACAGTGATTAGATTGTCTCTTATTACAGATGGTCATGTTTAATATGGTCATGTCTGACAGAAGGCAGAGAGTTGGGATAAAAGGATCTTTTTCGGAATGGCAACCGGTGACGAGTGGTGTCCCGCAGGGTTCAGTGTTGGGACCACAGCTGTTCACCTTGTATATTAATGATCTGGATGAAGGGACTGGGGGCATTCTGGCGAAATTTGCCAATTATACAAAGATAGGTGGACAGGCAGGTAGTACTGAGGAGGTGGGGAAGCTGCAGAAAGATTGAGACAGTTTAGGAGAGTGGTCCAGGAAATGGCTGATGAAATTCAATGTGAGTAAATGTGAGGTTTTGCGCTTTGGAAAAAAGAATACAGGCATGAACTATTTTCTAAATGGTGAGAAGATTCATAAAGCAGAAGCACAAAGGTATCTGGGAGTGTTGGTCCAGGATTCTCTAAATGTTAACTTGCAGGTAGAGTCCATGATTAAGAAAGCAAATGTAATGTTGTCGTTTATCTCAAGAGGGTTAGAATATAAAAGCAGCGATGTGCTTCTGAGGCTTTATAAAGCTCTAGTTAGGCCCCATTTAGAATACTGTGTCAAATTTTGGGCCCCACACCTCAGGAAGGACATGCTAGCCCTGCAGCGTGTCCAGCGGAGATTCACACGAATGATCCCTGGAATGGTAGGTTTAACATACGATGAACGGCTAAGGATCCTGGGATTGTACTCATTAGAGTTTAGAAGGTTGAGGGGAGATCTAATAGAAACTTACAAGATAATGTATGGTTTAGAAAGGGTGGACGCTAGGAAGTTGTTTCTGTTAGGCAGGGAGACTAGGACCCGTGGGCACAGCCTTAAAATTAGAGGGGGTAAATTTAAAACTGAAATGAGATGGCAGTTCTTCAGCCAGAGAGTGGTGGGCTTGTGGAATTCATTGCCACGGAGTGCAGTGGAGGCCGGGACGTTGGATGCCTTTAAGGCAGAGATCGACAAATTCTTGATCTCACAAGGAATCAAGGGCTATGTGGAGAGTGCAGGGAAGTGGAGTTGAAATGCCCATCAGCCATGATTTAAATGGCAGAGTGGACTTGATGGGCCGAATGGCCTTACTTCCACTGCTAGATGATCTTATGGTTTTATGGTCTTAACATTTGTGCAGTGCAAATGTTACTTGGTACTTGTTAGCTCAAGTCTGGATATTGACCAGATCTTGCTGTATCTATGCATGGTTGCTTCAGTATCTGAGGAGTCGCATATGATTCTAAACATTGTGCGATCATTGATGAATATCCCCATTTCTGATCTGATGAAGGAGGGAAGGTCATTAAAGAAGCAGCTGAAGATATTTGTGCCTAGGACACTCCCCTGAGGAATTTGTGCGGAGATGTCCTTGAGCTGAGGTGAGGTGAGAGCGACAGCTGTTGACATCAAGGCATAATTTGACTAAGTGTGGCATAAAGGAGCCCTAGCAAAACTGGAATCAATGGGTATTAGGGAGCAAACTTTCCACTGGTTTCAGTCTTACCTGGCATTTACCAGCAAAATGTAATTGGAAAGGATTGGCTTTGATATCATGGCCTTGATAGAAATGATCCAATGAGTGATTGGCCAATAAAAATGTTGAGATGTTAGTTTGATCCACAGATGGTCCTGAGACAGTGAGTTCGGGGAAGTGGAAAAGGGTGTCACTGTGACTTGGGAGAAGAAACATTGTTTCCTTATTGGCACTCACTGACAACCCCACCCAACAGGAATGGAGTGAATCTTGCATAAACTGAAAACCTAGGGTGGCTGGGAGCTCTTCCTCATTCCCTCAATTTGTTTTCAGTGGCTGGACTACTTACTAATACTCACCACTGGAGCTGATGCAGAAAGATGAGGCACGTGGTCAAATTACATGGGGGTCACCCATACAGAACACAGAACAGTATAGCACTGTACAGGCCCTTCAGCTCATGATGTTGTGCTGAACTTTTACCCTAATCCTAAGGTCTATCTACCCTCCACCCCTACCTTATTCTATCATCCAAATGCCTATCTAACAGCTGCTAAATGCCTCGAATGAGGCCAACTCCATTACCTTCTCCAGCAATTCATTCCACGCCCCTACCACTCTCTGAGTAAAGAACGTACCTCTGATGTCCCCCCTATATCTACCTCCACTCCACTTTAAAACTATGCCCCTTCGTAAAAGCAACCTCCACCCTAGGAAAAAGCCTCTGGCTGTCCACTTTATCTATACCTCTGATGATTTTGTACACCTCTATCAAGTCACCTCTCATCCTTTGTCGTTTTAAAGAGAAAAGCCCTAGCTCTCTCAACCTTTCCTTGTAAGGCCTTCCCTCCATTCCAGGCAACATTCTGGTAAATCTCCTCTGCACCTTTTCCAATGCTTCCACATCTTTCCAATAATGAGGCAACGAGAACTGGACACAATACTCCAAATGTGGCCAAACAAGGGTTTTGTACAGCTGGAGCATAACTTCACGGCTCTTGAATTCAATCCCTCTATTAATGAAAGCAAGCACAGAGCCACATTCAATGATCAAATACCTTGCAGTATTGGACAGAAAATAGGGAATTTTAGCAGAATGAATACTCAGGTTTGTGTTTTGGGACACCACATTACTCAAGGATAATTTTTTACGTATAAACTCACCACCAAATTATCAAACCTTCCCAATCATCCAAATAACAACATTGCCCAACATGAGCTGAGTAATGATCATTAAAAAGGGAAGGAACCTAGGTGGGGAGCCAATTTAAAATAAAGTTGGAGGGGGTGGGGTGTTAATGTACTCAAGCCCTCACAGTACCCAGCTCTCTCTCAAATCCTTGAGACTGTTGGTGGGCGCCGCATTAAGTCTGGATTTTCAAACTCTGATTTTAAATGATACAGTAAGCAACTGACAAATAATGAAAGAAGATGCATGTAAATCCATGTTTCCAATAATTCCATTAGAAATTATAGTGAGTTCCACTTTGCAATTCACCCACTGATGAGGACAGTGTTCTAAACTCAGATTTTCCAAAACATTGGGTCTTTAAAATGTTCCCAAACAATTACAGTTGTCCCTAGCGGAGAGACAGGGCACAGACACTCTGTACAACCCATCTCCCTAAGATAAATCTGACTGTGTGTGACCCCTCTCCCTGGGTAAATCACACTGTGTGGGGCCCATCTTCCAGGAGTAAATCTGCCTGTGCAAGACCCATGTCACTGGCGTAAATTACACTGTGTACCTAAGCATGTACCAGTTTTTCTTTATGTTTCACGAGCAAAGATCTCTGCGTCTGCAGTTTTAACTTTATTGTGATTTCATTCAGCATTTTCCCTTACGCCTTGTTTGAAAATTATAAAGTAGTTCATTTTTCTTTAAATTCACCAATCGTAATCAATGCTGTGCAGACTAGACCCCGAAATTCAACCTCCAGATTACCTTGCAGTCTGCTTTCAGACAGTGGCAATCCAATGGTCATCCTTACCCTAGCTTCAAGTGCCTCCTGAGGTCTATAACCCCAGCACAGGGTGTCCCAAAGCTTGGATTGGTCACCCCGACTCACCCTGCCCTCTGGACATCTCTGCAGCCAAAAAGAAATATCTCAACAGCAGTGTAATGTATTGGCTGTCGAGCTAGATGATCGAAGTTGAGGACTGCGTGAGGCCCTAGTTGGAATATTAATTTAAATACCAAAAGAACTGCAGATGCTGTATATCAGAAGCAAAAAAAGAAGTTGCTGGAAAAGCTCAGCAGGTCGGGAAGCATCTGTGAAGAAAAAAAAATTAACTCTATGAGTCCAATGACACTTCCTCAGAATAGGAAATAAAATAAACAGATATAAACAGGGGTTTCAGTAGATCTCAGTTCAGAGACGGACTCTGAGCTGGCTGGTCACAGGCAGTGTACTGTGCACAAGTAAGTAAGTTAGTGATGGGGTATCAGCCTCTGTGCAGTTGTTCGGTGTGTTTCTCTCCCCACTGATACTGCCAGACCTGCTGAGTTTCCCCAGCATTTTCTGTTGTTTATTTAACGAGAGGAAGCAGCAGTTTACCCTATACTGTTTACATACACAGATACACAAACGGATACATCCGGCACAGATTGTCCTGGCCCTTTAAGCAAAACAACCCGCCCAGTTCATGAATATGTATCTAAGTTCTGTCTGACTCTGGCTCGCTGCTATTTAACAAGGACTGATACATGCATGAGACACCCGGAAAAAAAATTCTTCCCTTCCCGGGATTTATTTGGCTGCAAGAAGTTTCAAAACTTTGGGCCATTTCAACATTCAGACGGCCACCGATGCTTGGAAATTTTCTAACTCAACGGATCCAGGGGGGAAAAAATTCCCACCTACCTGTATGTGTGTGTGTGTGGATTGGTTCAAATGATCTGCACAAGTGACCAGTAAAGCACGTGTCTGGATTTCAAAAGGAAAGAAATATTTTGCGAAGGATGACGCTTGGAGGAAATTTACTGATTATTAAGGAGCCGTGGCTAATTCTTTAAAGGAGCTCGTATGGGAGGGGAGGAGGAGAGTATATTTATTTAAATGACCACGATAAGTTTCTCAAAGTTTCAGTCCAGAAAGGGACAGTGCCGCTTACAGTTAATTTCTGGTGAATATCATAAATTCATCGCCATTGACAGCCCCGTGTCCACCAGGAGCGAGCTGGACATTCGGAAATCCTTGAGCCCTTCCTGTAAGTTTGGAGAATAGTCGATGTTACGTGAGGCAATCGATTCTGAAGATTTGAGTGCAAATGAAGCGACGTGATGACAGCCCAAGATAAGTGCTCACGCTGAGATCATGCAAGTGAGATCAAGCATGTTCCGGCTGCCCAGCTGGTATGTTCGCTTTGTATTTCAGCTTTCTACCCTGTCCCAGTAAAAACCATCTTCTGTCATCGACGTGACACTGTAAGACTGCGTCCTTTCAATCATCGTTTTCGGACTAAATATTTCTGCGGACGATTAGTGATGGTGTTGCTGAAAATGTAAGGTTGAGAATAATTCAGTTGCTTTCATGTCTGACACTAGTAATTTGAATGGGAAATTGCGGGCAGAGAGAGAGTGTCGTGTATTGCTTGGTCGCTGGGAGGGGAATTCTGAGGTCCTCTTTATTTACCTTTCTAATGTGTGGGTCCCTCTTCCCCCCTCTCTTGTTCAGGAGATGGTATTGTTGGAAATCTTGGCTGCTAACTGCGTTGTTCCTGGGATTTGGAGCCCTCTATAGTGCTCAGGTGAGTAACAGTTCAAATTGAGTCAATGTCAGGTAATGACACACCTATATGTGACACGTACTGCATACATAAACACATATACTGTATATACACACGCATATAGACGACACAAAATAAGCAAAACATCTTTCACCAGTAATTGATGTATGGTGCTTGATTTATGTTTATTTTTTATACTTTCCATTTCCTCTTTCTCTTGTTTTCTGGCTGACTTTAATGGAACTATCAAACTGTTACTGAGGTTATAGGCAATAAGCTCGCTGTTTAACTTGGCTACTGCTTTCACTGCATCTTAACTTTCCTGTCCATACAATAAATTAACTTGCTTAATTCTGATTTCTATGGATTTGAAGGTAGACAGTTGCTAAAATGGTACATCTGTAAAGAGAATGTGCAGCAAGTGATGAGAAAGATTTTTTAGGCACCAATAATATGCATTTACATAGCTGCCTATCCCCTGCAGCATATCAGATATATTTCTCGCCATATTGCCTGCTTGTAGACAGATAACCAATGACAAGTTAATTCTATATTAAATGAAGACCACCCTCTCCAGTTCCACATTTAACATTTGTGTTTGAATTTGCTTCTGTATTAAACAGTGTTTAATAGTGCTATTGTTACTGAAATTCTTATCATAGCGGCCTTTAAACAAAAGTTTTGTCCTATTTTTCAAAACATCTTACACAACGAGTTACTTGTGGAGCACAGCAAAGGTTGCGCTGCACGAAAACACTCGATGAGCATGATGATAGAGCAGCACCTAAAAACCTGTACATCTTGAAAAGAAACTAAACACAGTGTTCAACTGCTTCAAACTTCAAGTATGTTAACCCCAAGACAGATCAATTGGATTAAAGCCATTTGGGATTGAGTGTCAATTTCATGTTTCCCAGCATGTTGTCCCTTTCCCTGCTTCATTGAAATGGCTGTTATCCAGGATCAGGAGGCTCTTTGAACCTTGCAAGTGCTTCTTGGATAAATTGAATCCTGTTCTGCATTTACCAGAAAGAAAGGTGGGAGGAACAGTGGTGGGAGTCACTGGTCAGGGTGACCAAGCACTGAGGAAAACTGTCTAACCTTGACTACCTTGACAGTAATGAATCAACAGTGCAGGGCGGCACATCAAATCTGGCACCTAGTGAATGGTCTGTATTACTCAGCAACTCATTCAAATTAATGAGGACACTAACGTTGCTGTGTTCTGGATAAACACTTTTTTAAAAAATAAATGATTCAATGACTTGTAATGTTTTCATTCAAATGCACAATTCTTTAATTGCTCCCCAATGTTTAGATAATATCGGACATCTGGATGCATGATCATCAAACATCATTTATGATATTATTACAAAGCCAGGCCTCAAGTTTCCTTTCTAATCTCATAAGGGTGACCAGTTAGAACCTATAAGCACAGCTAGTGAAGTGAAGAGATGCAGAGAAGTATTTCTCATCACCAATTACCTAGACTGTGCTCGCTGACTACATTGGAACCTGCTCAAAGGAACCTGCGAAAGTCTCAAATCTTAACTTCCCATTGTGTGTCCAAACCATTTCCCTCTATCTCTGTAGCCTCCTTCTGTATCACAATTACAGAGATCTCTGATTTCCACTAATTCTAGCTGCTTGTGCACCTCCAACTTCCTTTGACCTGACGTTGTGGCCATGTTTTCAAGCGTCCAGACCAAAAGATTTGCAATTCCCTCTTTGAACATCACTACCTCTCTCTTCTTTCAAGATGCTTGCTTAAACCTCTTCAACCAGGCATTTTGGTTACCCGTCCCATTGTCTCCTTTTTTGTCTCGGTGTCAGTTTTTTTGTGAATTAAACTCCTGCTTATCACTTTCGGACATTATTACTCGATTAGATCTGCTACATGAATGCAAGCAGCTATTTTAATTTTGTTGTTTGGCAGCCTGCCAGGGAAAAGCAGTCCTGGTTGAGGGCCAAGTGTCAACCATGGTGTCAGCTCTGGCAAGTGTCAAGTGTGGGATCAGACTTATAGATGGATTCTCTATAATAAGTATCCCGATGAATGTATGTTGAATTCTTAATTTTTAATGAAGTTCTAACTTTCATGAAGAAGCGCTATAGAGCGTCAAAGTTGGGAGGGAGAGTAGTGTGCATCTTTCAAATTGCTTTTATGTTCTGCTGAAACCTGTGTGAGAATCAACAGCTTCTGACCTTAGAGACTTATGCAGTGGTTGAAGGTAAGTGTATCTCAGTTCTCAAAAGACAACTGTGTAGCGTTCAAATTTAGGATTATCGGTCCCACCGTGACACACGGGGAACCTAACTTTTGTGTAATTTCCATTGAGGTGATATTCTTTTAGCGTGACTGTTTTCTTTTGTGCTGACATGTCACATTTATCACCTATTAACAATCACAGGCACATAACAAATGGCTCAGAATATGTTAATAACTTTTGCCTCTACTGTGGAAAAGGGATCATGTTAAAGCTTTAGATTCTCCAAAATTTAGCTTGATAATGTGTTGTTGGTGGTACCCATTGCAGTTCTCCAGTTTCTGTGGTATACCAAAAGACACTGTTTGTCACACTTCTTTTATACCCAATTAGGCCTGATCTTAATTAAATGTAAGACATTGGGCTATGATTGAGTTAAAATTGTGCCTGTCGAGTCGAGTAGTGAGTAACATTTTCATCAGAAAAGCACTAGGTTTTATTTCCAATGTGTGCTGAGCTAGTCAATCAAGCAGTGAAGAGCATATTCATAATTGGACTGTGCCCCTTAATTAGCAAGGGGAATATTGTTCTGTGATCCCAACTCTCTGTCTGGCAACCTTTATTGGACATGTACGTATGTGGCTGTCAAATTAAGGATCAGACTCATCTCTGTCACCACCTAGAGCCAAATTGCCTTCTGGCGCTTATGGTCAATGCTCAAACATGAATAATGCCCCTTTGTGTGAAACAGTGTGACCCAAAGGTAACATTTCTTAAGAACCTCCTCTCATAGCTCACAGCCCTGACAGAAGGGACAAGCCTTATGGCTCTTCCATAAACCCTCACTGTTCAATTATTTTTTAACCTTGGAGAAAGATCAGACAGAAGGTGTGAACGACATGTTCCCACAGGTAGGCTCCTGCAGCTTCCACTTATACATATGTGAGGAGCAACACTTTAAAAGCAAATAGCCAAGGGGTAATTTCCTGCAATGCGCCAAACTGTTTGGATCAGACAGCATGCATGAAAGCCTGAGAGTGAACTTCCTTTTAAATGTTGACCCAGTCCTAAAAGATTTTTTTTAAAAATCGCGTTCCCTTAGGTAGGGGAAAACCAGCCTGTTCACAATATGATGACTGTCTAAAGAGCTTGCTGTACTCACCACACAATAAATATCTGCAGCCCATTAAAGAATGAATTAGTCAATAGCTGGGAGCATAATATTTCATAACAAATCCTGTGAATTTCTCTTGCCCAGCATGCTTGCTGCTGTGTGTCCCACAATGTTTGCTGCTTGAAAGACTGCACAAAATTTAGCGAAAAAATAACAATCACTGCCTTCTTCACAGTCCTGTCATTTACTCAGTTTAGGACAGCCGTATAACCCTGTCTACACAGTATGTTCTTATTATCTCACATGGTTTACTGTGAGCTGTTCCAGATCGTGTCATTCTTGAAGTTACTTGTGGAAAGCAGCATGTATTTTCTGTATGGTGCTGCTCTGTGCTGTGGGTTTGCGGTCAAAAAGTGGCATGTTGATGTGCGTAATGCCTTCCTTTTTAAGCAAGTTAGCTCCTGGTTGCAGCGTGGTGAGGTCTTACTGTCAATGTCACGCAGTGGCAAATGTCCATGATGCATTCACTATCAGAGGTTTACCATGAGCTTGGTATTTCAGAATGAGGTCAAAAATCATACAACATCAGGTTGTAGTCCTACAGGTTTATTTGAAGAGTCAAGCTTTTGGAGTCTCGCTCCTTCTTCAGATGTCAGTGAGAGTGGTGGCATCAGAATTTATAAACAAAAGATCAAAGGGTCATAGAACTAAAGAGACTGTATTGAACAAGCCCAAGATGGCTGTTCAATCTTAAATCAGTTAGAAAGGACTAATGTGCAAATTCCTGGATTTCTTTCAAGTCACTGCCCTGTGATAACTTTTGTTAGCTCCCTCAGTATACCAGAGGTGACATTCCAGGCCATACAATGCATTTTAGGTGTGAGGCCTTGTTTCTTCCCCACACCTCCACTTCTCGCTTTCAAACAATTGCCAAACCTTGAACAGACCATCGTTTGCGGCAAACTACCCAGCCTTCAGGACAACATCAACCACAACACCATACAGTGCTGACATGGCGACCTCCGCAAGACAAGTCAGATTATCGGCATAAATGCTACAATCTCACATGGGAACACCACCCACAATGTGCCTGGCAGATACCCGTGTGACTCGGCCAACGATGTCTATCTCATACGCTGTAGGCAAGGATGCCCTGAGACATGGTACACTGGTGAAACCATGCAGACACTATGACAACAGATGAATGGACACTGCGCAACAATTGCCAGACAGGCATGTTCCCACCCAGTAGGGGAACACTTCAGTGGACATTCGGCCTCGAATCTTCAGATGACCGTGCTCCAAGGCGGATTTCAGGATACACAACAATGCAGAGGCACTGGGCAAAGGCTGGTAGCCAACTTCAGTACCAATGAGGACGGCCTCAACCAGGATCTTGGGTTTGTGTCGCACAAGAGGTGACCCCACCCCAC
Organism: Stegostoma tigrinum; assembly: GCF_030684315.1. NCBI lineage: Eukaryota > Metazoa > Chordata > Chondrichthyes > Orectolobiformes > Stegostomatidae > Stegostoma > Stegostoma tigrinum. The sequence goes on along the minus strand of NC_081383.1, from coordinate 11,773,538 downwards.
ACACACACATACACACACACACACACATCTATGGGGTGAATTTGCATTTGCAGATTTGTAATTGCAGGTACATTCTATTTTGTCCAAAAAACACACCATTTGTAGACAGTCAGTGTGGCATTTTATAAATTCCTACTTTGGAAACATAACCAGTCTGACTCCAAGTTGATACTCAGCCAGAATCTAAACACAGCCTCACACCTAAAATGTATTGTTTCTGGTCTCGCCTCTGGTATACTGAGGGAACCAATAAAACCTTTAGTTATCTCAGAGCAGTAACTTGAAAGAAATTCTGGAATTTGCATATTAATCCGTTACAACTGATTTAAAGATTAACAACCATCTTAGGTTTATTCAACACATTTGCATTAATTCTATGATGCTTTGATCTTTGCTTATAAATTCCGTGTCTGATCCTGCCTCTCTGACACCTGAAGAAGGAGCGGGACTCTTAAAGTTTATGTCTTCAAATAAACCTGGTGTCATGTGATTTTTGACCTTGCCTACCCCAGTCCAACACCGGCACCTCCACATCTCAGAATGAGGATAATGCTTGCTCATGGCAAATGTACTGGGATGTTTAGATCGTGGAGGCAATTGTGCTGTGGAGAGCACATGGTTCCCATTGACAAGGCAATCTCCCATTCTTGCTACATGCCATAGGTGCATTGGAATAATTTACAGATTCATAATCTGTTTGGTCACATTGTAGCACACTTTCTATTTAAGGCCTGAAATGGGACTTGGACCCAAAACTTCTAACCTAACAGTAAGAATTCTGTGGCTGGGTCACAAAGCTGCCTGCTTGATGGAATAATATACTCAGCCATACAGACCAGGAGAGGCCTTCGTTTTGTGCCTAGTGGCTTTCACTTTGCAAAGGCAGCATTTGGGCTGCTGATGTTGTGCTCAGTGTTCCGAAGTTGTCGAGTGTAGTAGAGGAACTGGGGTTGGAGGACAAATTTATCACTACCCAGTAAGAAAGTTCAGAGTGGACATTATGGAAGCACAGCAGCAGTATTGACACTGGCACTCTCCAGAACTTCACAGCCTGCCAGCATTTACTATCAAAGCTTGCACAGGAAAGACTATACACAAAAGTGAAAGAGAAGGCAGGTTGTTTGGCAATCAATGGCGGGGGCACGGTGGCTCAGTGGTTAGCACTGCAGCCTCACAGCACCAGGGACCCAGGTTCAATTCCAGCCTCAGGCGACTGTCTGTATGGAGTTTGCACATTCCCCCCGTGTCTGCGTGGGTTTTCTCCGGGTGCTCCAGTTTCCTCCCACAGTCCAAAGATATGCAGGCTAGGTGGATTGGCCATGCTAAATTGCCCGTAGTGTTCAGGGGTGTGTGAGTTCTCAGGGGATGGGTCTGTGTGGGATGCTCCAAAGGGCAGTGTGGACTTGTTGGGCCAAAGGAGCTGTTTCCACACTGTAGAGAATCTAATCAATGCTTTGTGGTTGTGGATTGGTTGCACAAACAGTCTCATGCAAATCCTTTACTCAAATGTCTTGATTTCTGCCACATAATCTCTATTCTTAAATACTGCCCTGGTCTCGACTATTACAGTTGTAGATTTCACAGCTCCACAACCCACTGTGCTGAAATGATTCTCACGCTGTCTCAAAGATTTTACATTTAATTTTCCATCAGTACCTACTTGGTAAGGAATATCAGTGACACTGAAACTGTAGTATTAATAATTATTCACCTTTCCCTCTTTATCATCTCTTTTAAAGGTGCTTCCTTCTTTTTCACCGCCAAAAGATTGACCGCCTTTTCAAATGGCAAAGCACTTTTGTTTAAAAACAATCATTTATGAGGGGCACCGGGGAGTGTTCAAATGCAATAATTTCCTGGAAAAAGCTGACAATAAATCATCCACCTCCCAAGATTAAGCCAAAACAAAAGAGTGTGTATTATATTTAGTTTTGTGTATCAGTCAGATCAAGGCTCCCCCGGTTGAGAAATTTTTTTTTGGTGAACCTTCTGCTATCAGTGTGACTATGAGAATACCAGAGAATGGAAAGCTTGCCAATTCTGAAACCCAGAGACAGCATCAAGCACTTCCAAGGAAGCTATAGACCACAGTCAAATGTAAAGTGAAGCTCCCTCGAACTTTCAAATAGAAGCAAACGCTGGAATAAAAACAGAAATTTCTGGATAAACTTATTTAATCTGGTAGCATATATGGAGAGGAAGAACAGAGTTAGTTTTGAGTCCAAGATGAATCCAAATTTGAGTTCTGAAGAAGATTCATATTAAATTAGAACCATTAACACAGTTTCCCTCTCTTCAGATGTTGCCAGACTCGTTGAGTTTCTCCAGTATTTTCTGTTGTTATTTCTCCCTCCAGTCTGTTTCCAACACAACCTGAGCTGGTGTCTTTGGAAATATTTGAAGATGTGAGATTGCCTCTTTAAATGTTGTAATTTCCAAAAAGCTAACTAGAATCATTCTCAAATATTTGTAATCAACAATTTGGATATACGCCAATATGCCTTAATAAAAATTGAAAGAATTGCAGAAGCTGGAATTCAAAACCAAAAACTTGCTGGGAAAGCTCAGCAGATCTGGCAGCATCTGTGGAGATAAATCAGAGTTAACATTTCATATCCAGTGACCCTTCTTCAGAACTGCCCTGCTGCTCTTTTCCAGCAATTTGTACAATGTACCTTAAATGCATGTGAAACCTGATCTCGACCTTCCAGCTGAGAGGTAGGGACACTATCGCTGCACCATATGATTCAATGTTTATAGTAATACCGTAGTTTAGTTATAAATAGAAAGAGTGCAATCATGGGTCATAAAACATCAAGAGAGTCTGTGTAGCTAATCCTTTAGTTAGATAAACACTCAGGTGAATATAAGCTCACTTGAGAGAATTATTCCAAGCAGACTCCTCAGTTATTATGGAATACTTGATGCCAGAGATCTGCCAATTGCTTATTGCAATGAACTCATGCCTGTATTTTTAAACTATAATAATTTAGAAAGCTCATTGCATTTGTCACTGCTTATTTGTCAGAGTTGCTCAGTTACCAGTTTGGAAAGGGAACAGATTCAATTGTGATCCACAGGAACAGCCTTGCATGAGTAATTGGTTAATATAGGGAACAGACTCTCTAAGAAGATGATGGGAGCAATCAGTATGTGATTTCTTCAGATGCCAGCTAGGGAGATGTTCAGAAAATAATATTTGGGGCATAGAATGACCAAGCTGAGATATGATCTGGTAAGTGTAGTTTATTGAAGCAACAGGTGACCATGGACCTAAGGTTCCCAAAGATTTTGTTGTCTCATATTTACACCAAGTCAACAATTCCATTATCATGCCTTGCAAACAGCAGCATCATAATCAGTAAGCTAGATGCCTCTCCAACCCCCTCCAATTACACTCCATTGTCACTCCAACCTCTTCTGGTTACACTCCACTGTCACTCCAAACGCTCCAGTTACACTCCACTGTCACTCCAACCCCCTCCATTACACTCCACTGTCACTCCAACCCCCTCCATTACACTCCACTGTCACTCCAAATGCTCCAGTTACACTCCACTCTCACTCCAGCCCCCCCATTACACCCCACTGTCACTCTAACCCCCTCCATTACACCTGACTGTCTCTCCGACCCCCTCCATTACACCCCATTATCACTCCGACGCCCTCCATTACACCCCACTATCACTCCGACCCCCTCCATTACACCCCACTATCACTCCGACCCCCTCCATTACACCCCACTATCACTCCAATCCCCTCCATTACACCCCACTATCATTCCAACACCCTCCAATTGCACTCCACTATCACTCCAACCCCTTCCATTACACCCCACTGTCACTCCAACCCCCTCCAATTACACTCCACTATCACTCCAGCCCCCGCATTACATTCCACTATAACTCCAACCCCCTCCATTACACTCCACTATCAGTCCAACCCCCTCCATTACACTCCACTGTCACTCCAGATGTTCCAGTTACACCCCACTATCACTCTAACCCCCTCCAGATACACCCCACTATCACTCCAACCGCCTCCATTACACTCCACTATCACTCCAACCGCCTCCATTACACTCCACTATCACTCCAACCCACTCCAGTTACACTCCACTGTCACTCCAACTCCCTCCAGTTACACTCCACTGTCACTCCGACCCCCTCCAAATACACTTCACTGTCACTCCAACTCCCTCCAGATACACTTCACTGTCACTCTAACCACCTCCAGATACACTTCACTGACACCCCAACGTCCTCTCGTTACACTCTACTGTCACTCCAACACCCTCCAGCAACACAGCATTATCACTCCCACCCCTTCTGGTTACCCTCCACTATCACTCCCATTCCCCTCAAACCAGACTCCATCCTATCACTTCATCCCCCTCAAACCAGACTCCATCCTATCACTCCATATCCCTCAAACCACACTCTATCCAATCACTTCATACCCCTCAAACCACACTCCACTATCACTCCCACCCCCCTCAAACAACATTCCATGATCACTCCCATCCCCCTCAAACCACACTCCACTATCACTCCCATCCCCCTCAAATTACACTCTCCTCTCACTCCATCCCCCTCAAACCATACTCCATCCTATCACGCCATCCCCCTCAAACCACATTCCACTATCACTCCCACATCCTCAGCCACAGTCCGACATCCCTCCAACCTTCTTTAGTTACACTCCATTATCACTCTATTCCCTTGAATCACACTCTATCCAATCAGTCGAGATCCCTCCAGTCACACTTCACTATACCTCCAACCCTCTACCATTACGAGTCACTCTATCTTTCCAATGTCTTCCAGTCCTGGTTCCTATCCGTGTTGGAAACCTCCTTCAATCCTTCTACTGTAATCTACGAAATATTTTGTCGTCCATTAGTGGAAAGTACTTTGCTCATCCTGCATGTACTGTCTGGAACTCTGCCCCTAAATCTCTGCCAAGTATACCCCGGCCCGTTTTCAAACCCCTTCCTAATACCTATCACTTCAGTTGGTCATATTCCCACCTTCTATAATTTCCAAAACATTTTAACCTAACCTGAAAATGTCAGATCATTTTAATGTGTTACACGTTCTGTGGAATGAAAGTTGTTGTGACAATAAATGCTGTGACAAGCAATTGTGCTCACAAAACTGGCACTGCCCATTAAAACTGATTGTTCCATGAAGAAGGTCCAGTATCTAAGTATTCACCTGCGGTTCAGAGAACGACAGAATTCAGAATCCTAATTCCTACCCTTTCATGTACAGAGCTCTCTTTGAGATGAAAGATTAGTGTTAGTTTCAATATTGGATGATAACATTAATTGTATCTTGAATTTGAAGTGCTAATCATCTATGATTTCTGTGAAAGGTTTTGCAAATTTAATCTATATTGCATTACTTAATCGATTCTGCATTGCTTTTATAGAGTCGTTAGAGTCATGCAGTATAGAATCGACCCATTAGTCCAAACAGTCCATGCCAAACATAATCCTAAACTGAACTAGTCCCACCTGCCTGCATTTGGCCCATATCCCGCCAATCGTTTCTTCTTCATGTACTTATCCAAACGTCTTTTAAACATTGTAACTACCCACATGTCCTCTGAAAGTTCATTCCACACACAAGCTACTTTCCATAAAATCAAAATTACCCCTCGTATCTTTGTTAAATCTTTCTCCTCTCACCTTCAAAATATCTCCCCTAGACTTGAAATCCCCCACTCTAGGGAAAAGACATCTGCCATTCACCTTGTTTATATCCCTCATTATTTTATAAATCTCTATAAGGTCACCGCCTCAAGCTCCTACACCCCAGTGAAAAAAGTCCCACCCTCTCCTTATAACTCATTCCTGGCAACATGCTGGTAACTCTTTCCTAAACCCTCTCCAGCTTAATAATATCTTGCTATAACAGGGCAAACAGAACTGCACACAGTACTCCAGAAAAGGTCTCACCAACGTTCTGTACAACCTCAAAGTGATGTCCCAACTCCCATAGTCAAATGTCAGAGCAATAAAGGCTAATAAATGCCTTCTTAACCTTCTTATCTGGCTACCCATCGTCTAATAATAACAAAAAACACAATTGGGCACATTTAAGCACCATAAGGCTGAGATTAGTGGTCAATAGCAGCGTGTACCAGTCCAAATGGGGATGTGATTATGATTCAGCCCCTTTTTAGTTTCTCTATTTAATGGGACTCAAATGATACTTAGTGAGCTCGTACAGGGCTTTGAATATATCTCCCCACAGCCCTACCTTCCCCTCCCACCACCCCTTTGCCATTGAAATACTTTTGATGAGGGAAGATATGGAGGACATGTTTCACTTAGAAAGTTTTCTTAGAAGTAGATTCAGTTACAGCTTTCAAAAGGGAGTTGGATGAATACTTGATTGGGAAAGATTTGCAAAGTTATCAAGACAGAGAAGGTGAGTGAGATTATTTGTACATCTCTCTCAAAGAACTCATGTAATGGGCAAAATGGCTCCCTATTAGCTGTCTCATTTCATGATTCTCTATAAGGGTTACCTCATTCAAAGTCTTTGTTTTTGATGAGCTCGAAAGGAGAATTAAGAATAATTTTCCAGGGCGGATGCTGAGCTCTTTCTGCCATCTCAACTTTAGGTATCCTGTGAGGTCCTGTGTCAGAGCCAGAAAACTTGTGTGGCCCCACATCACTGAAACCCACATTATCAAAAGAATCAGTCTTGATCAAAGCAAGGACAAGCTCCATGTGATCTTAATGATATCAGATGCTGTGTCACAGCACAATAGTCCAACTAAGGTTCAAGTTGTGAATAAAATGCTCTGCTTGCCGTGATTTACAGCCCTGCCTGGTTTATTTTGCTTAGATTTCTGCTTCATGATCCCACCCAAAAAGGCTCAGTGTCTTCCAGGGCTGCTCTTTGCTGGTGTCCTCAATAAAATTCTGGCCACCACAAACAATGATATGCGACATGTTGATCTCATGAATTTGTCGTTGGAATAAAAAAAGCTAACTATGGATGCTGGAAAGCTGAAATGAAAACAGAAATTGTTGGAGAAACTCAGCAAGTCTGGCAACATCTATTGATAGAAATGAGAGTCACATTTCAGGTCCAGGTCTGAAGAAGGGTCATTGACCCGAAAAATTTCACTCTATTTTCTCTTCACAGATGCTGCCTGACTTGCTGAGTTTCTCCAGCAATTTTTGTTTTTGTTCCAATGTTGCAGCAGATTTATTGGGACCAATATTAATCTTCAGCAGATGTTCAATGGGTAATGGGCAGGAAAATTGTAGTCAGTGGCATGCCCTGGGCATTTTAAGCAGCAGTGAACACAGCAGTATTTCTTTCATTCATTCATTGGATATAGGTATCAGTGGCTAGACCAGTATTTATTGCCTATTGCTGGTTGCACTTGAAAAGGTGGTGGTGAGCTGCCTTCCTGAGTGGCTTTGTGCTGTTCATTGGACTCTAACTGATTGTAACCAATTCAAGTTCTCAGAAAGTCAGCTCCAGAACAATGTTGTGAATGTTATTGTGGTTCTTATTTTGTTAATCTTCCTCATGTCTTGTTTAAACTATTAATGCTGTCTGAAACCAAGTTGTTCTAAATTCAAAATTAAGAATCATCACATCGCTTCCTACTCCAGCTCATTCTGCACCAACGTTGAGAAGCTTTTTCCCTTCCTCTCCGAATGTACAGCTTTTTAAACATCAAGATCGTCTTTTCTCATATCCAAGGATTTGGGTCATGGACTTCCACTGGATTGGTCCATGTTTATGGGTAAAGCAGAGGTTTGCCAATGTTTTCTTCAGGTTTTTTTTATTCATGCACAGGATATGGGCACTAATGCCCATCCCTAATTGCAGTTAAGAGTCAACCGCATAAATGGAGGTCTGGAGTCACATGTAGACCAGGTTAAGTGGGGTGAGTTTCCTTCCCTAAATGGCATAAGTGAACCAGATAGATTTTTCCCCACGCTTCTTAATGGTTTCATGATTATCGTTGGACCCTAATTCCAGATATTTTAATTGAATTCAAATTCTACTATCTGAATTGGCAGGATTTGAACCCAGCTCCCCAGATCGTTGCTTGGGTCTATGGATTAATAGTTCAGCGATAATACCACTAGGCCCTTGCCTCCTCCTGTTGACTGACCAGGAAGGTTTCCTCCCCTAACTGGGTAGCAGGCATTTTGATCAGATTTACAGGCTGATAATCAACCTGTTAGGCCACCTTCCAAATGCACCTTCCATTGCCAACAGGTCCTGGTGTGAGTCTCAAACCCAGAGTTGCTGGCCTAGAAGTTGGATTGTAACCTAATGCTCAATGCAACTTTCCATTTAAGCAGTCACTTTATCTTCTGTCCATTCTTATCGATCGCGGTCTCTGCTGTTGGTCTAAGTTTCCCAGTAATAAAAGGGAACAGAGTATAACCATGTCTGCTACATGATGTGGCATTTCATTTGTTGGACATGGTTCCTGTTGAGGTCCATCTATCCCTTAGCGCATCACTCATACATCTTCACTGCAGGATTTTCTTTAATGTTTAGTCTCAGTCACACTTGGGTAGTTTAGGATTTCAGATGACATTTCTTTTGACAGCCACTTACACTTTCCAACTGGAGACTGAACTCTGTAATTGTGCTCTCTGTCCATAACTCCCCTGGGCTCCCGCCAATCAACTCCCCATGAATCAGGGAATGAGGAGAAGGGATCAGCAAGCAAATGACAAACTTCAAGTTACACTGCAGGGTCCCTGTGAGAAACTACAAAATCGAGCAGACTGAATGTGAGATCTGTTACTAAGAAGGCAGACTCCCACCCAAACTAGATTCTTTAAACAAACAGAGAGGGTGATAATGAATGGTAAAGCTGTGTTTGTTTTTCTGCACAACTTGAGTAAATGGGAGGGGTTGCTGAATTCAGTCATATGAAGGAACCTAATTAGCATGCACAGCTAAAATGGCATTATCTCTGAAATACTCAGACACAGTGAATGCATCTCCATTAACATGATACTCCCACACACTGTCAGTTTGAGCGACCTCTCCAACACAGCTGGTACAATGATATCAAGAACGCATTGTTCCTTTTTAAATCATAAAAAGATGGAAAGAAAACTGTTGACATTAATTCTGATTCTTCTTTAAACAATTAATTGGGACTTTTCTCACTTGTAACAGTGAGGCTGCCTGTTGGTTTTAACAGTTTTGAAGAGTTTGCAGTTTTAAAAGATTCTAGGAGTGCCTCTTGGAATATGAGTATAAGATTCTATTTACAGTTCGAATGGCCATTGTTCCTCTGGTCCTCCCGATTGTGTGATTTCAAATTCTAAACACATTGTTCCATACGTCATTCCTCCAAATTGCGTTTTTGTGTGTTGAAATCAAGGCTTAACTCAGCCTCCTCCCTTCACTCACTCAGTTCCAAGGTTTCCAAATTTGAAATTCCTTAGCTCCCTCGATTAACCCTCCCTACTCCACTGCTACTATCTAACAGCATTGCAAATCCAAATCATCTAGTTATTATTTCTTTATTTGTATTGTTTTCTCCAACTCAACCGTTAACAATGTCCCAGCTGGGTTTTAAAAAATAGTTTTAACACTTTAGCAGTCATTCAGGAAACACTGTAGTCTCATCGTGGTGTGTTACAGTTCATGCTTGCTGTGAATAGGGATGATAGAGGTCCAATTTTCTTTCCAGCATATGGCTGACCACGAGGCTCCCCTGGTCTTATTACCTGCCTTTAGCGTGTGGTGGAAAAATGTACAGGTTGATACTTTATGTGTTTGGCTACATTTGTGTTTAAAGCATGCTTTATCTTGGCCTTAAAGGCCTGGGTGGGATCTGAACCCTCGATTTCTGATTCAGAGACAGGGACAGTACCCACTGCATCACCATACCACCAGTCATATTTTAAATGGAAACAAGTTTGAAACAACGTACGGGTGTACATTTTGATGCTGTATTGCAGTCCTAGGACATTGGAGTTGTCGTCACCATTAATTAACTTAGAATTATGGAGTTCCTCATTCTTTTTAGCAAAACTAAACCAATTTCTGCTACAAACGCGAGGTACATGTTGCTAATGACAGCAGATGACGTTTTGCCAATGACAGCATTGTTAGAGTAGGTTAGGTGCCAAAAAACAACCAAATAAAATGTTTGGCTTAGAAACAGGCAGCAGACTGCAATCGGTCATATTCATTTTCCCATATTTATTTTAATAAGAATAATAACAGCTCACAGACCAAAAACAGACATGGAGTGAGCTTGCTTTATCAGAGATAATTTTGTTTATTTTTCGATGTGAACAGGAGAGTTTAAAAAAAAGTTTAGTTAAAACCAAACAAATCATTTCGAGCAAGATAATAAAGTGTGAAGCTGGATGAACACAGCAGGCCTCTCTGATGAAGGGTCTAGGCCCGAAACGTCAGCTTTTGTGCTCCCGAGATGCTGCTTGGCCTGCTGTGTTCATCCAGCTCCACACTGTCTTATCTTGGATTCTCCAGCATCTGCAGTTCCCATTATCTGCAAATCAACTCGAGCAAATCAGTTCATAGTAACAATCCGGATCTGAGTTTACTTATATAGTTTATTAATAGATTATTAATAGATAAAGACTGAAAGAACTGCGGATGCTGCAAGTCAGGAACATAAACGGAAGTTGCTGGAACAGCTCGGCAGGATCTGTGAAGAAAAATCAGAGTTAACGTTTCGGTTAATGTTTCAGTTCTGAGGAAAGATCACCGGACCTGAAAAGTTAACTCTGATTTTTCTTCACAGATGCTGCCAAGCTGCTCCAGCAACTTTGGTTTTTGTTGGTTAACAACAGATTATTAGATTAATTTACTTTAATGTTAGTGCTTGCTAAGGTAAATTGCAGCTAAATGGAAACAAAATTATTTCTCTGAATTGCCAGTGAGTAGCAAGAAAAGATTACTCTGAAAGATGCACAGATATATTTATGCATGAACTTTGTCACGTAAATGATTGCCATTTCATGCTCCCAAATGTGTACTGTACAGAGGCAGTACAATGCTTTACAGTTCTGGTACTGTTTTTATTCATTCATGGAACTAGGGCGACACCAGCAAGCCCAGCATTTGTTCTGATGCTTTGTTCAAACACAGTGGGATTATATTTTCAATATTAGTTGTTTAATTTACACTCTACTCCATAGAATTGTTTGAACCTGCTACTTGCAGAAATGGAGAATGATGTCAGTAACTACATTTCATAGTCCCAAATGAATACTGGAAATCACCTCTTTTGAATTTATATGTGATGCTTCTTGTGACCCAATTTACTGCCGCTGCACCACTTATAACACATACACATGGCTACAACAGTCAAATCAGAAGAAACAGCCCGTAAAAGTGGAAGGAAATCATTTTACTGAGATACAGTAAGTTTCCAAATGTCCGCACAAGAATGTGCATTTTCCACATCTACCCTGTCAAAGTCCTCCGAGAATCTCCTGTACTGGAATACGTACAAGCCCAAACTACTCAACCGTCCTCATAAGACAGTCCATCCCATGCCTGGTATCACCCCAGTGAACCTTCTCTAGGCTGCCTCCAATTCCAATATATCTTTCATTAGATAAGAGGTCCAAAACTGTTGACAGTACTCCGAGAGTGTTATGTGACTAGCGCCTTGTGTAATTTTAGTAAAAACGCCCTTCTTCAATACTCCACTCCATTTGAAATAACAATCTATCCTTGTGACACACTGCCTGCCTACGTCATTCAGACAGAAAAAGACTCATTACTCAATGGGATAATGCTTAACTGACAGCCAGACAGCCTTTCTTTCACCATTGCCAATATTTTTAAGGATCTAATAAAAAGAAATGTTTACAGAAAATGGCAAAACTAATATTTTTAATTTCCCAATGATTTTTCTCCAGCAACCAAAACAAAATGTGCTGGAGGAACTCAGCAGGTCTGGCAGCATCTGTGGAGAGAAGAACAAGAGTTAAGGTTTCAACTCCAGGGGTTGGAAAGTCATTAGATTAGATTCCTACAGTGTGGAAACAGGGCCTTTGGCCCAACAAGTCCACACCACTCCTTGGAGCATCCCACCCAGACCCATCCCCCTATAACCCACACATTCCTGAACACTATGGGCAATTTAGCCTGGCTGATCCACCTGGCCTGCGGGAGGAAACTGGAGCACCTGGAGTAAACCCACGCAGACATGGGGAGAATGTGCAAACTCCACACAGACAGTTGCCTGAGGCTGGAATTGAACCTGGGTCCCTGGCACTGTGAGGCTGCAGTGGTAACCATTAAGCCACCGTGCCGCCCAAAGGATCTTTTCCATTAGGGTTGCAGTGTCCTGAGAGATTGAGTTCCAGTTTCTGGAGACCCCAAGCCCATCCTGAAACGCTGACTTGCAAAACGTTTATTAAGATTTTATATAGATCTATCATTCTCTCTTGGCCTTTAAATATTATCTGTCCTGCCAGAAATCAAGTATTCTACTTGCTTTTACCTATGTTTTATCAAGGTGATTGCTTTAATGTCCCATGAAGTTGTATTGTCAAATTCCGCTGCTTTGTCCCAACACTAACTTGTAGGTGGCACAGTGGCTCAGCACTCCTGCCCTATAGCACCAGGGACCCCGGTTTGATTCCACCATTGGATGCACATTCTCTCCATATCTACGTAGGTGCGTTCCAGCTTCACCCCACAGTCCAAAGATGTGTAGATTAGGTGGATAGGCCATGCTAAATTGTCCATAGTGTCCAGGGATGTGGAGGTTAGGTGGATTAGCCATGGGTCACAGGTGAGAGGGAGGGGTGTCTGGGTGGGATGCTCTTCAAAGGGTCAATGTGGACTCGATGTGCTGAATGGCCTGCTTTTGCACTATGGGCATTCTATTCTATTACTTAGGTAGTCATTAAGTAGGGAGCATATTATGAGTTGTATAATATGAGGATGAAGCTCTTCTGATTATAGCTATCTTTTTTCATTGGTGGTAAGAACAATGTGAGGCATTGAATTAAGAATATAACAAAAAAAACACATATTTTTCTATCATGTATTGACACAAGTACACTAATTAAGCATTCCAGAAAGATTATTAGCACTAAGTTTCAGACAATGAATGAATTGATGAGAGAATATGACTAAGTCACTGGCATAAGACAAAACCACATTAATAATGTTTCTTAGGCAAAAAAAAACACACAAGATCCCAGGCATGTTTTGCTCTGCACCCACCCAACCTAGCAGCACTACCCCATCATAGATAAGCAATAGATTTATTGTGTGAAAACACAATCTTTTATTAAAGAGGAAATAGCCATATCAAACATAACATCAGTTCCAAATTACAATGTTTCATGCGTTCCAAGATCTTGTCTCTGAATCTTCCAGGAATAAACATATTTGTTTCCTTAACATAATGCTCCATTGTTCATTTGTACTAGAGATGATTACAGGACCAAAGTGAGATTTGTACAACAGGTTGGATAGTATAAATCTATTTAGATTAGTTTAATTAATCTTAATTCTTATCATTATTCTCCATGGAAACCAAGTTAATGAGTGAAATCACCTCAGCCCTACACTCTCATTAGAGAGAGCTGACTATGTCGTGGTCTAATCAGAGGGTCATCATACCTTGGGGAAGGGGAGAGATCGAGAAGGAGGGTCCTTCATGGTGACATCAGCCTGTGTGGGAACACAACCCACATTGTTGGCATTATGTTGCATTGCAAAAGAGCCGTTCAGCCAACATAATTAACCAACCCCCAAATTAAAACGCCATCAGTTTCAAGTTGCCGATCTTGGAGTGGACTGATGGGACACCTTGTATGTAATAGCTTTGGTGGCAGTACCATTTGAACCCACATCTTGATCAAGACTAGAGCTTAAATCCAGTGCCTTAAACTGCTCCGCCACCCTTCCATAAAGGTAAAGCTACCATAGTGCTCCAGAACATAGGATGCTCAGTCAATAAAGAGAGAGAACTAGTGGTGGTTTAACCTGAGGGTCACCACATCTGAAGAGAGGGGAGAGTTTAAGAAGGAGAAACCTCCTGGTAACATCAGCCATTGTGGGAATTGAACCCATGCTGTTGGCATTATTCTGTGTTATAAGCCAACCATTCAAATTAACTGACCAGCAGCCCAATTCATGGAGAATAGAGTCATACAGTCATAGACATGTACAGCATGGAAACAGACCCTTCAGTCCAATTCTGACTCCAGTCTATGCTGACCAGATGTCCTAAATAAATCTTGTCCCATTTGCCACCATTTAGTCCAGATCCCTCTAAATCCTCCGTATTCATACACCATCCAGATACCATTTAAATGTGGTAATTGTACCAACCTCCACCACATCCTCCGGCAGAATGTTCCATGCACGCACTAGCCTCTGCCTGAAAAGGTTGGCCCTAGGTCCCTTTTCAATCTTTCTCCTCTCACCTTAAACCTATACCATCTAGTTTTGGACACCCACACGCCAGGGAAAAGATCTTGTCTAGTTACCCTATGCGTTCCCCGCATGATTTTATAAACCTCCATAACGTCACCCCACAGCCTCTGATGCTCCAGGGAAAATAGCCCCAATCTATTCAGTCACTCCCTGTAGTTCAAACACTCCAAGCCTGCCAACTTTAGGTACATTTAAGTCATCATTGGACAAGCATATGGACGTACATGGAATAGTGTAGGTTAGATGGGCTTCAGATCGGTATGACAGGTCGGCACAACATCGAGGGCCGAAGGGCCTGTACTGTGCTATAATGTTCTAAATCTTTTCAAGTTTCCCAACATCCTTCCTTTAGAAGGGAGACCAGAATTGCACACAATATTCCAAAAGTGGCTGAACCAATACCCTGTACAGCCACAACATGACCTTCCAACTCCTATACTCGATGCACTGACCAATAAAGGCAAGCATACCAAATGCCTTTTTCACTGTCCTATTTACCCATGATTCCACTTTCAGGGAACTATGAACCTGTGCTTCAAGGTCTCTTTGTTCAGCAACACTTCAGAAAATTCTGAAGAAGGGTCTAGGCACAAAACGTTAGCCTTCCTCCACCTCTGATGCTGCTTGACCTGCTGCATTCATCCAGCTCTACACCTTGTTATCTCGGTGAAGACGTCCTGCCCTGATGTGCCTTTCCAAAATGCTGATCTTGCATTGATCTAAATTAAAGTCCATTTCCACTCCTTGGCCCATTGGCCCATCTGATCAAGATCCTCTGAGACTTTCTTTGTTGTCCACTACACCTTCAATTTTGGCATCATCTGCAAACTTACTAACTACACCCTCTGTGTTAAAATCAGAATCATTTATATAAATTACAAAAAGCAATGGCCTAGAGCCAACCCTGGTGATGCACTACTGATCACAGACCTCCAGTGTGAAAAGCAACCAACCACCACCACCCTCTGTCTTCTACCTTTGAGCCAGTTCCAAAAGCAAATGACTAGTTCTCCCTGTGTTCGTTATGCTCTAACCTTGCTAACCAGTCTACTGTGCAGAACTTTGTTGAATGCCTTTCTGAAGTCCATATAGATCCCATCCACTGCTCTGCCTTTGTCAATCCCCTTTGTTACTTCTTCAGTTAGTCAGAGACAATTTTCCACACACAAAGCCATGTTGGCTATCCTTAATCAGCCCTTGCCTTTCCAAATACATTTATGTGTCCCTCAGGGTTCCTTACAACAACTTGCCCACCACTGATGCCAGGCTCATTAGTCTAGAGTTCCCTGGGTTTTTCTTACCATCTTCTTAAAAAGTGGCACCACGTTAGCCAACCTCTTGTCTTCCAACACCTCACCTGTGCCTATCGATGATACAGATTTCTCAGCAAGGGGCCCAGCAGTCACTTCCCTAGCTTCCCACAGCTGATCAGGCCCTGGGGATTTATTCATCTTTATGCATTTTAAGACATTCAGCACCTCCCTCTCTGTAACATGGACGTTTTTCAAGATGTCGCTATTTATTTCCCCATGTTCGATATCTCCCTTATCCTTCTCTTCAGTAAACACTGATGCAAAATACCCATTTAGTATATCCCACATCTAATGTGATTCCACACAGGTGGCCATACTGACCTTTAAGGGGCCTTATTCTTTCCCTGGTTACCCTTTTGTCCTTAATGTATTTGTAGAATCTCTTTGGATCTCCCTAACCCTATTTGCCAAAGCTATCTCACATCCCCTTTTTGCCCTCCTGATTTCCCTCTTAAGTACACTCCTACTGCCTTTATACTTTACTAGGGATTCACTCAATCCCCACCGTCTATACCTGACATATGATTCCTTCTTTTTCTTGACCAAAATCTCAATTTCACTAGTCATCCTGCATTCCCTACACCTACCAGCCTTGCCCTTCACTCTAACAGGAACATACTGTCTCTGAACTCTTTTGAAGGTTTCTGATTTTCCAGCCATTATTTTACCTGCAAACATCCCACCCCCAATCAACTTTTGAAAGTTTTTACCTAATACCATCATAATTGACCTTCCTCCATTTAGAACTTTAACTTTTAGATCCAGTCTATCCTTTCCCATCACTATTTTAAAACTAATGGAATTATGGTCACTGGCCCCAAAGAGCTCCCCCACTGACAACCCAGTCACCTGCCCTGCCTTATTTCCCAAGAGTAGGTCAAGTTTTGCACCATCTCTAGTAGGTACATCCACATACTGAATCAGAACATTTTCTTATACACACTGAACAAATTCCTCTCCATCAAGTCCTTAACACCATCATAGTCCCAGTCTATGTTTGGAAAGTTAAAATCCCCTACTATTACCACATATTATTCTTAGCGATAACTGAGATCTTCTTGCTAATTTGTTTCGCAATTTCCTGCTGACTATTGGGAAGTCAATAGTATAATCCCAATAAGATGATCATCCCTTTCTTATTTCTCAGTTCCACCCAAATAACTTCCCTGGATGTATTTCCCAGGATTATCATTGGTGAGTACATCTGCAATGTTACCCCTAATTAAAAATGTCACCCCCTCCTCTCTTGCCGCCTTTCTATCCTTCCTCTGGCATCTATACCCTGGAACATTAAGCTGCCAGTCCTGTCCATCCCTGAGCCACGTCTCAGTAGTTACTATGACATCCAAGTCTCATGTTCCCAACTATGCCATGAGTTCATCTGCCTTACCAGATAGTCCTCTTCCATTAAAATAAATGGAGTTTAATTTATCAATCCAACCTCATTCTCTGCTTTGTTCCAACCTGCCCTAACTGTTTGACTTGCTCCTTTTCCCAACTGCACCAGTCTTTCCTTACTATCTCCCTGGGTCCCCACCACTACCCCACAACTCACTAGTTTAAATCCTCCCGAGCAGCTCTAGCAAATCTCCCTGGCCATATATTTTCTCCTTCCAATTCAGGTGCAAACCGTCCCTCTTATACAGGTCACTTCTACCCCAGCAGAGATTCCAATGATCCAAAAATGTGAATCCTTCTCCCCCACACCAGCTCCTCAGCCAAGCATTAGTCTGCTCTATCCTCCTATTCCTACCCTCACTAGCTCATGGCACCAGGAGTAACCCAGATATTACTAACTTCAAGGATCTCTTCAATAAATTCCTGCCTAACTTCCTGCATTCCATCCTCAGAATCTCATCCTTTTCTCTTCCTATGTCATTAGTTCCAATGTGTACTATAACCTCCTGTTGGCCCCTCTCCCCTTTGAGAATATTCTGCCCCCTCTGCGTGATATCCTTGATCCTGACACCAAAGAGACAAAACACCATTCTGATGTCTCACCATCGGCCACAGATATGTCTGCCTGTGCCCCAGACTAGACAGTCCCCTATCACAATGAATCGCTCGGAACTGACATACCTCTCGGTACCAGAAACCTGGCTGTCAGTGCTATATTCCTCTGAGAGTTCGTCAGCCCCTACATTTTCCAGAACAGCATACTTGTTTGAGATGGGGCTTGCCACAGGAGACTCCTGCACAACCTACATTCCTCTCCTACCTTTCCTGGAGGTAACTCATGTACCTGACTGCATCTTCAGTTTATCTCCCTTCCTGCAACTACCATCCATCACACCCCCAGCTCCTGTAATTTCCTCATTGCCTTGAAGTGTCACTCCAACCGATCCATGTGATCCGATAGGATTCACAACCAAACACACTTCCTGCAGACATAATCATCATAATGTGGAAACTCTCCCTAATCTCGCACATCCAACAGGAAAAGCACATCACTCTAGTGAAGGCCATCTTTGCACCTTAACGATCTACAGACCCAGAAAATAGCACAGTTTTACTGCTCTAAAAACGCTGCTCCAGGTTAAGTTAGTACCTATGTTTTATATTTTAAAGCTTAACAAGAGACAGATCTCAATAAAACTAATGTGAGTCGCACTGATTACATGGACTTCCCATTGTAATATCATTCTTGGGAGCTGTCTTCCATCCCCTGTTAGATCAGAGGAGTTTTTCTGCAACTAAACCATGCAACAATGCAGCACAATTCAAATTTAAATTTGCTGAAAATGGTGTTAATTTGGTAACAACGGCCTCAGTTAGAACTCAGTAGCTTTACTAGCAATGATTGTCTCACACAAAGGAGCCTAACTATCCAAGGTTGAAGAGCCCTCATTTCTCAGACACCAGGTAGGCAATTTTTAAAATGCAAAGTCGAGGTGGGGGGAGCAGATGTTGTAAAACATACAAAGGAACTAATTACTGAAGATAAACTATTTGGAACTCTCACCATTGAAACCAATGGAAATGTAGGGGCAGTGATGTCCTCAAACATAGAACAGTACAGCACAGTACAGGACCTTTGGCCTACGATGTTGTGCCAGCTTATTATCCCACAAAGATCTATCTCAACTGCATAACCATATCACTAGACTGTTAATCTAGTGGCCCAGGTAAAGTTCTGGGAACCAGGATTCCAATCTGGCCATGGCAGTTAGTGAATTTAATAATAATCTAGAAATAAGTCTCTGACAATGACCATTGTTGGATTTATTGCTGATTTTTCGGGAAAATCCCATCTAGTTCACTAATGTCCTTTAGGGAAGGAAATCTGTCATTCTCACATGCACAGACCCACAGCAATGTGGTTGAATTTCAACTGCTTGATGAACAATTAGGGCTGGTCAATAAATGCTGGCCTAGCCAGTGATGCCCATATCTGTAAACGTATAATTTAAAAAAGAGAGATTCAGGAGAGTTTCACATCAAGCAGATGATCCTTCATCAAAATTGTCTGCCTTAGATTAATTATGGCAAAGAAGAAGGCCTGTCTGCCCATCCAAGTCTGTACAAAACTCTGGTGCGGCCGGACTTGGAGTATTGTGTACAGTTCTGGTCACCGCATTATAAGAAGGACGTGGAAGCTTTGGAAAGGGTGTAGAGGAGGTTTACTCGGATGTTGCCTGGTATGGAGGGAAGGTCTTACGAGGAAAGGCTGAGGGATTTGGGGTGATTTTCGTTAGAGAGAAGAAGGTTGAGAGGTGACTTGATTGAGACATATAAAATAATCAGAGGGTTAGATAGGGTGGATAGGGAGAGCCTTTTTCCTAGGATGGTGACGGCGAGCATGAGGGGGCATAGCTTTAAATTGAGGGGTGAAAGATATAGGACAGATGTCAGAGGTAGTTTCTTTACTCAGAGAGTAGTCAGGGAATGGAACACTTTGCCTGCAACGGTAGTAGATTCGCCAACTTTAGGTACATTTAAGTCGTCATTGGATGAGCATATGGACGTACATGGAAGAGTGTAGGTTAGATGGGCTTCAGATCGGTATGACAGGTTGGCACAACATTGAGGGCCGAAGGGCCTGTACTATGCCGTAATGTTCTATGTTCTATGTAAGTCATGTCAACTTGCCATTGAGCAATACAATCTGTTCCATTCTATCCCCATTGGCCCTGCAAGTTTATTTCCCCTCAGTGCCCATCCAGTTCCTTTCAAAATCATTCGTTGTCCCCACTTCGATCACCCTCGCAGACAGCAATGTTCAGGTCATCACTACTCACTGGTGGTGAAAGGCATTCTTCTTATGCCTTGAAACCTCAAATCTGTGCCCCCAAGTCTTGTATCACCCGTTAATGAGAACAGCTTTTCTTTATTGTCTTTTTATTGGATTCGTGGTTGCTCCTTGCTCCGGTAAGGCCAAGATTTAATCACAAGAATAGAGTTGTGGAACTTTAGGTACATGGGTAAGTTGGAGAAGCTGTGGTTGTTCTCTTTAAAGAGAAAGTTGAGAGGAAATTTCTGATAACATTCAAAATCATGAGTGGCTGCAATAGTACGAATACGGAGAAGTAATTGATTTGAAGTAATTGGCCAAAGAAGGGATGGGTTCAAAAAGGAAAAAATATGTTTTAACACAGCAGGAAAGTTTGACATTTTGGGTTGGGACCCTTCTTCAGAAATTTTCTGAAGAAAGGTCCTGACCCAAAACGTCAAACTTTCCTGCTCCTCTGATGGTGTTTGGCCTGCTGTGTTCATCCAGCTTCACACCGTGTTATCTCAGATTCTCCAGCATCAGCAGTTCCTACTATCATTTTAACACAGCAAGTGGTTTCACTCTGTAATGTGCTGCCTGGGAGTGTGGTGGAAGCAGATTCAATGAACGACATTGGAGCAGTTTCTGCAAAGGAAAATTGTACAGAGCTAAATGGAAAGGGCTGGGGAGAATCACAGAATCCCTCTGGTGTGGAAGCAGGCCGTTCAGCCAATCAAGACCACACCATCCCTCCAAAGAGCATCCCAGATAGACCCACCGCCATCCTTGTAACCCCACATTTCCCCATGGCTAATCCAACCAGCCTACATACCATTGGACATGACAGGGCAATTTAGCATGACTAATTCACCTAATCTTTCTTTTTCTTTATTCATTAATGGGATGAGGGCATCGCTGGCTGGGCAGCATTTATTATCCCTCCCTAATTGTCCAGAGTCAACCATATTGCTGTGGGTCTGGAGTCAGTGTAGGCCAGACCAGTTAAGGATGGCAGTTTGCTTCACTAAAGGACATTAGTGAACCAGATGGGTTTTTTCCAACAATCGACAATGGATTCATGGTCATCATTAGGTTCTTAATTCCAGATATGTATTGAATTCAAATTCCACCATCTGCCCTGGTGGGATTCGAACCCATGTACCCAGAATGTTATCTGAGTCTCTGGATTAACAGTCCAGCGATAATACCACTAGGCCATTGCCTCCCCTGTGCATCTTTGGACTGTGGGAGGGAACCAGAGCCCCCAGAGGAAGCCCATACAGATGCAGGGAGAATGTGCAAACCCCACACGGACAATTGCCTAAGGCTGGAATTGAACCCAGAGCCCTGGTGTTGTGAGAACCACTGAGCCACATTGCATTAGGCAAATAGTTTCTGCAAAGGGCCCGCACAGATACAATGGGCTGAATGGCCATCTTCCATGCTGTAATGTCTCAATATTTAATTCTATGCTTTATTTAAAATGACAAGCACATGTACTGAAATGATTCAAGAAGTTGGCTCAGTCGCCTATATTCTAGAGCATCTAGGGATGGGCAATAAATATGTTCTTTGCTAATGATGTCCACATCCTATCAGTGTATATGAAAAAAAATCTGCGTTAGGTAAGGCAACTGGTAAATGAGATGAAGGACAGAAAACATTTTCTTACTCCTGCTCTCCAGCCACAGAAGCGCTTGGAACCTAAGCTAACTGAGGTTTCAATTGGGGATTTGACCTCTAAACCTCCTGATTGCACTGAAACTGAGAGCAAAACTAAATTCTGATTGTTCGTCCCTGCTGAGCACACATTTCATTGCTTGTCCTGATTATCACAGTGTTGTTAGCAATTGTCTGCATGCAGGATCTTAATGACTAAGTGCCATGCCACCTGGCTCAGTGATAAGAGCCCCTGTTTATCGTTTAATCTTCTGTTGATTCACGTGTTATGCAAGATTAGATGCGATTAATCTGCACATTTTGCCACAGAGGGGACAGGTTTGCACAATGAGAAAACACCAGCCCATACTGGATGGCTGTAAAGTTTGTACAACCTCCAATTACAAGATTGTCAGGACTAGGGAGTGGCATTCTGCCGTAAGAATGTGAGAAATAGTAGCCGGAGGAGGTCATTCCACCTTTGAGCTTGCCATACCAGTCAATGGGATCACCATTAATCTGAAGTTCCCTCAACTTCAATTCCCTGTCTGCCTCCATCATAACTGTTAAGCTTACAGAAGATATATTAAAACTCAAAAAGCCATACTTTAAAGACTGGTTAGAGTTAGATTTCATACCTATGACAAAGCAGAGAAGGGACAATCATGTTACAGAGATTTAGCACACTAGATCAAGCAGGCCTTGATGATTCCTAAGCTTAAAGAGGACAGTGGCAGCAAATTATCACATGGTGAAATGCAGACTTGGTTTAGCTGCACATACAACAGGTGGGAGATGGAATGACATAATTGATCCTCAACATTAATGTTAGTTGCTGTGGACAAATCTTCACAGTGCTATACAAATTTAGTATTAATGTTGTCATACTTTTTTTTCCGTTGTGCTTGATAAATATTTTAAAGAAGCAGTGATCCCCACAAAATATGGTCCAAAATTTTGTGCCAATGACCCAAAAATGCCAGCATTGGTCATCACTGCACTGTGAAATTGTCAGCAACTTCTAACATTTGTGCATGTGCAATGAAACACGGAAATCAAATAGCTGCTATTACTAGAGATAATGGGAACTGCAGATGCTGGAGAATCCGAGATAACAAAGTGTGGAGCTGGATGAACACAGCAGGCCAAGCAGCATCTTAGGAGCATAAAAGCTGACGTTTCGGGCCTAGACCCTTCATCAGAAAATCTAGGCCTGAAATGTCAGCTTTTGTGCTCCTAAGATGCTGCTTGGCCTGCTGTGTTCATCCAGCTCCACACTTTGTTATCTTAGCTGCTATCACTAGTTCACCATTGCTCCATACCGTTGAATTCTTACAGTTGGAAGTCAATTAGAAATCACTGAGTTGATGTGAACTTCAACTTTTTATTGTCTTCTCAACGTAAAACCCTTTGAAAAGGTTATACCTCATACCTGGAATAATAAACATGGTGTTAATTCAAAATTACTGCGGAAAATTTGCCTTATATTTTTTCTGAAATGATTTATTCCTTGATGAGAAATCTTATTGTATTTTTAAAAGTATGAAAATTAATTCCAATAAGTTATTTATAATTCAGTTTCCCCTGGTTCCAAGTATACATCTCACTCTTTATGTCACTTATTTGTAAAATTATAAAATTTAAGTCATGATATGCTCTGGTTACTACTTGGTGTGCTGCCTGTGAGAATTATGGCATGTGATTGGTTGCTTAGCTTGCTTGATGACAGTACTGTTGCTGGGTACTAGCAATTTCCTGTCATCAAAATGTAAAATCAAAAGGTGAAAACTAATGGTAAATCTTTGTGAATAGCTCTCTTTAAAGTTGGGGTCAGCTAACCACAAAATGGGCCTCTCTATTTTTCCAAAAATAGAGATTTATGGAAAAGCTCAAACAGGTCTGGCAGCATCTGGGGAGAGAAATCACAGTTACCATTTCGGGTTGAGTGACCCTTCCTCAGAAATCTTTCTTGTTCTCACCATCTTCCGGAAGATTGAGAAGTGGTGACTTGCAACCCAGTAAAAATGTTTCAGACAGCTCAGGTTTGCAATAATGTAAACTATTCTAATATCTTTGCTTTCTGGTCCAATAAAGATCAGTTTCATGGAAGCAAAACCCGAAGACTCTGTTTTCAGTTTTAAAGCACCATTTGTAAAGCTTCCTTTTAAGAAAAATAATACAATGTGACTGCAAAGCTGCTTATCGTAGAGTTTAAAAATCAATACCTCGTACACATGCAGTAAATCTACAGTGAAAGAAAACAAACAAGCAAATGTATTCATGATGATTGCAATCAAACGAAAGGTTTTGCTGCATCTGATTGTTCAACATCATTTTTGACCCAACTTAAGAGCTGTTACTTCTTTTAGAAACTTCAACAGTTGCATAAATTCTGGTTCTTTGCTCTTTCCATTGGGATTTATAGGCTCAAGATAATGGTACAAATAATAATTATTTGTCAACAGCAACATCTAGGATCTCTCTATAAGTAATGTTGGTAAGTCATACTGACTACCCTCTCCCTTATTCCTTCTGAATTGCAACACTTTTGCTCTCCTTATACAGGTGATGATAAACTTCAAAGACCTGAAACTATTTATTAAAAAGCTGGCTTGGCTAAGAGCCAATTACCTGTGGCCTCCCTGAGTACTTGCACTTAATTATGGGGCAGATTGGCAAAGGAAACAGTTTCTTACTCTGGATGTTAGGTACTGAGTTTTATTAACAGTTCGTTGCAACGGCAAAAGCAGGTTTACAAATTGGTATTTTAATGGGAAGTTAATCAGGGATCTAGTCTACACTTTTGTACACGTGTGAATGTTGTTATTGTCCTTTATAATTGAATAGAATACTGTAATCCACGGGGCAATTCTAATCTAGCCCATCGGTCAGGAAACTGATGGGATCAGGAGCAATGTTGGGTTTGTACTCCTCTTGATTTTAGTGTCCCATAGGGAGACAATATTGGATAACCCTAACGGAAGTAGTGAGTCACAATTACACCATGCAGTGTCTGTCTCACACGTTATGGGGAACTGCATCCCAGCAAGATATCATTCCCTTCCAGAGAGAGGGAGGAGAAGAGAGATAAGATGGAAAAGAGAGGCCTATATCAAAGGTTAGCCCCAGGTTGAAAGATTTTAATGAAAAGACTTAATTTGACAGAATCCTCATTCAGAATCCACAGTGACTGATTCCTCTAAACTGCAGCCATATTCAGTAATGTGAAGTGCTCAGTGCATGTCTGTTTAATTGTAACCACACAGATGTGAGGCAAGTTCTGCTGCCAGGCATGTGATTTAAGATGGCAATCTCTCTTATGACATAATCGTTTCCATTCTGGAAAGGTTTAGCAGCAGGTCTTTAAACACTGCTTTTTTTTTGCTTTAACAATCAATTAGAAGGAATTGCGATGTGGTTTGTTGGCTTTAATCACTGTGGCTTCACTCATGAATTAGTCAGCCTGGCCAATGCCAGATCAAACTAAGGATAGGAATTGTAGGGAGCAAAGTAAGTCTGTCACTGTCATTTTCTCAGTCTGTGACTTGGTTTCATTGTCTGCCCATCAAGTTGGAGCGAATGTTAGAGTAGACCTATAGTGTAAGGGTGGTCTAGTTGAGGGACTAAGCCATTATTCCCTAATAGGTAAATCAGACTTCATTAACACTAATTCAGTTTGAATTAAGGAATTATTAACTGTTTTTACCACGGGAGAAGGGTGAATAATTAAATTGTCTTTACGGGCTACTAGCCATTTGCTAGAGCAAGTGGGAGATGGGTCAGAAGCCCTTGGGATCCAGGGAAAATTAAATTGGCTTTAGTGGTAGAGTGTGTTAGGTGAGGGTTGCTTTTTCAATTGGAAGCCTGTCTCCAATGATGTACCACAGAGGTTGGTGCTGGGTTCCTTTCTGTTTTGTTGTACGTTAAATGATTTAGACTAGAATATAGGAGGTTTTATCAGGAAGTTTTGCGGGTAACACAAAATTACTTCTGTGGTAAGTAGTGAGGAGTAAAGCTTTGGACTACAGGATGATAGAGATGAGCTTGTCGGATGGACAGAATAGTGGAAGATAGAATTTAATCCGAAAGTGTGAAGTGATGTACTTTGGGAGGAGTAGCAAGACACAGGAGTATTTATTGAATTGTAGGACCCTGAGTAACACTGACCATCCATGGCATCTTGGTTTGCATGTACACAGTTCCTTGAAACAAGTGGATTGAAGTCCTATGGAATACTTGCCTTTATATTTGAGCCATTGAATACAAGAGCTGGCGGTGAGGGGGGGGGGAGGTGTTATGGTGGAGCTGTCTATGTTTGTTAAGCCACTTTTAGAGTATTGTGTGGTGTTTGCTTTGTCACAGTATAGGCAGGATGTCATTGCACAAGAGAGAGTTCAGAAGAGAGCCACCAGGATGATTCCTGGGGTACAACCTTTCAGCTATGAACAGAGACTAAATAGTCTGGGATTGTTTTCCTCAGAGCAGAGAAGGCTGAGGGAGCAGTCTGATTGAGGTGTACAAAATTATGAGGAGTGCAGATAGGGTAGATAGGAATAAATCTTTCCCCCTAGTGGAAGGGTCAATTACCAGAGTTGGGGGGGGTCAGAGTTTTAGGATAAGGTGCAGTTGATTTAAGGGGGCTTTGAGGAGAAATGTTTTCACCCAGATAGTGATGGGTATCTGGAACTCACTGCCTGCAACAGTAATAAAGGAAGAACATTGAAGATTGAAGAATTACTTAGATGATCTTGGCATGTCATAGCATACAAGGTTCAGGAGCTGAGAAATGGGATTAGACTAGATAGGGAAACTCAGCAAGTCTGGCAGTAACTGTGGAGAGAAAGCAGATGTAACATTTCAATTCCTGCAACACTTCTTCAGAACACTTATTCTGAAGAAGAGTCACCGGACTTGAAATATTGACACTGTCTTCTTTCAACAGATGCTGTGAGACTTGCTGTGTTTTTCCAACAATTTCTGTTTATGTTTCTCATTTCCAGCATCTGCTGTTTTTAGAGTAGATGGGTACTTGATGACCAGCACAGACATGATGGGCCAAAGGGCCTCTTTCCATGCTGTAGTGATGTATGACTCTATGAAATGGTCCCCTTTTGACAGTATTCTCCCGCCTTTTACTGAGGCTAGGTTAGGCTGTGAGGTTCCTGGCATACTTCAAGTAACCAATTGATCTTTAGCTATGAACAAATAACTGGAATTTCCTTGGAGCTGTTCTGCTCCCTTACTGTATGTTATGAGATAGCAGTACCTCCAGTTTTGATAAATCATACATGACTACACAATCAAAAGCATCATTATCAAGTCTGATCCTGCATTGTTCCACTTAATGTTCAAACGCATGGGAAATATTAGACTGTGATCAATAAAAGGAGACTGATTATCCCATACTTTCTTTATAGCACTTCAGTTCAGAGTGAAGTGATGGCACAGCTTTGTATTAGTATTAAAGACCTTTGTGGTCTGTTTGCTTGGGAGCCATCTGTAATTGTAAAATGCATTTAGTGAAATGGGAGAAGACTTTCTCACTCAGTGAGTAGTTAGAATCTGGAATGCACTGCCTGGAAATTGCGTGGAGGCAGGATCAAATGGGGTAGTCAAGACACATTATATGATTCTTTAAATTGAAACAATGCACAGGTTTGTGGGGCAAACGCAGGAGATTAGCAATTTGTTAAAATGCCCAGAGAGCCAGTGTGGACTTAATGGGCTGACTGGCCTCTCAATGCATCATGATAATTCTGTGATTTTGCTCCATCGGTCATCTCCAAATGCTCTATTTAGAATTAGAATTAGGTTTTACTGTCGTGCGTACTCAAGTACAAGGATACAGGAGTATAGTGAAAAGTTTACAATGTCATGCATCGTCTTAGGTACCTAGGTACAAAATCTTGGGGAAAGAATAGGAAAATAAAGGAATGAATTAAGAGTTCAATCTTACAGTTTGTGTCAGTATGAAGTAGTAAATAAGAAATAAAGTTGGAAGTTATAAATTACAGTTCTTCTTTAGCCATGGGCCTGCAGTTGCTCCATGCTGGGCTTTCCCCATTAAAGGCTCGCTATCTCCCCCGAGCTATGCTCAATCTTTCCCTCGCGCTGGGTACGATCTCTCGATTCCTGGCACCTCTGCGCTGCCAACTCAGCACCAACAACTATCCAAGCCCACCAGCCACATTGCCACAGGCCGCCAGAGTCCGGCTCTGCTACCACTTGGGGCCACCAGCTCCTTCCATGATGCCGCCAACTGCTAGAGTTCTGCCCCGGCACACCAACCGGCTCATGGCTGATAGCTAAAGAAGCCGGTCTGGGCCCCCAGCCACTGCCGTCGCCTCCACGACCGAGCAAGGAAGTTTATAAAAAAAGACAGTGAAATATCTGTCTCTGGGCAACGCTCTAGGGCAGCAATAACGCTGAGAAGCAGAGTGGCTTTAGGACATCAGAAAAAAAGACATGCATTTGTTTCTGCCAGAGCCAGCTAGTAAAGCAAGATTGCCAATGGAGCTTTATAAACAGTCTGTGAAATATTATGCTGGACGTTCTTCTGCTCCTGTGTGTCACGGTACAAGATTGGAAGCTGGTCTGCATCTTATTTATTCTCTGCATGCACTGTTAATGTGTTTCCTAAACCCTGTCTGATTGCAGTGAGATAATGATCACTCTAACAATATTCTTATCAGCTTGAGTTATGGGTCAGTGGAACTGCACACATTAATTCTTACAACATGGTCTCACAGTAAGCTTTAGTTATTGAACTGATGGTGCTAATAATGTGCTACCTTTAGGCTTGACAAGAATTGGCTTTCAGCTTCTTGTAGGAGCCAGCCCCTTCACCGTTGACTGCTAACTTGACAGTAAGAAGTATCCTTTTCATTTGGAGTAAAAGGGGAAATGTACACTGTTCAGTGAAGCTTCCTCAAAAAATGAATTGCATCTGATAAGATTAGAAACCTTAGAATGGCCTCTATCTTCCCCACCTCTGACCTTCTCTCTTAGCCAGCCCTAAAAAATCTCTCTGACCTCCCATTCATTACTCACTTCCTTATCGTATCATTGCTGGTGCTTTTAACCATTTTGGTTTCACAAGCCCTCCCTAAACATCTTCAACATGCTCTCCTCAAGACTAAGATTTCAGGAATTCATCCTAATATTCTTTTCTTTGTCTCAATGTCATTTTCTTTTGTCCAATTTCACACCCGAGGATGCCTCACTATGTCAAAGGTACTTTATAAATGCATGCTATTGTTGATTTTTGTGGATTCCTCGCTGCTGAAATTCTTTCTTCCTCTTTATTGTACACCATTCACCGCCACATCCTCTGATAGAAGAAGCATTTACAGCTCATAAATAGAAAACGCCTATTAAACGCTCACTTCAGAGATTCTGAGAATAACACAAACCAACTGAGCCAATCTGGTATCTCATGCCAAGGTCAGAGTCTGGTGATCCCACCTCAGGGAGTCCACACAAAGCACAGCCGCAAATTAACCCAGCAGAGTTTACTTGGTGCATTTCCAGGATGGTCTGGAACCACTTTATTGAAGTCCAGCCCCATTAAAATGAAAACAACATATGCAACTTAAAGGACTTCTCAAATGAGCTCTTCATAATCGAAAAAAAAGTACCTGTGGGACTCCTTTCTAAACTACCCATTTCTATGTTGTTCCCACATACCCAATAGGAAGGGTAATGCATCATCTATCCTCCTGCCTACAGATAGGAGCTGGATCCTACCAGTTATACTGGCACAATTGTAAGTTACACTTATAAATAAAAACCAAAAGAACTGCAGATGCTGCAAATTAGAACATTTACCATTATATTCACAGGCACATCAGTGTCTGGGCCAACAGTAAACTAGTAGATTACAGCTGAGGAGCATGCTTCCTGTAGCATGTGACCTCAGGGTTACAATGCAAGCCAGCAATATTCAGCATCTCACCACTCCTCAGATCCTGATGCAGACCATGTCTACAGACAGCAAGATCTGGACAATATCCAGATTTAGAGTGACAAATAGTGAGGAAATTTACACTGCATGTGCCAGACAGTGACCATCTCTAACAAGAGAGAATCGAGTCATCATCCTTTGGCATTCACTGGTTCCACATTATCATCACCCCGAGGCTTACCATTGACCAGAAACTGTATTGGCCTAGTTATATGAATACTATAATAGTGACAGCATGTCAGAAGCTAGGACTGTCCTCCTGACTCCCCAGTTCCTGTCCACCATCTACAAGGCACAAGTCTGGAGTGCGATGGAATACCTCTCACTTGCCTAGATTGTGCAGCTCCAACAACACTCAAGAAGATTGACACCATCCAGGACAACGCAGACTGATACCACATTGGTAAACATCCTCTTCCTCTATCACCAACACTCAGTCGCTGCAGTGTGTACCATCTGCAAGATGCAGTGCAGGAAATTCACCAAATTAGACAGTGCCTCCAAACCTATGACCATTACTGTCTGGAAGAACAAAGGCAGTAGATACTTGTGAAGACCAGCAGCCTCCAAGCCACTCACCGTCCTGACTTCGAGTCATAGATTCACAGAGATGTACAGCTCGGAAACAGACCCTTCGGTCCAACTCAACCATGCCAACCAGATATCCTAAATTAATCTAGCCACATTTGCCTCCATTTGGCTCATATCCTCTAAATCCTTCCTATTCATGTACCCATCCAGATGCCTTTTAAAGTTATAATTGCATCCGCCTTGCACCACCTCCTCTGGCAGCTCGTTCCATACACGCATCGCCCTCTGGGTGAAAAAGTTGCTCCTTAGGTCTCTTTTAACTCTTTCCCCTCTCAACTTACACATATGCCCTCTAGTTTTAGACTCCCCTGCCCTAGGGAAAAGACCTTAGCTATTCACCCTATCCGTGCCCCTCATGATTTTACAAACTTCTATAATGTCACCTCTCAGCCTCCAACACTCTAAGTAAAATAGTCCGAGCCTATTCAGCCTCTCCCTATAGATCGAACCCTCCAACCCTGGCAACATCCTTGTAAATCTCTTCTGAACCCTTTCAAGTTTCACAACATCTTTCCTATAGCTGGGAAAGGAGAATTGCACACAGTGTCCCAAAAGTAACCCAACCAATGTCCTGTACAGACACCAAGTGACCTCTCAACTCCTATACTCAATGCACAGACCAATAAAGGCAATTGTACCGCACATGCCTTCTTCACTGTCCTGTCAACCTGTGACTCCACTTTCACTGAACTAGGAAGCTGCACCCAAGGTCTCTCATATCGCTGTTCCTTCAGTGACATTGGGCCAAAATCCTTGAACTCACTCTCTAAGGACATTATGGGTCTACCAGCAGCATGAGAACTGCAGCACCTCAAGAAGGCAGCTCACCACCACTTTCCCAAGGGCAACAAAGGAATGGGTAATGATGTCTTAGCCAGCGATACCCGTGTCGCCCAAGTGAATAAAAAGAACTATGAGATACTTATACCCTCGGATCAAATGCTATAATGTAGCGATAATATCTTGATCCTGTCTTTTAAAGGAATACTGACATACTGACCGTGAGACAACATTGCTCATCTGTGAACCCTGACAGCGAGCAGTGGCAGGATGAAGGTGACCAACTCTTAGAGAAATATACGAAGGAACATTTTGGAATGGGGAACAGTGCGGGAAGTGGATTAATTCTGTGTCAACCTTGGGAGCCAGGGCTAGGGGTGGCTACCCGCACCATAGGAGCAGGCAAATGTTGGGGGCACTGAGGGGACGTGCAGTGTACATAATACTTGTGAGAGAAAATCAAGGATGTTCGGAAACCAGGAATACTCACAAGCACTTTCCAAGCTGCTGTTTCATAATTATAGGAAAGAAATAATGCAGAACAGGAAGGGCCTAGATTAGAGAACAGCAATGCAAAATCTGGGATGGTTTGTCACTCTGGGCAGGATATTCAACCCGGGATATATCAAAGCCAAGCCCAACCATTGGTGGCTGTAAATGGAGGCAATGGAGATCTCACCCTTCTCATGGAGAGTCAGCGACCGTGCCACTTTTCTGAACAGTAAGCTACATGT
Source organism: Stegostoma tigrinum (assembly GCF_030684315.1). NCBI lineage: Eukaryota > Metazoa > Chordata > Chondrichthyes > Orectolobiformes > Stegostomatidae > Stegostoma > Stegostoma tigrinum. Next base: position 11,741,841 of record NC_081383.1, on the reverse strand, counting down.
ACTGCCAATCAGGGAATGCACCAGATAGAGGACGGCTTTCCTTTGGATCAAGGAATCAGCAAGCAGAAATCCCACCCACTGAGATCTACCAGCCTATCAAAGTAGCCACATTTTGGTAACGTGACCACAGAGATGGCGGCTGTTGTTGGGACGAACCCTTTCCCCCAGAGGTCAAGGATCATTCATGGGCCCAGATTCAGGTGAGGAATGGTGGTCACGAGCCATGAGGGAAGGGGCAGAAAGGGTAGTGGGATGGCTCTCGGCTGTCTACAAAGCCCTCCACTCACCGTGCCAGGTCGTTTGGTCAGACACCTAATGACCCAGGAGGCCCCAAAGTTTGCTTTTCAAGCTTCTTGCCCTTCAGGTTGGAATACTGTCCATCGTTGGGCAAGGTAAGATGTACCTGTTAAATGGGCATTAAAATCCTCACGTTGCCTAGTCCTAATACATGGACATGGGCACCAGCAAGAGTTGTTGGGTAATGAGCAGAGTGGGACTCATACAGTCAAAGAGACATAGTGTCATACAGCACGGAAACAGACCCTTCAGCCCAACTCCTATTTCAGAACCTTCTCCCCTTCCCCCTTTTCTAATGAAGGGTCTAGGCCCGAAACGTCAGCTTTTGTGCTCCTAAGATGCTGTTTGGCCTGCTGTGTTCATCCAGCTCCACACTCTATTAACCTCCATGCTGACCAGGTTTCCTAAACTAAACTAGTCCCATTTGCCTGCATTTGGTCCATATCCCTTCAAACCTTTCCTATCTATGTATTTGTCCAAATGTCTTTTAAATGTTATCTGAAATATCTCTCCATGCTAAGCTCTCTGGCACTGACAAGTGACAGCTTCTGCTACCACCAAGAGAAAGTAGAGAACTCTGGTACGCCTAGGCTCAGGTCTTGGATGTCCCAGCTCTGTCTGCTATTCTCACACAAAGAATAATTGGAAAAGAATGCAATTTTTAACCATGTAATGGAAAACAAATGGAGGCAGTTTGGAACTTAATTAACAAGGAAATAATAAGTTTATATGATCAAATGAATTAGGAGCAGGAGTTGTCCATGAGACCCTCAAGAACATCTACAATTTGATAAGTTTATGGTTGATGCAATTTTGACCTCAACTTCTTTGCTGTCTAACCCTATGAATCCCTTGTCAATCAAGATTATATATGACTCAGCTTTAAAAATATTCAGTGGCCCTGTGCCCACCGCCCTTTCGGGAAGAGAATTCCACAATCTAATTACCCTGTGACAGAAAAGGAAGTTCTCCGTCTTTCTATCCTAAATAGAAGACTTTATTTATAAACACTGTCCCCAAGGTCTCGTATCTCCCAGAAGAGGTTCCTTGAAAAGAGAGCGATCGTTTTGTTCCATATCGTTAGGAGTGACTTTATTGAGGTTTATAAAATCATGAGATGTATGGATAAAGTGAATGATAAGAGTCTTTTCCTGAGGGTGGGAAGTTCAAAACTAGAGGCACGTTTTTAAGGTGAGAGGAGAAAGATTTAAAAAGGACAATGAGGGGTAACTCTTTTATGCAGAGGTGAGTGATTCATGTGTGGAACAAACTGCCAGAGGAAGTGATGGATCTGGGCACAATTCCAGTGTTTAAAACACATTTGGATAAGTTCTTGAAGAGTGAAGGTTTGGATGGATTTGGGCCAATACCAGACAGTTTCATTTGGGAACATGGTTGGTGTGGACTAGTTGAACCCAGAGGTCTGTTTCCATGCTGTATGACTAAATGACTATGCATGGTTTTTGCACGTAAACCAATGCTGAGTTTAACCAAAAGAAGCAGAAAAGGCTGGGACAGAAGCAGAAAATACATAGCAGGGTCGATGGCATCAGTGAAGTGAGAAGCAGAGAGAATGCATGGTATTTCACAGGGCATATCAGAGTGGGAAGTATAGTAGGTGGAATGAATTATTCAGGTGGAAACCAAAATGTTGGTTTGCTGACATGAGACGGAGTCATTTGGTCAGTGGCAGTGGGCTGGGTGTCATGCCATCTTAAATTCTGTTCCTATTTATAGTATATTTGTATGCCATGAATGCTCATTACATTGAAGACTTTAATGAACACATCCTGGGCATACAAGAATCTTGGTAGAATTTGTCAGAAAGACTAAAAAAGAAGCATATTATCTAAATGGTGAAAGGTTCAAGAGCTCGGGGATTCAGCGAGATCTAGGTGTATGAATTGAAAAAAGATTAGCGTGCCGGTACCCCAAGGAATCAGGAAAGCTAATGGAACTGAGTTCTGAGGAAGGGTGACTGGACCCGAAAGATTAATTTTACTTTCTTTCCGCAGGTGCTGCCAGACCTGCTGAGTTTCTCCAGCAATTTCTGTTTTTGTTTCAAATGGAATGTTATGTTTTATTGAGCAGGGGATTGAATGCATATGTAAGGAGATTATTATACAGGACATTAATGAGACTGGTCACTCTGCTTTCAGAGGGATGTTAATGCATTGGAACCAGTTCAAAGAGGTTTACTTAACTAATACCTGGAATGAACAGATTGCATTAATGAGGAAAGACTCAGCAAGCTGGGCCTGTGTCCTGTGGAGTTTAAAGGAGTCAGAGGTGACTTAATTGAAACATATAGGATCCTGAGGGGATATGAAAAGGATGTTTTCTCTTGTAGGAGGGTCTAGAACTAGGGGTCACAGTTTGAAAATAATGAGTCACCCATTTATAACAGAGATAAGAAAACATTTCTTTCTCTCAGAGGGTTTTGAGTCTTTGGAATTCCTCAAGAGGCAGTGGATGCAGAATCTTTAACTATTTTTAAGGCAGAGTTAGATAGATTACCAAGGGCATGAAATGTCTTTGGGAATATGCAGGAATATAGAGTTGAGGTTAAAATCAGATCAGCCATAGTCTTACTGAATGGTGGAGCAGGGTCAGAGGGCAGAGTGGCCTACGCTTACTTCTTGTTTGTACGTTTGTGGCATTTGTTTCACATCTGTTTTCACATCAGTCAGCCTCGTAAAGCTGTGTGTGAGGTCCTTTCTGTCTGATTGCACTTGACAGCACCAGGAGGGGGTGGCAGCTAACTGGCAGCTTGCACCGAGGCTCAGGAACTGGCAAGGGACGACTGAGAGATGAACTGGGCTGCGGGTGGCGATGGACATAGGGCCCGGGATGGTGGTAGGGACGAGAGGGGTGGGGGGGGGCACATAAATCGGGGCCTAATAACTGGATCCAGAGATCTAGGGGGCTCCTATGCTCAGGCCCTGAGTGTGATCACTGTGTTCAGGTTGGCGGAGAGATTGAACTGTGGGGGCCTCCGATTTCTGCCCCCGGACCTTGGCGGGGTTCAGGATGATGGACTGCTGTGCTTGGGTCAGGCGTGGGCCCCCCAGATTCCTGCCACCGGTTAGGTGAGGGTGGAGATCGGGCTGTGAAGTGAGGTTGGGGCATGGAGGTGTAGAAGAGAGTTCCAAGAAAGGACAGAAGTGGGTTGGATGCGTGAGGAGATGACGCCCAGAGGACGGCTCTTGCCAGCCAGGAGCTGGCAGCATCAGCTGGGAAGGCTGCCAGTGATTACATCATCGGAGGTGGGTGCTGGCTACAGATATGGGAGGAGCAATGTCAGAGGTGACTGGGGTTGTCCTGGGATTAGTGTGATTACACAGTAAGACCTGTGTGCTGCTCTATGAACGATCACTTGACCAACTGTTGTGAAAAGCTGAAGGGATAAGGCGTTTGATTCTATCGATCATCTTTGGGATATATGACCCACATACCTAGCAACATGCCAGCACAGAAACTCACATACTCATTTGTGACTACCACATTTCTCAGGCTAAGCAGGCTTGAAGGGCTCAATGGTCTACATTTGTTCCTATCTGCTATGTTTCATATTTGCAACAGGCAAGGTACTGATTCCACCAACCAGACAGCATTACAAAAACTCAAAAACACAATAGCCAGCATTCAATGTAAAGTCTTCAACTGGACAGCATTTGCTGAGAAATCCAGGGTGTGTGGAGAATTATGCTGACAATCAATTTAGGATTGACGTTGGCATCCCAGTGTAGTGAAGGTGAGGAGATGGCCTGGTGCTATAATCACTGAACTGTTAATCCAGAGATCCAGATAACATTCTGGGGACCTGGGTTTGAATCCTGCCACAGCAGATGGTGGAATTTGAATTCAATAAAATATCTGTATTTAAGAGTCTAATGAGGACCATGAATCCCATGTCGACTGTTGGGGGAAAAACCCATCTGGTTCACTAATGTCCTTCAGGAAAGGAAAGTGCCATCCTTACCTGGTCTGGCCTATATGTGACTCCAGACCCACAATAATGTGGTTCATTCTTATATGCCTTCTGGGCAATTAGGGATGGGCAATAAATGCTACCAGGTCAGTGGCACCCTCATCCCACTAGTGAATATAAAAAAAAGAACCTACGTGTACTGGAAGCTACAAACACTACAAGGCCCTGTTCTTTGTGACTTCAACAATCATATGCACGCACTGTACCTGTTTCAACTCAACAAAACTGATGGTGGATATTCTCTGATAACAAAGTGTGCAGCTGGATGAACACAGCAGGCCAGGCAGCATCTCAGGAGCACAAAAGCTGACGTTTCGGGCCTAGACCCTTCATCAGAGAGTGCTCCTGAGATGCTGCTTGGCCTGCTGTGTTCATCCAGCTTCACACTTTGCTATCTTGGATTCTCCAGCATCTGCAGTTCTCATTATCTCTGTGGAAATTCTCTGGTTCAATTCTCAGGATAATGGCTTGATCAATCAGTGTGTTGTGGCATTTACGTTAGGTCTGCAGTGAGCATTTTCTATTACATTGTCGTACGCTGTATGCATTGCAACACAATAATGAAAATGTGATTACAGCAGATTCTGCTGTTCACTCATTCTTCTGGTATTTGCCCATTAGAAAACTTCAAACAAATCCAAGCAGTTAACCATCAGCCATGACCTAACTAGAACATTTGCCATAGCGACATCTCTACCATTCAGAGTCTGTTTTGCAACTAATCAGCACTTTCCTCCCATACAGTGTAAAGGCTGTTTTGCCTTTACATTAGTATTCTTGAAAATTGTCCTAATGAGTTTGACAAAATTTTTTTTTCAGCAATACTCAAAAATGAAACACAGTATGGAATGTCTTTTACCTGGGCTGGAACATCTAGCCTCAGTAAAAGGCCTACTGGGATTGATGACTGCCAACACAATCAGAATTTGTTCTCGAGATAATAGGAACTGCAGATGCTGAAATGGTTTTCCAATGAAGGGTCTAGGTCCAAAACGTCAGCTTTCCTACTCGTAAGATGCTGCTTGGCCTGCTGTGTTTATTCAGCTCCACACCTTGTTATCTCAGAATTTGTTCTCATTCTGTAAGATCTTAATAGGAATGTTATTTCAAAATGATGTTTAACTAAAAGTGCAGGGCCTGTCAGACTCAGAATCTTCACTTCTGATGGCCAAAGGCGTATGGCGTGAAGCCAGTCAAAACTGTAAGGGAACATAGTCACAGTAGCTCAATCAATCAGCATCAAAACACTTGACTTTCAAGGTTACTCACCAATAATTCCGGGCCAGATCTTCATCTGCAGTAGATTAAACAGTATCCACTTGACCAAGCAAATGTGTAGCTTCCATACCTTCTTGTTTTTGTTCAATTTGCTGATCTCCCTTTTGTGTGATTTGTGTGATTTACTTTTGAGAGCTGACCTTTGCATTGATTAATTGCTGGAGCCTGGCTACATCTGCCACAGTGAAGGCTTGGACAGCCCCCTGCTGGACAATCTTGTCTTTGCAATGAGATAGTAGGAATTGCAGATGCTGGCGAATCTGAGATAACAAGGTATAGAGCTGGACGAAAAGGGTCTAGGCCCAACAGCCTTCCTGCTCCTCTGCTGCTGCTTGGTCTGCTGTGTTCATCCAGCTCTACAGCTTGTTATCTCTTGTCTTTGCAATGTTTCCTTGCATCACAACCTTGCCCAGGAAAATGGCAGTTCCCACCTATTCCTCACCTTGTGGAGTTAGCTTGTGATCTTTGGGCCTGACTCATTGACAGGCATGGATCAAGCTTATGCCTTGCATCAATGTACCCTATGTAATCACTCGTTTGCATTTTTGAAGGTCAGTCCTTGCTCTGACAAGAAAAAGTCAAGGGGTATTGTGTCTAGAATTCAAATGAGTTCATCCCATAATTTCACATCCTGATATGAACTGGCGATAGAATATAAAACTTCAGTGAAATATGCCAACACCGTAGGGCATTGGGGTCCATTGGTGGACTCAGAAAATTCAATCACAAGGCGCTCAGGACTGAAACAAGCCTTAAATGCTGCTAGGAGTGGCTGAAAATCAGGTGAGGTTTCAGGAACACTTTTCATATCATCAACTATGGGTTTGGGGTCAACCATGGACAAGTTAGTACTGGCCTGGAGCTACTGCTGCTTGAAACACTGACCTGAGTATGTTCTCTCGCGTGTGGAATTGTGATGTCCACATCTCCCAACCAAGACTCACTTTGGCCCTTCAACAGCATCGAAGGGCCTTGGAAAGGGCTGAGCTGGAATGGACAACCTTCTGTTTTTCAGTAAACCTCACTGTACTGCACTGCAGGTAAACTGTTGAGACATTATATTTCAGAAAATCCTCTTGCCTCGTGGCTGTTCAGATTGTTCTGAAAAATACACCATGTAGTTTAGACTGGTGTCTTCAGTGCTGCCACTGTGTAATCTTTATTCATTCATGGGACATGGGTGTTGCTGGCTGGGCAAGCATTTATTCCCCATCTCTGGATTTGTTTGAAAACATTTTGTAACATGCTGTAATATGGATTCCTTGGCTGTGTAGTGATTGGAACGAGGTTATCTAGGTGGATATCTTTGACGATGAGATCCTTGATTGGGGTTGTTAACCTGGGCCAATCAGAGAGCCCTGGCTGACAGACACACATTGGAGATTTGGACAGCCTCCTAATTTTAGGGACTGGCTCTGAGCTGATTGGCTAGACCCCATGTACTGTGCACATGTGAATAAAGGGTGACCTGATGACTGGGTACCAGCCTCTGTGCAGTTATTTCAGCCTCTTCATGCAGGTTCAAGTTAAATAGGGTTACTATTAAATAACATTTATCAATACACTGTGTATGATGGTGAACTACAGAGTTGTGTATTCCCAGTTATATATGGTCCAATATTAGCACATGACCACTGATGTCGCAGTACAACACTGCTTACCTCAGACACTCACCTATCCTTCACGATCACTTTTCAAATTTATGCATAATTCAGCCATCTTGCAGTCAGTCTGGCAATGATGCAGCAAGAGGGACATGCTAACTGGGAGAGGGGAAAGCTGTACACCACATCTCAGCTGCACTGTCTGCAACCTGAGAGTAATTGACTGGGTGATTGAGTGCACAGTGATACATCTTGTCAATCTATTATTCTGCCAGGTTCTTCTCAACAAGCACAGATACACAAACATGGAAACACAGTTGCAATCAATTCATTGCAATATACAATCGGAGTTTTCACAACATGGAAAAAGACCCTTCAGCCCATCATTAAATGTCTATCTATTCTAATCCCATTTTCCAACATTTGGCTTTGTATTGTTCTTAAATGTCTTGAGGATTCCCACCCGAACTAACCTTTTAGGCAGTGAATTCCATGCGCCCAAGGTCTTCTAAATGAAACAAATTTTCTTCCTAACCCGTCTTTCTCCTAGTCTGTATACCCTCATAACTTTGTACACCTCAATTAGGTAGTGCCTCAGTCTTCTCTGCTGTAGGCTGTACTGATAAACCTGATGATAAAGAAAATGAATCTTGAAAGCGTTTGCTTTGATCTTAATTGGTTCTCTGTATGCTCAGAGCTGCTAGGCTAACCTGTACAGTGTTCTGTATCCTGGTTATTTAGACCACGTCAGAGGTATTATTTCAGACGGTCTTTTGTTTTAGAAGCTCCTCCAAGATGTCATTTAGATTTCTAGATCATTTCCTCTCTAACATTCTAATGAGTATGTGATGACAGTGTGCCTCCTCTCAAACGCTGATGAAAAAGAGATAGACTTTAGCAGGAGAGTCAGGATTCTGCATTCCAAAGCATGTGCCACAGCCTCAGTTTCTAGATGGGGGCAAGCAATCATGCATTTTCATTCTGTATTGGCATTTGTTCCAATCCATCACTAGTGTAAGAAACAGAGCACAGGTTTCTAAGAGGCACTGAACTGAAAACGCAAAATGTCAAATATGCCACATCAAAAACATATTGTGGGGGTTGCACAGGTCTTACAAATATAATCAAAGCCATCCCATCAACACTGACCTTAGCTTTCACTAAATACTGCATGTTGATCAGTAATTGGCAAAAAGAAGGCGTCATTACAAACTTATGTTTTTAATTAAAAGAAAATAATTTCCGGACATTTCAAAAAAAAGTTGTGTTCATGTTCATCTCTGCATTCTTTGCTATAAAGGCAACCAAACAGTGACAGAGAGCACTTAATGTATTCCCACTCTAGTTTGGGCCACCAGCAATCAAGAATGTAACAGTTACCTTCAATTATTCCTCCTCATTCCTGAAAGTCTCTTCCCATCAAACTTCCTGCTTAAGGTGTGACTTTAACCAGAGCCGCAAGCCTGTGTCTATCCAGACTCCACAGCAGCAAGCTTTAGCTCGAGGCTGCTACAGGACCCTGAACATGTTTCCCGACCAAAGAATGTTCTTGTTTTAAATGAAAGATCAACCTAATCCAAACTTTTTGTGCCCAGCTGTCAGACTGAAGCAACCTGGTGTCTCCAGGAATTAGGGATTAATTTCTGCTGTCAGCAAGCTCCAAATAAAATTCACACTACGAGTAAAATTTTTTTTAGGAATTCTTTGTACAACACACCAAGGATATGAAGGATGTTGTGTCAATGCAAGTCCCTACCTTTGTCTTAACGATAGCTTGCATTAATGTAGTACTTACTGCACAGTAAAATGATCCATAGTTCTTATAGGAACTCTTATTATGAAGCAAAATAGCTTAGGTCACTGAAGAGCTAGGTTTTAAGAAGCCATTTCAAAGAAAAGAAGAATAAAAAAAAGCTAGAATGAGAGAGAGAAACAAACACAAACAGAAATTGCTAGACAAACTCAGTAGATCTGCCAGCAACTCTGAAGAGAAAACAGAGTTCATGTTTCGAGTCCCATGACCCTTCATCAGAACATGTTCTTCAGGGTTTTGCAGAAGGGCCACTAGTCTTGAAACATGTAACCTTGTTTTCTCTCCACATATGCTGCCAGAGCTGCTGAGTTTCTCCAGCAATTTTGGTCAGCCTTTGTTTAATCTCCAGCACCTGTAATCCTTGTTTTGTTTTAGAGAGAGAGAGAGATTTAGGGAGAGAATTCCAGAGCTGAGAGCTTTGACCAATGAAGTCATGGTGACCAATTAAAAAAACTATGATGTGCAGGAAGCTAGAATTGGATGACCAGAGGAAGTTTGGACAGTAGTGGGGCTAGAGGCAGTAGCAGTGCTGGGGAAGTCTATAATTATTTCGATCAACCTGGCCAGACATGGAGCAGGCAGGACTTGAGCTCAAGACAACAAAATGTGAGGCTGGATGAACACAGCAGGCCAAGCGGCATCTCAGGAGCACAAAAGCTGATGTTTCGGGCCTAGACCCTTCATCAGAGAGGGGGATGGGGTGAGGGTTCTGGAATAAATAGGGAGAGAGGGGGAGGCGGACCGAAGATGGAGAGAAAAGAAGATAGGTGGAGAGAGTATAGGTGGGGAGGTAGGGAGGAGATAGGTCAGTCCAGGGAAGACGGACAGGTCAAGGAGGTGGGATGAGGTTAGTAGGTAGATGGGGGTGCGGCTTGGGGTGGGAGGAAGGGATGGGTGAGAGGAAGAACAGGTTAGGGAGGCAGAGACAGGTTGGACTGGTTTTGGGATGCAGTGGGTGGAGGGGAAGAGCTGGGCTGGTTGTGTGGTGCAGTGGGGGGAGGGGACGAACTGGGCTGGTTTAGGGATGCAGTTGGGGAAGGGGAGATTTTGAAACTGGTGAAGTCCACATTGATACCATTAGGCTGCAGGGTTCCCAGGCGGAATATGAGTTGCTGTTCCTGCAACCTTCGGGTGGCATCATTGTGGCACTGCAGGAGGCCCATGATGGACATGTCATCTAAAGAATGGGAGGGGGAGTGGAAATGGTTGGCAACTGGGAGGTGCAGTAGTTTGTTGCAAACTGAGCGGAGGTGTTCTGCAAAGCGGTCTCCAAGCCTCCGCTTGGTTTCCCCAACGTAGAGGAAGCCACACCAGGTACAGTGGATGCAGTATACCACATTGGCAGATGTGCAGGTGAACCTTTACTTAATGTGGAATGTCATCTTGGGGCCTGGGATAGGGGTGAGGGGGGAGGTGTGGGGGCAAGTGTAGCATTTCCTGCGGTTGCAGGGGAAGGTGCCGGGTATGGTGGGGTTGGAGGGCAGTGTGGAGCAAACAAGGGAGTCATGGAGAGAGTGGTCTCTCCGGAAAGCAGACAGGGGTGGGGATGGAAAAATGTCTTGGGTGGTGGTGTCGGATTGTAGATGGCAGAAGGGTCGGAGGATGATGCGTTGTATCCGGAGGTTGGTGGGGTGGTGTGTGAGAATGAGGGGGATCCTCTTAGGGCGGTTGTGGCGGGGGCGGGGTGTGAGGGACATGTTGCGGGAAATACGGGAGACGCGGTCGAGGGCGTTCTCGATCACTGTGGGGGGAATGTTGCGGTCCTGGAAGAACTTGGACATCTGGGATATGCGGGAGTGGAATGTCTTATCGTGGGAGCAGATGCGGCGGAGGCGGAGGAATTGGGAATAGGGGATGGAATTTTTGCAGGAGGGTGGGTGGGAGGAGGTGTATTCTAGGTAGCTGTGGGAGTTGGTGGGCTTGAAATGGACATCAGTTACAAGCTGGTTGCCTGAGATGGAGACTGAGAGGTCCAGGAAGGTGAGGGATGTGCTGGAGATGGCCCAGGTGAACTGAAGGTTGGGGTGGAAGGTGTTGGTGAAGTGGATGAACTGTTCGAGCTCCTCTGGGGAGCAAGAGGCGGCGCCGATACAGTCATCAATGTACCGGAGGAAGAGGTGGGATTTGGGGCCTGTGTAGGTGCGGAAGAGGGACTGTTCCACGTAACCTACAAAGAGGCAGGCATAGCTAGGGCCCATGTGGGTGCCCATGGCCACCCCCTTAGTCTGTAGGAAGTGGGAGGAGTCAAAAGAGAAGTTGTTGAGGGTGAGGACGAGTTCGGCTAGGCGGATGAGGGTGTCGGTGGAGGGGGACTGGTCGGGCCTGCGGGACAGGAAGAAGCGGAGGGCCTTAAGGCCATCTGCATGCGGAATGCAGGTGTATCGGGACTGGACGTCCATGGTGAAGATGAGGTGTTGGGGGCCAGGGAATTGGAAGTCCTGGAGGAGGTGGAGGGCGTGGGTGGTGTCACGGACGTAGGTAGGGAGTTCCTGGACCAAAGGGGAGAAGATGGAGTCCAAATAGGTGGAGATGAGTTCGGTGGGGCAGGAGCAGGCTGAGACGATTGGTCGACCAGGGCAGGCAGGTTTGTGGATTTTGGGAAGGAGATAGAAACGGGCCGTGCGGGGTTGGGGAACAATGAGGTTGGAGGCTGTTGTTGGGAGGTCCCCTGAGCTGATGAGGTCATGAATGGTGTTGGAGATGATGGTTTGGTGCTCGGGTGTGGGGTCATGATCGAGGGGGCGGTAGGAGGTGGTGTCGGAGAGTTGGCGTCTGGCCTCGGTGATTTAGAGGTCAGTGCGCCATACTACCACTGCGCCACCCTTGTCTGCGGGTTAGATGGTGAGGTTGGGGTTGGAGCGGAGGGAGCGGAGGGCTGCCCGTTCTGCGGGGGAGAGGTTGGAGTGGGTGAGAGGGGTGGAGAGGTTGAGGCAGTTAATGTCTCAACGGCAGTTGGAGATGAAGAGGTTGAGGGAGGGTAGGAGGCCTGGGGGTGGTGTCCAGAAGGAGGACTTGTGTTGGAAGCGGGTGAAGGGGTCAGTGGAGGGAGGGTTAGACTCCCGGTTGAAGAAGTAGGCGTGGAGGCGAAGACGGCGGAACAACTGCTCTATATCCAACCGTGACTGGTATTCGTTGATGTGTGGTTGTAGGGGGACAAAGGTGAGCCCCTTACTAAGAACTGACCGTTCGTCCTCAATCAGTGGGAGGTCTGGGGGATGGTGAAGATGCGGCAGGGTTCAGTGTGGCTGGACTTGAGCTCAGGCCTTCTGGCCCAGAGGCATGGACACTACAAGAATCTTAATCAGTTTATCTGAAAGACAGTTCCCCTGAGAGTTTAGCACAACCACAGTACTGTGCTGGGAATGTCAGCCTAGATTTATATGATTATGTCACAGAGGTAGATTTTGAACCCACCACTTCGTGTCTTGGAGGCGAATGTGCTGCCCACTGAACCAGGCTTAAAATGTCAATGGGAGGCCTGTACAATTGACTGTTAGATGTGGTTCATTATAAGTCTCTGGATCTCATTGTCAGTTGACTTTAAACAACAGATACTTCACAGTGTTAGAAATGGAAGTCATTCATTGTGACCCAAACAGAACGTACACACACACTCTCTCTCACACACACACACACACACACACACACACAAAGCGCTACGTGTACTTTTCAACCATGTCATTCCTTTTCTATGCCTGCTTGATTCAACCTTAATCCTGCATTATTTAACAATTAAATTGTATGAGGTTCTGTTCAGCAAAGAAAAAGCGAAAATACCAATTGTCAGGAATGCAACCAGTGTACAGACTGACCTGATTGATTTTATTATCACATGTACCAAAATATGGTGAAAAGCTTTGTTTGTGAGCAGTACAGGCAGATCACAGCAAGCAAAGGATGTACAGATCAAGAAGACTTACAGGCAGAGATAATGGGAACTGCAGATGCTGGAGAATTCCAAGACAACAAAATGTGAGGCTGGATGAACACAGCAGGCCAAGCAGCATCTCAGGAGCACAAAAGCTGACGTTTCGGGCCTAGACCCTTCATCAGAGAGGGGGATGGGGGGAGGGAACTGGAATAAATAGGGAGAGAGGGGGAGGCGGACCGAAGATGGAGAGTAAAGAAGATAGGTGGAGAGAGTGTAGGTGGGGAGGTAGGGAGGGGATAGGTCAGTCCAGGGAAGACGGACAGGTCAAGGAGGTGAGATGAGGTTAGTAGGTAGCTGGGGGTGCGGCTTGGGGTGGGAGGAAGGGATGGGTGAGAGGAAGAACCGGTTAGGGAGGCAGAGACAGGTTGGACTGGTTTTGGGATGCAGTGGGTGGGGGGGAAGAGCTGGGCTGGTTGTGTGGTGCAGTGGGGGGAGGGGACGAACTGGGCTGGTTTAGGGATGCAGTAGGAGAAGGGGAGATTTTGAAACTGGTGAAGTCCACATTGATACCATATGGCTGCAGGGTTCCCAGGCGGAATATGAGTTGCTGTTCCTGCAACCTTCGGGTGGCATCATTGTGGCTTACAGGCATACAGGTTACATTGCAGGTTACATTATTTGAGGCTAGAGTCCATTCAACACTTCACACTAATTTTAAGTTGTATAAGATAATGGTTCTGAAAGAGAATAAAAATTACATTAGCTCCACTAAGTCTGATGATGCCATGTAAACTCTGGGTGGGGCTGCTGAGTTCTATCTGAGTATCCATATGGAGCCAATGTATGCTTTCCCACTCTTGAGTGTCCTGGTAATTAAGCCTCGCTAGTAATGTAAACAGAACTTATTGCTATTGTTGGGCTGAAGGGCCTGTTTCCACACTGTAGGGAATCTAACCTCAACTAATCTAACCTATTGAGCAATAAACTTAGACAAGTGCCTCTTCCATTCTGACTCACCAGTGAGTGAGTCTGAGATGAGGTATCAACAAAGGAAGATTGGGTTCATGAACTATATTAACCACCCCCAGCATGGGTCCGCATACTGGCGAATACCACAACATACAGAGTGTAGATGTTTTCTGATCAACCTGTTCAGTGATGTTCTTACTCATCTCTGGAGCAAGTCATACTTGAGCCCAGTCCTCTTGGTTCAGAGGCAGGAACACTACCACTGTGCCACAAGAACACCCCATTTACACAGAGTGCCAGTTGCAACCAAATTACTGACAACAGGTAATCTAACAACGTTACACATAGTTTATTAAACAGACAAAATAAGTGGATACCCTAGTTATCCATCACATGGAAATGCTTGATGGTCTTCAGTTTATTGGCAAATGAAGAGAAGACTGATGTAAAGGAATTCTTTGTGAGACAGAACCACTTTTGCTCTCAAAAAAACTATTTAAGTCAATGAGAAATATCCAGAAATAGACAGTAAGTATTTTATCAGAAAGAACAAAAGCCAGTCCCGGTTGGAGTCAGATGTGTAATTCTTAAAAAGAAAGGAATCATATCTCTGTCAAAACATCAAAATTCCAAAATCCGATGAAAGGCAACCAGCGATTAACTGCAGTCAGCAAAGCTATTCGTAATTTGGGTGAACGTAGTATTTTTTCACATGGACTTGTTGGATGTGAAGAAAAGCAGGAAAATTAATAATTATAATGTGCTCACAAATAACGGGCACGTTAATTCTCAGCTCAACTGTGTGGATGATATGTCAGTGTTTTACCCCCGAATGAATACCTGTGGATATTTCTTTTTCCTGACTATTCTAACACTTCTGTGCTCATGTTCAAAAGTTATAAAGGAAAAGCTCAGCAAAAAGCAGCACAAGGGACTGGGCCCTGCATCAGCTAGTAAAGAATAAATATGAATGTGTTTTAGATTCTTGCACCATTCAACATGTGTGACTTGGGACAGTGGATCTCAAGAATATGACGATCATGGAGTGCATCAAATGACATGCAGTAACCAAGTACGAGGCTGTCTTTTGGGAAAAGGAAAATTAGATAACAATTTGGACATTCAACTGTATTCCAAAGACACCACTCCACACTCTCCTCCAGCCCCACCACCCGTGGCACTTTTCCCTGCAACCGCAGGAAGTGCTACACCTGCCCCTACACCCCGCCCCTCACGCACATCCCAGTCCCCAAGAAGACTTTCCACATCAAGCAGATATTCACCTGCACATCTGCTAATGTGGTATACTGTATCCACTGTTCCAGATGTGGCCTCCTTTACATCAGGAAAACCAAACAGAGACTTGGGGATTGCTTTGCAAAACACCTACGCTCGGTCGCACTAAACAACTGCACCTCCCAGGCGCGAACCATTTTAACTCCCCCTCCCTTTCCTTAGACAACATGTCCATCCTGGGCCTCCTGCAGTGCCACAAAAATGCCACCTGAAGGTTGCAGGAACAGCATCTCATATTTTCCTTGGGAACCCTGCAGCGCCAATGGTATCAATGTGAACCTCACACCTTCAAAATCTCCCCTCCTCCACTGCATCCCAAAACCAATCCAGCTTGTCCTTGCCTCCCTAACCTGTCCTTCCACCCACATATCCCCTCCTCCCACCTCAAGCCCCACATCATCTCCTAACTTCCAACCTCATCCTGCCTCCTTGACCTGTCTAACCTGCCTGGACTGACCTATCCCCTCCCTAACTCCCCACCTACACTCACCTCTACTGGTTCCACCCCCGCCTCTTTGACCTGTCTGTCTCCTTTCCACCTACCTTCTCCTCTATCCAACTTCTATCCACCTCCCCCTCTCTCCCTAGTTTTTTCAGAATCCCCTTCCCCTCCCCCATTTCTGAAGAAGGGTCCAGGCCCGAAACATCAGCTTTCCTGCTCCTCTGATCCTGCTTGGCCTGTTGTGTTCATCCAGCTGTACACCTTGTTATTCCAAAGACACCTGTAGTTATCACCCAGATAGCCACCTCCAAATGTAAAATAGCTAAACATTAATGAACAGGGTGACACAGAAAATCATGCATGCTTCAATATTCTAACCGCTTGGTTCGCTTCAATGATGTTGGTAATAAAACTGAAAACCTGCATATCAATTGAATTGCAAAGCCCTTAAATCTAATCCCTCGCTGCAGAGGCTACCTTGAACTACCAAAACTAAAATTCTTCATTGCTTCATTTCGAGCCTAGGTGTTTTGCAAAGCAGTCCCCAAGTCTCTGTTTGGGTTTCCCTGATGTAGAGGAGGCCACATCTGGAACAGTGCAATGAATGGGTTCCTCACATCATATTAGTTGGACAACTATCAAGTATCCTGACAAGTTTTCTCATGCAGTTTAGGAGATACAGGTGGCTACCTGGACATTCTGTAATGTCTCCAGCTCTTGCAAAATTTAATATTCTTTACAACAAAAAAAAGATATTTGTTGCTGACTCACTGAGCAGAACTTACTTACTTTATGCAGTCACAAAAGTCAGGGTGATTGACATAACGTTTGGAAATAGAAGAAAGACAGAAGTGCATCAAAATATTGATTGCTTAGCCCTTTCTGAGGGTGATATGACCAGGATTCAGTAAAGTTACTGATACACTTAAAGGCACGAAATTGTTGAGACTGGCAATATGCACCAATTGGCTTGAATCGAGAAAAGTGTCACACTAGATTGTTGCGCATCTCAAAGCGGGGAGTGAATTACATGTACTAACTGCATGCTTTGATATTCCAATCGAACACACAAGAAATCAAACCAGAAAATGTTGGGAACGCTCAGCAGTCCTGGCAATGTCAGCAGAGAAGAAGATAAGACTTGATAGGCTGGAATTTGAACCTCTGCCTGGTTGCAAATGGAGTGGATAGTTTTGGAAATAGTGACATCTGGGAGAGTTTCAATATCCCAGCTCCACCTCACCCCTCAGGGCATTACCCAAAGATGGTGCATCAGGAGGCATCAAGACCACCCAACTGCACATGATAAGTTTGTTAAAGCTCACATAAACCAAAGGAATCCAATTGATTTCTTTTTTCCTTCACATTATCTGTGTTGCATTTCATTTGCTAATCGCATATTCAATAATAACATGACGTTTTGGCAGACTCAAGGAAAGTTCATAGGGAAAAAAATAACTTTTTTTTAACTTCCACTCCTTGCATTGCATGAAAAAGTCATATTGTTTATTGTTTTAACCAGACATCCCACTACAATGTTGATGTTCTGCAAATGTGAGATGATAATATCGCAAGTTACTTCCCTGTACCATTTTTATTACAAATGAAAGGAGCATTTACCATTGAGTTATAATAAGTTAGATCACAAAAAGACATTTTTCTTTCCTCTGCAAAAGTGTGGTATAACAGATCTATTCCGTAAGCAATGATATATGTCTGGAGGGTCATAAACAGTTTTACAATTTTTTCCAGGAATATCATCAGTCAATAATTGGTCCCTCATCTTGGACTGGGAAAATCAAACGTTATGATGTACGATAAATCTTTCAAGATCCATGAAGCTAACTTATCTTGAAGCCACGGATTATTGCAGCAGGAGCTAACGCAAAATTGCAGCACTTTTAAAAATTTTGCTGAGAGATTATAAGTGTAGCAACCTTGGTTACCGGCCAATTATTAATTCTTTAAACTCTGGAATGAGTGATCAGCATTTTAACAATCTCCAGTGGTGATGTGTTTAACACATGTTTTAGTTTAAATTTAACTGCAGAAAGGTTAGAATATTTGTCTGAACTGCCGCATATCTTAAAAACATATAAAAGGAGATTATCAGTTTCCTTGCTGCCAAATCTTGGTTCTGTTCATATTTCATTGTTTAATGCGTTGAAACTTCTAATCAAGAGATCTTGGGAAGAGGCAATTTGTGTGCACTTTTTTGGCAAATTTTGAGCAATGAGGAATGTTAATCCACAGGAATTGACCACTTTCTCATCGTTGGTATAAAGCTTAGATTGTTACAAGTTTCCCCAACAAGGTACAGACTGAGAAGGGATTCCCTGCTGCATTTTTCATTTTCCAGTTGTCAATGTAGGTTCTCTTCATAACATTGCAATTTACTGCTAATTAGCTCCAGCTTAGTACTGAATGTCCACATTCAGCAAGAAAGTGTGTTGAGATAGTCACATTCTTTTCAGTGAGCACTCTTTTAACCTGGGACTGTACAGTTTCTAGAGAATTCCACCCCAGAGATAGAGTCATAGCCATACAGCACAGAAACATACCCTTCGGTTCAATTAGTCCATGCCAACCATAATCTCAAACTAAATTAGTCCCACCTGCCTGCATTTGGCCTATATCTCTCCAAAACAATTCCTATTTATGTACTTATCCAAATGCCTTTCAAACATTGTAATTGTACCCACAACCACCACTTCCTCCGGAAGTTCATTCCACACACGAACCACTCTCTGTGTAAAAAAAGCCTGCCTCTCGTCTTTTTTAAATCTTTCGCCTCTCACCTTTGTCTGGAAACCCCCACCCTAGGGAAAAGACACCTGCTACTCACCTTATCTATACCACTTATGATTTTATAAAACTCTATAAAGTCCCCCCTCAACCTCTTATACTCAGTGTAAAAGTCCCAGCCTATCCAGCCTTTCCTTATAACTCACTTCCATTCCCAGCAACATCTTGGTAAATCTTTTCTGAACTCTCCATCTAAATAATATCCTTCCTTTAACAGGGTAACCAGAACTGCACACAGTACTCCAGAAGAGGCCTCACCAATGTCCTGTGCAACCTCAACATGATGTCCCAACTCCTATAGTCAAAGGCCTGAGCAATGAAGGCAAGCATGCTAACAGCCTTCTTTACCACCCTGTCTTCACATGACACAAACAAAAATGAATTATGTACCTGAATCCCTAGGTCTCTCTGTTCTACAACACTAACCAGGGCCCTACTTTCAATTGTATAAGTCCTGCCCTTGTTTGTTTTGCCAAAGCACAATGGTAGAAATCACATTTGGGTGTCTCAGAGATCAGATTGCACTGACTCACACACTGCTATGGAATACAATGGGAGACGTTTTCAAGTTTCTCCATTAATGTGAACAGGTGAGATGCTGAGAATAGGTGTTACCCATCATGCAGAATCTAAGCTAGGATTCCCCTGGAGACAGCGATGATGAGGAATGTCTCCATGTTGAGCGCCACCAGATTAGTGGTGGGTTTACTGATTATGTAGATGAGCCTTTGAGGTAATTCGTGATGTCAGTATGAGCTCGGTTGTCATGTGACAGTGTTTAACTGCGAAATCAGAACCAGCACAGTAGGGACCCACAGGCTCTGTATCTTTACTATCATGTAGAGTGTATCGGAAAGCAGAGTTTAACAGTTAATCAGAAATCTGACCTGAGCTTGTACCAAGACCTGAGGAACTCACATGAAATAATAAAGCAGTTGGTGTTTGGAATTGTCCCTCCCAGTGTGTGGTGGAGGCTGGGCCATTGAATATAATCAATGCTGAGATCTTTGATTGCCACGGGAGTCTCAGGTATGAGGGACAAGCAGGAAATCAGAGTTAGTGCCATATCAGATCAGCCATGATCTTATTGACCAGAGATGTAGACTTAAGGGACCAAACCTTCTCCACCCTCCTTTTCTTATGTCCCAATGGTGGTGTACATGAATGCACTAACAGCAACACACTAACAATGGAGTGTAAAGCTATCCAATTATCACAGTGATCTCCCATAAAACAGCTTTCCAGAATAGGCCACAGTTTGGTTGGGTAGCCCAGAGCCAAAATTAGGTACTTCCCTGTCTCATGAGAATATTGTCATATCATCGTTATCAATCACTTTGTTTCTCTGACTAAGTTTGATCATGCCATTTCTCTACCTGCAACCTGATGGAAGTTTTTAGTCGTCAGTTGTCGCCTTATCTAAAATCTGGGACTTTACAATTCTGTCCTACATTAAAACTAAACACTATTAATAATCCATGTGCTGCAATTTATATTAAATTTCAACCAAATTAATACATTTCGAAAAGCAACAATGTAATCCGCAGAAAGGGAATTTGACAGACCAATAGGAATTATTTAAAGTGATAAGTTGAATGATAGTGGAGTACAAGAACACAATCATTCTAGAATAAATGGTTTTCACAGCTTTTACATATTCTTCTGTCGAGGTCAAGAAGTCACCCATATGTCCCAGAGTTGCTTCCATTTCAGCTGCAATTGACAGCATCAGGCAGTGAGCACATTGTAATGTTACACCCTACGTTTTCTATCATAAAGCGTCAGTCATAACCCAGTGGTAACTCTCTCTCTTTCTCCTCTGAGTCAGCCTGACTGAAGGTGATCATCTCAGAGATTAAAGATGTAAACTGGCTGACACATCCACTGCTGTGGGACTGCTGGATTGTTAGACATGTTGATTTTTGAATGACAGCCTTAAACAGAAGCCCTGTCTTTGGCTCACAGGCAGACACCAAAAATCCCATGACACTACTTTGAGAAAGAGCAAGGCAATTCTCCCCAGTGCGATATTTATCCCTCGACTAGCAACAAATGCTAAAACCAATGGTCTATTCATTATCACATACCAGTTTGTGGAACATTGTTATATTCAAAGGGTGTCTGTAACCCCCTGTTACCACATCTGGGGCATATGTCAGGAGCCATGCATGGCAGCTCCACATGGACATTGTTTGTCCTGGTACACATCTGGCCTTTAAAGCTGGCAGAAGGGATGCCATTCTTTTCACAGATATCTGATGACTGGTGAGTTATTCTGGGAATTGGATTTGGTAGGATAAGGCTAGAACCAGACATGAGGGATGCCATAGAGGCGGGTTAGAAAGTTAACAAAGTTCAGCCACAAATCTCTTTTATTAGCACAGTATCTCAATCCTGAGTGATATTTGTGCTGCCAATTAACTAGCATCCGGGAGCTGGTTTAAAATAACCCGACACACGTGCCAGAATTCTGAAGCAGGATTTATTTTCTACTGTCCCAATCCTAAGATGAAAGTGCCCTCTTCTTTAACCATACAGTGACAAACCTCGGCAAAATGGAGAGTCCTGCCCTAGGAATTATAGTAAAGGACTAGGAAAAGGGCCCATTACCCCCAGCTCTGTTGGCCCACACTACTTGCGTAGCGTGTGTTCTCCCCAGTGTCCTAGCCTATATTACTCCCTCAGCCAGTCACACTGGTAAAGAATTACTGGCCTTTATGACAGTGTTTATTGTGAGAGCTCACCATGTGCACATTGGCTATCGTCTTTCCGCTATATCGTAGAGACGACGCAGGGTTATTTAATGACAGCTCTGGACAGCCCAGTGTTCACCACCTAAATTGGTGACAGCCTCACCGACCCAACTTCTGGGAAGACCCCTTTGCGCACTGAGTCCTTAAATAGCAACGGAAATCCAACATCCCAGACCCAGCTTCCACGGAAAACAACTAACTGCTTTAATGCCCCAACCTAGCAGAAATCCTAACCCTGTGAGCCACTGATCAGAGGCCTGGCAGCTCCCCATTGCCAACCGAGTCATCTAGAGTGATAACTGTGGAATGCTTGGGCCTTTACAGAGGGTTATTGTTAGACCCCTGAAGAAGGGTTATTGCTGGCAGGATGGGAGTCACAGGCAAGAGAAGTCAGAGGAAACCCCTCTCACTCTTCACGAAACCGAGACACCTTAAGGGTTTCAGTTAGAATCTAGGAGGAAGGCAGCCCACAAGTCTTCCTGTCCCCAGTTCACACCCTGTCACTCCCACCGCCTCAGAACTCACCTCTGCAGGAAGTGCATTAAATTCTGCTCTATACTTCACACCTACTTAACTGGATGTAAAGCAGCCTCAGTATGTAAAAGGTAGCATATAAATGTGATATCATACACATAGGAAAATATAAGACCCATGGGCGTTATGTCTGAACAGCCTTTAAAACACAAGAACATCTAAGGTATCGATAGATTCACTCTCACTTATTCATTTCCGGTTTTTTTTCTCCCATGAAGACATTAGCAAACAAAAATACATCGGAATAATGCCTAGTAATTTAAGGACAGTTTGTTGCACATTCACTCACATTTGCACAGCTAACTGTTAGCCAGTTTTAATCAGTTAGCAATCACAAAAAATAAGCACTTTTAAGCAATGGTGAAGTTTATACCCACAATCATAAAACCACAAGACCGAAAAGCCATCAACCCACAAGCCTGCTCTGCCCTATATTGGCATCATGGCTGATCCGATAACCCTCAGCTCCATTTTCCTATGATAACAAAGTGTAGAGCTGGATGAACGCAGCTGGCCAAGCAGCATCAGAGGAGCAGGAAAGCTGGTGTTTCGGGTCTGGACCCTTCTTCAGAAATTTCCCCTCACCCTTGATTCCCTGACTAATTGGAAGATTACAACCGTTATTGTGCATTGTATGCCTGGTGGCAATTTACAGCGTTATTTCTTGCTAGGACCTGCAAAAGTACAGTACTTGGCTTTCACACTTATCTTGTTAGCTTCATTAACTGAGCAACTTTCCCCACGAGTAAAGAGAAGCAACGACTTTGTATTAAAGAAAGAACAGACACCTGCATTAAAGCCTTTTTGACGGTGTTTGCTTGCACTCAAATAAATTGGCACGAATGTCATGGTTTTGACAAACTTCCTTCAAATGAGTTCCAAGCAGCATTCACTGAGATCCACATATAAACATTTTCAGAATTAATAACTATGAATAATTTTTACTTCTTTTGACTTTTTCCGACTGAGATTTGGCTCAGCTGGGAGTACACTCATGAGTTTGTCAGAAGCGTAAGGAGGCAATTCCCAAACTGGGATTGTGTGTGAAATCAAGGCTGACACTGCAATGCATTACTGAGAGAATGTTGGTCTGTCAGAGGTGCCATCGTTTGGAGGCTATGCCTCTTGAGAGTGTAAAAGAGCCCATGGTGCAAGAAGGAGGGCAATGCAGTTACCTTTAGTGTCCATGCAAATAGTTATCCCTCAAACAACATCTCAAATTGAGTGATTAATATCACATGGTTTACTGGAGCTTGCTGAGTGCAAATAGACCACCATTTTACCTATATTGCGAGACTACGCTTCAAAAGTATTGGCCACAAAGTATATTGAGGAGACTAGAGGCCATTAAAGGTGCTCAATAAAGACAAGATTGTCTAATGATTGCTAGAGAAGGAACTGGTACCCCTCTTTAAGCCAACTCCATAAGATTCAGACAAATGTCCTCAGGATCAGCCATGATAAATCCAACACTGTGTCTGGATGGCCAACGTGCATCTCTCCCCGATCTCCTCAACTCCCAAATGGCCAAGGCTACGGGAACGGCAAGGAAGGTGCTACAAAGATGCTCTGACGCTCTTTTTCGAGCACAGCAATATTAATATTCATCACTGGGAGGAGCTTCCTACAAAACGTTAATATTCGCTGCAACATGTCCATCAGGGTGTTTCATGCTTTGAGTGCTAACACCTTAATGATGAGACAGAGCAGCAACAGAGAATTTCAAGAAAAGGAAACCATTCCAGCTCTTTGGATCCCAGAACCACATGTAACATCCGCCAAATGGGCTCAAACCTCTGGGTCAGGAGGTGACCTGCTGAGTCACATGAACCCTCAGAGCAGAAACTCATAGCCCTGAGTAGATGCCTTCCTTGGATACAAGGAAAACTCCTGTCAGTGATAACTTCTGCCTAAATTTTCAATACATGGTTGCAGCTCTTTCAACAAAAGTGCAACGTAGGAAGATTACCCCTTACAAGTAAAAATTTGACATAATTCTTGTGAGTATAATGACTGCCACATTTTTTTATGATTATATTGTGTGGTTGGCTCCCTCACATAAAAGAGGAAGAAATGATCTCTATATTTCTACCATCTTGGCATATCTTGTTTCTGTACAACTGCTGGTGGCAAAATCCTAGTTCACTTTGTTGGGAAGGCAAAAAAAATACTCTTGGCTATGAAGCGATTAGCAATTTATACAGCAGTACAGAACTGATGGAATACGCAATGAAATAGCTGAATTATGTGTTCTTCTTAACATTGATTTCCTGCTACTGCTCACATTGCCATACAACTTAAGGTGGATTAAATGTTAAGTGCAGGTTACTTTAAAAGCCACACTTCATTTGAAGTATAAAGCATAAATTTTCCATGTGTTGTTCAGTTGTTGTGAACTGATCGATTATGTGAACTGAGAAGCAATAACGCCAAATGTGATCTTTATGTGAAGAGAAAAAAACACTTTAAGTAAGATTTCAATGATCTAGGCATTAAATTGAGTAGAATGATACTTCAACCTCCTGGAGTGTGTGAAGGAGATGTCAGCACAAACAAGTTCCTGGATCAGAACAGCTAGATTAATTTGCTGCTATTTCTACCTGTCGGCATGTCCCATTGTCCCATTGTACCTGGAATGTCATGCCCCCATTGTTCACTGTTACAAACGGCCTTTTCATCTCCCCACTTCACCAATCTTTGGCACACTGCCACCCTTCTTCCATGCGTGCACACAATGGAGAAAGTGGGTGTTGAATATGTTGTAGGGAATTCTTGAACATCGATGACCATGAGGTGCTGCTTGGCTGGGGGCATCAGTTTGCACATATGGCGTCACAATTCAAACACGACCTGGCCCCCAGAGTCAATTGTGAATACATACACACAAATATACATTCATATGTCATCTCTATATACAATATGTGGGGCATGCTTTTTGTCTCTGTTGTGCTGCAGACTTTTTGGTTTGCAAGATGAAATACTTTACAAAAGCTGTTTGTAAATTGTTGCAGCACTCGACATGGACCAAAGCCAGTCTGAGCTCTCAGGCCGCTGAGAATGCATTCCTTCAGGCCCGAGATAAGTCCTGTTCCCATGGCAGTTATTATCAACAGTGTAAAACTATTTATTACAGCTTTATCCTGGAAGTGAGAAATATTGGGAGAATTTACATGTATAATGAAAATGCCTTCACAGGATTACCCTCCCTCACATTAAGGGAATCGTTTATAGGCCATCTCTTTGAGTTAATTATGGTCGTAAAATCCTTCAAGTGACCAAAACCCTAAAGGGAAAAGCAATTTAATTAACTACTAATCTGTCATTGCCCTTTGAGGTCATGTCCATCACTGCCTGAGAGTTTACCCTTTTCCATCCGCTACACTTTGTGTGGTCACACTATACTGTCTGTTACCCTCTACGTAAACATTCTCTCCATTGATCACTCACTGTATGATCATTTTCTCTTATCCATCATCCTCCATATAATTTTTTACAATCCTTCACCTTTTGGATAATCAATCCTTGTACCTGATTATTGTCAATGTCTTTTTGAACTTAGCAGTTTTGACCTCCAATTGCAGTCATCAAATGGTTAATGAAGCAGTTTGCTGATCCTGTGGAATATCAATGTTGCAAACAGCTGCACAAATGTGGCTTGGTAAAATAATACTCCTGAGTGTTAGATAAAAGCTAAGCAAATGTTTCTACATTAAACATTTCAGATTAGTTACCCTCCCCTGCATTTTTACTCATAACCCTTGGAAAACTCCAGGCATACTTGTGGGGAATAATTTCTTCAGTCACTACAATGGACTGAAGCATTAGATTTCTCCAGTGTGGTTAATTTCTGGATCAGAAATGGACAGAAGATCAGTGATGGAGATATTATGTGACAATGTATGATGTCAACTAACATTAAATATATATTCTCTTCTTGAAAAATCTGTTTGGAAATTCTTTTCCCAAATAACTATTGCTTTGATCTAAACCCTTTCACATAACATTGTCAGGTCGTTTATCCAAGACATTATCACATTTGAGGTAACATGAGCAGCCCTTATTGATATCGCTAGAAAGAAATCAATGAAAATGTTCGAAACACTGATCAATACATACTGGAATACTAAATGACAAGATGTTGCGATATGGCAGCTGAGATCAAGAGTTAGCCATTGATCTGTCATGTCCCCTAGTCACCATGTGAATGTCCTGTCAAGAAACTTGGGGGAAGGTGATGGCCTAGTGATATTATCACTAGACTATTAATCCAGGAGCTCAATTAATGTTCTGGCAAATGGGTTTGAATCCCACCATGTCAGATGGTGGAATTTGAATGTATTAAAAATTTAGAAATAAGAGTCTAATGATGAACATGAGTCCATTGCCAATTGTTTAAAAAAATCCCTCCTGGTTCACTAATGTTCTTTCCTTCTTTAGGGAAGGAATCTGTCATCCTTACCTGGTCTGGCCTACACATGACTCCAGACCCACAGCAATGTGGTTGACTTTTAATTTCCCTCTACAGCAATAAATGCTGGTCTAGACAGTGACACCTACACCTAGTGAGCGAATGAAAAGAATCTTCACTGTGATAATGCCTGTAACCTGAGATGTGAAGGTCTCACACACCATCTTACACCAGATCATTTCAAGCATGATTGTCCGCTGGTACACTGTTGTAAACTAGTAGCTTAGTACAAGCCCAGACACTTATATGCCTGAAAACTATTATTTGTATCTAATTGTGAATTGTGATAAATGTACATTTGGATTTCCCAATACCATGATAACTACACTCTGTTTCTTATGTTATGGCAGACAACATACCCATTGCCACATCAGATAAAACAACTGATCAGAGGCAACTTGGCACCAGGCATGACCTTATAATTGATGGGGCAAGTTTAAGTGGACAGCCTTCTCCTATTCATATTTCTCATGTTCTGGTGTTTCACTTTCTTAGTTTACAGGGATATGCTGTAAATGCCAAATATAATTGGCCATTTCTGATTATCTTAAATGATTGCCTGTCATTTATAACCCATGAAGCATCAGCCACAAGATTGGAAAGGCACATTGTCCTGATTGGGAATGTCAAGTTCCCTTTCCAGAAGAACATTTGGGCTTTTCTTTACGATAAGTTTTCTAGCACAGCAAATGAATGACCAGATTTATTAAAATTAATTTCACATTGGGAATTAAACTCATGGCACCTAGTTTTGTGAATTATTACCATAACTACCCAACTGATTCCATCCCTGCCTTTATCTGAACTGGCTAATTTCAGCTTGTAGGGTAAAGTCGTTAGGCACAGACCCCATAGATTAGCTAAAACACAAATGACCAGGTTTCACACTCCTGCTAATGTGTGGACAGGATAAGGCTGGTCTCCTTTGCCCACATGGTTGCATAGTGCACCGATGCTCAAGATGAATAATGGCCCTATGGGCATGGCATCTAAATGTACCTAGTACTTGTATAACACCCATGAATAGAAAAGCAACATTCATGACTTCAAAATGTCCCAAAGCACTTTTACCAAGAATGAGATAAGTTTGAAATGTAGTCTTTCTTGTCATGTGAGAGTGACAGCAACCGGGTTTGCACACAAGCTTCTAGAAACAGTATTGCATTCATGACAAAATAATCCTTGTTAATTGAACGATAACTATTGTCCAAAACATCAAGAGGATTCTGTTACTCTTCTTCATTGGAGTACCATGAGATCTTTTATCTCCACCTGAGAGGGCAGAAGTTGCCTCAGTTTAGTCAAAAGAAAGCATCTCCAATAGTGCAGCGATCCATCAATCCAGCACAGACTATCAATCTAGAAATCTGCACTCAAGACTTGGGGTGGAATTTGGTGAACTCCTCATGATGTGTTATTGGCATGTGGTGGTGTATGTGGCAGTGTAGAAAATTTTATCAGTGGAAGTGTTGCAGATCTTGCCCACACTCTGCCTCTACAAGCACTGCTCAATTGAGGTCCTTAAATAGGCAATTAATGGCCATGTGTTGGCCTCACCCTGGCTTCACTGATATTCGCCCATCAGCAAGTGAAGAACTCACCATGTGGAGATCAAACATGGTCAGGGTGTATTTTGGACTTCTAGAGTGTGTTCCATGTTCAGTGACTGATCAAGGGACCCAGCAGAGAGAAGGGCAGGCTGTCTGAGAGACATCTGTCTGCTTTTGCTGCCAACCCCTGCCCTACGTCCTTTCCCCTTGACCTTCATTTCAGAATACCCCCTCTCTCGACTTGTGGGCTGGGTACCTCATTCATCGTGGGTCGCACTTGGGTGCATTATCAGTAACAGACACATCTCTCCGATGGCACCATTGAGCAATGAGGAGCTGCCAGCCTTTGATTGCAATCAGGATTTCTAGCCTCAAGATCCACAATCCCAAAGAAGAGTTGCCTCAGCCATGTGCTTGATCTGCCCTTAATTCAATTGACCTTCCTGAGGGGAATTCATACAACACAGAAGAGGGCCTTTGACTCATTGAGTCTGTGCCAAGTCTATGTGAGCGTCTTCCAGCCAGTCGTAGAAACATTGGAAATAAGAGGAGGTATAGGTAATTCATCCTTCAAGCTGTTCAACCATTTGACATGATCGTGGCTGATCACCCAACTCAGTCCCCTGTTCCCACTATTTCCCCATATTCTTCGATTCCTTTAGCCCCAAGAACTGTATCTATCACTTTGAAAACATTCAATGTTTTGATGTCAACTGCTTTCTGTGGCAGAAAATTCCATAGGCTCACCACTGTCTGGGTCAAGAAGTTTCTTCTCATCTCAGTCTGAAATAGCCTACTCTGTATCTGTAAACTGTGACCCCTGGCTGTAGACTGCCAGGCCGTCAGGAACTTCCTTTCTGTGTTATCCTGTCTAGTCACATTAGAATTTCATAGGTTTCCATGAAATGCCCTGTCCTTTTGCTGAATTCCACAGAATATAGTTCTAACAGATCTAGCCTCTCCCCATACATCAGTCCTGCCATCCCAAGAATCAAGTCAAGACCCCTGTTTCCTCCATTAAATACCACACTTTGAATGGGACTTGAACCCATAACTTTCTGATGTGAGGCCGGAATGCCGTCAACTTAACCGTGGCTGACACTAATAATGTGAGGAGTGGGGGCAAGAGGGGAAAATCTAGAATTTGTTTGGTTTGACTTGAATTTGGTGACCTTTAATGAAATGGCATTGAGCACAACACATTCCAAATACAGTCCACTGAAGATGAAGACAGTGTGCATTGCAGGAAGCTCACACAAGGCTAAGTCCACAATCCCACGCCCCCAGTGAAGAGGTTGAACTTGAAGGGAGTGTGTGTCAGGTATGAATGTACAACACTTGTTAAGAGCAGGATAATAAAATTAACTCCAGTTTTGCTGGCCCTCATTTTAAAAAAAATACAGGAAGCATTAAGCTGTTGAAAAAGAATTTTGGGGAAGGCATTTGACTTTACCTGGTAGAACGCGGAATCCTGTTTATGTTATCAGCATATCCCAGAAAGGAGCCAGAGATGAACAATTTACAGGCTGCCATACCGTTGACCATCACTGGCAATGTGCAGGGCATGGTAAACACAGGGCAATGGAGACAAGGCAGGGGTGGCTGGGCTTGGGTGACTGACTCTTCAGAGGATGGGTGAGTCTTGATGGACTGAATGGCCTCTGTCTGCTCTGCAGGGATTCAATGATTCTGTGTACATCCACGTCTTCCAGGAGACTGCAGGTTTCAGCAATAGGGTCCAGGATAGGGCAGAGATGAGTGTCCATTACTGGGGCTGGGGCTCATTTTGTTCAGGTCCACGAGGGTATCATTGTGGCCAGTCCAGTGCAGGTCCCAGTCCAGGACCAGCACTGGGGGCTTGTGATTTCTGTCCCTGACCTTTGTCAACAACAACCGACCATGAGAGATGGAGCTTCCCAAGCATTGGTGCTCAGTCACATCCACAATGGTGACCTTGTGTTGGGTGTTGGAGCAGCAAATGGTCAGGAAGATGGATATAGCCACTGCTACTATTGATGTGGCTGATGCTCCTCCTTTGGTGGCCCATGAAGGTGGAGCCACAGAAGAAGCTGCCCACCTACTCTGAAGGCTAACAGTTGGGAAATGGTCTTCAAAGCGCTGAAGCTTAACCTCCAAACCAAAGAAAGCACCAAAGAAAGTCCATACATCTCAGCCCACCTGTTCCATTATGTTTCCCACACAGTCAGGAGGATCTGCCAAGCTCTAGTAGGATTCCTATCACTACATTAATTTTGGATATCTGGTAAGCCTAGACAAGAGTTTGATTCCTTTACAACTCTATGACTCTATGTATCAAGCACTGACACCCAACCCCTGAATTGTTTACACTGAGCCACAGGGAGAAGGAACAGTCTTAAATGATCTGCTATTCCTGCTAATGAATAGTACGGGCAGCAGAGCCCTAACAAAAGCAAGCTGTGGCACATGTTGGAATCAGAAATGAAATCCAAAGGTACAGGAACCCTTAGCAGACCTGAGACCATCCGTGCAGAGAGAAACCAAGCTCTCATTTCCAATGTGTTGACAGGTGAAACATGAAACATTAACTCTGTTCCTCACCCTACGGATACTCCATCTGCAGAGATCCGCCCCATGGTTCTGTTTTGAGTGAGAAATAGTAAAAGATGAAGGTGACCAATAAGTAAACTTAATTAAAAGATCCAATACATTTCAAATGAGGAAGTCACAGGGAAATGTAATGAAAAGCTAATATTTAATACTGGCATGGTCTATTGAAATGTCAGGGAGGTAGCAGCAATTAATATACAGGATGAACTTCTCTGTGGTTGGGATTTCTAATCATACCATGACAGATTCTGAAATTGAATTTAACCTCATAATTTATGAGTTGCAGAAATAAAAAATAAAGCAGCTGGTGCATGAAGTGTCAGCTGTGAAGCAGTAGATAGCATTTCTGCCTCTGAATCCTGGTTTGTGAGTTCAACATCTCCCCAGAGAACTGATCACAAGACTCTGGGACTAGGACTTCAGAGCAGGAATGAGGGAAGTGCATAAATGGTTGGAGGCATTATCTTTTCTCGAGGGAAGTAATCCAAGGATTCATCCACACTTTTTGCTGGATTTTCAAAACTAAGTGGCATGGATGGGCCGAAGGGCCTCGTCTGTAGTGTAATACTCTTACTCTGACTATATTGTAGGGCAGCAGGAGCTTCCATTGGTGTCCCAGCTCATTCAATGCTAGTAAAAGAATATATTATCTGGTTATTCCTTGGTCATTACTTCATTGCTGTTTCCTGTTAGAAACGCAGAATCATAGAAAATGGGAGCAGTAGTCAGCCATTCAGCCCTTCAAGCCTGTTCTACCATTCAATAAGATCACGACTGATCATGTACTCAGTACCCTGTTCCTACTTTCTTCCCATACCATTTGAACTCTTTGGTCCTAACAGAACCAGATCTATCTCCTTCAGGAACAGCAACTCATATTCCACCTGGGAACCCTGCAGCCATATGGTATCAATGTGGACTTCACCAGTTTCAAAATCTCCCCTTCCCCTACTGCATCCCTAAACCAGCCCAGTTCGTCCCCTCCCCCCACTGCACCACACAACCAGCCCAGCTCTTCCCCCCCACCCACTGCATCCCAAAACCAGTCCAACCTGTCTCTGCCTCCCTAACCGGTTCTTCCTCTCACCCATCCCTTCCTCCCACCCCAAGCCGCACCCCCAGCTACCTACTAACCTCATCCCACCTCCTTGACCTGTCCGTCTTCCCTGGACTGACCTATCCCCTCCCTACCTCCCCACCTATACTCTCTCCACCTATCTTCTTTACTCTCCATCTTCGGTCCGCCTCCCCCTCTCTCCCTATTTATTCCAGTTCCCTCTCCCCATCCCCCTCTCTGATGAAAGTCTAGGCCCGAAACGTCAGCTTTTGTGCTCCTGAGATGCTGCTTGGCCTGCTGTGTTCATCCAGCCTCACATTTTGTTATCTTAGCGTTTTGCCATCAACTGCTTTCTGTGGCAGAGAATTCCACAGGCTCATAACTGTCTGGGTGAAGAAATTTCTCCTCATCTCAGTCCTGAATGGCCTACCCAGTTTTCTGAGGTGTGTCCCCTGGTTTTGGACTCCCTCGTCATCAATAACATAATTCCTATCTTTATCCTGTCTAGTTCTGTTAGAATTTATAAGTTTCTGTCAGATCCCACGCCCCCTTCCACCCAGTCTTCTAAGCTCCTATTAAGTGATCCTAACTGATCCCATCTCTCTTCATATGTCAGTCCTGCTATTCCAGGAATCACGCTGTGATAAACCATTGTTGCACTCTAACCGTAGCCAGAACACCCTACCTTCGATAAGGAAATCAAAACTGCACAAAACAACCCATGTGTGGTCTCACTAAGGCCCTGTACAATTGCAGCAAGATGTCCATGCTCCTCCCCATTTGAATCTTCTCATTATGAAGGCCAGCATACTATTTGCCTACTTGACCATCTGATGCACCTGCATACTGCATAATTTACCTGTTATTGCCACCAAAGTGGATGACCTCACACTTATCTACATTGTACTTCATCTGCCTTTGCATTTTCCCACTAACTCAATGTGTCCAATTCACATTGAAGCATCTCTGCATCCTCCTCACATTCAGCCTCGCACACAGCTATGTGTTGTCTGCAACCCTGGAGATATTACATCTACTTCCCTCATCTAAATCATTAATATCAGTTTGTTTGCAAATTGGCTCCTGCATTTTCCCACGTGAACTCAGTAACTACCGTTGAAAAATACTGTGTTCATTATAAAGGGCTTTGAGACATCCTGGCAACACAATGGCAATACAAAGACAAATTCTATCTTTCTTTATACCCTATACAGCTGATTGTTGGGCATCATGGCTAGATACTTCCTATCCTTTTCACTGTTGGTATGTCAACTCCTGGAAAAGACAGGAAGAAGGTAACACAAAGCCTTGAACCACGTGGAAATAAGAATTCCTTTGTGGGTATGTGAGCGCTAGAGGTCCTACCATGTCTCCTCACCCATGACTCAGGTTGATCCCGTTATGACTGAAAATCTTAGAACCCTACAGTGTGGAAGTAGGCCTTTCACCCTCCAAAGAACGTCCCTCCCTTACCCACACCCCTCCACAACCCTGCATTTCCCATGGCTAATCACCTAATCTGCACAGCTTTGGACTGTGGGTGGAAACCAGACCACGCAGAGGAAACCCACACAGACACAGGAAGAATGTGCAGATTCCACACTGTTGGCCAGAGGTGGAATCAAACTCGGATCCCTGGTATAGGGAGGCAGCACTGGGCCACGGTGCCGCTGAGTTACTCTGTTGAATGAATAATAGCTTTAAGTAAAAAGGGCATTACATCACCTGCTGAACAAAGGGTGGGCTACATGTGCAGTCATAAGACATAAGAGAATAAGACATAGGAGTGGAAGTAAGGCCATTCGGCCCATCAAGTCCACTCTGCCATTTAAATCATGGCTGATGGGCATTTCAACACCACTTCACTGCACTCTCCCCGTAGCCCTTGATTCCTTTTGAGATCAAGAATTTGTCAATCTCTACCTTGAAGGCATCCAAAGTCCCAGCCTTCACTGCACTCTGCAGCAATGAATTCCACAAGCCCACCACTCTCTGGCTGAAGAAATGTCATCTCATGCCAATGCTGTCCACATCCTGAGCACAAAGGAGAAGAATCTGTGAGATATGATTGTTCTAATTTGACAAAAACATACTTGGATCCTAAAAGATTGCCCAGTTTTCTATGTTAGATATCACACTGGCATTACAAGAATGGCTTCACCAGTGAAGCCATTTCATTTCAGATTGATATAATTCCAGATTCTAGCTGTCAGTATTCTTTAATTTGCCAGTTTTCCTGTCCGGTCCCTGTGGGGCTGGTATATGATTTTTATTCCTAGCAAACTCACTCTACTTTGAGCTTATTAACTGACCACAAACTGCAGTGTAAGTGCTAAATGATCAACCCTCTTGGGATTCTGGTGGATTCATCAAAACTGTATTAAAAAAAACACCAGCAAAGTCATGCAGAGAAAAACAGGAATCAGCTTCTGGCCAAATAAAATTGTTTTGATTTTCATTAGCAGATCTCAAATAAGATTGATGACAATTGTGTGGTTTTTTTTAGTTGTTTCAAGAGCGTTGACCCTTTTATTTAAAAATAAGGAACAGTGTTTCGTTGTCTTCATGCAAGAACATATTGACAAAGCATTTTGGAACTTCAAAATGCTTTAGATGGCATGATGCAATATGGGCAACTGCATGCCTCAAGTTGGCAAATATAAACTGCCCATCATTGAACCCATCTAATTTTCAATTCAGTACAAATGACAATCAGGTGGGTAACATAATAATCTCTCCCCTCGGAGTAACGCCCAAACAGTGCAGATGAAAGAAGACTGCCAATGTTTCAGTTGAAGTTCTTTCTTTTTTAAACCATTTTTAACTAGTCGATGAACATGAGGGAACTTAATGTATGTAAAAGAAGTTGGTGACTGAGTTGACTCCAGAATCATTATATAAAGATCTATTTAGTGAACAGAGTCTACGAGTAGATTGCTGGGAATGAAAAATGTTTACTCAGGAATGTTGAAAGAAAAGCATTTTCAAAAAGCATGACAACAAGAAATATGATCCAAGGATATAAGTGTGTGTCATAGGAGATTTCTAATAATTTATAGAGGGTTAAGAGTTTGAAGATGGAAAGTCTACCCATGCCTGCTCTCTTATTGAAGAATGAGAGTATCAGGCACCTGACTGAAATAGCCAGCAATATTTTTCATCAGTTTACATGCAGGTGATTTAATTTCTCTTCAAAGTTTTGAATCATCAACTATGCTGTAGTGGTGCAATGGTAATGTCCCTACCCCTGGAACTGGACGCTCACGTTCAAGACCCACCTGCTTCAGAAGTGTATATTAATATCACTGAGCAGGTTGATTAGGAAAAATGGGCTGTTTCTTTAAAAAAAAACAGCTTGAGAGGTGTGGCTCTGTTGTGGTGTAGTGGTAGTATCTCTACCCCCGGACCAGGTTCCAGTCCCACTTGCTCTAGCAGTACATGATAACACCTCTGAACAGGTTGATTAGAAAATAGATTAATGCTTTAAAAAAAGAGATGGACTAACAGGGCCTTCTGTGGTGCAATGGTAGTGTTCCCTACTCCTGGATTGAGAAGCCTGCATTCAAATCCCATCTGATCTGGAGATGTGTAATAACATGTCCAATCAGGCTGATGCAAACAATTCATTATTTTTTAAAAAAATCATCACCCAAATGCAGCAGCATCTTGTATGTAATGTGAAAATTAGTCATATGTACGACAACAAAGAGGAAAAGAATCCCCAGTTCCAGTCCTCAGTGAGCTAGTTGTTTAAGTCTGTGCTGCCCACAGTGAAGCTGAAGCAGCCCATGTTGTGATATGAGAAAACTATTCACCTGTTGGCAATTATTCCCCAAATGTAGTACATCTGTTTATTAGCCTGCATGCTACTTATATATACACTCAATGCTGTCAACGTTGGGAAAATTGTAGGTGTGTGCTTTACGGCCAAAGGCATTATAACGAGGTCCCTCACAGCAAACAAGACATGAACACAGTCAAAACTAGCAAACTTCTTTACATGGGCTGCAAGAAATGGGATTCATGTATTTCAATTGGTTCCTCTTTGTCTTCTTTTTCTCTCTTCCTCACTCGCCCTCTGTCTCTGTTTTTTTCTCCTTTTCCAGCCTGTCAAGCAATGGATTTGGCAGGTAATTATCTGAGAGACAGTAATGAAATGTTTTCATTTCCTGGGACAACCATGTCTTCTTGAATTACCCCCACAGTCTGAAAACATAAGAAATTGAGATCCTCAGGAGATCATGACCTCCCACAGAAGGGAAGGTATTCTATTGTGGTATTTTTTCAGGAACCTATTGCTGGGACCTTGTGGTATTTATCACCTTCACCAGTACATGTTACTGAATAAGGATTATTTGAAGTAATTTATTGCTACCAATCTTCCTGTGTCTTTGCTTTGTCTAGAGCCTTTCTGTGATTAGTGGTAGAGGATACACCAGTGTAGATTATCTACAGAAGTGGCTCTGTTCTTGAATGACATGGAGATACAACTATGTTTGATTAGGCGTAACTACGACAAGCCAAGGGAACTGATGCAGATACCTCTGCTCTCTCTGAAAACTAGAATAGAACTCCCTTGCCTCCACCCACAGATTTTGTGTGACATGAGAATAAATGAAGTCAATGTAACGTCAAATTAATCCCTTCACAGCTATTAACTTTTACAACATGTTTAATTTTGAAGTTACTATTCCCTTCCAGCTGTTCTCCACGTGTCAGAATTCCTAACTGGATACATGCTAAACCAGGATCTTTAATTTTGAATAAAATTGATGCAGAGTTGAAGAGGAAATGTTAATGTCACGTCTAAGTTAAATTGGATAAAATTGGAAAGTCTATTGAGGCATTCTGCCATCAACCCGAACCATAGTTTATTGACTCGTCTGTTGATTATCGAATCAAATAGAATAGAAATTTACTGTCACATGTACTTTTATCAGAAAAATACAGAAACGTTTTATAAGTGACCACACCATGGCACCAATATTACTGACAGGAATCACACATAAAAATAAAAAATGTATAATTAAGACAAAGGTAATCACGGTTCAGCTTCTGGGCTTGGAGAAAGCCGATTAATGAACAATGGAGATGCAGCAGGGACAAGTCCACCATTCTGGAGTGAGAATGCCGTGCTGTGACATTCCTGGGCGGGGGACTCAATTACAACAGGTCATGAGTTCAAAGTGAGAGGAGGAAAGTTTAAGGGAGATATGCATGGAAAGTTCTTTACGCAGAGGGTGGTGGGTGCCTGGAACGTGCTGCCAGCGGAGGTGGTAAACGCAGACACGATAGTGTCTTTTAAGATGTATCTGAACAGGTACATGGATAGGCAGGGAGCAAAGGGATACAGACACTTAGAAAATAGATGACAGGTTTTAGACAGAGGATCTTGATTGGGGCAGGCTTGGAGGGCCGAAAGGCCTCTTCCTGTGCTGTAATTTTCTTTGTTCTTTGTTCTTTGGGGTGAGTCTGCCACTGGAATACAGATCCAGAAGCCTCCGTCGAAGAAGCGCGCTATGCTAGGCCAAAACTGCCAAATCGGGCCACTGGAGCTGGAGAAGCCACCTGGTCCCCATTCCACGTTCTTCCAGACACTGCTGCTGATCCACCGTCTGTCCCTTTTGACAACACTTGCACTCTTTCAGGTGTCCGGGCCTAGCAGCGGGCCTGAAGCCTCAGCGGTCCTGTGAGTCCAGGCTGGAGGAGTCAGCCCAGGGCCTGTTCCTCGCTCGATACGGACAGGATGGGATAGAGCCATATCTGACTCATCCTATCATTCCTGCACCTACCTTTGCCACCAATTTAGCAAAGCAGTGGATAACCCTTACACTTGTCCTTTGTAGACTAGGTTATCAGATAGATGAAGGTAGAACAAAAAGAGTAAGTTTTTTCCTCATATCAAAATTTGCAAATATATGTCACTTTAGATATATTAAATCACTCAAGGAGACAAAGAAATTTCTATGTTTTTTGCAATTCATGGTTAATGTAATGGAAGGGAAGGAAGATCATGAAAAAAACATCCTGGGTTTCTGTTTGGATGATTCTTTAATGATAGGTAGTTTTAGCGGAGGTGAGTGAAGTAGGTAACGAGGACTGCAATGGTTCAAGAAGGCAGCTTACCACCACCTTCTTAAGGGCAACTGGAGACAGGCAATTCATGTTGGTCTGCTGGCAAAGCCCACATCCTAAAACAAAAGGTGATTCAAGAGGTGGTTGAGCTACATCCAGTCTAGACCCATGAATGAACTCATGTCTAGACCCAGTGTGTACCCTATATGCTGAAAGTGCACTATTTAATAAAGAGGAGCAAAGGCAGAGCTATATTGGTGGGCAGAGGTGATTGATTTGCTCGGAACAAGGTTATCAATTGTAAAAGCATCAATGAGACTGTACCAGAAGTGTCATAGGTAGAGAGTGTGAGATGAGTTGGATTTTTCTGAGAGCCCGTGGAGGGTCTGGGAGATTCTTTTGCTTAGGCAATAAACAATTGGATTGAAAGAGTGTAGAGCTTAGTCCCATTTTAAGTAGTTTCACATAACATCATTTTGTTAGAATGTCATTAAAGATTTACTACACAGTTAATCATTTTGTATTTGCTTGCCCTTTCATGACATACTTTGGCCAGAAGTATCTGTATCATGGACAAAACATTCAGTGAAAGTCATAGATCAAATTACTGCAGATGCGGGAATCTGTATCGAAAGCAAAAAATGCTGGAAATCACAGCGGGTCAGGCAGCCCTGATGAGCTCTGATGAAGAATTATCTAGACTTGAAACATTAACTTGCTCTCTCTCCACGGATTTTGCCTGACCCACTTGTGATTTTCAGCATTTTTTGTTTTCACTTCAGTGAAAGTCCATTGCTTGAGTGTATTAAAATATAGTCTGGGCTTAAATTGTCATAAAACCACAATGGGCATGCTGTGCATATGTATGGTTACTCATAGAAAATGTTCACAACTGACAATTACTGCACTTACAATAAGTTTGTAAAGGCACATAAATAACAATTAACGACGCATGCCCTTAGAACTTTATCTGCCCAGGTCAATGGAAACTTTAATAATGTACTTTGTCATGCTTGGAACATTCTGTCTGTGTAGACTGTTCGGCTTCTGTGCCTTTAGAGAAGGCATTTATTCACTGTCCAAAGTATCCAAAGCAATCTAGTTGGAGTTGCTTTTCTTTGCTTCATTATTTTACCCTATAACGACTTAGTAAATTCTGTACAATGACTGGCAAACATCCCGAAATGGCTAGGGGTCGTGGACTCCCAAAAGGAAGTGACAAACTGTAATTTTGCCACAACTGTTACTTTCTGCTGAATTCCCAGTATCTGACCTGCTGTTGTAGTCACTGTATTTACAGGGCTGTTTCCATTCAGTTTCTGCTCAATGGTAAATGGCCTGCACTTTCTTGCTTTCTGCCTCCCTCCAGATGGATCATTCACTTAGCACCTCTGGCAGAAGATGGCAGGAAATGTTTCAGCCTTACACTAAGTACACGGATCACATATCATTGAAGACGGTGATGTTTGTGAAGCTCCCTCCAGTTATTTGTTTAATCATCCATCACCATTCATAACTGGATGGGACAGGACTGTGGATTCCTGATCCGGTTCGATGGTTGTCAGATCATTTTACTCTGTTGCATGCTACCTCCACTATGAGGCTTGCATATAATCCTGTGTTGTGGTTTTGTTAGGTTTGCACTTCACTTTTAGGGCCAAACGCTTAGCTAAGGTGAACACATCGTAGATGTAACCAAATCAAATCTGAGACATAAGAATATGCACTAAAGTACTGAAGGGTCTGTCAAACAAGTGGTTTCTGTAACTCAGCTATGCTAGGGTGAATAAAAGTGTGTGTGGCACCGAAAAGATTAATTGACAATTTTGACTGATAAGAGAAAGATTGTGCATGTCACAAGGATTGCAGTTAGATGGATGATTGAGAAATGGCATGTATCTGGTACACTTCAATTTCACCCTTATTCCTAGGGATCTCATGGATGCTTGAGTATCATGTTTTATTAACTTTATAGATGTTAAAAGCTTGATATCAGCTGACTACATCACAGTGTGTAATCTGGAGTGCTAATGATCCATTACATATGACTTAAAGCTAAAACGATATTATGGGGGAACACCAGGGTATTTGTAATCCTCATTTCATAATAACGTCAAGCATCAAGAATTTAAGATGCTGGTTTCATAATCCTGGACAAAGTCAGAAATCACACAACACTAGGTTATAGTCTAACAGGTTTATTTAAACTCACAAGTTTTCAGAGCGCTACTCCCTCATCAGGTGACAAACCTGACGAAGGACCAGCGCTCCAAAAGCTTGTGATTTTAAATAAACCTGTTGGACTATAACCTAGTTAATAAAATGTGAGGCTGGATGAACACAGCAGGCCAAGCAGCATCTCAGGAGCACAAAAGCTGACGTTTCGGGCCTAAACCCTTCATCAGAGAGGGGGATGGGGAGAGGGAACTGGAATAAATAGGGAGAGAGGGGGAGGCAGACCGAAGATGAAGAGAAAAGAAGATAGGTGGAGAGAGTATAGGTGGGGAGGTAGGGAGGGGATAGGTCAGTCCAGGGAAGACGGACAGGTCAAGGAAGTGGGATGAGGTTAGTAGGTAGATGGGGGTGCGGCTTGGGGTGGGAGGAAGGGATGGGTGAGAGGAAGAACCGGTTAGGGAGGCAGAGACAGGTTGGACTGGTTTTGGGATGCAGTGGGTGGGGGGCTGGTTGTGTGGTGCAGTGGGGGAGGGGACAAACTGGGCTGGTCCCTTCCCTTCCTCCCACCCCAAGCCGCACCCCCATCTACCTACTAACCTCATCCCACCTCCTTGACCTGTCCATCTTCCCTGGACTGACCTATCCCCTCCCTACCTCCCCACCTATACTCTCTCCACCTATCTTCTTTTCTCTCCATCTTCGGTCTGCCTCCCCCTCTCTCCCTATTTATTCCAGTTCCCTCTCCCCATCCCCCTCTCTGATGAAGGGTCTAGGCCCGAAACGTCAGCTTTTGTGTTCCTGAGATGCTGCTTGG
The DNA here is from genome assembly GCF_030684315.1 of Stegostoma tigrinum. NCBI lineage: Eukaryota > Metazoa > Chordata > Chondrichthyes > Orectolobiformes > Stegostomatidae > Stegostoma > Stegostoma tigrinum. The sequence continues at coordinate 11,701,460 of NC_081383.1, read as the reverse complement.
CCTGCTGTATTCATCCAGCCTCACATTTTATTATCTTGGAATTCTCCAGCATCTGCAGTTCCCATTATCTCTGGGACTATAACCTAGTGTTGTGTGATTTCTGACTTTGCCCATCCCAGTCCAACACCAGCAACTCCACATCATAATCGTGGGGCAGTCAATAGATTCTCCACACAGCAAATAAGTGTGGGATCTCAGGACACCCGCAATCTTGGAAGAAGGAAAAATAAAATAGGCATATCAAAACACTAGAATTCCCTCTCTAAATGCCATGTCATTCTACCTCTATCTCTCTCTCTCTCCTCCTTTACAATACTCCTAAAAACCCACCTACGTGAACAAGCACCTGTTCTAATATCAGCTTAGTGTCAAATTTAGTCTGATAATTTTCCTCTGAAATGCTTTTTGATATTATGAAGCTGAAAATAAAAGTGCTATCAGTGCAAGTTTTTACTATATTTGGAGTTTTGGGTATTCATGTGAACTGTCATTGAAAATTCTTGGATCATATCTTGCTGATAACAAATAAAGATCATTTTGTTTTGATTGGTACATCCTCCAACATGAGAGTCAACACTATGTAATATGCACTTCAAAATAGTGAGAATAAATAGAACATTTGGAATAAAGTGACTTCTTACTTTATGCTTGCACAGGATTTGGGCATTATTAGCAATTGCTGCCCATCCATAACTGCTCTTGATATGGGTGACTATGAATCAATCACATTGCTTTTTGCTGGCAATCACATATAGGCCAGACTAAAGTAAGAATGGCAGATTTCCTTCCCTCTTGACTTTTAGTTATACCAAATAAACCATTTACAACTCGATGTAACCATCTGAATGAATATCCATTTGCGCAGAGTTTCCAAAATTTGGGTGATGGGTGATGGGTGCCTGGAACTCGCTGCTGGAGGAGGTAGTGAAAGCAGATAGTATAGTGACTTTTAAAGGGCATTTTGACAAACATATGAATAGGATGGGAATAGAGGGATATGGTCCCCGGAAGGGAAGGGGTATTAGCTGTGATGGGCAGCGTGTCCATGCTGGCTTGGAGGGCTGAAGGGCCTATTCCTGTACTATAATTTTCGTTGTTCTTTGTTCTTTTAAAGACACCTCAGCTGTTAACTTTAGCGTGTTGTACCCTGACATTCATTGCTTGCATTGGATGCTGTGAATATCAAAGTAACATGTTCTAGAGCAATTTCCTCAGAAACAATCTGAAGACATCAGCTGACGTATTGAAGAAAGCTGCTGAATATTGCTTCAGCTCTAGGCTTAGAATCAGTAAAATAATTGTTCTGATTTAAAGGAGCAGAGAAAGGAATCTGAATCTTTTGTTTTGGCTCTTTCAAGATCTAGTGGGCATTTTGGAATACTTCTCTTTGCAAGGCCGAGCAAGACTTTTTGCTGTGTTGTACCAAACTCCCTTTACTTTGCTAAGAGTAAATGAAGAGAGAATGATCCAGGTTTTCCTATTACTGTTCGAGCAGATTCAATGGTCAGGAATCCCCATTTAATTGTCAGCGATTTTTCCAATCAGAGCTCTGAGTCCACCCTGTACTGAATGTGTGGATCAAAGAAAACCAGGGAGAGATCTACCCAACAAAGTTTTGGGGGCCAAGGCAGATCCTTTATTTTCCAGCACCGGCTGTTGCATTTCAGAAGTTAAATCATTTCAAGTTCCCAAGCTATTTTTGGCAATGGGGAGAGGGAACTGGAATAAATAGGGAGAGAGGGGGAGGCGGACCGAAGATGGAGAGTAAAGAAGGTAGGTGGAGAGAGTATAGGTGGGGAGGTAGGGAGGGGATAGGTCAGTCCAGGGAAGACGGACAGGTCAAGGAGGTGGGATGAGGTTAGTAGGTAGCTGGGGGTGCGGCTTGGGGTGGGAGGAAGGGATGGGTGAGAGGAAGAACCGGTTAGGGAGGCAGAGACAGGTTGGACTGGTTTTGGGATGCAGTGGGTGGGGGGGAAGAGCTGGGCTGATTGTGTGGTGCAGTGGGGGGAGGGGACGAACTGGGCTGGTTTAAGGATGCAGTAGGGGAAGAGGAGATTTTGAAACTGGTGAAGACTGAGAGGTCCAGGAAGGTGAGGGATGTGCTGGAGATGGCCCAGGTGAACTGAAGGTTGGGGTGGAAGGTGTTGGTGAAGTGGATGAACCTCTCAGTCTCCATCTCAGGCAACCAGCTCGTAACTGATGTCCATTTCAAGCCCACCGACTCCCACAGCTACCTAGAATACACCTCCTCCCACCCACCCTCCTGCAAAAATTCCATCCCCTATTCCCAATTCCTCCGCCTCCGCCGCATCTGCTCCCACGATAAGACATTCCACTCCCGCACATCCCAGATGTCCAAGTTCTTTAAGGACCGCAACTTTCCCCCCACAGTGATCGAGAACGCCCTTGACCGCGTCTCCCGTATTTCCCGCAACACATCCCTCACACCCCGCCCCCGCCACAACCGCCCTAAGAGGATCCCCCTCGTTCTCACACACCACCCTACCAACCTCCGGATACAACGCATCATCCTCCGACACTTCCGCCATTTACAATCCGACCCCACCACTCAAGACATTTTTCCATCCCCTCCCCTGTCTGCTTTCCGGAGAGACCACTCTCTCCGTGACTCCCTTGTTCGCTCCACACTGCCCTCCAACCCCACCATACCCGGCACCTTCCCCTGCAACCGCAGGAAATGCTACACTTGTCCCCACACCTCCTCCCTCACCCCTATCCCAGGCCCCAAGATGACATTCCACATTAAGCAGAGGTTCACCTGCACATCTGCCAATGTGGTATACTGCATCCACTGTACCCAGTGTGGCTTCCTCTACATTGGGGAAACCAAGCGGAGGCTTGGGGACCGCTTTGCAGAACACCTCCGCTCAGTTCGCAACAAACAACTGCACCTCCCAGTCGCAAACCATTTCCACTCCCCCTCCCATTCTCTAGATGACATGTCCATCATGGGCCTCCTGCACTGCCACAATGATGCCACCCGAAGGTTGCAGGAACAGCAACTCATATTCTGCCTGGGAACCCTGCAGCCATATGGTATCAATGTGGACTTCACCAGTTTCAAAATCTCCCCTTCCCCTACTGCATCCCTAAACCAGCCCAGTTCATCCCCTCCCCCCACTGCACCACACAATCAGCCCAGCTCTTCCCCCCCACCCACTGCATCTCAAAACAAGTCCAACCTGTCTCTGCCTCCCTAACCGGTTCTTCCTCTCACCCATCCCTTCCTCCCACCCCAAGCCGCACCCCCAGCTACCTACTAACCTCATCCCACCTCCTTGACCTGTCCGTCTTCCCTGGACTGACCTATCCCCTCCCTACCTCCCCACCTATACTCTCTCCACCTATCTTCTTTACTCTCCATCTTTGGTCCGCCTCCCCCTCTCTCCCTATTTATTCCAGTTCCCTCTCCCCATCCCCCTCTCTGAGGAAGGTTCTAGGCCCGAAACGTCAGCTTTTGTGCTCCTGAGATGCTGCCTGGCCTGCTGTGTTCATCCAGCCTCACATTTTATTATCTTGGAATTCTCCAGCATCTGCAGTTCCCATTATCTCTGATACTATTTTTGGCAATGACAGGTTTTTGAGGGACAGGTTAGCCGGTCAGTAGTTAGTGTGTGTTAGTTGGTTGAAACTGAAGGGTGCCAGTTGGGTGGTGGGCGGTGTGTGTGATCCTATTAGGGTTTGGGGCCAAGTTAGTGTAGGTTTTTAATCCCCTAACATTTCCTGGATAACTCCTAAGATTAAGTGAGATGGAACCCTTTGAATTTTCCATTTTTGAATGACTCTGTCAAGAAGATCCAGGGTCAGGGGAATTGCCCAATTCCTGGAAAAGGAAATAATTAAAAGAAATTGAAAAGGGAAATATTTACAGCTTAGTGTGAAGGAACAACGAAGTGGGCCCAATTGAAGAATTCTTTCAAAGAACCAGCAGCAAGCACAATGGGCTGAATGGTCTCTTTCTGCAGTGTAAGATTCAGTGGTTTGCCCTTCATCATTTTCCACCTCACCTGGTTGTGGATATCGAGTGCAAAAAAGATGAAGGCTGAGCTAATACACACCGTCACCTTGACAGGCAGAAGACTGTAGCTTTTAAAGGACTTATTAACTCTGGCAGCTGAGTTGCCACTGATGTAATGGAAGTTTCACATTGGATGTATTGATCTAAGATGTTTTATTTATGCATGTTCCTCTCAAGTAGACTGCGAGTCAGAAACTGAGAAGATCTCAATGGCTGAACAGGGTACGTCAGCGCCGTCAGATTTGGTCCAATGAGTGGTCACCATGGGCCAGTTGGAGTGCTTGCTCCAGTACGTGTGGTGGGGGAGCATCCTTCCGGACCAGGCAGTGTTTGAGGTATGTGGTGAGAACCTTAGCCTCCCGAGTGCAAAGTTCTCAATGTTGCACTGGGCTTAATTGGCACTGATTCAGGCTGATATTCAACCTATTCCAGGTTGCTTTGCAGAGCTCCAGTTGTGCACTTCCATCGTGAGAAAACTACTGGTGTTTTTACACAGCAGAGTCCACCAATGGAAGAAATTGTGTAATGCAATAACTTGAAGCCAAGTGAGAAAATGGACATGGATGTTTAACCAATAATAATGAAGTTTAAGTCAACGTGTTGCAACATTTCCGATATTTTATTAACAGGTGTCATAGTAGGAATAAACACATCTGTGGTCATTGTGAGCTTGATATCAGCTCCAGACTCTTCCACCAGCAACCTACTGCAGCCAAGAATTTCAGAGCCTACACAGCAACGAGGGAAAATGTAGCAATGCAATAATAATAATAATAGTTATTCAATTGCTTGTCAGCTATTTTACTCCTCTGTATCATCTTACTCAATGAAATAACAAGTTTTCAGGTGTTTCAGTTCCTGAGATCCTAAAAACTGCTTATTAAAGTAGAAAAGAAACAGGTTTACAGAATCACGTTTTGAATTGCTTGCCATGCAAGAGAGAAGTAGAGCGCAGGTTTCTTAAATGGAGCCCAAAGTTTAAACATTTGAGGCAGTCGAGCCCAGATGTTATTGAAGAGGGAGTGCACAGTTTCTACCAGTGTTCTTGCTGCCTGTAGAGAGAGGTGGGCACCATGGAGTGCTTTATGTCCACCTCCAACACCTTCCCTCCCTGAACCACCCCCCTCACTTTTTTTCAACATCAGCATTGCATTTAACGGGCTTTGCTTGTTATTACATAATGGGGCACACAGGTGTTTTCCCAGCAATGGAAAAATATACATGATAAAGTCTATTCACAACAGTGTCTTAAAAAAGGCAGAAAGGATGCTTAAATAAATTTAAAAACTAACCAGGCTAGTTGATGCCGTTAACAGGCATTGTGTGTAAACATTCAGTTGGATGTACAAAGTGTTTATACTGATGTGGTTAATAGTGTATAAAAAGATTAGTTAGTGTGCCGTCTTGTGGTGTGGTAAACAAAGCACATAAAAGAAGTGGGGGCTCCCTAGCCCTGGGCCAAGAAGCCTGGGTCCCACCTGCTCCAGGGGTATGTAATAAAATCTCTGAACAGGTTAACTGGAAAAATAGAATCCCTACAATGTGGAAACAGGCCCTCCAGCCCACATCAATCCTTGCAGCATCCCACCCAGACCCCTCCCCCTATAACCCACACATCCCTGAACACTACAGGCAATTTAGCATGGCCAATCCACCTATGCTTCATACCTTTGGACTGTGGGAGGAAACCAGAGCACCCAGAAGAAACCCACATAGACATGAGGTGACGTGCAAACTGCACACAGACAGTCACCTGACGCTGGAATTGAACCCAGGTCCACTTGCAATGTGAAGCAGCAGTGCTAACCATTGAGTCACCATGCCATGAGGCAGATAGAACCAGGTGTCATTGAAGAAGGAGAACATGGTGCCCATCAATGCTCTCAGTGCCTTTAGAGAGAGGTAAGCACCACAGGGGATGGAGTGCCTTATTTGCCCCTCCAACTCCATTTTGATTTAGTCCAGTCCTTCTCTTCCTACCTCACCCCTCATTTTTTTTTCTTATTTTCAGTTTTGCCCTCAACAGGCTTTGCTTGTTAATGTACGATTGGGCACACGGGAGTTTTCCTGGTGGTGGAAAAAGATACATAATAAAGTTTATTCACAATTTCCTTTTGCCTCATAGAACATAAAAATATAAATAACCACAGGTGATTGGGGAGAAAAGAAAATAAAGGTCACTATTTGACGCTGGGAAAAAAAAGGCAAAACAAAAAAGCAGACTTAGAGGGTCATCTTGTGACGCAGCGATAGTGTCCCTGCCCCTGAACCAAGAGACTTGGATTCAAGTCCCACCTGCTCCAGAGGTGTGTAATAATATCTCCTACAAGTTGGTTAGAAAAATAGGTTAAACAAAAAAACAGTTTGAGGGAGCCTGTGTTGTTTTGAGATGGAAATTCAAGCAGTCACATCAGAAAACATTATATGGTCTGCATCCACAATGTTTTGCGGGAAAGGATTCTGTATTTTATCCACATACTCTCTGTATCAAACCATGCCCTGATTTCACTCCAAAGGCCTTCCTCAGATCCTGAGATTGCGCCCCATTGTTCTGGATTCTCCCAACACAGAAAATATCTTCTCTGAATGTTTCCTAATGAATCCTTTTATCGTTTTAAATTACATCAACCCTCAACCTTCAATATTCAAGAAAGTTGTCTCTGGATTAACAGAAGCAGATTGGACATAAGGAAGTTATTTGGACTCTATTCTCCAATTGAATTTATTTTTCTTTTCTGGGCATCCTTTCACATCCATGTTCTTAAATCCCTCCATTGCCTTACCTTTCCCTATTTTAGTTATCTCCTCCAGCCCTGAGATATCAGAGTTTTGGCCTCTTGAGCATCCCTGGTTTTAATCACTTCATCATTGGTGGACACGGCTTCAACTGCCCAGTTCTGGGTTACAGTTACCATAGCCCTTTACTTAACGACCCTACTTTCCTCATCTGAGATGCAGTTTTGCATTAATCATGTTGAGATATTGATAAGGTCCTCAGTTTGTTTGTTTTTTGCATTGGCAGGTACTTGAACACAGAGGATTGCCCAGGGGATCAGAGGCAATACAAAGTGTGTAATGTTCTGGTGAGTATGCTTCATATGGAACCTTTGCAGTACTGAATGCTCCTCACACTTTTCAAAAGGACACCACCTGATTTACTGTAGTTATCCAACATCCATCAAACCCAGTAACATATTCTACCTCCAACTCTATCCCAGCCTAACTGCTAAAGCCCTCACCAATATCTTTGCCACCCTCACTCTCAATAATTCCATTACTGTTCTAGCTTTAACTGTCTGGAACCTTTCGCTTATCGAAGACTCTACTGTTTTTATTCGAGGCTGCACTAAGTCCCATTCTTTTACAATTTCACCATTGCCCTATATTGTTTTCCAGTCTGTTAACTTTACAAGCTTAAAATTCCCATCTTCCTGTTTACATCCCTCTCTGAATTCACCCTTTGATATCCCAGAAACATCCTTCAATAACCATCCATGTTGAAATAGGAACTGAAAGTGCCTGCACATCTCAAAGTGCTGGCATCATCTGTGGGGAGAGACACAGTCAACATTTCAGGACAGTGATCTTTCACAGTTGGCGGTACAGTAGGTTATCACAAAATCTCAGAGTGGTTGTAGTGCAAAAGAAGACCATTTGGCCCTCTTGTGCTTGTGCCAGTTCTATTATCCAGTGACAACCTCCTGCCTCCTCCCATATTCCTGCACAAATAAAGTCATCCAGTGCCTCAGCTGAGCCTGCCTCCACCACATTTCTAGGCAGAGCAGCCCATACCCTAACATCACACTGTGTGCAAAAGGTCTTTCATCATCCTTGTTTGGTCATAGATTATAGTTTAGATTCCCTACAGTGTGGAAACAGGCCCCTTGGCCCAACAAGTCCACACTGCCCCTTGAAGCATCCCACCCAGGCCCATCCTCCTAAAACCCACACACCCCTGAACACTACGGGAAATTTAGCATGGCCAATCCACCTAACCTGCACATCTTTGGACTGTGGGAGGAAACTGGAGCACCCGGAGGAAACCCACGCAGACTCAGGGAGAATGTGCAGACACCACACAGACAGCTGCCTAAGGCTGGAATTGAAGCCAGGTCTCTAGCACTGTGAGGCTGCAGTGCTAACCACTGAGCCACCGTGCCGCCCTTTATAAGCATCACTTTATAAGCAGGAGGTGAATGGGATAAGGACAGGATGAAAGACTGTGACAGGGTAGAAGACAAAACAAAATGGATGACAGAGAGGGAGGTGAAGGCCTAGTAGTGTTATTGCTGGACTATTAATCCAGAGACCCAGGTAATGTTCTGGGGACCCAGGTTCAAATTTTAGGTCAATAAAAATCTGAAGTTAGGAGTCTAATGATGACCATGAATCCAGTGCCGATTGTTCGAAAAACGCATGTGGTTCACTAATGCCCTTTAAGGAAGAAAAGAGCCATCCTTATCTGCTCTGGCCTGCATGTGACCACAGACCCACAGTAATGTGGTTGCCATTTAACTGCTGTCTGGGCAATTAGAGATGGGCATTAAATGCTGGCCTAGCCAGCGATGCCCACATCCTGTGAATGAGTAAATGAAGAAAAAGAGGAGTTAGTCTTCCAGGGCCAGAGGGAATGGTGTTGAGGCAGGGCAAGAAACAAATGATGTTCTCCAAAAGCTTGTGATTTCAAGTAAACCTGTTGGACTATAACCTAGTGTCATGTGACTCTAACTTTATCGACTCCAGTCCAACACCAGCACCTCCACATCATATCCTTAATATCAATCTCTTCAACCATGCATTTGGTCACGCTTCGTCATATATCCCTCAATGGTTCAAGATCAGTTTGGGTTTTTGATTGTGCCTCTGTGAGTGGCTGTGGGCTAGTTTCCTGCATAAAACACGAGCTGTTTTTATTGTGTGGCTGTATGTCCACGTTCCAGTTCTAAATAATCAAAACAGTAATTTGACAATTCTCACAGGACTGTCCTCCAGGATCTGTTGATTTCCGAAAGATGCAATGTTCACTCTACAACAACAAGCCAATCCAGGGCAATTTGATGAACCACCAGTGGCTACCATTCTATGGGGGTAAGTACAGAACATTTTCACCAGCTACAGCACAGTGGAATCACTGAGATTCACATCATGTGAACCTGGCAAGTAATTCAACAGACCCTGAATCAATTCATCTTGTCTAAGAGAATTAGTAAATCTCCATAATATTCTGCTTCTCAAATGGGGTCTTATTAGATGCTATTGTGGTAATGGGGCTCTTTGATTTTAATCAAAACCTTGTACATCTAATCTAATGTACACTTATTATTGACTTAGCTCCTGTTCAGCAATCTAAAGAGAGAGCTCAGAAGAGCCAGGAGGCCTAAAGAGAGAGCTCAGAAGAGCCAGGAGGAGAAGTTGTTGGCGGATAGGATCAGGGTAAACCCTAAGGCTTTCTATAGGTATTTAAGGAATAAAAGAATGACGAAAGTAAGATTAGGCCCAATCAAGGATAGTAGTGGTAAGTTGTGTGGGGAGTCAAATGAGCTAGGGGAAGCGCGAAATGAATATTTTTCAACAGTATTCACTCTAGAAAATGACAATGTTGTCAAGGAGAATACTGAGATACAGGCTACTAGACTAGGTGGGATTGAGGTTCATAAGGAAGAGATATTAGAAATCCTACAGAGGGTGAAGATAGATAAGTCCCCTGGGCCGGATGGGATTTATCCTCGGATCCTCTGGGAAGCCAGGGAGGAGATTGCCGAGCCTTTGGCATTGATCTTTAACTCATCATTGTCTACAGGAATAGTGCCAGATGACTGGAGGATAGCAAATGTGGTTCCCCTGTTCAAGAAGGGAAGTAGAGACAACCCTGGTAATTATAGACCAGTGAGCCTTATCTCAGCGGTTGGTAAAGTGTTGGAAAAGGTTATAAGGGATAGGATTTATAATCATCTAGAAAAGAATAAATTGATTAGGGACAGTCCGCACGGTTTTGTGAAGGGAAGGTCGTGCCTCACAAACCTTATTGAGTTCTTTGAGAAGGTGACCAAACAGGTAGATGAGAGTAAAACGGTTGATGTGGTGTATATGGATTTCAGCAAGGCGTTTGATAAGGTTCCCCACAATAGGCTATTGCACAAAATGCGGAGGAATGGAATTGTGGGAGATGTAGCAGTTTGGATCGGAAATTGGCTTGCTGAAAGAAGATAGAAGGTGATAGTTGATGGGAAATGTTCATCCTGGAGACCAGTTACTAGTGGTGTACCGCAAGGGTCGGTGTTGGGTCCACTGCTGTTTGTCATTTTTATAAATGACCTGGATGAGGGCGTAGAAGGATGGATTAGTAAATTTGCAGCCGACACTAAGGTCGGTGAAGTTGTGGATAGTGACGAGGGATGCTGTAGGTTGCAGAGAGACATAGATAAGCTGCAGAGCTGGGCTGAGAGGTGGCGAATGGAGTTTAATGCAAACAAGTGTGAGGTGATGCACTTTGGTAGGAGTAACCAGAAGGCAAAGTACAGGGCTAATGGTAAGATTATTAGCAGTGTAGATGAGCAGAGAGATCTCGGTGTCCGTGTACACAGATCCTTGAAAGTTGCCACCCAGGTTGACAGGGCTGTTAAGAAGGCATACAGTGTTTTAGCTTTTATTAATAGAGGGATCGAGTTCCGGAACCAAGAGGTTATGGTGAAGCTATACAAAACTCTGGTGTGGCCGCACTTGGAGTATTGTGTACAGTTCTGGTCACCGCATTACAAGAAGGATGTGGAAGCTTTGGAAAGGGTGCAGAGGAGATTTACTAGGATGTTGCCTGGTATGGAGGGAAGGTCTTATGAGGAAAGGCTGAGGGACTTGAGGCTGTTTTCATTAGAGAGAAGAAGGTTGAGAGGTGACTTAATAGAAACATATAAAATAATCAGAGGATTAGATAGGGTGGATAGGGAGAGCCTTTTTCCTAGGATGGTGACGGCGAGCATGAGGGGGCATAGCTTTAAATTGAGGGGTGAAAGATATAGGACAGATGTCAGAGGTAGTTTCTTTACTCAGAGAGTAGTAAGGGAATGGAACGCTTTGCCTGCAACGGTAGTAAATTCGCCAACTTTAGGTACATTTAAGTCGTCATTGGACAAGCATATGGACGTACATGGAATAGTGTAGGTTAGATGGGCTTCAGATCAGTATGACAGGTCGGCACAACATCGAAGGCCGAAGGGCCTGTTCTGTGCTGTAATGTTCTATGTTCTATGTTCTATCTTTGAATCCGTTAGCTCAGTTGACTGGACAGCTGGTTTGTGATGCCAGCAGTATGGAATCAATTCCTGTGTCACCTGAGGTTGCCAGGTAGGTTCCACCTTGTTAACCTTTCCCCTTGCCTGAGGCACGGGGACCCTCAGATTAACCAATCGCTTCTGTCACTAATGGGAAAGCACTCCTACGATCTGTGAGGGCTACGGGGACTTCACCTTTATATGAATAACAATGATAAAGTCTTTGGAAGGATTGAATGGCCTTGGAAGGAATGCAATGCACATTCAGTAAATTGTTACGAGGATTCCAATGGTTAATTAAACAGAGTGATTGCATAAATTCAACTTTTATTCTCCAGGATGTAAGAAGTTAAGCATGATTGACTAAGGAGTTTGGGATCTTGGAATTAATTGAGAGGGTAGATAGGGAGAATAATTTCTTCATGGTTGTCTAGATCAAGGGAACATGGCCTTAAAACTGGGAGATATTAATGAAAACTGAAACTGGAGTTCTAGAGGTAAGTTGAAAAGGGCATATCTTCATGTAAAGGATAGAAAAAGTGTGGAATTCTAACTTGCAAAAGCAGATCTTAGCTCATTAACCATTTTAAACCTGAGAAATGATAGGCTTTTGCTCAGGGTATTGATGGACATGGAACCAAAATACAAGATATAGATCAACTCTGATATAATTCAAAGGCAAAATAGACTTGAATGGTTGAATGGCTACTCCTGTTCCCACACTCTTGCACAACTAATAATGGTGTAACTGTTGTACACCTAATCTAATGCAAAAGTGATGACTATATGTATCGGTACATATATTGGTTAGAAAGTCCCAATCCTCCTAACAGTCATGGATTAAAATCTTAAATTGTTGCATGGAGTTTTCAGAGAAATGAAGAAACTCACAGAATAACTGGGCCTAGTGACTGTGTACCTTTCACTTACTAAGTAACAGCTGGGTCACTAGGGGCAACAACACACTCCTCAGATAGATCATAAGTGCACCAGTGAAGTTTTCCTCTAGCCATTATCTCTAGCAAGATTGTAAACTCATTAGAAAAGAACACGTTTACAATTTTGCCAGAAATCTGCAGCACAGGAAATCTTCTTACAGACACATTTACGATGTTGTAACATGCAATGACCAGAGGGATTCTGACCCTGTGAGAAGAGCATAACAAACGCAAAAGATAAGCACAGCTCATCTCTCAAGCATTCCATCTCTCATAATGAATTTTGAACTCTGCTTAGGTCCGATTCTCCTACTCTGTTTCCTTATGACCTTAAACTAGTAGCAGAGACACACAAAACTGAAGAGTGGTCCCCAGCAATGTTTGATCAATTGGTTTTAACTATCTCAGTTCCAAAACTCAAAAAATATCATGGAATAATCGTTACTTCGTGTGGGTCATTGATCTGTCTGTTGAACGGGGGATTTTCCTGAGCTTGGTTTAGCACACTGCTGTAGTTACAGAGATTTATGTGAGCGTGAACCCTGAACTGTGTTCTCTTCTTCTTCTGTTTAACAGCTCCTAATCAATGTGACCTCAACTGCCTTGCCAAAGGGAAGAATTTCTACTACATGTTTGGTCGTGTTCTAGATGGGACAAAGTGCAGACCTGACTCATCGGATATGTGCATTAATGGGCAGTGTCTGGTAAGCAATTCTCCAGAAAATAACTTAAACAGAAAACTGGCATAGCAAGCATGTTGAGTGAACAGCTGCGAAGCAGACTGAGACCAGACAGGTTACATCATTGTCAGTGGAGCATCAGCAGTGAAGGCTGCTTGAGATTACAGGAACAGTGCACATTACACTGCCATTCACAACACATGTGATCATTGCCATTTAAAAGTGCCAGTACCGATGATGCACTTTGTGGTCTCTGTACTTGAGCTTGCAAGGTTTTACAGCAAAGAGATGGTAAGAACTGCCAATGCTGGAGTCAGAGGTAACACAATGCTGTCATTTCAGGTTGGGACCCTTCTTCAGAAATGGGGCAGAAATGCTGCCTGACCTGCTGTGTTCCTCCAGCTCCACACTGTGTTATCTCATTATACAGCAAAGAGTCAGATCCTTGTTGAGACATATGTCTTGAGGTTTATTAACAACGCTGTCTATTTACACAGCTACATTATCACTGACTTACACACATCCTATTCGCTAAAACATCACATTAATTCACCCTGTACTCACTGCCTTATTTTGTTTCCTAGTTTGCTGACATTTCCAGCTTAAAATTCCTATTTTATTGCCTGAACCCTTCCGTGGCTTTACCCTTCCATAGCCTAATCTGAATTCACTGATTTTGATGTTACAGTACATTACTTGCACATGGCTGACTGTCATGTTCATTACACAGAGAGAGTGACTGGAGACAAGTTGGGCCGTCTTTGCACTGTAATGTCCCATGTTGTAAGGTCATGTAGCTGACTTAAAGGTACAGGCCTCCCTGGCTGGAATTCATGCAAATAATACAACACGTCATTCCTGTCTATCCTGCCATGTAACCTTCTGCAGCAACTAACAGCATGGTAATGTTTTCAGAGATTGATTCTGACTTATGTGGAAAGCCCCCAGCAAAATAACGCTTCAAAAACGCTTGAAGGAAACAGGATGCGTAAACACTTTACTGGCCGCTGAAGTAATTTTGCTGCCTGTGATCAAAGATTGAAACATCTTAACTCAAAACCTTTTTAAGAGACTGATAATCAATGTTCCTCTTTCCCATCCCCAAGCCTTTACCTAAAAATTTGGAATCCTTATGTTCAATGTAAGCTGTGTGTTTTTGGAGCCATGCAGTAACCTGGGGTTGGTACCTAAGATAGCATGTCCCCTTTAAGAGGATGTGTGTCCAAGCCCAAATAAAAACCATGTCTTGAAATAAACAAGGTGGAGAAAGACTTAAAAGGGACATTGATTAAGGTAGTGTTTTACATCCCTTCTGTATTGTGTATTGTGCATTGTGTGCAGCGTGGTAGTACAAGTCGAGGCTGTGAGTCACCACAAGTAATTCAACCATCAAGGCAACACAGCTAAAGCATATACTGTCCTCACCATGACTGCCTTAACAGCTACTAGGGAGCTGGGATGGTTCCTATGCACTGATTTCTGGTCCTTTTCCTTTGCTGAGAACAGCTAACTCTGTGGAAAAGCGAGTTGGTTCTGTGACTTGACCTTGCTCAGATTAAGGCTTCGGATTTCCGGTTTAGTCAATCTGAATCGAGATTGAGAACAAAAACAGAAATTGCTGGAAAAGCTCAGCAGGTCTGGCAGCATCTGTGAAGAAAAAAAATCAGAGTTAACGTTTCGGGTCTGGTGACCCTTTCTCGGAACTGGACCCTTCCTTAATGGACCGAAACGTTAACTCTGATTTTTTTTCTCCACAGATGCTGCCAGACTTGCTGAGCTTTTCCAGCAATTTCTGCTTTTGTTCGTGATTTACAGCATCCGCAGTTCTTTCAGTTTTTAAACTCGATTGAATCTGGAGCCCTTTGAGTGGGGATAGTCCAAAAACCAAGAATGCTTTTAATGGCGTAGTGGAGACAGACTGGAAACAGGGTAAAATCAGGGGAACAACACGTTGAATCTAATTTTCTCCCTTTGTAATCCCGTAAGCATATCTTCCTGCTGAAATTTCATAATTGGCCTTTACATCTGCATTTTTGCACTCTTCAAACAATATTGACCACTATGTGAAACATAAACAGGAACCTTTCCGTTGAGGTGGATGAGGGGGTAACCTGTTCCCTACAAATGAACCTTGTGCATAAAATGCGATACAGGCCCTTCAGAGTAACTGAGGCATTTACACATCCCTCTCAAGTGTATCACCTTTCATGTAAGATTCTTTCACTGCCGGCTGACTGGAACCACATCGAATCACTGGGAATCTATGTTTTTGTTTCCATTTTCTCTCACTTTTCAGAAAGTAGGTTGTGACAGCATCCTCGGCTCAAAGGCCAGAGCTGACGTCTGCGGTGTTTGCGGAGGACGGAACGACTCGTGCATCCTGGTCCGGAGAGTTTACCGTTCAGCATTCCCCTCCTCTGGTGATTGCCCTGACATTCTCGATGGGTGAATGCCTTGTGTCTTGACTAAAACATGAACTGGAATTGCCATCAGCCATGGTAGTCCGTAGTAACAGCACTGTGCCACAGCGAGTATAAAATTGGATTTTTGCATTAAACTTTAAGTCATGCAACCTGCATTTTAGAATCTTTTCTCTTGACAGCTGCTGACTGACCTGTTGCGTTTCCAGTCAACTCTGTCTCCAGATTTTCATTGATTATCAGAACTGATCATGATAATGATTATTAATCTCAGTCAGTCATCTCTGATAAACCTTTCCAGATCACCAAACTTTCAATAAATAATAACATCAAATTACCTAAAAGTAGTCCCCTCTTGTGTAAGGATTATAGAGAGAAGGCATGGGAATGAGGTTGAGAAACATATGAGCCATGATCAAATGATGGAGCAGACTCACTTGGCCGAATGGCCTAATTCTGCTCTTTAATCTCATGGTTTTATAATCTTTGGCCCCTTTTAAATTACCTATTTAAGAGCTACACAATTTAAGAATTCGTCACCCAGTATTTTACAACTTCAGTCTTGAGATGATTGCCTGCAATATTTTCTTGTGACCTTTAAATTTCACTTATAAAATAGTTCTCTTTATTATCTTATCAAAAGTATAATTATTTTAAAAATATGAAATAAAAACTATCGAACAATGTACACTTAGTGTGTCCCTTGATAGAAAAGTTGTAAACAGCATGGAGAGTGTTTAGGATAGAATGCAAGAGGATTATTAAATGTCCTGATAGCTTTCTTAGATATAAGGAGGACAGACTGGAATTAGTTACAGTAGGGTGAAGAAGGCTATCAGAAAAATTTAATAATAGTACATTAAATTATGAAAAAATCAGATGGAATAAATAAATACAGACAATTTCCAGTAGTTGGGGCTGACAATTTGAAATTTCCTAAAGACTGGGAGAAAAGAAATGGATACACTTCACTATCTGAAAGTAAGGTGACCTGGAAAGGGTTATCAGAGATGAGTGGCTGAGATTAAAGGCCAATTATTATTAACCAGTTCTGATAGTGGATGAAGATCTCATGGCAGAGTGCAACATTTGGTGTTTTGCTGCAGAGAATGACTGAGGCAGAGATCTCATAAAGCAAAACTGGATAAATGTCAGCTGCAGAGAATATGTAGGGCAACAGGGAGAGATTGGGCGTTAGATCACTAACAAACAAACTGGGTGCAGGTATTGGCCCCTCAAACCTGCTCTACATTTCAATGAAATAATGGCTGGTCTGCTTAACCTGCCTATCTCTAATATTCTTTCACCTCCATGTTTATCAAGAATATACTCTACACCTTACAAATATTCAAGGATTCTGCTTTCACCACGTTTTGACGAAGAGGTCTGCAAAGACTCATGACCCTGCTGAAGAGAAAATGCTCCTCATTTCTCTCTTAAATGGGTGATTCCTTAATTTGAAACAATGACCTAGATTCTAAATTCTCCCCTGAATGTAAACATCCTTTCCATATCCATTTTGTCAAGACCCCTCGGGGTCTTATATGTTTCAACCAAGTCAGCTTTTACTCATCAAAACTCCAGCAGGTGGAAATCTGACCTGTCTAACCTAACAATAGGCCCGTTCCAGGTATTATTCTTGTAAATAGCCTCTAAACAAGACTACAAACGTCCTTAAGGGAAGGAAATCTGCCAAATCCATCTGGTGTGGCCTACATGTGACTCCAGACCCACAGCAATGTGGTTGACTCTGAACTGCCTTCTGAAATGGCCTAGCAAGCCACTCAGTTGCATCAAGTATCAACAGAAAAATGATACTGAATATCACCTGGCGTTTGCCGAAGCACTGGAAGAAATTGGTAGAAACAGCCCTGTCGACCCTGCAAAGTCTTCCTTACTAACATCTGGGACTCACAGGATCATACCTTACAGACAATGTCCCAGACACCACCATCACCATCCCTGGATATGTCCCACCACCAGGACAGACCCAGCAAACGGGGTGGCACAGTGGTATACAGGTGGGAGGGAGTTGCTCTAGGAGTCCTCAACATTCACGCCAGACCCCATGAAGTCTCATGGCTTCAGGTTAAACATGGGCAATGAAACCACCTGCTGATTATCGCATACCATCTTCCCTCAGCTGATGAATCGGTACTCCTCCATGTTGAACAACACCTGGAGGAAGCATTGAAGATGACAAGGGATATTAATGTCCACCAACAAGAGTGGCTTGGCAGCAGTGCTACTGATCACGCTGATTGTGTCCTAAAGGACATGGCTACTAGAATGGGTCTGCAGCAGGTGGTGAAGGAGCCAACAGGAGAGAAAATCATACTTGACCTCATCGTTACCACATTGCTTCATTAATGACCTTCCCTCCACTATAAGGGAATATTTGCTGATAATTGCACAGTGTTCAGCACCATTTGTGACTCCTCAGAAACTTAAGCAGTCCATGTTCAAATGCAACAAGATCTAGACAATATCTAGCCTTGGGATGAAAAGTGTCAAGTCACATCTGTGTCTCACAAATGCCAACCAATGATCATCTCCAATAAGTGACAATCTGACCACCGTCCCTTGACATTCAATGGTGTTATCATCATTGAGACCTCACTATCAACATCCTTGTGGTCACCATTGACTGGAAACTTAACTGGACTTGTTACATAAAGACAGTGGTTACAAGAACAGGTCATACACTAGGAGTACAGTGGTGACTAACTTATCTCCTGACTCCCTTCTGAAGCCCGTCATCTACAAGGCACAAATCAGGAACGTGTCTGAATACTCCCTAATTGCCTGGATGAGTGCAGCTCCAACAACACTCAGAAAGCTTGACATCATCCAGGACGAAGCAGCCCACATGATTAGCACAACATCCACAAGCATCCATTCCCTCCAGCACAGACTCTCAGTAGCAGCAGTGCTGAAATTCACAAAGATCCTTAGATAGCACCTTTCAAACCCATGATCACTTCCATCTAGAAGGAGAGGCCAGCAGATGAATGGGAACACCACCACCTTCAAGTTCACTTCCAAGCCACTCATCATCCTGACTTGGAAACATATTGCTGTTACTTCACTGTCACTGGAATTCCCTCGCTAATGCCATTGTGGGTCAACTGCAAGAGGACTGCAGTGGTTCAAGAAAGCAGCTTGAGGGCAACAAGGAACAAGCAAATGCTAACCAGCCAGTGACGCCTATGTCCCATGCGTAAATTTTTTAAAAAACTAATATGCATCCTTTCTTAACATACTGTACACAGTATTCTAGATGTGGTCTCATAAATGCCAAATTTAAGTCAACCATCATTTCCATGCTTTTTCATTCACTTCCCCTCACAATGAAAGATAACATTCTATTAGCTTTTCCAACACTGGCTGTATCTGCGGACCGATCTTGTGTGATATGTGCATTTGGACATCTGAGCTCTGCAATCTCTTACCAATTAAATCATATACTTGATTTGCCAAAAAAGTCAATTTCACACTTTCTCATATTATATAGCACTTTTAGTTTTGGCTCCCATTGCAACGGGCCATCACAGATAGGATGGGCTGAAAAGCCTCTTTAGATTCGATTAGATTCCCTACGGTGTGGAAACAAACCATTCGGCCCAACAAGTCCACATCGCCCCTTGAAGCATCCCACCCAGACCCCTTCACCTAATCCACACACCCCTGAACACTATGGGCAATTTAGCATGGCCAATCCAGCCGGCTTGCACATCTTTGGACTGTGGGAGGAAACCGGAGCACCCGGAGGAAACCCACGCAGACACAGGGAGAAACTCCACACAGACAGTCGCCCAAGGCTGGAATCGAACCCACGTCCCTGGAGCTGTGAGGCTGCAGTGCGAACCACTGAGCCACCGTGCCGCCCAAATTTCTTCATTATAAACTTCTACATGGTACTCTGTAATTATATTCTAGATTTTTTGATAATATTCTATGATCACCCCAATAGAAATGTCACTTTTTAAACTTTAAATGTTCTACACAGTTCTGTAAATGTATATTTAATATTTGTTTTTAATGTTTTAAAATCTAAGTCAAACTCCTGGTAATTGGTAATGACTGTAATTTTTTCCAACTAATCTCAGGTTACTTTGGTTACAATAATGTAACTGTGATCCCAGCAGGAGCCACTAACATTAAAGTTACAGACAACAGCAGGAACTACCTGGGTAAGTCAACCTCTCAGCTACAAGAGTTCAAAGGTTACTGCAGTAATATATTGTTAAGTTAGCTGCTGTTTCCTTTGTGCTAAGTTTGCTGATTTCTGCCATTGTTGCATTAGTTATAATGAGTTAGCCAATTCTCGAGCATGGATAGATGATTTGTTAGCTAATAGAAGATGGGTAGCATGGTGGCTCAGCGGTTAGCACTGCTGCTCCACAGCATTTAGGGACCTGTGTCCAATTCTAGCCTCAGGTGACTGTTTGTGTGGAGTTTGCATGGTGTCCCCATGTCTGCATGACTTCCCTCTGGGTGCTCCAGTTTTCTCCCACAATCTAAAGATGTGCGTGTTAGGTGGATTGGCCATGCTAAATTGCCTGCAGAGTCCAGGGATGGGTAGGTTAGATGGATTAGCCATGAGAAATGCAGGGTGATAGGGTAGGGGGTGTTGAGTCTGGGTGGGATGCTTTTCAGAGAGTCAGTATGGACTTGTTGGGATGAATAGCCTGCTTCAATACTGTGGGGATTCTACAATTCCATATTTCAAAGGGAATGGAGTAAAAAAATGGGAAAGCTTGCTAAAACTGTACAAGGCACTAGCCAGAGCAAACAGTACCAAGAATTGCTTTGATCCCCTCATCAACTGTCATTGGAGGTAGTCCAGCGAAGGTTCACACAGTTTATTCTGTGTATGGAGGGATTGTCTTATGAGGAGATGTTGAGTAGTTTGGCTCTATACTCATGACAGTTTAAAAGAATAAGAGATAACTTAATTGAAGCATATAGGATTCTTAGGAGACTTGACAGAGTAGATGCTTCCGCTGGTGGGAGAGTCTAAGACCAAAGGGCAGAATATCAGAATAAGGAATTGCACATTTAAGACCAAGGTGAGGAGGAATTTCTTCTCGCAGAAGTTAGTTAACGTGTGAAATCCTTTACTCGAGGGCTGTGGAGGGTGTGGCATTAAGTATATTCAAGGGTGAGATTCACAGTCTTATAATTAGTAAAAGCATCAAAAGTTATGGCAGAAAAATGGAGGAGTATCAAATCAGCCATAATCTCATTGAATGGCAGAAAGGATTCAGTCAGCTTTGAAAAAAGACTACTTTGGCTCCTTATGATCTCCCAGCAGTAAGATACCTGACTCTTCACAGCCATCTGCCTAATCCAACACAGAGTGGATTCCAAATGTTCAGATGCAACGCCCCATAGTCAAATAACAAAACACCCCAATATACTTTTCAGAATTATAATTAGAAATGATTAGATGCTGAGCCCAGCAAGGCCCAGCTCAGCCAAAGAAGGGTGACCAAAATATGTTAAGTTTTAAAGGTGATTGTTAAAGAAAAGCACACACAGACAGGTTTTGGGAATGAATCCCAAAGGTTTTTTCTTTCTTTATTCTTTCATGGGCTGTGGTAAGGCCAGCATTTGTTGCCATCCCAAATTGCTCTGACTGAGTGCCATGCTAAGCTACTTCAGGGGGCACCTAAGAGTCAACCACATTGCTGTGGATATGGCATCACATGTGGGTCAGACCGGGTAAGAACTGCAGACTTTCCTCCCTAAAGGACACTGAAGTGTAGGAGTCAAGATGACTGAAAGCATGGCCACACATGGTAGGGTGAAAGGAGGTGGTAGCACAATTATGGCAGGTCAGAAATAGAGTTCACAAGGACAATGTCAGAATGGAAGAATAGAAACTAAGCAATCCAGGGAAAGTTTGAAACAGAAATCATGAAAATTCTAATGATGACATTTCTTTGGAGAAATGCAGTTGTGTTCTGTTCCCTTGCCATAGTCATGTGACCGCTGATCTAGTTGCTTTCTGTTTGGAGAGAAAATTTATTGAACATCAAACCTTCAAACCTCCTTAGAACCAACACCTTCAGTATGGTTTTGGGATCGAAGGTCAGGGCCACGATGCTGGGCTGAGGGTCAGGGCCACTTTGCTGAGTAGAGGGTCAGGGCCACTTTGCTGGGGTTCAGAGTCAAGGTTCAGAGCTGAATGCTGAGGTCGAGGGTTGGACTTATTATGTCGCCCGGGCTTGGGGCCACTTGCTGGGGTTAAGATTCAAGTCATGTGCGAGGGTTGAAGATCAGGGCCAATGTGTTCTAGTAGGGATCTGGGGACCAAGGCCAGGAGCAGCACTCTGGCCTGTGATTTCTGTAGCTGCCCTTGCCTCTAACCACAATTTTTATCAACTCATGCAGGTCCATTGTAAAGCATTTTGGATCATTTCACTCTTAGCTATGCCAGGATTTCTCCAGTCGTTAATGTTGGTTAAATTCTAGTGGCCGTGGCTCAATCTTATCTCGCCATCAAATGGTTGTGGATTCAAATCTCACTCCAGGGCTTGAGCAGAAGACTCAAGGCTAACACTGCAGTGTAACACTGAGGGAGTGCTGCACTGTCACAGGTGCTGTTTTTGAATATTGCCTGTGGGTAGATGTGATGCACTAATTCAAAGAAGAGCAGAGGAGTTTTCCCCAGTGTGCTGGCCAAGGTACAGCACTAAAGACAGATAACTAGGTCATTTCCACATTGTTGCTTGTGGGAGCTTGCTGTGTTGTGTTTGCTAAATCACAACATTAATCACACTTTTAAGAGTATTTCATTGGCACTGACGATGCAATCCTATATAAATACAAGCTTTCTAAAAAAGTGCAAATGATATATTAAAATACACATCAATTACTTTGCTGATAATACAGCATATTAGGTATTAAATGTGTTAACCTGATAAATAATCAGCAGTTGGGGACAATGTGACATTGAGAACTGTGGTGCGGAGAGAGTGAAACAGTTTTCATTAATAAGGAAGAAAATACCTGACTTCTGTATGCTACACACTGGCAAAATTACCATAAACCAGATTGAGAATTTAAACAACATTTAAGCTTGAACTTCTGACCTCTTTTGGTTGGGAATACAACGCTTAGCCGCATGAGCTATCAGACCACCAGCTAGAGATCATGTTTTTTTAGGAAGCAGTAATTAGTAGTTTTGAAATACGTATGATTAATAAGTCAAATTTCTTACCGCCAGGACAAAGGGGCTGTTGTTGAGTACATTGCAGAGTTGTCAGCAAAATAAGTGATCATGCATTGTGCATTCCAAAGTCCAGCTCAGTTCCTCAAAAGTTCAGCAAAAGCTTCTGAAATAAGAGACAAGATTCAGGACTGGGAAGTTCTGCTGTTTAGATTCAGAAGAAGCCCTGATAATAGAGGTAGTTCTCCTATAACACAATAGTTGCATTCTCATGTGAACTCACTCCATAGAAAGTCACCATAAAAAATCATGTTATAGGGAAATCACTGTAGAAACCGTCATACCTGTTTAGCAGAAAGTTTGCAATATCCAAAGAGCATCCACCATTCACTAATCATGTTACAGCCAACTTGCTTTAATGAAACACATGTTATAGCAGAACTATCTGTACTGGAGTCTACAACTTCTGGACCCCAGACTCGTCAATATCGTCCCAAGGTCTTTCTGTTTCACTTCAATGTAGCTGAGTCAAAGTCTTGGAACTCCGTCTCTAACTACACTATGTGTGTACCTTTGCCCCATACACTGCAGCTGTTCAAAAAGGCACCTCACCACCAGCTTCTCCAAACCAAATGAGATGGGTAACAAAGACTGGCCGAGCCAACAAAACCCAGATCCCGTGAATGAATAAAAAAATCTCTCCTTCTTTAAGATGGTCCTGTAAAACGTTCTTCCCTCCTTTAAGATAGTCCTAAAAACCGACTTCCTTGACAAAGCACCTTTCCTAATGTGGTTTGGTGCTTGATGTAGTTCTTGTGAAGTGCCATGTGATGTCTTGATACACTAAATGCACTACATAAATGTGAGTTGCTTTTGTTACCTATGATTACATTCAGTAGTTCCCAAGTTATTTTAATGTTGGACATAGTCTTCAACAATGGGACATAGACAAAAGACTAAGGCTAGCAGGACAGGATTAACCCCTATGGTTTAGAAGAGAATGGCTCAATTGTTCGAGGGATGAGAAACTTTAGTTCTGAGAATACATTGAAGAAGTTGGGACTGTTCACCTTGGAGAGAGGAAGGCTAAGAGGAGGAGTTTTCAAAGTAACGCGTGAGTCAGATTGAGTCAACAGGGAGAAACTGTTGCTGCTTGTAAAAGGATAAAGAACAAATGGGGGATAAGGTGGGGGTTGGGGCTGAGTCTGAGTGGGATGCTCTTTGATGCAGATTTGATGGGTTGAATGGCCTCTTTTTGCACTAGGCATTCTATGAATACATAAACATAATGTCTGTTCCTATTGTCCTGGCTGAGTACTTCTTAACATGTTTCGGGTCATAACAACTCTCCCCCTATTCAATATGCAATTCAGACTTGGTCTGGTCCTTGTTTACTTTTGACCTTTGGTAACCCTGGACTTTACATTCCATCAGGCCTTGCTTGGGGAAACTGTTGAGGTAATTTGATGGTGGATCTAGTAGTTTAGGCCATTGACTCTAAATTCAAATCCCACCTCATGTGATGACCATAACACAGTTAAACAGGTCGAATGTCAACCATTAACCTTCTCAGCAGCAAGTGGCATGAGCTCCAGTCTTTAACTCACACATAGAAGTGAAGGTTGCTTGGCAATTTGGCACAAAACATAACAACACCCATCACTAGATATTCAAACCTGTTTTAAGACTGACAGAGTCTTTGCAAATTTAGTTATGTGAATCCTAGAATCCCTACAGTGCAGATAGAGGCCATTCAGCCCATCAAGTTTGTGCCAAACCTCCAAAGAACATCCTAGCCCAACATATTCCCTGTAACCCCACATTTACCATTGGTAATCTACCTTGCCTGCACATTGTAGTACAATGGGGCAATGCCACGGGTAAAATTTACAATCAAGAATTCCCAGCTGGTAGTAAGTTACAAGGAGCAGAATGCAGAAAATGGAGACTCTGATTTTGCATGTAAAATCACTGCTAACAGCTGGGGATTCCCTGGATACATTTCCTACCAGATATTTTCTACATTGTGGGGAGCACTCCTTTAATGTAGGCATTAGTTGACTGAGGTTTCAGATGAATTCCTTCTCTCTCTGGCTGAGTTATCACAGGGGTCAGTGCTGGTTCCCTAATCTGTCTCATACTCTGCTGCCCTGATGTAAACAATCTCACTAAGCATTTTGTGGAGAGCGATAGAAGTTGTTTGCTTTCATTATTGGTTTCTGGTCCCTGGGCCTCCTGGGCAATGTCGTTAGCTCTTCCCCTCTGATCTCTGTTTCTGAAAATAAGTTGATAAAACATACAGTATAGTTAACCTAAAAACATTCTAAAGAGAACCTCAAAGGAACTACAGTGAGGGTGCCAGAGTTGGGTTTCTTGTGAAGTAGGACAATAAGACCTGATTGGCCCCACCTTCAGACTTGTAAGTCTAACATTTTAAAATACTCCACAACATAGTGGCCTTTACAGACAGCAGCCAATGCATTCTCTTAGGTGCTATCCTTGGATTGGTAGGAAAATAGAGTTGAGACCCCAACTATATCATTGTGAAAGGGCCAAATTCCTGCTCCTAATTCCTGTATCATGGAACTAGATGTCTGAAGTGCTGGGGTTATATCAAACCTGTAGCTATGTCACTAACCCATTAAGATGTGGGTGCACAACAATGCTGTCAGTTTAAGAGCAGGGTTGAGGGTAATTTCCACCTTTGTCTGATGGTAATGGGCAGTGATGGTTTCAAAGTGTGAGTTTGTAGCCCTATTGTCCCAATAATGTTGGCTGTACTATGAAAGAGTTCTGCTGACAGGGGACTCAAAATACTCGGCAATAGTCTTGTTTTAATTTTGAAGTGGCATGACCCCAAATGCCATTTTGGGCAACATTAAACCAAATAGTTTCGCCCCAGGAATAAACTGTTCCATGGGAAATTAAAGCAAAGAGGTCCACCAAACGCAGATGGTGAATTAAAGGATTAACTCACAGATGATTGAACATTCAAATAGAGGGAAAACACGGCAGATGCTGGAAGAAACCCAAAAGAAAAACGGAAATGGCTGGAGAAACTCCACAGGTCTGGCAGCAGTCATGGAGACAGAGAAGCAGAGTTAATGTTGCAGGTCTGGTGTGAGTCTTCCACAGAACTAGTTGAACTCACCACCAAGACAATAAAATCTTTTTGCTGTGTCTGCACTCATGAGCATTTCCAGATCACTGCAATGCTCCAAGTGTGGAATATTGTTTTCATTCACATTGGTATGAAATGCTAGATCTCCTCAGTTTGGAGTGGGAATACATTAACAATTCCAAAAATGTAAAAGGCTACTTTACCTCAAGATTACTTCATTAGACTGTCAGGTGTCACAAGTGGTCTTAATCTATTAGTCCCTTCAAACAAAAGATTAATTCCACACTCTCTTGTTCCGCATCAAGGGCTTCTCTGCGTTATTATCTGGTAAAAGTTCGAACTTGGCTGACCAGGGCAGCAAGACAATGTCAGATGTTGAAAGCTTTTAGTGAGTTCTTGTCAGTAGAGTTTGAATTCATGATGGCTTCAGTGCAGCTTTAATGCACTTTCCAATGACTTAAATACAAATGCAATTAGGAAAAAGTATTTACAACTTTGCTTCACAAACTGCAAGCATCCAATGTCTGGGATGGTGGAATGACGATGATTAAACATGCAATCTTCAGTTAAGATTTACCCGATAGCATGTGCGGATTCTCTCATGCAGCATTGAAATGTTCCGCTGGGAATAGACTTTCAATCATTATACTAGAGTATGAGCTGACAAATGACATGTTCTGCCTGGCATTTCTATGTTGGTTCAGTGATGTAAGTGGAATAATCTGAAATGAATGAAAATGTTTTCAGCACAGTAAATCTAAACCATGGCAAACCCCTTCTAAGTCAAGTGCATTGCTCAGTTTCTCTACAAGATGAGATTGATTATCCCCATGGAAACAAATACAGGTTGGACCTTCTGACCATCAGTTGTAGAATCAGGAATGATGGGTTCAAGTAGGGTGGATAGTCTTTTTGTGGGAGCGAGTAGTTTATCTTACAAGTGAATTTCAAGAATCGTCAAAATTTCAACATATATATTAGAAAACTGTAATTCCTTCCCCCAAATAAATGTTCAAGGGATTAGGGAATAAGAACAGAACCTAAGTGCTGAAGAAACTCGAATTAAAAACCAAAAGAACTGCAGGTGCTGTAAATCAGGAACAAAAACAAAGTTACTGGAAAAGTTCAGCAGATCTGGCAACATTTGTGAAGAAAAAAAGAGTTAATGGTCACCGGACCCAAAACATTAACTCTGATTTTTCCTTCACAGATGCTGCCAGACCTGCTGAGCTTTTCCAGCAACTTTGTTTTTGTTGCTAGAGAAACTCAACAGGCCTTGCAGCATCCATGTAGGGAGAAACAGAGTGAACATTTCAAGCCCAATACAATTGACCTTCAGGATTCTGATAAAGGGCTCTGAATAAGGGCCATAACAGATTTGAAATGTTAACTCTCTCTCCACAGATGCTGGCAGACTTGCATTCTGTTTTATTGCTTTTGTCTTTATTCAAGGTAGCCTGGCTTTAGATCAAAGAGTGAATCCTTTTGTATGTAATGGGGCCCCACTCTCAGACAAAACATTGCCAGGTAAGGCTGAACTGTCCAGCTGTAGTGAAAGACTTTTCACCAAACATATAAAGGTAAAAACATAAAGCCGACACAGTCCCAGTGGACCATAGAGTTACTTTCTCATTAGACAGAGTTTAATCCAAGGGTCATTAGGATGAGCATGAGGATCAAAGTTGAGAAGGCAGGATCTTTAAGGTAACCACAACGAGCATATGCTTAACACCCAACCTCAGACAAACTCAACCTCGATTGGCATAGCCCCATTTCCTGCACCAGGTAACCCCTTCTGAGAAGGGGATGGCAATTTCATACAAGATTTGGCTGTGGGCAAGGAAGCAAAGAAGACTTTTATTCCATCAGACTGCTCTTCGTTGATGCCCATGATCCAAACGCTGCCCAATCCAATTGTGCAGCATATTACTGTTTGGGATACAGTGCTCATTTTTATTTTTATTCATTCATGGAATCATAGCATCATTGGCAAGGCCAACATGTATGTCCCGTCCCTAATTACCTAGAGGGCAG
The DNA here is from genome assembly GCF_030684315.1 of Stegostoma tigrinum. Lineage (NCBI taxonomy): Eukaryota > Metazoa > Chordata > Chondrichthyes > Orectolobiformes > Stegostomatidae > Stegostoma > Stegostoma tigrinum. The sequence goes on along the minus strand of NC_081383.1, from coordinate 11,673,783 downwards.
TTAAGAGTCAACCACATTGCTGTGGGTCTGGAGTCACATGTAGGCCAGACCATGTAAGCATGGCAGTTTCCTTCACCAAAGGGCATTAGTGGACCAGATGGGCTTTCCCGACAATTGACAATGTACTCATGGTCATCATCAGACACCTTATTGCATAATTATGAATTATTGTACTTTTGACTGCATTGATTGTGGACATATATTTCGGATTATAATGATTCTTTATCTGCCTTCAGCCCTAATAAATGGCAAAAATCACTATGTGATTAATGGAAACTGGGTAATAGACTGGCCGGGAGAATATGATGTCGCTGGCACCAAAGTACTGTACAAGCGTTCTGCTAGTAACCACGAGACAATTGAGGCTACAGGACCAACAGCGGAGGACCTCCATGTGATGGTACAAATCTTTATGTAAAATGTGTGGTGAATGTTTCTCATGTTAAATGGATTTCTTCTTCATCTGTCATTATTTACACCTTTCCTGCTAGTGGTATTTTCACAAAGGGGAAATAACAATATAAATGGAAGTGTGGATGGATTTTCATAGCTTTAACTGATATCCTGAATGAATGTCCAGCAATTAAATATTGCCCCCACTTGCCACAGCAAGGGATTTTCCTTGCCTCACTAATATTTCTCAGACTGTCCTCTGTTGTCTTGCGTGATTTAACAAGAGAAAATAAATGTTAACACACAATGTGTTTACTTGAAGTCAATGCCCTCTCAGCTCAAGGTTTTGTGAAGAAACCAAGCCTGGCGTGATTGGCTGAGTGGCCTAATTCTGCACTGTAAGACTTCTGTGATTCTGGTTCAATCGAAGAAAGACAGAAAGCTTCACAAACAAATGTCACCCATTAAATCACACTTACTCATTAATCCCATGAATGGTTTCTAGGCACGTAGAACCCTCCTGTTAACTATTTATAGACAAAATCATAAACATTTGCTGAAAGAAATTATATGTGACCTTATTCTAAATGCTGAGAAAAGTACTTTTTCCGGGGTCAGATTTTTCCTCATCCAGCCACTTTTTCTTCAAGAATAGGGCAGCACAGGAGGAAGCCATTTGGCCTTCCACACTGCGGCTGGCTCTTTGAAAGACCCTCTGTTCTTTTTCTGTCACTCTGTACATCTCCTTTTCGGGGACAGGGTGTTGCCATGGGAATGAGGCAGAGATTCGCAGTCCCATGGTAACAACACGACTAATCAGAGGCTGCTTTCTTGGTCAGAGAACTAAGATTGATGGTTAACAGCTCCAGCTGCATCACCATGCCAACAATGGCCTGATCGATCAGCACTGTCTAATCATTCTCTGTAAATTGGTGTTCCTTTTCTAAGTCTGGTTTCTTGCATCATGGTCCTAATGAATGTAAGAGAAAGAGTTTTGACTTTGTGTCTCTAGTTAGCAATGTTTGCATTTGATTTTCACACTTTCTCACCAAAAGGAGGACGACTATAGATGAGGCATCTTGGATGACCTTGCAGAGGTTTATAAAACCATGAGGGGTGTGGGTAGGGTGAATAGCCAAGGTCTTTACCCCAGGGTAGGCGAGTCCAAAACTAGACGGTATAGGTTTAAGGTAAGAGGGGAAAGACATAAAAGGGATCTAAGGGGCAACTGTTTCACACAGAGGGTGAGGCATGTACAGAATGAGCTGCCAGAGGAAGCGGTGGAGGCTGGTACAATTACACCATTTAAAAGGCATCTGAATGGATGCATGACTAGGAGGGATTTAGAGAGATATGGGCTAACTGTACAATTCTATGACTTAACCAGTGGGAAAATAACAAACATGTTGCCTGGTGAAATGATCTTGCAACATTATTGTTTCAATAACCACCTCAGCTCAGTTGGTAATGCTCTCACCTCTTAATCAGGGAGATCTCCTTTCCAGGATGTGCATGCCACCAATAAGGCCAGCAGTGAGTTCCCATCCCTAATTGCTCTTGAACAGGGTCACTTGCAAGGGTATTGCAGGTACCAGTTCAAACTCAACCACATTACAGTGGGTTTGGAGTCACATTTAGGCCAGCCAAGATTTCCTTCCCTAAATGGGGTATTAACAAACCAGATTAGTTTTCACAAAAATCAACATCATAACAATTTCCCAAAACTAGTTTTATATTCCAGATGTATCAGTTGAATTTAAATTCTACCAGCTGCTGGGATGGGATTTGAACACACATTCCGTGGTATCTAGCCCGGTGACATTACTACCACACCATCGTGTTTATTTAACAATTCAAAGACAAAATTTTGGCTGCTGTTCCAATGCAGCCCTGAACCAATGCTGTACTGTCAACACTGCTGTCCTTTGGATGAGGCATTAATCAAGGTCCTATCTAACCACCTGGCTGAACGGAGAAAATTATTTTACAGATCATGACCTGAGCCACGTGCAAATTAGCATAGCGGTAAGAAGATTAGGAAAGTAAACACATGGCTAAAGGAGTGGTGTGGGAAAGAAGATTCCATTTCATGGGGCATTGATGTCAGTATTGGTGCAGGAGGGAACTATACCATCAGCTTCACCTGAATTGATCTGGGACCAGGATCCTAGTGAAAAGGCTAAATAGGATGGACACAAGTACTTTGAACTAATTGGATGTGGGAGAGCTCAGGAGACGTTACTAAAGTTTCCAGAACAAATCAAATGACAAGAGTGTGGAAAGAGTCAGGGTCTAACTTCAGGTACAGCTGGTAAGGGGAAATCTATGAGATGGTAGGGCGGGAGGGTGCAGTCAACACAGGACTGAGGGTGTTGTACCTAAAAGTATGCTTTATACAAAACAAGGTAAATGAGCTTGTAGCTAGACTGAAATTGGTGGGTACGCTAATGCGGACATTGCAGAAACTTGGCTGCAAGTGGATCAGACTGAGAACTCAATATCCTAGGATACACATGCTACTAAAAGGACAGAGAGATGGGCATCAGGGACTGGGTTGCCTTGCCAATAAGAAATCAACTTAAATTGCTCGCAAGAAACAATATGGGATTTGAAGCCATGGAATTGAGAAACCACTAAGGAAAAAAATTCTAATGGGAATTATTATAGAATAGAATCCCTACTGTGTGGAAATAAGCCCTTTGACCCAACAAGTCCACACTGAGCTTCAGAGCATCCCACCCAGACCCATCCCCCTATAGCCCACCTAGTCTACACAGCTCTACACACTACGGGCAATTTAGCACGGCCAATCCACCTAGTCTGCACATCTTTGGACTGTGGGAAGAAACCTGAGCACCCACAGGAAACCCACACAGACACAGGGGGAATGTGCAAACTCCACACAGTCAGTCGCCCAAGGACGGAATCAAACCTGGGACCCTGGCTCTGTGAGGCAGCAGTGCTAACCACTGAGCCACTGTGCCGCCCCCTAACAGCTACAATTACATACAGGCCTCCTAGCAGTAGTTGGGATGTGGGGCAGGTAATAAATCAGGTGGGAGTAAGGAAGGCATTATTTTAATAACCATGGGGGACTTCAATATGTAGACGGACTAGGAAAATCAATTTGGGAGCAGATCCCAAAAAAGGAATTTATGGAATGTCTATGAGATGGTTTTTTGAAGCAGTTTCCACGAGGGAATGGGAAATTCTGGATTTGGTGACGGGGAATGGGACAAGCCTGAGGGCTTGCTTGTAATGCAGTGATAGTCTCCCCACCCCTCAACCGAGAGACCAGGGTTCAAGTCCCATCTGTCCCAGAGGTGTGTAATAACATCTTTGAACGGGGTGATTAGGGAAACATTAATGAGACAGACTGGATCGGGGAGTTTAAGATGAAGGAACCCCTCAGAGGCAGTACCAAAATATGGTAGAATTCTCCATGCAGTTTGAGAGGGAGAAGCAGGAATCAGACATTAACTCAATTACAACTGAGCAAAGGTAAATACAGAGCCATGAGGGAGGAGCTGGCCAGCAGGGGAGCTGAGCAGGATAGTCAGTGGAGTAGCAACAGCAGGAGTTTCTGGGGGTGATTTAAGAGGCACAGCAGAAATTCATCGCGAGGAAGAAGAAATAGTCTAAGGGAAGGACAAGGCAGCCATGGCCTACAGGGAAGTCAGGGACAGCATAAAAGCAAAGGAAAAAGCATGCAATGTGGTGAAGATTAATGGACAGCCTGAGGATTAGGAAACCCTTAGGGGAGGTGATGGCCTAGTGGTATTATCACTGGACTGTTAATCTGGAGACCCAGATAATGTTCCAGCAAATTCAGGTTCAAATCCCACCAGAGCAAATGGTGAAATTTGAAACCAATAAAAATATCTGGAATTAAGAGCCTCATGGTGATCATGAATCCATTGCTGATTGTCAGGAAAAGCAAATCTAGTTCACTAATGTCCTTTAGGGAAGGAAACTAGCATCCTTACCTGGATGACAAAGTGTGTAGCTGGATGAACTCAGCAGGCCAAGCAGCATCTCAGGAGCACAAAAGCTAAAGTTTCGGGCCTAGACCCTTGTCTGAAACGTCAGCTTTTGTGCTCCTGAGATGCTGCTTGGCCTGCTGTGTTTATCCAGCTCCACACTTTGTTATCTTGGATTCTCCAGCATCTGCAGTTCCCATTATCTCTAGCATCATTAGCTGGTCTGGATTACATGTGACTCCAGACTCACAGCAATGTGGTTGACTCTGAACTGTCCTCTTGATGATTAGGAATGGACAATAAATGCTGGCCAAGCCAGAGGTGCCCTCATCCCAATGATAATTTTTTTAAAAATCAGCAGAGGACAACTAAAAAAGCATTAGCGTGGAAGAAGATGAAATATGAAGGCAAGATAGCTGTTAATATGAAAGAAAATTGTAAGTATTTTCAGATATATAAGATGTAAGAGAGGGGCAAGAGCGATGATTAGACCACTGGAAAATGAGGCTGAAGAAGTAGTAATGGGAACACAAGAATGGGCAGAGGAATTGAACAGGTACTTTGCATCAGTATTCACAGTGGCTGACAGCAGTAGCAAAGCAGATTTTCAAGAGAATCCTGGGGCAGAGCTGAGTGTAGTGGCCATAAAATGCTGGGGAAGCTGAAAGGTCTGAAAATTGATGTTCGGACTAGTTAGAACTACATCCCAGAGTTCTGAAAGAGATAGTTGAGATTGTAGAGGCATTGGTGGTGATTTTTTAGGAATCATTAGGGTCAAGGAGGATCCCAGAGGGCTGAAATATGGCTAATGTAACATCTCTGTTAAAAAGGCAGTTGAGGCAGAAGACAGGAAACAAAAGGATGGTTAGCCTGACCTTCGTTGGAATATAGTGGGTAGTTTTAGGCTCCATACCTAAGGAATGTCTTAGAGTCCATCATTAAGGATGAGAGTATGTTGTAAAATAGGGCTGGGTCAGCAAGGTTTTGTCAATGGGAGGTCATGCGTGACAAATATATTACAATTCTTTGAAGTGATAACAGCAAGTTAAACAAAGGAGAACCAGTGGCTGTGATGTATTTGAAATTCCAGAAGGCCTTTGACAAGGTGCCGCACAGGTAGCTGCTAAATAAGATAAGAGCTCATATGTTAAGGGCTAGCATGGATAGAGGATTGGCTGTCTGGCATAAGGCAGAAAATGGGGATAAAGGATTCTTATTCAGGATGGCAGCCAGTGACTAGTGAGTTTCTGCAGGGGTCAGTATTGGGACCATAGCTATTCGCCTAATACATTAATAACCTGGATGAAAGAACTGAGAGCATTGTTTCTAAGTTTGTAGATGACACAGAGATAGATGGAGGGACAGGTAGTGTTGAGCAAGTGAGGAGGCTGCAGAAGGACACGGACAGGTTAGGAGAGTGGGCAAAGAAGTGGCAAATAGAGTACAATGTGGGAAAATGTGAGGCTGTGCACCTTGGTAGGAAGAGTAGAAGGATAAACTATTTTCTAAATGGGGACAAGCTTCAAAAAAGCACAAAAGGACTTAGGAGTCCTGGTTTAGGATGTTCTTTAGGTTAACATACAGGTTCAGTCAACAGGTAGGAAGGCAACTGCATTTCTGAAGAAGGGTCTAGGCCCGAAACATCAGCCTTCCTGCTCCTCTGATGCTGCTTGGCCTGCTGTGTTCATCCAGCTCTACATCTTGTTATCGCTTAAGGCAAATGCAATGTCAGCATTCATTTCAAGAGGGCTAGAATATAGGAGCAGAGGTGTACTGATAAGGCTGTATGAGGCTGTTGTCACACCGCATTTGGAATATTGTGGGTAGTTTTAGGCTCCATATTGAAGGAATGCTGTGCTGGCCTTGAAGGGAGTGGGGAGGAGTTTTACAAGAATGATGCTGGGGATGAACTGCTTGTCAAATGAGAAATGGTTGAGGATGTTGGATCTGTATGTTAGAATTTAGAAAAATTAGGGGGTATCTGATTGAAACTTACAGAATATTGAGCAAAAAGAGTAGACGTGAAGTAGATGTTCCCATTGGTAGGAGAGACTAGGGCCTAAGAGTACAACCTCAGAGTGAAGAGTCGATCCTTTAGAACTGGGATGAGGAGGAATTTCTTCAATCACTTGAATGTGTGGAACCCATTGCTGCAGAGGTCTGTGGGAGCCAAGTCAAAGGTAGATAGGTTCTTAATCAGAAAAGGGATCAAGGGTTATGGGGAGAAGGCAGGAGAGTCGGGTTGAGAAACATGTCAGCCATGATCAATTGATAGAGTAGACACTAGGGGTTGAATGGTCTAATTCTGTTCCTATATTCTATGGTGGTCTTATGGTCTTATTTCAAGTCTGGATAGTGATAAAGAGCGACAGAGTTCTCTCTAGGATCCTGGTCAATTGTTATTCTCAAACAGTATCATTTCATCTAATTAGTGATGATTTATCACGTTGTCACTTGTGGCATCATGCTGTTTGGAGAGTAGTCACTGAGTTTCCTACATTACAACAATTATTGCAATCTGAAAGTATTTTATTGTCTGTAGAGCACTTTGGGGTGATCTAAAGAAAAAGCAAGTCTTTTTAAAGCAAGGCTTTCTTTCTTGTTTACATCAAAAAATTCTGGCCAATATTTTAACAGTGGGTTTTTAAAATCTCTTTATGGGTCTTTACCAAAGGAAATTAACACAAGATGAAATAACGCAGGATCACAGAAGCATTCCAGTGCTGAAGGAGGTCATTCTGTTCATTGTGCTTGTACCAGCCATCTGAATACTACAGTGATATAGTTTCCTTCTTTCAAACAAATCATGTAAAGCTCTCTTAAGTGCCATGACCACACCTGCCCCCACCACATTTCCATGCTGTGCATTCCAGACCCTAATTACTCAAAGAGTAGCTACAATCATCAGTGTAGTGGCGACCGTTTTCAATATAACCGTACGGGATACAGTGGTCACAATGAGATCTCACACTGAAAAAACTTGCTATATGTTGCAGGTTCTTCTACAAGAGGAAAATTCAGGTATTGAATATGAGTTCTGGCTTCCTCATGAGCGCTACAGCCATTACCAGGGAGGACACAGTCCACTGAGGCAACCTGAGATCGCTGTCATAGATGCTGACCATCCTCTCAGTTACCTGCCCTGGACACAGACCACAACAGCCACCAGCCCTGTCAGAAATCCAGTTGTCCAACCAGGTATGACACCGCCATTTGCTTAAACTCCTTACAATCACTAGATTGACAGTGAATTTTCAACTTTATGAGCAAGGACATTCCAAAGCTGATCTTTTCCTCTTATTTATGTAAAATCGCATCTCCCCCCACTCCGTGCCTCTCACATTTTTTCTAAGCCATGACCCTGAATGGTCAACCTGATCTCTGCCACTGCTGTGCCAGTGCTTAACATTCAGAGACAAGACAAAAATGACCGAGGTAGCTCCTCATAGGGCACTGTTTCACGCCCTCCCACCCCTGATCAGTTTGAAGGCAGGGAGTGTATACAATGCAGTGGGATAGCAGGTGAATGGTGACAATCCATCCCCAGTCTGATTGAGGCCATGGTAGGGTTTTTCTTTTGTATTTATGCATGGGATGTGGGTGTCGCTGGCTGGGCTACCCTTCATTACTCATTCCTGGCTGCCCTTGAGAAAGTAATGGTAAACTGCCTTCTTGCAGTCAATTTCATGTCTGTAGATCCAGAATGTCATAAGGAGTTTGAAATTGTTTCAGAGGTAGTAGGAACTGCAGATGATGCTGGAGAATCTGAGATAACAAAGTGTAGAGCTGGATGAGCACAGCAGGCCAAGCAGCATCAGAGGAGCAGGCAAACTGACGTTTTGGGCCTAGACCCTCAAGGTCTAGGCCCGAAACATCAGCTTTCCTGCTCCTCTGGTGCTGCTTGGCCTGTTGCGTTCATCCAGCTCTACACTTTGTTATCTCAATGCCATGAGGAGTGTTGGCTTAAGTAATGGGTAAGATAGGGTTAATCTGAGCCAAGCTGTAGCTCCACCTACCCAGATATGTAACACCACCACTAGGTGGAGCAACAGGCAGTGCGGGGCAGTTGTAGTTGGAGACAGTCATGTCTCTACTCCTCATGTTAGCACAAGTATGTAGGTACTAAGTATTTAGTTACTAAGATATAATAAACCTTTTCTTACAAACATACAAATAAGAAACAAAAATAGATCACTAGCCCTTTGAGCCTGTTCTGCCATTTAATAAGGTCATGGCTGATCCGATTTTAGCCTCAAATCTACATTCCTGATATCCCTAATAACTTTTCAACCCCTTGGTAATCAAGAATCTATCTACCTCTGACTTAAACATATTTAAAGTTTTTGCATTCACCGCCTTTTAAGAAAGGGCTTCCAAAGGCTTACAACTCTCTGAGAGAAAATAAAAGGTGACCCCTTATTTTAATCTATGACCTGTAGTTCTCCCACAAGTGGAAACATCCTTTCCACATCTGCCAGGTCAAGTCCCTGCATGGTCTAGGTTAAGAGCGTCTTCCGCTGACATTTTTTTTGTAGTTCATCTTTCAACAAAAATCCTTACACCAATGAGGCTGCAGGATTGGTCAGCACGTAGCTCAGTTACATGAGGGGCACTAGATCATCTCATCACTGTTAGAACAGAAAACCCATGGAAGGCTTTACTATCCTTTTGCCTACTGATACCCTTTAGGAGGCAATTAATGAGGTTCTAACAGCAACATGGGAGCAATAAAAGAAATTCTTGCTGAGGCCCAGTCCTAGGGATGGGGAGTCATCACGGTGGAGAGGGCAGTGAGGCTTTGAGTGGCAGCACATACCTTTTAGACATGTGCATTAAACTGTACATGATCAACATCCTGAGACTATGTTTCTGGAGGTGGGAAAGTAGGTTGCTGATGGGAAACACAGGTAGACTGCCACTAACGCAGACATTATAACAGCCCCACTCTACATGATTCAGGCAAGCAGGTCAGAAATTTCAAAATTATGATTGTGTCCAGTTCTGGTTGCCCTGTTTGAAGAAGGACATTATTAAGCTGGAGAGGGTTCAGGAGATATATACCTGAAATGTTACCAGAAATAGAGGTTTCAAGTTATGGGGAGAGGTCGGATAGGCTGGGACCTTTTTCACTGGAGCATAGGAGGTTGAGGGATGACCTTGTAGAGGTTTATAAAATCATGAGGGGTATAAATAATCTGAATGGCAGGTGTCTTTTCCCTAGGGCGGGGTATTTCAGGGCAAGGGGGGTCATATTCTTAACGTGTGAGTCGAAAAATTTTAAAAAGACATGCAATTCTTTTACACAGAGAATGGTTCATGGATGGAATGGGCTTCCCAAGGAATTGGTGGATGGGAGTACAGCTACAATGTTTAAAAGACAATTAGATAAGTACATGAAAATGAGAGGTTTTGAGGGATACGTGCCAAGTGCAGGCAGGTGGGATTAGTTTAGTTTGGAATTATAGTTGGTATCGACTGGTTAGACCGAGTTGCCTGTTGCCATGCTGTATGACTCTATGACTATAACTCCATGCCTGATTTTGAATGGTCTCACGTGACACAAGGAACCACAGCTAAAATATAAAATCAAAAATTCTGTGTGGAGTAACTCACTTCCTGTCTCCCTACTGCTGACCACCAACTACAAGGCACAAGTCAGGAGTGTGATGGAATACTCCCCACTTGCCTGGATAGTGCAGCTCCAACAACATTCAAGAAACTTGACACCATCCAAGATAAACAGCCTGCTTGACCGACACCCTATCCGCCACCTCCAACATTCACTCCCTTCACCAACAATGCACAGTGACAACAATGTGCACCATCTATACGATGCACTGCAACAATCCACCAAAGTTCTCTGAAAACATCTTCCAAACGTGCAATCTCTGCCATCCAGCAGGACGAGGGTGCATGGGAACAGCATCAGCTGCAAGTTCCCTCCAAGTCACATGTCATCCTGACTTGGAAAATGTCACAATAGCTGGGTGAAGTTACTGGAACACACTTCCCAACCGCAGCCTACATGTCCGTATACCCCAGGCATTGCAGTGGTTCAAGAAGGCAGCTCACTGCCACTTTCATTAGGAGAATTAGGAACAGGCAATAAATGCCCATGTCCCATAAATGCATAAAAGTACAGAACTCAATGAATGCTGGAATCATTTATATATCCATGGTCAACTTTATGCTTGTTGCTCATAATGGTATTTTATGTTCCATCCTTCCTTATTCCTAGCGTAGAGTCATCACGCAAGGACAGTGCAGCTCAAACTATCGACCCTACATTGTTGCAACTCCGAACTGAGACCTGTTCTGGTACTATTTCTCAATGAAAATGTATGATTGGAAACAGGCCCTTTGGCCTAACTCGATGATGCTGACCAAGTTTCCAAGACCAACTGGTCCTGTTTGCCTACATTTGGCCCAGATCTCTCTAAACTTTTCCTATCCATGTACCTGTCCAAATAACTTTTAAATGTTGTAACTATACCTGCATCTACCAGTTCCTGTGGGAGCTCATTCCACGTATGGACTGTCTTCTGTCTGATTCTATGACTATGATTATCAGTGTCTTGTATTGTTACAGAAGCAACAATATTGAATGACCCTGTCAACATTTGGAGGCCTTGTGGTCAGTAATATCCATGCCACTCAACCAGAAACCTCAGGTTCAAATCGCACCCTAGTACTTGACGACAGCAAGCTTATGTGTATAATACATAAAAACAGAGACAAGCCACAACCTACTGTGTGGAAAAATCTGGTGGGAGCAAACGTTCAGGAAATCTAAAAAAAGGCATGGGAAGGAGGAATTGTGCCAAGGGACAATGAGCAAATGCAAGCCTTCTTGATGGCCCAATAGGCACTTTCAAAATCCTTGAATTACCAGGGAATAGATAGTTGTGTATTCCAGCTACTCTGCTCGTGTGCGAGTATCTCAGACAATGACACAGTTAAAAAGACCTCACCAGCTAAGAAAGTTAGAGGAACAGTCTTCATTGTAGCCATTTCTTTCAGGTGCTTTGGACTGAGACAAGGTGATAATGTTCTCGCGTTCCTGAGCAAAGCAGAGATTTCAATTATTTTCCCCTTTCCCTCTTTCTCTTCAGGCTGGGTACATCCTGCACTGCAACCACCAGTGCATTCTGCTCAAGTTGATCACTTTCAAAATATATTACCGAGGGATCCCATCCAATCCACGCGCCATGAGCCCAGTGAGTGAGACCATCAAAGGACCGCAAGAAACAAGCTTTGTTTCTCATTAATGTTTATTTTGTTTGCATTTCCCAGGAAGTAACATAGCTCTGAGTGGATTTTGGGAGTCAAAATGGATATTGGGATGTGGAGAGCATCATGATTATGATAAATTCAATGGACAAGCTGGACTTTTCCTCTACAACATTTAAGTATATTTTATTTACAGTAGGGAAAGGTATATCTTACCTTATCAAATTTATTGGGATTATCAAATTATTGGATTCAGTAATGTCCTTTAGGGAAGGAAATTTGCTGTCCTTCCTGGGCCTGGCCAAAGTGTGATTCCAAACTGAAAGTACTGTGGTTGACACTCAACTACCCTCTAGGCAATTAGGGATGGAAAATAAATCTTGGCCTTGCCCATAACGCCCACATCCTGTGGATGAATTAGCAAAGAAATTATCCAGGAGCATTTCATAGGTAAGACCTTACATGGATCACAGAATTCAAAACAAATAAAAGCTGCAATAATGAAAGAACATGAATTGGATTGAAAAGGTAAAACTGTCATGACCAATCACAGAGTAAGCTTGAAAGGTTATATGACTAAATCTTGTTCTGATGAACAGTTAACATTATTGTTCCTAATAAGCCCAGTGTAACTTCAATCCAGCAAAATATTTCAGTGAGCTCTACAGGGTGAATTTTCAATTATCTCGTTGGTGTTTTTGATTACAGAGTAGCTTAAATGTTGAGATAGGATTAGCCACACACAGAGCCTCATGTTTGCTCTTTGTAGCCAAATCAAACAAGCTCTTTGTTTACAGTTTTACTGCAAATGGTGGCTGCACAATCTCACACCCAATGTTAGATTAACAATGATCAATCACCAATGCTAGATCAACAATGTTTTTGCTTCCGCCAAGGCTTGACTCTGAGTTGCTTTAATGAAATCAATGTTTTGGCTCATGCAGTGAGAAAGAACTCATATAATGATGGCTTTTGCTTTGCATGTCTGAGGCAGAACGGTCATGGAATGATGTGTCATAGAAATGCTAACAATACACGTGTTAAATGGTACAGATATGCTGATAAAATCTCAACAGCAATAGCGTGTCTACACAAAACTACTTGTGACAGTCAAAACACATTATTTTGTCAGTCATCTTTGACAACATTGGGAGATCAGTATCCCAGTGAGTGGGCTTCCTGTCAGCTGCTGAACTGTTAACATCTAGGAAGAAATAATGAATGTTAAACCTCCTGTCATCTCTCCACTGTGTTTCTCTGACTGTGTCTCACTCCCTGCCAAATGCACTACTGGGCCAGGTTGCTACTTTGCCAAGTGCGAGGTTCTCCAAAATTGCCGTGTGCAAACACCAGAGGAGGAAGATTTGCATTTACATGGTGCCTTCTCTGGCCACTAGATAACGCATATCCCTCTAAAAACAACAGAGAACTATCAGAATATAGAAAGCACAGAGGCCGATTTGCAAACTGCAAGTTTATACAAAGAGCAATGTGAGAATGACCTGATATCTGCTTTTGTGATAGTGAATGATGGATAAGTATTGGCCAGGCCACCAGGAAAAGCTTCCTGTTCAAAATTTTGTATCCATCTGACAGGCCAGATGGTACCTTGGTTTCACATTTCATCTGAAAGGCAATATCTTTGACAGTACATAACTCCCTCAGTACTGCGCTGAGTGTCAGCCTAGATTGTTATGTTCAGGAGCTGGAGTGTGACATGAACCCACAGCCCGAATGGTATAGAGTTAAGTGAACTACTAAGTGAGCCATAGATGGCGTGCTAAAAAGCAGGGAGTGGGAAGGGGCAAAATGTGAGAGAGAGAGAGTGTGCAATTAGAACACAACCAAGTTTGAGTGATTTTGAGCACACAGGAGGGAGTATGTTGAAGAACCACAATGTATGATACTTCAATACAAACAACTCCTATCTGAATGAAACCGCAATGGAGCTGAGTCCAAGTCCATGGAACGGAGATTCTTTATTTATTTTAAAATTGGACCAAAAGCTTCGATCTCCTTCTCCCAGCAGCTGACATGAAAAGCTGACCATCCTTTGTGAACAATTTCTCTATTTGCTGCCTATCTAATAAAGCTGTCTTCTATTACTTGCTACCTGAGCAATAACTCCTTCCGATAGATGGTGTGCATTAATTGGCATATTGAAGATGATCAGGTGCATGTAACTAATCACTGTCTATCTCTGATTTAGGTTACTGCAGAAAGTGTAAGAAGTCAAAAGGAAAATCTCAAAGGATTAAACAGTACTGCCAGAAAGACTTTGGTAAGACATCAGTAAAATATAAAACTATTACTTTCGCAATAATAGCAGCTAAACACAAGGTATATGAATTTATTTCTCGGCCCCATTACAAGTGCTGCTTCTAATTTGCAGCGACATCTCTGTGTTACAAATTTTCTCATGTTTATTTTTGCAGCGGAGGTCAGCTCTGTGGAGTGTATTCACTGTTCACAGCATGAAGCCTGACCCTTTGGGAGTACGGGTTAAAGAATTGGCATTATTGAGCTTTAGCCTTATCGGTCGTCTCATTCAGCTAGCATCTGGGAATTCAGGATCAGTGAATCTGCCTCTCTGTTTCAGAGGAACTAACAGGAAAGCTAAATAAATGCTCCTTGCAGGACATAAATACACCAATGACCAATGTGCACCAAAGCCACAAAGATCTCAGCAACAGTATCAGTAGGATTTCTACAATTGGCTTCAGTGTCCTTGAGTCAATTAAAGGTAGAAAGTCAACAGAAGGTGCATTTGGTCAGTATTCAATGATCAGGAGGCCTGGCTTCACACCCTGCCTTCTCTAGCGGTGTGTCATTACATCTCTAAACGGGTTCATTACAAATATGGTGTGTGTGTGTGTGTGTGTGTGTGTGAGAGAGATGGACATAGGGTTAACAATCAGCCCAGTTGCAAAATGACGTTTTAATCATTCCTGCGTGGTTAAATGTTCAGCTGTCACTCACTTATCTGCCATTATATGTGTGTTTTACGTCGGTATCTCCCATTGTGAAGACATTACCCATCAGCACAGTGGCAAAGTTCTGTTTATGCTCCTGCCACATCCATCTCTGCTGTTAGCTTTGTAACGCCAAAAAGACAGGCAAAAACAGGGTTACCCAACAGGGCTCATGGAACTGACCCAGCTACAAATAAAATTCCAGTACCTTAATACTAGATAAGGCACAAAAAATCCACTTGCTGCAATAATGTCGAGTGCTGTAATTTTTGAAATGTTGGTGGATCCACCTAAACTAACCCGTGTTTCTGATATCAGGTAGTGGCCAGGTCATTCCAATAAGAATAAAGGGAGAATTTATATGTCAGTCATTGTACTTCTAAATGTTCCTTTTAATTCTCAAAATGGAACAATGCAACAGAAGAAAGGAAGAACTTGGCATTTACAGGGCATCCAATCACATCCTCTGGCATCCCCAAGTGCTTCATGTCCACTGAATCGTTTTTCAATGTCACACAATGCCAGGTTATATACCAACAGGTTTATTTGAAATCACAAGCTTTCGAAGTGATGATCCTTCTGAAGGAGCAGTGCTCTGAAAGCTTAGTATTTCAAATAAACCTGTTAGTCTATAACCTAGTGTCGTTTGACATCTGACTTTGTCCACCCCAGTCCAACACCGGCAGCTCCACAACATCATTTTCTGATGTGCAATTGCGGCTTTTAATTGACATTGATACCAATTGTTGTGTAGGCCAACGCTACAAACTATTTTGAGTAAAGCAAAGTCCCACAGCTGTCAGTAAATAAGTGAACAAATGATCAATTTTGGTAGTGGTCAGAGATAATGGGAACTGCAGATGCTGGAGAATCCGAGAGAACAAAGTGTGGAGCTGGATGAACACAGCAGGCCAAGCAGCATCTTAGGAGTGCAAAAGCTGATGTTTCGGGCATGGACCTTTCATCAGAAAATCATCATCTGATGAAACGTCCATGCCCGAAACATCAGCTTTTGTGCTCCTAAGATGCTGCTTGGCCTGCTGTGTTCATCCAGCTCCACACTTTGTTACCATCAATTTTAGTAGTGCTGGCTGGGACAGGAATATTGCCCAGGCCAACCAAAAAATTCCTTTATCCTCTTTGAATAATGCAATAGGACACTTGGCCTGTCCTTAAGCAGACACAGCACATCTCACTTCAATAATTTGTCCAAATGCTTGAACTCATGGTTAGTGAAGAGTGAATTTCACCAGCTGAGATAAGCAGAGCCTGTCTCCTTGAGAAAGGAATGTACAGAGTAGGGAATATGGAATAAAGTAATCATCAGTAAAATAAATCCTACACCTACTTTGGTCCATAAATGTTTCTACTTTCCTTCCTCACCAGTTTTTCGTGGAAGAATCCTCAGAAAGGCAATTGTGGGGTCGGAGACTCGATATGATGTGCAAATCAGGCAAACATACAAGAACAAATATCCCATTGTCCACAGGGAATACATCTGGGTGCCAAACACATGTGACTGTCCATATATTCTAGAAAAGCGAGAATACATCATGATGGCAAGGCGACACGTGAACTTTGAGCAAACACTGAACCGAATTCTACTGGAGCACAACAGTTTCGTCAGGCTCTGGCAGCCAAAGGAAGACTTGATGCTACGAGACATGGATAAATATTGCCACCGGTATTCATAACGCAAAGTCTATCATGATGTAAACATTTTACAACTCAATCCAATATTGGATAGTATTTGGGAAGAGCCCATGACATTGCAATAGAAAACCATATCATTCCATCATTTATGTGCAAATCTGCTATTAAGCACCTACTCACTGCTTATAGTAAGCCCCTCTTTCTAAGACACCAAGTACAATCCCTGGAAGGAGTTATTTGGAGATGACTGTGTGGGTCGAGGCACTGAGTTATTGGAAATAAGTTAATTTGGCTGCTTTGTCCATGCTCAGTTGAAATTAAGAAATATGTCCTCATATTGGAAAGAATTATTGGGACCCTTCAGAACTTTATATGTAGTCAATCTGAACTTACAGTGTCTGGTTTTTCTATACGGAATGTTCTCTATGATGAACTATTTGATATGCAAGGTACCATGATGTCCAATTTTGTTGATGGCGACAGAATCTATATTTTTAAACAAGCCAACCCAATATTACATTATTGTGACTGGAGCACAATGATAACTTTTCTGCAGCACCTTGAAAGTAATGCACTTCATTATTTTGTAGCGATTTCTCCCCATGCATTTGGGACATCTTTTCCCGAAGGATGTTCCGAGGTTTGGACAGGCTTACATTGCATGATCCCAAGTTATTTAAGGACAGGCATTATACCTGGCATGTTCTGAATTTTGGCTGATGTATTGGTATATGCCAATTATTTTATATCATTTATTTAAAAACATATATTAAGTATCTCACTTGTATACTGACGCTAATCACTTTGCATGGTACATTATGTATCTAAGCATCAAAGACTTTTTTAAGAATTTTATTGTACACTGTCATTAAAATTGGCAAACATTAATTAACTTGAATTGTTTCACCTCTGACATTCACACATGCTCAACCAGCTTAAATTTGTGAATATCAACTAAACACAAAATCTGTAAGGTTACAACAGGATGTTATTGTACTTGATCAAAGACCTGTAGAATGAAACCTTAACAGTGAAATAACAGAGGATTTGAAGGTTGTGATCTAAGTTAAATATTAACGAAACCAATTATAGAAGTGGGAAGGGCTACTTGTTCAACATTATGTCAAGGTGGTAAGGTATTTAATTTTTCCATAGCATTTCATGTTAATGTGCAGGGTCAGTAAGGAAAACAGAAAACATCTCAGTGCAAAATGGGCAATAGCAATGATGAATATTGAACATCGGATCAATGACATAGATGTAAAGAGAAGCAAAGGAGGATACAATAAACAAATAAAGGCTGAAGAGGAAGAAAGGGCAGGACGCTGTCAGACGTAAAGGAGGCCAGAATGTAAAGATTGAAACTGGTTGTTCAATGAATCAGAGGAACATTTCATCAGAAAAAACACAGAAAATGTGAAATGTAGGTGATTACTGCTAAACTGGGAAAAAGAAGACCAGAATGGGAGCATTCTGGGGCACTTTGCAAGTCAGAATTCCTTAATTCCTGTAGAGGGAAGACTTTTGAGTGTACTAGGTGGAGCAAGCTGCTATTGTGAAAGAGTTTGCCTGAGTGTATTCACATCTTCCTATAAACTGAGGGTGGAAATTTCTTTTGGAGATTAACTGGGAAATTATGTTTCTGATTCTGAACAAATGGAGGATTTACGTTCCTGGAGTGCAATTCTGAAGAAGAGTCAAACAGGACATAAACCTTTTAACTCTGTTTCTCTCTCTACAGGTGCTGCCAGTCCTGCTGAGTTTCTCTGGCACTTTCTGTGTTTGTGTCAGTGAATTAGAATTTTAGAATTGGATTTATTGTCACGTGTACTCGAGTACACTGAAGACTGTACAAGTCGCCATTCTCTGGACCATTTTAGAATACAAAGACAGAATTAGAAAACAGAAGCAGCAATAAAAGAAACAGCCAAAAGAAAAGGTAAACATCGAATCACTCTCCTGCTTTTGCCATAAGTCCTTGCTGCCAGAAGAACAAAGGCACAAAGTCCATCCCTCAGTCTGTGAACACTCAGGTGCCCTGAGCCCCTCACACTGTCACAGCTGGAATGCCACCGCCTTCACCAGTAGGCACCAGGACCCGGACATGGCCGAGAGCCATGCTGCATGCGTTCTTCTGGTTGTTTCATGTACTTATCTCAGAAGCAAATGAGTGACGATTCTTTCACCTTCGGCATTTAATTCACTGTAACTTCTCTCCCAGGAATCTCAAATTTCTTCAGCACTGGTGAAGACACATTCACCTGAAACATTAACTCTGTTTACTCGCTCACTGATGGTCACCTGTTGGTTGGGTGTATCCAGCAATTTTTGTTTTATTTAGAATATTTACTTCTGTTCAGTATTTCAAGTGTATTGGTAACAGTGTTCTGAAAACATATTGTTGGAATATTGGCCAGAGATCATCTTCCCATGTTTGTATACAGCATTGCTATTGTAACCAGAGCTTAGCATCCTCAGAAATGAGAAACGCCAACATTATTGATGCCAGTTCTGAGGAAGGGTCACTGATCCCAAAAATTCTCTCCACAGATGCTACTAGACCTGCTGAGCTTTTCCAGCAGTTTCTGTTTTTGTTTTGATGCTGTTGTCTTCAAAACATTAAAAAGACAATGCATACTCGCAGTAAGAGAAAAATTCCAATCTTTTAAGATAACGTCGTTCATTACAGTATTTGTTATGGAGTTGACAGTAATGATATCCTTCTTGGACTTGTAACCAGAAGTCCAAGCTAATGCTATCTGGCTGTAGATTCACATCACACCATGGTAGCTGGTGGAATAGAAATACAATTTTTAAAAAAGCTAACCTAGTAATGGTGCCTATCCAACTATGTTAAAAATCTATCCAGTTCACTTATGTCTTTTAGGGAAGGAAATCTACAGCCCTTACTGCATGTGGCCTGCATCCGACTCCAGATGCAGAGCAGAGTGGTAACTACCTCTGAAATGGCCCAGAGAGCCACCTCAGATTAAGGCCAATTACAGATGGACAACAAATGCAAATCTTGCCAGCAGCACCCACATATCATGGAAAAATAAAATCTTAAAAGATTATAATTTCCAACTGGTTGATTTACTGGAAAGTTAACCCCTCCTAACGTTGCTCAAAACATTCCTATGAACACTATCAGTGGAAATGTTTATACCTCAGGCCTGGTCCAACGAAACCATCTCCAAAAAAAACAAAGATCTGATATGGAAACATGGATTGAGTTACTGAAGATAAACCAAGTTTGAGCTGGAACACTAAAACCGGATACTGAACTGGAATTTCCACGGATCTGTTTTTTTTCTCGATTTGATTGTTAAACGTAGATTAGGCAATGTTGCCAAAAATTATATTTCATTTGTTTTTATATGTGTAATAGAAGGGAAAATCTGCCTTGACCAAATAAACTTCAATCATTTTAACGACATGATACTCCAATGTAATGAAATATTTAAAGTCATATTGAGACTCTTCATCTGTTTAGTCAAATCAAGGACTTTTCTCAGACTGTGTCTCTGCCCATCATGTTTGTCATATCCAGCTGGAAGTAGTCTGAAATGACTGTAATTCAATTAACAAGCACTGCAACATCAGCAAATGTTTCTTTAAGCATTTCAGTTTGACAAAAGTAAAGTGATCACTTGTGGACAGACTACAGTGGATGATTGAGGGATTTGGTATCACAAAGGGAAGGTGAGAACCACCCGCAGTCCTTGCTGTTGTGCACCCCTACCTCATCACCCTGTGAACTCCATCCTACTACAACTCTCCCATGCCTGGGTCCATTCTCAATTCTGTGCCTCAGGTGGGTTGTAGTACCAGCAGCAGCCTCCAACTCCCTGGTGATGCTGCTGAGCTGTGAAGAGCTGTCAGGGTCTGAAGCCAGTACATCTCATGACCACAAGAGGCCTTTGCTCCCAGGTATGGTCCACTTCCACCCCATATCATACCCGATGGGAACTTACTTCTGAAGGCCTTTCTAAAAAGCAGGGGCACAAGACTTGCTCAGCTCTCCAACCAGTGATCAAGACCTCCATGACCTCCATTAAATGCATCTGTGAAGGAAAAAACAGAATTAACATTTCAGGTCCGATGACCCTTCCTCAGATGCTGAGCATTTCCAACAACTTTGGTTTTGTTCCTGATTTACAGCTTCCGCAGTTCTTGCGGTTTTTACTTCCATTAAATACAGTCTTGAACCTGCCCACCATACCTCAGTTATCACAACCTCTGGCTGTTTTTTTTTATTGTACGCCTTCTAAGCATGATTTCTGCTGTGACATTGAGACCAGATGTAGAACTGTTGCCCTCAAGTGTAGCATGGCAATGAAGAAATGTTGTTTTGTCGCCTGCACTTCAGGAGTCTCGCTTTAAAGGCATCTGCTCGAGTGAGGCCTTTGGATCAAAATTATCAACCTCTCTCCAGAACTGATAAATGATAGAATCTCTATGGCGTGGAAGCAGGCCATTCAGCCCATCGAGTCCACTCCAATCCTCTGAAGAGTATACCACCCAACCCCTACTCTATACTTGCCATGGCTAATCCACATAGACTGCGCAACCCTGGATACTATGGGCAATTGAGCATGGCAAATCCATCAAACTCATACGTCATTGGACTGTGGGAGGAAACCAGAGCACCCGGAGGAAACCACACAGACATTGGGAGAATGTACAATCACACAGACAGTCCCCGAGGGTGGCGGGATCAAACTTGAGTCCTTGGCGGTGTGAGGCAGCAGCACTAGCCACTGAACCACCAATCTGCCCCCAAATGGACATTGGTTCTGTTTATTTGAAGTTCAATTGCAGGATTCCCAGCATCAATTAAGAATGAAAATATGAGAACATCAAGATAGCTGCAAAAATTGCATGCACAGAAGTAAGCATTGAGGAATTTAAGACTAGGCTTTCCCCAAATCTTTTTCCACCACAACCTCATTTTGAGGGTTGAAAATTGTCACAACCCATCAATGAGAACTGTGACAGCAAGAAGTGGGGAAATGTGTTCATGAGAGCCAGGGATTACATCTATTATAATTTGGTCAGAATTCCAGGGCAGACATTACTGCCTCTGAGCTCATGATCCCAAAATTTCACCTCGCAACCCCGTACCCCTCCGACTCCATGTCAGAAAGCCCAGATTTGAGTATAGTGTCTACATAACATGGGTGGTTTAAATATCCTCCAATATGTTGTGATGGCGTTTCCTTTACATATAGGTAGGAGAAAGAGAACATTACTTTCAAGCTGGTCTTCCACAATGTCACTCTGGGCTTAGCTTTGTTTGTGTTCGATCCATGTTTAGTGTACTGGATGTTATTGTTTTGCAAAATTCCCTTAATTAGCTTCTGGTCCTCCTGACTGTCACATCATTAAGTGTTGTGACTTTGTAGGATCTAAGCTCCATCTGGATATGTGTGAGTAGCCAGGTACTCTGGGTCATGCGCATGTCTCTCCACTTCTTGTCTGACACATAGATTAGGTAGTGCTGCACCTTCATGTCAGACATGTACCATTTTCATTCTCCCTCATTTTCTGACATGTTTGTCCCAAATTTCTAGAAACTTGGACAGCTGACGGCTCAACAGGATTGTCCAAACCTGCCTTCTGAGCATGATTTCTGCTTTTGCATTATGCCGAGATGTAGCGATGTTCCTATCGTCCTATGGTTTGTGCTTTTAAACCACCTGCCTGAGTGAGACCTTTGGATCTCAGACAGTTCAATGAGGCCACCCCAAAGTTCATACCCCTTTGACATCAATGCCTTCAAGAGGAGTGCCATTAGAAACTTGGAAAAATAGCTAGCAACTAGAAGAAAATTACTGCCATGTGTAGTGAGTAAAGATAATTGTAGACCGAGGTTATAAGGGAATCTCATGAGGGCATAGAATTTATTTGAATTGCTGTGATGAGGGACTCCGACATGCCTATCACATCCTCACTGCCTTCTCGACATTGTCCCAAGCCAATACAAAGTACTCTTTGCCAAGTGTCTTGTTCTGTTTGCCTAAATATCCCTGGTATGGTTGCGACAATATGTAGCTGTAAGAACATCGGATACAAGCACCTTTCATACTGTATCTGACCAGCCTCCCCTAATGACTTTCAATCATGTGTTCAATCATGGTTCAGTTGTTATTTATTCTTGTACCTGGTTGTATATGAGTGGACCCCAAAACCCACTAGGCTGGCGAAAATGAGATCAACCTTGATGTCTATCTGTCCATTTGTAAGTCCAGTGGAGCATATTTTTTTTTTATTTAACCACGTGCTTAGTGAATACATTTTATTGTGTAACAAAGTGTGGAGCTGGATGAACACAGCAGGCCAAGCAGCATCTCAGAAGCACAAAAGCTGACGTTTCGTGCCTAGACCCTTCATCAGAGAGAGGGATGGGGAGAGGGAACTGGAATAAATAGGGAGAGAGGGGGAGGCGGACCGAAGATGGAGAGAAAAGAAGATAGGTGGAGAGAGTATAGGTGGGGAGGTAGGGAGGGGATAGGTCAGTCCAGGGAAGACGGACAGGTCAAGGAGGCGGGATGAGGTGGTAGGTCGGAAATGGAGGTGCAGCTTGACATGGGAGGGAGGGGTGGGTGAGAGGAAGAACAGGTTAGGGAGACAGAGAAAGGCTGGGCTGGTTTGGAATGCAGTGGAGGGAGGGGAAGAGCTGGGCTGCTTTTGGGATGCAGTGGGGGGAGGGGAAGAACTGGGCTGGTTTTGGGATGCAGTGGGGGAAGGGGAGATTTTGAAGCTTGTGAAGCCCACATTGATACCATTGGGCTGCAGGGTTCCCAAGCAGAATATGAGTTGCTGTTCCTGCAACCTTCGGGTGGCATCATTGTGGCACTGCAGGAGGCCCATGATGGACATGTCGTCTGAGGAATGGGAGGGGGAGTGGAAATGGTTCGCGACTGGGAGGTGCAGTTGTTTGTTGTGAACCGAGCGGAGGTGTTCTGCAAAGCGGTCCCCAAGCCTCCGCTTGGTTTCCCCAATGTAGAGGAAGCCACACCAGGTGCAATGGATACAATATACCACATTGGCAGATGTGAAGATGAACATCTGCTTGATATGGAAGGTCATCTTGGGGCCTGCGATGGGGGTGAGGGAGGAGGTGTGGGGGCAAGTGTAGCACTTCCTGCAGTTGCAGGGGACGGTGCCGGGTGTGGTGGGGTTGGAGGGGAGTGCGGAGCGGACAAGGGAGTTGCGGAGAGAGTGGTCTCTCCGGAAGGCAGACAAGGGTGGGGATGGAAAAATAGCTTGAGTGGTGGGGTCGGATTGCAGATGGTGGAAGTGTCAGAGGATGATACGTATCGTCCTCCGACACTTCCACCACGCATCATCCTCCGACACTTCCGCCATCTACAATCCGACCCCACCACCCAAGCCATTTTTCCATCCCTACCCTTGTCTGCCTTCCGGAGAGACCACTCTCTCTGCGACTCCCTTGTCCGCTCCACACTCCCCTCCAACCCCACCAAATCCGGCACCTTCCCCTGCCACCGCAGGAAGTGCTACACTTGCCTCCACACCTCCTCCCTCACCCCCATCCCAGGCCCCAAGATGACCTTCCATATCAAGCAGATGTTCACCTGCACATCTGCCA
This sequence comes from Stegostoma tigrinum, assembly GCF_030684315.1. Lineage (NCBI taxonomy): Eukaryota > Metazoa > Chordata > Chondrichthyes > Orectolobiformes > Stegostomatidae > Stegostoma > Stegostoma tigrinum. The sequence goes on along the minus strand of NC_081383.1, from coordinate 11,649,940 downwards.
ATGTGGTATATTGTATCCATTGCACCTGGTGTGGCTTCCTCTACATTGAGGAAACCAAGCGGAGGCTTGGGGACCGCTTTGCAGAACACCTCCGCTCGGTTCGCAACAAACAACTGCACCTCCCAGTCGCGAACCATTTCAACTCCCCCTCCCATTCCTCAGACGACATGTCCATCATGGGCCTCCTGCAGTGCCACAATGATGCCACCCAAAGGTTGCAGGCACAGCAACTCATATTCCGCTTGGGAACCCTGCAGCCCAATGGTATCAATGTGGGCTTCACAAGCTTCAAAATCTCCCCTTCCCCCACTGCATCCCAAAACCAGCCCAGTTCTTCCCCTCCCCCCACTGCATCCCAAAAGCAGCCCAGCTCTTCCCCTCCCTCCACTGCATTCCAAACCAGCCCAGCCTTTCTCTGCCTCCCTAACCTGTTCTTCCTCTCACCCACCCCTCCCTCCCATGTCAAGCTGCACCTCCATTTCCTACCTACCACCTCATCCCGCCTCCTTGACCTGTCCGTCTTCCCTGGACTGACCTATCCCCTCCCTACCTCCTCACCTATATTCTCCTCTCTACCTATCTTGTTTTCTCTCTATCTTTGGTCCGCCTCCCCCTTCTCCCTACTTATTCCTGTTCCCTCTCCCCATCCCCCTCTCTGATGAAGGGTCTGGGCCTGAAACGTCAGCTTTTGTGCTCCTGAGATGCTGCTTGGCCTGCTGTGTTCATCCAGCTCCACACTTTGTTATCTTGGATTCTCCAGCGTCTGCAGTTCCCATGATCACTGATACCATTTTATTGTGTGTTTGTAACAGATGTTTAAGTCATAGACATGCGTTTTAGCAGAGCTCATTGTAGTCCAGATGGTTCACTCACCAGAGCTTTGCACCACATCTTCCTAACCCTTTGTGATTGGTTTGTGCAATAAAATTATTCATGACTTTTTTTACCTCTTCTTTTGTGGGATGTGAGCATCGTTGGCTGCCCAGCATTTCTTGCCCATCCCTACTCGCTCTTGAGAAGGTGGTGGTGAGCTGTTTTATTGAACCACTGCAGTCCATCTGCTGTGGGTTGATCCACAATGCTGTCAAGGAGGGAATTCCATGATTTTGCCCTAGTGACAGTGCAAGAACAGTGATGTATTTCCAAGTCAGGATAGTGAGTGGCTTGGAGGAGAATTTGAAAGTGTTGGTGGTCCCATATATCTGCTGCCCTTGTCCTTCTAGATGGAAGTTGTCATGAGATTGGAAGGTGCTGTCTCAGGATCTTTGGTGAATATCTGCAGTGCATCTGGTAGTGATAGAAAATACCACTGCTACTGACTGTTGGTGGTGGAGACAGTGGATGTTTATGAATGTGGTGCCAATTAAGCAGGCAGCTTTGTCCTGGATGGTGTCAAGCTTCTTGAGTATTGTTGGATCGGCACTCATCCAGGCAAGTGGGGAGTATTCCTTCATGCCTTGTAGATGGTCGACAGGCTTTGGGGCATCAGGAGGCCACAGTATACCTAGCTTCTGACCTGCTCTTGTAGACACCGTGTTTATGTGGTGGATCCAGCGGAGTTTCTGGTTAATTATAACCCCTGGAATGTTGACAGTGGGGGAATCAGTGATGGTAACACCATTGACTGCCAAGGGGCGATAGTCATATTGTCTCTTATTGATGATGGTCATAGGCTGACATTTGTGTGGCATGAATGTTACCTGTCACTTGTCAGGCCAAGCCTGGGTATTATCCAGATTTTGTTGCATTTGAACATGGGCTGCTTCAGTGTCTGAGGAGTCACGAATGGTGTTGAACATTATGCAATCATCGGTGAACATCCCCACTTCTGACCTTAAGATGAAGGGAAGGTCATTGATGAAGCAGCTGAAGATGGTTGGGCTGAGGACACTATTCTGGGAAACTTCTGTAGCGGTGTCCTGGAGCTGAGATGATTGACCTTCAACAACCACAATAATCTTCTTATGTGTCAGGTATGACTCTAACTACCAGAGAGTTTCCCCACAATACCCATTGATTCCAGTTTTGCTGGGGCTCTTTGATGCCACTCTCAGTTGAATAGAGCCTTGTCATCAAGGGTTGTCACTCTCACTTCACCTCTTGAATTCAGCTCTTTTGTCCATGTTTGAACAAAGGCTGTAATGAAGTTGGACCCTAGTAGAACCCAAACTGGGTGTCACTGAGCAGGTTATTGCTGAACAGGTGTTGCTCGATAGCACTGTTGGTGACACCTTCCATTACTTTACTGATAATTGAGAGTAGGCTGATGGGGCAGTAATTGGCCAGGTTGGATTTGTCCTGCTTTTTGTGTCCAGGACATACTTGAGCAAATTTCCACATTGCCAGGTAGATACCAGTGCTGTACTAGAACAGTTAGGCTAGGGGACTGGCATGTTCTGGAGCACAGGTCTTCAATATTATTGACAAAACCTTGTCAGGGCTCATAGCCTTTGCAGTATCCAGTACCTCCAACCATTTCTTGATATCAGGCAAAGTGAATCAAATTTGCTGAAGACTGCCATCTATATCACCTGAGACCACTGGCAGAGGCCGAGATAAATCATCTACTCGACACTTCTGGCTGAAGATTGCTACAAAGCTTTAGCTTTACCGTTTGCTCTCATGTGCTTGTATTGAACATTGTGACCAACATTCCCTCTTAACTGCATAAGTGTGAAAGAGCACAGCTGCTCCAGTGTTGAACTCTACACCAAACAGTAACTGTCCTAATATAGTAACATCCCATAAATACACCCATGGCAAAGGCAAATTCAGTAAAATAAACTGTCTCAGATGCAATTCTCCAGACCAAGAAGAAAACACATCAAGGGAAAACTCTGAGAAAGAGAGTAGCAGGGAAAGATATACTGCAGCTTCCAAACCCAGCTTCAGGACCCCAGCAACTGCCACTGAAAGACTGAAACTAAAAATCCTGGATCTAGGGAGCTTGACCCCACTCATTCAGGCTGTTTCTACTCTTCCAAATTTAAAATAAAACCCATGGCCTTACATAGATAACAAAGTGTGGGGCTGGATGAACACAGCAGGCCAAGAAGCATCTTAGGAGCACAAAAGCTGACATTTCAGGCCTAGACCCTTCATCAGAAAAGGGGGAGGGGGAGAGGTGTTTTGAAAAAAAGAGGGAGAGATGGGGAGGTGGATCGAAGATGGATAGAGGAGAAGATAGGTGGAGGGGAGACAGACAAGTTAAAGAGGTGGGCATGGAGCCAGTAAAGCTGTTTGTTGGATTCAAATAGACAGCTTTGTACCTCTCTCTTAAAACGCCTCTTCAAAAAAAGAACAGGACAAAATACACCTCTTAAAGTTGTTATGGCAAATGGGACTAGATTATTTTAGGATTTCTGGTCAAGATCAATTGGACAAAAGGGTCTGTTCCCATGCTGTTCCTAACTCTATAACTGTATAACTTCCTATTCTTGCTGCCCAGGCTTTTTGTTTGGTTGTGTCCTATTGTAGCATCTGATCACATTTCTTCCACACACAGATCCAGTCGGCATATCATACCCCATGACTCACAAAGATCTTGAAACACAGGACAACTTTGTAGTCGGTGGAACAAACTGCTTTTCCCACACAGCTTGCTCACCTTCTGCATCCTAGCTACTACATCATGTTGGCAGCTGCACCTAAGGCATGAAGACATTGATGTCCAAGGTGTAAGGACTTTGTATGTTCTTCATGCAGCAGTGAGTTAATGTTACGTCTTTCTTTTTCACTCAGGCATCTTAATGAAAAGTTTTGATTGGTATTGAATCTATACTCAGTTCCGTTATCCACTCAGACAACTCAACTCTGAGAAATCACAGTTCTTGCCCCGCCACAGCACATATGGACAAACTGAAAACTGATTCTCATGGCTCCTGGCTGTAGGACATTCATTCCAAAGTGTGAATTCAGAAGTTAACTTTTACACGAAGCAGATCTTATCAAAGTTTCCCTGGTACTCTTCAGACAGGCCTAAAGTATTGACTCTGTGAAACCCTCATTTTCATTGGCTTTTCGCCACTTGTTTATTTGGTTCTGCAATGACTAAATGTAAAAAGCATAGCTCTATCCTTCGTTTAAAGTACCATTCAGGTAAAATGTGTGTGGCACTTCAATTCCTGAGATGGAATTAGATAGTCATATTCCTGATGTTCCCCTGTCTTTTGCAAAAGTCTGTATTCATTGCTCATAGAATCACAGGATCCCTACAGCATGGAAGCAGATCATTCAGTTCATCAAGTCCACATCCACCCTTCGCAGAGCATTCCACCCAGACTCACACCACCCCCCCTCACCCTAATCCTATAACCCTGCATTTCGCATGGCTAATCCACGTAGTCTGCATATCCCTGGGCACTATGGGCAATTTAGCATGGCCAATCCACCCAAACTGCACATCTTTGGACTGTGGGAGGAAATCAGAGCACCCAGAGGAAACCCACTCAGACAGTGGGAGAACATACAAATTCCACACAGTCACCTGAATAATCGAAACCTAATACTGTGAGGCAGTGGTGCTAACCGCTGAGCCATCATGCCGTCCCATCCCTAATTACCCTTCAGAAGATGATCATGAGCATCAGCATGTCACGAGGCAACAAGGAGTCAAGCAGATTTCTGTTGGTCTGGCTTACTTCAGCCAGGCAAGGACAGCAGCTTTGGTTTTTGTAACAATCCAGTGACTTGGGGGTCACCATGACTGAGACAGGCATTCATTCCAGGCTTAAATTAAACTCTAAGCTCCACCAGCTGCTATGCTGGGATCTTGCTAGAGAGTGAGACCGAGCCTGTAATTTATTCATCCAGTAACATTTCCATTTGTGGGACGTGGGCATCGCTGTCTGGTCAGCATTTATTGCACATCCCTAGTTGCCCTTGAGAAGGTGATGGTGAGCTGCCTTTTAGAATCGCTGCAGTTCACCTACAGTGGGTTGACCCACAATGCCATCAGAGAGGGAATTACAGGATTTTGACTCAAAATCTATTGTTCCATCATCACCATGTGTGTAAGATGTGGATTGATTCCTTCCTGTTGCATTTTTGTGATTATTTTATGTTTATCATGCCATCAGTACAAACTTTTACAGTCTAGACATGACCCAACTCCTTGGATGGAAAGAAAAAACGCCCTTCATTCATTGAAATATTTTTGCCGTTTGCTCAATTTACAATCTACTCCTTGACATTTAACAGTAGGAGCATACAGAAAATGTCCTTTTTTCAGAAAAAACAGATCTCTAGCAAAGTATTTCTTAGTTTGAAAGCATCAAGTTAAACTGAGCACTCAAAAGGTTAATACCTCCTTATACACATTCAAATTAGCCTTATTGTGTTCCCTAGCAATTCCATGGAGATATGCAAATTAAATACAGATTTATGCATCGACGTTGGCAAATTTACTCCCAAGTTAGTGTTACTGCAGCTTGAGTTAGCTAATCTTTTATGATTTAAACTGTAACAGGGCAATATAAGGTGTCTAAACTTGTGAAGGAATGTGGGACTTATAGAGTAATCTTTAATGGCTGTTACAGTGGAGATTGCTAATTTTCTCCTGCATTGATTATCCAGGAGTAACACACAGCTCAGCAAAATGCAATCATGGCCAATTACTGATTGAAAATTTATTGATGATAACGCTGTTAAAAAGACTAAGAAAACTGTTATTTTCTAGCATTATGATCTTCAGTTTGAGTGCAAGGCAGGATATTTTGCAAATCAATGGCATTGCTTTTAGGGAGCTATTTATAGGTGCAGCAGTGTAAGTGTGCCAGGTGTATCTACCTGCAGAAAGAAGATGTCAAGAGTCTGAGCAAAAAAGGATTTTAAAAAATACCCAAACATCAAGGAAAAAGGAAAAGGTAAGGCTCTTGATTTTATTTTTGATGATTCTTTTAAATAATTATTTTAAAAACATTAAGTAGCTATTTGTTATGGAATGATTGAAGCTACAGAGTGTTAACATATCCTTGCGATTCGAAACGTGACCTCAAATCAATTGAATGTAGCTTGTAGCTTTCTTTCTCTTATCATCTGACTATGAAGTGAATGTTTTGTTGTGCATTTTAGATACTTAATGCTGTGTAGGACAAAGGGAGAAATATGTGGAATGATGAAATATGTCTTGAATGTGCCTTCAAATTGAGCATCTGTAGTCTAATTCAAGATGTAATTATATTTCAATATTGTTGCCTCTGGATTCTTCAAAGAGCCCACTGCAAGTTGCAATCAGATCAGAACGCTTGACTGATCTAAATTTAAATGTGATCACTCCATTAGTTTCTGTACATCTGTGGTCTCTTATCAAATCCTAAACAGTTGAAACACTCACACTTTTTGCCATTTTCTTCAGAAATGAGTTAACTCAGCACAGGTCAGCAATATCCATGCTCTGCGTGATACAACAGCACATGAGGCAAGATTTCAATGCGTGGAAACCTTTCATTTGTGAAACTCTGTAGGTTATTTTCCAAATGTGTATTTTGAGAACTGTGCCAAGAGTATGGATTTGTTTTGTTAATTTGCCTGCACAGTGAGGATCAGTGTTGATCATATATTAATAATAATATTTATAATAATATTATAAATAATAATAATTCATATTGATCATCAATACGAGCTTGTCAATCCACTGCACCATATAAAGGTTGCACTCACCATAAATGAAACATATTGCAGGACCTGCCTGGTCTCATCCAGGAGAACAAGATACTTCCTGGTCTAAGTAGAAGAGTCTCTTGTAATTAACAAGATACAGCTCATTACATGTTAGCAAGCCATTACCTTAATATGATAGACCTGGTGACAGAGACTTTGAGGAGAACTAGAGGTTTAGTCTCACTCCTTCAAGGTAGGTCATTTAGGACTGAGATGATGAGAAATTTCTTCACCCTGAGCCTTTGGAATTCTCTACCATGTAAAATGGTTGAGAGCAAAACATTGAATGCTTTCAAGAAGGAGTTAGATACAAGTCTTAGGGTTAAACAGGTGAAAGGGTATTGGGGAGTAAGTGGTAACATGGTACTGAGTTGGATGGTCAGCCAAAGGGTATTGGATGGTCAGCCAAAGGATATTCGGGAGTAAGTGGTAACATGGTACTGAGTTGGATGGTCAGTCGAAATGATATTGGATGTGGAGCAAACTCTCAGGGCCAAATGGCCTACTCTTTCTCCTATTTTCTAAGTTTCAAAGCTGTTCTGCCCCAGGTCCCTATGGTAGTATCATAGTGGGTGGGGATTATGGAACTCCTCAATATTAACTCTTTCAGAGCCATATACAATAATTTTCACCATCATTACTTACTCAAAGAACCCTCTGCAAGTTGCAATCAGATCCGAACACGACTGATCTAAATCTAAATGTGATCACTTCAGAAGTTTCCATAATAATCCCAGAGTTTATCACTCATCTAATACAAAACCCATTGTATTTTCAATTAGAACATAAAACAGCACGGGAGCAAGCCCTTTGACCCAGCATGTCTGTGCTGACCACGATGCCATTCTAACCTTATCCCCATCTGTCTGCATATGGTCAAGATCCTTCTATTCCCTGCCTGCTCACATGAGTGACTAAATGCCTCTTAAACATTGCTATCATATCTGGTTTTACTACCTTCCCTGGCAGCGTGTTCCAGGCACCTATCACCTTCTGTGTAAAATATTTTCCTCATGCACCTCCCTTAAATTGTTCCCAACTTACCTTGAACCTTATGCCCTCTAGTATTTGACATTCCCATCCTGGAAAAAAGGCTCCGACTATCCACTTTATCTGTGCCTCACATAATTGTATATACTTCTATCAGGTCTCCCTTCAGCCTTTGACACTCTAGTGCAAACAATTAAGTTTGTCCAACTTATCCTTATAGCGAATACAGGCAACATCCTGCCCCCCTTTCCAACGTCTCCACATCTTTTCTACAGTGTGGTGACCAGACTCAAATATAGTCGAACTAAAGTTTTATATAGCTGCAAGACAACTTGCCAACTTTTAGACTGAGTGCCCGGACTGATGAAGGCTTGTATGCTGCACAACTTTGTTACCACATTCTGCTAATTCCTCCTCCCTTTGTCAGACTGCATTTGCCAAATGGAAAAATAAATGTATTCACAGGAAGCTTGTAAGAGGTCACATCACTCTATGGCCAATTATCAAGCTTTGTCCAAGCATGGATGAAGAACTCAGGAACAGCAGTGAATAGTCAATAATACTCACATCGAGGAAGTATTTAGACAAGTCCCAAGGAGTCTGCATTAAATATAGCTCAATACAGATCAAGGGAAAAGGTAAATGGAAACATGACTGACACAGAATAAGGGGCCGAAAAGGGTCTGAGGAAGGGTCACTAGACCCGAAACGTTAGCTCCAATTTTTTCCTTCACAAATGTTGCCAGACCTGCTGAGCTTTTCCAGCAACTTCTGTTTTTATACCTGATTTATAGCATCTGCAGTTCTCTTGGTTTTTACAGAGTATGAGGCTTGTGGTCAATTGATGTCAATCAACCCCAGGGTAACTACTTGAATTCCTCAAGGCAGAATCCAGGGCTGAAATTATGTTTAGCTGCATCACACAAAGACTTTCTCTCCACCTTAAGCTCAGATATGGAGCTGTTTGCTGTTCACAAATGTGAAAGGTCATGGGCTCCCAGGTACATTGGCAAGTCAGATCCGAAATTGGCTCAGAGGAATTATGCAAACGTTAATGGCTAATGGCCATTTCAGTAAGGCTGATGGAGATCTAAAGTCTATGCATAAAAGGGTGGTAGAGACAGAACTTCTATCACATTTAAAAAATACTTGGATATGCACTTGAAATGTTGCAACCTACAAGTTTATGGAATAAGACCCAGAGAATGGAATTAGGCTAGCTGCCTCTTTCTTAACAGGCATGGACATGATGGGCTGAACGACCTTCTTCCGTGCTGTAAGTATCTGTGATGGCACATGCCCTATTTACAATTCCTTTGATAATAAAATATGCACATGCTTGCACAAAGGATCTGCAAATAACACAGACATATAGCCAAATTAAACAGCAGGTGGATGGGTAATAAAAATCACATTTTAATTTATCATCTTTATTAAATCATTTATGTCAGAGGAGCCTTAATATATAATTGGAATGTTAATCTATTAAATCAGGAAGTCCCTGAGAATTTAAAATAGAGTGTGGTATACTAAGCAATATGCTGTCATTGTTAAACCACGTATATTTGTGTTAGTTTTAGATGTATTCCATAATCAATCAGGTCCACCTTTAAACAAACCATTGATGAGGGTGAGTAATTCTGGTCTGGCCACTAAATTCTGAAAGAAATTTTCGAGACTTTTGAAAATGGAACAGTGTTGGCAGCCTTCTGCAGAGGTATGTGCTTGAGATGAAAATGTGCGTCAGCTAAATCGATGTAAGATCTATGTGGGCCAGGAATGTAGGGCACTGAGTTATTCTATGCATCTGTCACTGTCATACATTTTTAAAAGAGGTCCAATATTTTCATACTCGAGATTTTTTGGTATAACAAAGAGCAAATTCACTCTCCACACCACATATAGAATTCCGAAATCACAGCACTGTTACAGTGCAGAAGGAAACCATTTTGCCTAGTACTCTCTGAACACTTTAACAGTAAAGAATTCTTGCCTAATCTTACACATTATTTCTATTTAAATCATCACCCAATGACCTGTTGAATTCCTCAATCAAACCTGCCCCCAGCACACTTCCAGGCATTGCATTCCAAATACAAGTCACTGACTGTGTGAAAAATGCAAACATTAATTTGTCTCACCTTACATTTGCTTCTTTTATAAGAACTGTATGTAACTGTAACAATTGTCATAATTTTAGAGAAAATAACTTTTTTTGGTTATAGCAACAGAATAAAAGCAAAGTTTGGTGAGTGCTAGAAATCTGGAATAAAAACAGGAAGTGCCGATGAAACTCAACTGGTCTCGCAACATCCTTGGAGAGAAAAATTAAAGTTAACATATTGATTCTAATATGAACCTTCTGCGAATTTAGGTGGGCTGGAAAATGATGTCTTTATACTGTTGACAGAGGAAGAGGAGCAAATGGAACAGAAGGTAAAGGTAATGAGAGTGATAATAGTAAAAGAAGAGAGATACAGATGCAATGTCCTGTTGGCACAGGTTTACTTTCAGCAGAGCCATTAACACCTATTCTTCACCTCTATATTTCCTCTACTACCCTTAGCACTCAATTTGTCTTTTCTTCTAGACGTCCTAGACAATTCCGATTGCTACTCTTCACTTGTTGTCAACAGTTTGAATCATATCATAGAATTCCTACAGTGTGGAAACAGGCCCTTCAGTCCAACAAGTCCACACTGACCCTCAGAGCAACCCACCCAGACTCATTCCCCTATAACCCACCTAATCTACACATTCCTGAACACTATGGACAATGTAGCATGGCCAATCCACCATAACCTGCAGATCTTTGGACTGTAGGAGGAAACCCACACAGACATGGGGAAGAATGTGCAAACTCCACACAGGCAGTCACCCGAGGCTGGGATCTAACCTGGGTTCCTGGTGCTGTGAAGCAGCAGTGTTATTCGCTAAGCCACCATGCCACCCCTCCACACACATCTTCTGAAGACCATCCCACCCAGACCCATCCCCAACCCTATACTTCCCAAGCTACTCAGAGAGTAGTCAGGGAATGGAACGCTTTGCCTGCAACGGTAGTAGATTCGCCAACTTTAGGTACATTTAAGTCGTCATTGGATAAGCATATGGACGTACATGGAATAGTGTAGGTTAGATGGGCTTCAGATTGGTATGACAGGTCGGCACAACATCGAGGGCCGAAGGACCTGTACTGTGCTGTAATGTTCTATGTTCTATTTAAGTTAACACACCAAACCTACACATCCCTGAATATTTTAGGTAATTTAACATAGCCAATCAACCTAATGTGCACATTTTTGGACTGTGGACACTCTATAGATGTGCAAACTCAAGACAGTCACCCAAGGCTGGAATTGAACCCAGGTCCCTGGTGCTGTGAGGCAGCAGTGCTAACCACTGAGCCACTGCAGTAGGTCCACAGAATCTCTACGGTGTGAAAACGGGCCTTTCGGCCCAATGAGTCCATACTGAGCCTCCGAAGAGCATTCCACCCAGACCCATCCTCTACCCTATCCCTTAACTTTGCATCTCCTATGGCTCATGCAGCTAACCTTCACATGCCTGGGCACTGTGGGCAATTTAGCATGGCCAATTTACCTAGCCTGCACATCTTTGGACTGTGGGAGGAAACCGGAGCACCCAGGGGAAACCCACACAGACACAAGGAGAATGTGCAAACTCCACACAGACAGTTGCCCGAGGGTGGAATTGAACCCAGGTTCCTGGCACGGAGAGGAAGCAGTGCTAACCACTGAGCCACCGTGTCTCCCAAAATATCAAATTCCCCTACAGTTCCAAAGGAGAGTCATATTGAATTTGATGTATTAACTCTGATTCTCTCTCCAATGATGTTGCCAAACCTGCAGATTTCTCCAGCACTTTCTGTTTTTGTTGCACTTTATAGCAGAATCAGTGTGATTGTGGTGTATGTTTCAGTCTACATTCTTCTGATTTTCATCCAGGTTCAGGCTCTGGTTCAGATTTCTAGGTGACTTTTAAATGACAATACTAGTTTATCTGTACATGCCAGCAAGCCCATAGGACAGCATGCTCTGAGCTGTACCTGTTCCAGCCTTCTAGCACAGGTCCATCGCATACCTGCTGAGGTCATAGTCACTGGTTGTAAAGGTGATAGAGGTAGAAACCTTCATAACATTTAAGAAGCATTTTAGGTGTGCACCTGCAATGCCAAGGCATACAAGACTATAGTCTAAGTGTTGGCCAATGTGATTAGGATAATTGTGTGGTTGCTTTTGACCACAGACATTGTGGGCCAAAGGGCCTTTTATCTGTGCTATAGATCTCTATGACTATGACTCTGTCACAGCATACCTCACAGGCTCGATTACAACTAAATACCATCTCATTAGTACAACATGGGCCAAACTTATTAAAACATAGGAGATAAAAATAGGTTTGGATCACAAATGATTTTCACGTACAAAACAAGTACATCAGGGAGCAATTGCACACTGGGACAGCCCATTTTTCAGGCATTGCAGATTGTCTCCTAAAACAACCACTAGCCACCTGGCAAATGCTGAAAGACCCCTATGCCAAATTGACCTTCCTTGAGGAGGCTAAGTGCCAGGCTTGTTTCACTCCAGTGGATTTGTCAGATGTGATTTGCAGCTCCTAAATCTTTGCTGACAAGTCTTTATTCCCTCAAGGATCCTCAGATGTACAATTGATTGTATCCTGTAACCTAGTGTTGAACAGTTAAGCTCACTAGCTTGGAATTCCCAGGTTCGTTGCTTACTGATTCTGAAATACTGGCTAATACTTGTTTTCCTCTAGCTAATAGCCATTTCAGTGTGCTTTGTTTAAATGTATCCCATTTGGTTTAGAAATCTTCATATTCATTCCTTCAGCTTTTGTGTATCATGTTTTCTCATCCCTGCAAAGGTTTTGTATTTATGGGTCAAATCTAGAACTTGGAAAGACTGACATTGAACATCACAGCTATTTTGTAATCTCCTGCATTGCTACACAGCTCATTAGAATATTAGATATAGGAGCAGGAGTAGGCCATTCAACCCCTCAAACCTTCTCTGTCATTTGGCGAATCATGGCTGATTTTTTTGATGGTGTTAACTCCATTTTCCTGCCTGTCTCCCATAACCCTTCATATCCTGTCAGCCAAAAATCTAACTCAGCCTTAAATAAATCAGTGTCCTTGCCTACACTCTCAATGAGGAAGAGACAAATGACTATCTGAGAGAAAAAATCCTCCACATCGCCACCTTAAGAGGGAGACCATTTTTACTTAGAAACATACAATATAGGAACAGGCCTTTCAGCCCTTTGACCCTGCTCCACTTTTCAATATGATCATGGCTGGTCGTCCAACTAAGTTTCCTGTTCTCATTTTCTCTGAATACCTTTTGAACCCTTTAGCCCTAAGGGCTATATCCAGATCTTTCTTGAATGTTTTCAATGTTTTGGCCTTTACAATTTCCTGTGGCTGATAATTCCACAGACTCACCACTTTATGGGTGAAAAAAATTCTCCTCATCTCTGTCCTCGATGGCATTCCCCTTAGACTTTAACCTCAGGTTCTGGACTCCTCGATCATCAACCTAAGAAAGGGAGCAAACACGTAGCAGATGCACTAGGACATGGATAAATATGAGGTTAGTACTTTGGTAACAAAAGCAGGCAGGCAGATTATTATCTGAATGCTGATAAATTGGGGACGGGAGTGGGGCATTGTGACCTATGTGTCTTCATGCACCCGTCACTGAAAGTAAACATGTAGGTGCAGCAGGTGGTGAGGAAGGCAAATGGTATGTTGGTCCTCTTAATGAAAGGATTCGAGCATGGGAATAGGTTTGCTTTGCTGCAACTGTACAGTGCATTGGCAAGACCACACCTTCCACACAACATACCCTCCCACCCAACTGTGTGTCGTCTACAAACTTGGTGATGTGACATGCAGCTTCCTCATCTCAGTCATTAATGTATAACGTGAATAGCTGGTGTCCAATCACTGCTTGTTGTGGTACCTCAGTATTTGCTGTGAGCCACTCAGAAAAAGACCCTTTATTCCTGCTGTTTGTCTTCTGTCTGCCAACCAGTTCAAGACGTAGGGGCTGCAGGATTGGGGGTTCAGGAATCTCTCATTTTCCAGGTACTTCGACATTCTTTTTGAAAAGCCCATAAAACTGGCATTTTGAAGTCAATGCCAGCAGGAATTCCGGCTTGGATTCCCAGTACCTGGAAAATACCTCTGACAAAACAGGGTAAACTCTAGCAGGAACGGAATTTGCTGGTGAAGCTCAGCAGGTCTGGCAGCATCTGTGCAGAGAAATCAGAGTTAATGTTTCGGGTCCCTTCCTTGGAACAGCAAACTCTTTGTCCATTTCTCTCTAAAAGACAGTTAGTATCTTACAAACAGCTTAAGACCCTGATGTACATTACAAAACAGCCTTCTAACTCTCCCACAGCCCAGGAGGCACCCATTTTAACACCTGCCTGATTCAAATGGGCAAACTCCTCATGAGACTTTCAACAAACTTCCCTCTGAGTCGTGCACCATTCTGACTAGGAATTATATCTAAAGTTTTTGAGTATATTTGTAGCTTGGGTCATGGATGAGGTTGCAGACATGCTCGCCAAGCCAATGTGTTTGATAGCAGATGTTTCGTTACCCTGCTCGGTAATGTCGTGAGTAAGCCCGCAGTGAAATATTATGCACAGAGTAGACACACAAGAATAGGAGATACCCACTGACACATCAACAACATCCTCACTGGAATATAATTCGCAAAAGAAGAAGAGAACCATAAGTGACTACCCTTCCTGGGCATAACAGTGGAACATAAGAACAATGGGGAACTCCAGACGAGCATATACAAAAAGACCACACATACAGACCAGATACTTAATTACACCAGCAACCACCCCAACACCCATAAACCGAGCTGTGACAGGACGTTGCTCAAATGAGCCACAACACACTGCAGCAACCCGGAATTGCGTAAAGCAGAACAGGAGCAATTTATATGGAAGAATGGATACCCAAAAAGCACAATCCACTGTTACATCTGCAGACCACAAAAGGAAGACACAACATGGCCAGACACACCAGTCACCCTAGCGTGCATCAGGGACATATCAGAGATGACCACAAGACTACTCAGATCCCTAGCTATCAGGGTAGACCAGATATCAACAACCACCCTGCGACAGCTACTGTCGACCGTAAAGGACCCCATACCCACAACCAGTGAAACTAATGTAATATACAAAATATCACATAAGGACTGTGAGAAACATTACATAGGCCAAACTGGAAGAAAACTGACAACAAGGATGCATGAACACCCACTAGCCACCAAAAGACACAACCAATTCTCACTGGTCTCAATGCACATGGACAAAGAAGGACACAAATTTGACTGGGACAACACACCCATAATAGCACAAGCCAAACAGAGACATGCCAGGGAATTCCTGGAGGCCTGACATTCCAACCAGAACTCCATCAACAAACACATTGAACTGAACCTGATATACAAGCCACTGAAGAATAGAAACAGAAGTAATACCAACCACCCCAGCAAACCGAGACATGTAAATAACAAGGGGGATCAGAACACCAACGCTACACTGGAGGTGCACTGACAATGTTACTTGACAGGGTAAGGAAATGTCTGCAACCAAACACACTGGCTCGGTGAGCAAGTCTGCAATCTTAGGAATTATATCATTGGCTCCATCATTATCACTGAAACAAAATCCTAGAACTTCCCATCTTCTAGGAGCACTACGCCAATGCCTTCGCCACATGGATTGCAGCAGTTCAAGAAGGCAACTCACCAGCACCTTCTGAAGGGCAAGGATTGGCTAATAAGTACTAATAAGTGTCAATATTTATCAACAGCTGCTGCTATTTGGGGTTTTCTTTTCTCTGCTTGGATTGCTCTGCTAGTGAAGAAACATGAGCTGTGGGATATGATTTTTGCCTGCAGTGGATGGTTGGCTGTTAACACAGTTGGTGAACACATCAGAAAGTTCATCAGTCACATGGTGTGTCTTTTTATCTTGTACCTTGTTTGTACCACAAATAATAATGGGAGTAATGTGTTAATGTCACTTGTAAGCGATATTGTGGTGCAGCTTGCATTGTGTTTCCAATCATATTCCTAAGGACTGCTATTACTCACAGTGCTGTCTGTCTAGGGTAACAGGATCATTTGAGTCTCAGGAGGTGGTGACTCTGCAAGTCACCCCAGGCCTGTTGCTGGTAGGGACATTGGACCATACAGGGAATTGCTTAATGCAGTTGTAGATGCATTGTTAATTATTGTCTGGATGTACCTGCCTCCTCATTATCTTTGAGTACCTGCAGCAGGTGGAACCAGTGAATTTTGATGGTGATGGCAGAAAAGCTAGAACCATGAGGAACAACAGTTGTTTAAAGGCAGAGGATCTGTGGGAAGAGGTCTTGAATTTCCATTAGGCATTCCTGATGAAGACAATGGGAAGCCACTTCACATGTCTTCTTCCCTGTCTTTGAATTGGGATGCTCCTACTGAACACTTGAAGAAAGCGCTAGGAAAAGTGAACAGAGGACCTGTCCTTAAGGAGATCTTTATTCCAGTTCAGTCTTATCATGAGTATGAGGTCCTACTCTTTGTGACATTCATAAAGCTCTCGGAGATTATGCCAGCTGATCTAAAGAGTTTATATTTATTATGTACTTTCTACAGTCTCAGAACATCCTACAGAGCCTCACAGCCAAGGATTGTTATGTTTAGTGCAGA
Source organism: Stegostoma tigrinum (assembly GCF_030684315.1). Lineage (NCBI taxonomy): Eukaryota > Metazoa > Chordata > Chondrichthyes > Orectolobiformes > Stegostomatidae > Stegostoma > Stegostoma tigrinum. Next base: position 11,633,516 of record NC_081383.1, on the reverse strand, counting down.
AGCAGTTGGAGATTCATTGAGTCATACATCCCAGAAACAGGCCCTTCAGTTTGACCAGTCCATGTTGAATATAATCCCAAACTAAACTAGTCCTAATGCCTGCTCCTGGTCGACATCCCTCCAAACCTTTCCTATTCCTGCACTTGTCTAAATGTCTTTTCAGTGTTGTAACTGTGCCCACATCCACTACTTCCTCAGGAAGTTTATTCCACATGTGAGCCACCGTCTGTGCCCCTCATGTCTTTTTTAAATCTCTCTCTTAAAAAATGCCCCAAGTCTTGAAATTCCCCCTTCCTGGGGAAAAGACATCTATCATTAATCTTATCTATACCCATCATGATTGTATGCCTCTATCAGGTCACCTCTCAATCTCCTACACTCCTGTGAGAAAGGTCCAACTATATCAACCTTTCTCTATAACTCAAACCTTCCATACCGAGCAACATCCTGCACCGAACCCAAAGCATTAACTCTGTTTTTTTCCTTCACAGATGCTACCTGACCTGCTGGGCTTTTCCAGCAACTTTCTTTTTGTAACATCCTGGTGAATCTTTTCTGAACCCTCTCAAGCTTAGCAATATCCTTCCTATAACAGTTGTTTTGCAACATATTATCAACTAATCCATGCACAGTAAATGTTCCTTACATAGCAATTAATAAGTTTGTCTGTCCTTTGGGATTGAGGACTCAATGGTGAGAGAGCTCATTGTGACAGCACACTTTATTCCCCCTCATTAGAGTCAGGAAATCCTTCACATCCTACTGAGCTGGCAGATGGGGCTCATTTATCTACTTATCAAAAGTGTTCAGTGGTCTCTCAGTAATAGATCATTTCTTTCATTCTTTCATGAAATGTGGGTATGCCTGAGAATTAACACCAACATTTGTGCCTGTCCCTAATTTCCCCTAATATGAGTGGCTCAGCCATTCCTGAGGGCATTTAAGAGTCAACCACATTGCTATGTGTCACACGTAGGGGAAACCAGGTAAGAATGACAGATTAAAAACTGAAGGACCTGTAGATGCTATAAATCAGGAATAAAAACAGAAGTTGCTGGAAAAGCTCAGCAGGGTCTGGCAGCATATGTGAGAAAAATAAAGTCAGAGTTAACGTTTCAGATAGGTGACCCTTCCTCAGAACTGGCAGATTGACAGATTTCTTTCCCTGAAGGGCATTAATGAACCACATAGGCTTTTATAGTAAGTAATTATAATTTCCAACTAGTTATTTCTTCAACATTTATGAATTAAACTTAGATTCGTGGTGGATTTTAACCCATGCCCCCAAAGAATTAACCTGGCCCTCCAATCTGTGATATTGGCACTGTGTCACCATGAAGCTGAAATCTTGAAATGGGGCATGGAACTAACACAGAAATCTACTGCATTTCATATAACTGATCAGGAAATTTGCGCCACAATAAGAAATTTCAATCAGTTTTCACCTCAATACTGACATTTTGCTTTGAAATCTTATTGCATTTTAATTTAACAAAAGAAGTGTGAAAAGGGAGAACCTATCTTGTTACCCTCAGAAATCTAGTTGTCTAGGCAACAGATGTGGATTATGTGCGAAGTTATTCATTAAGAAACTGTCCATCACTGATGGAATCAAAGATTGCCATTTAAGGATATAACTTTGCAAGTCTAGTAGAAGGTTGCAATTCACTATGTTGCAGAGTTGACAGCTAAGTGACTACTTTCCTAAGTGCCTGCTTTTAAACATCAGTCTTGAGCAGCCTTCTTCCAGACTGAGGATTTTATGCGTCTGATAAAGACAGGCATTTAGTTTTTCTAGTTTGAAAGGCAGAGGCAATCCCAGCTTGTAACTGGTTCCATCTCACCTCCCCAAAGTTAATGTGCTTTAGCATCAGTATTCTTGCAGTTTAATGTCACAAAAAGCTCTGCATTTATATATTTTTTTCTTTATTCATTCACAGGCTGAGGGCATTGCTGGCTTGGCAGCATTTATTGCCCAGAGGGCAGTTAAGAGCCAACCACATTGCTGTGGGTCTGGAGTCACATGTAGGCCAGACCAGATAAGGATGGCAGTTTCCTTCCCTAAAGGGCATTAGTGAATCAGATGGGTTTTTTTTTCCCAACAATCGACAATAGATTGACAGTCATCATTAGATTCTTAATTCCAGATATTTACTGAATTCAAATTCTACCATCTGCCATGGTGGGATTTTAGCCCAGGACCCCAGGACATTATCTGAGCCTCTGGATTAACAGTCCAGCAAAAATACCACGAGGCCATCACCTAGTGTGTAGAGAGGCAGAATGTCCTGAACCATTTTACAGCTAAATAAGTATATCTGCAGTATTGTAGAAAATGGAACAGCAATCCTCCATACATGAAGATCCCCAGAAACAGCAATGTAATAATGAGCAGATAATTAAAACTAAAATTATTGCGGATGCTGGTAATATGAAATAAGAACAGAAAGTTCTGCAGCCAGTTTGGCAGTATTTGTGGAGAGAGAAACGGAGTTAACGTTTCAAGTCCAGTATGGCTTTTCTTCGGAACATCTTCCTCTTTTCTTATGATTTATTGTTAGATGAATATTGACCAGCTCTTTAGGGATAACTTGCTGTGCTTCTTCAAAAATGATAACATTGTTTTAATACATCCACCTAAGAGACCAGATGGAAATTCAGTTTAATCTGTCATTTCAAAGGTGACACCTCTAATAATTTAGAACTCCTCCAGCACTGCGCTGATGCTGAATTGTTTGAAACTTCTAAAATGTTGGATTTCAACTCATTGGTTGCCTTCTTCACCCTGATCTTGACTGTTGCAACACTCTTCTAGTTGATATCCCACATGCTCAACAATTTGAGGTGCTAAGGTCTGGGCAGCAGACATGGGGGCTGAGAGACTCCTGTTGGGGGCTGAGGTCTGCACTGCTGCGCTTAGCTCAGGGGTGGGACCACTGTGCTTGTACTGGGAGCTGGAGGCAAGACTGGGGGATGTGGTGTCAGGTGTGGGACAGAGAGCTGGGCACTGTGATTGGGTTGGGGCTCAGAGTGAGGCCTCTGTATCACAGTGAGAGCAAACCTGCAGTTCTTGGATTGGGGCTGTGGGTGGTGGGCTCTGTTGAGTGGCAAGGCTGAGGTTCCAGCCAGGAGCAACATGGAGCTTGTGATTTCAGCTCCTGCTCTCTATCACTCAGCTCCGTTCATCCTCCAATTCAAAATGTTGTGGATTCAAGTAGCATTCCAGGATAAAAATCAAGATTCAGTGCAGGGTAGAATCAAGTACAACAGTCTTCCCTTTGACTCTCAAATCCTGAATAGTAGGTCCCAGTTATTGAGCCCTGAGATACCCACCATGTGCTGGGCCCTAATGGAGAGGAGTGTTACTGCTCTATCAAACAGTTTTCCATAACAGTACACACACATATGGACTAAGCAGCCTTGCATTGCAGGCATCTTACAGGAAGAAACACACTCTCCGGCTAAACTCAGAGCAATGTTCCAGTCAGCACGCTGTCCCCAGGCCCCAGCTAGAGCATACAAGCAGCTGATGAATACTTTGACTCTTAACGCCAAGCTCAAGGCTTCTGGAAGGGAAAGCAAATATCTGTGAAGGGAAAAGTGAAAGCGTGTCTCTAAATCAATCCATAATGTTGACTTGGAAGATAAGTCTCTTCAGTCAAACTTTAGCATTAATTTGCAACCTTGTCTTTATAGATTTGTAAAAATATCATTGATAGCAGAAGGCAACTTCCTGTTCACGTGGCGAGAATGATAATTCCTTATTGTCTATTTTTCCTGCTTCCTCATCAGATGGAGTGATGCATTGTTGCACTGTTCTTCTTCTACTATCACAATCTCTCACAAGATGTCCAGGCTGTGGAACTTCTCACATCTTTAAGTGTCTCCCCCATTACTCCAAGAGTCTCGACACGTAGAAACCAGTCTTGGTGTTGCTAGTTCCCTGATTGGCAATGTATGTATCAGGCAATACGCACCGCCTCTTAGTCAGAAAGTTGTGCATTCATTACCCACATTCCAGAGGCTCAAGGACAAATATCTAAGGTGATATCCCATTGCCAGTAGTGTTAGGGCCCTGCACTTTCAGAAGTGCTCTTCTGTTAGAATGTTTCTCATCTGCTCTTGCAGATGCGAGTAAAAGATGCCAGAGCAACATTTTGAAGATGAGCTGGAGAGTCAGCCTGGCATTATGGTCAATATTTCTCCCTTATCAAAATCACTAAAAAGTATATTATCTGTTCAATGTCACATTGTTTTTCTGTAGGAGTTTGACACGCGTAAATTAGCATTTCAGCATTTTCTACGTTACAATGTTTCCGACAGATGACTTTGTTTCAAAAGAAATACATTGGCTGAAATGCAAATTAAATTTATTTTTCTCTTTGTCATATCTTGTCTTCAAAAGATTTCATCTAAAGAGCCTCCTGTGCTGGGTGTTATCACTAGTACTTCAATTAAAAAACAGCGTTTCATGTATGTTTAAGAGGAAAGAAGGATAACGCTGTGTGGAAGTGATAGTGTAGTATCAATTAACCCATCTATATCAAATCCCCTGACATTGAATTGTTCTAAAGTTGTTAAATATTCATCTCATACACACCTTCTTTGCCCCTGATTTCGCTGAGTGCAACACACTTCTAGCTTGTGTCCCACATTCTAGTCAGTTTGAGGTTATTCAAAACTTTGCTGACTGTATCGTAATATGTATCAAGTGCCATTCCCCCATGCCCACTAACCTAAATCAGCTCCTGGTCAATCAGCACTTTGATTTTAAAATTCTTATCCTTCTTACCAAATTCCTTCATAGCCTCACCCCTTTCTATCTCTGTAATTACGTCCAATCCTACAGCCCATTGAGATATCCGTGCTCCATCAACTCTGGCCTTAAAGCCCTATTTTAAATGATGTGCCATGGTGGTCCCTACACATTCAGTTGCCCTGCTTAAGCTTTGAAATAGCCCCTGTACACCCCACCACGTCGCTCCCTTCTCCCAAACTTCTCCGTCTCTCTCCCCTCCCTACACCCCTCCACCTCTCTACCTGTCTCAAACTTCTCCACCTCTCTCCCCTCCCTATACCCTCGCTCCTCTCTCCCCTCCCCATCTCTCCACCTCTCTACCCTCCCCACCTCTCTACCTCTCTACACTCTCCCTACACCCTTCCACCTCTCTACCCTTCCCACCTCTCTACCTTACCAGCTCACTCTCCTCCTTCAAGCCACCACCGCTAAAAACTACCTTTTTGACCAGACTTCAGTCATCTGACCAAAATCTCCTTTTGTGGCTCAGCGTCATCTTTTGTTTTAAAATGTTCTTGTGAAGCTCCTTGGGATTCTTTTTGTGCATTAAAGATGTTATTTAAATACAAGCTGTTGTTGTAGGAGCAAAGCCTTTTAATTAAATCCACTGTGTACTTATGGGACCAGATTCTACAGTGTCATTAGGGAAAGCTAGACAGGTACATGAGGGAGAAAAGAATATGGAATTATGTTGATAGGGACAGATATAATAGGTAGGAATCAGGCTTGTGGGGTATATGCTTACCAGCATAGAGCTGTTGGGCTGAGTGGTCTATTTTAGTGCTGTAAATTCTATCTAATCCCAGGCCAAATGCAATTCATTAGGAAATATTATTTCGTTGGGCTCTCAAACTTCATGACCATGAGCACTGGCAGGAAGTCACTTTCAAATAGCCTCATAAAATTCTTCAATGGATATGCAGAAAAAGCAGAAACCCACAACTCCAGAAGTGACATGGGGTTTTATCAACCACAAAGAACAGATGCTACCCAGTGGACTTAATTATTCCAAACTATTTCTAATGACCTTATAACCTGTCCCCAAGAGTTCTCTCACAGAAAACAATAGTAGCAGAAGCTGCCAGAAATAATAAATTGCTGCTCCAAATTTGTAAGTAGGTCTCATCACTTGCTGTAATCTGCCCAGGGTCCCATGGTACCAGAAAGCAGAGAGAATTTTTTACAATGAGTGCAACGTGTTTAAGTTTCAGAGACAATCGTGGAAAAGAAGATTTATTGGAGCTATTATCTCTCGGGTGGAGTATGAGAGACACAGATTGCTGCAGCGCTTCTCGCACTTACAACTGGGCAGATACATTCCTCACACATAGGTTTTTGTCAATGATGGGCTATGGAGGAACAGGGAATAAAGCTGTTGCGGTGTCAAGCATGATGGCCCCCATCACAAACAGACATGTCTGACACCCTGTGTGGAGCTGGCTGAACACAGCAGGCCAAGCAGCATCTCAGGAGCACAAAAGCTGACGTTTCGGGCCTAGAACCTTCATCAGAAAAAGGCCCGAAATGTCAGCTTTTGTGCTCCTGAGATGCTGCCTGGCCTGCTGTGTTCATCCAGCTCCACACTTTGTTATCTCAGATTCTCCAGCATCTGCAGTTCCCATTATCTCTGACGCCCCTGTTTTCATAGAAAAGAGTGCAATGCTGTAGGTTTCACAGCAGAAGTCCATGTGTCTGCATTGTCTGTGGTGTGCATGTGGTTTTGGCACTAGTTTAGCTCATGGTAACCATGCAAAGTAGCATTCTGTACCAGCTAAGTCAGTTGAATGTTTGTTGCATTGGGATTTTGTGGTCGTGTTCAGCAGATAACAAGCTTAGTAGAAATAAGCAATGATTTTACTGAATGTATTGTATAAGATTCAGCTTTAGCTTTCCACCATAGCACTAATGTTTCAGGGGAGACAATGGCCTAGTGGTATTATCACTGAACTGTTAATCGAGAGACCCAGGTAATGGCTGGGTTTGAATCCTGCCAAGGCAGATGGTGAAATTGGATCTAATAAATATCTGGAGTTAAGAATCTAATGATGACCATGTGTCCATTGTCAACTGTCAGGGAAAAAAAAACCATGTGGTTCACTGATGTCCTTTAAGGAAGGAAACCAGCATTTCTTCCTGGTCTGGCTTACATGCAACTCCAAACCTACAGCAACGTGGTTGACGCGTAACCTCTCTTTGGGCAATTTAGGGATGAGCAATAAATGTCCGCTCAGCCAGCAATGCCCTCATCCTGTGAATGAATAAAAAATAAGTTGGAAACAGTTTGGGTGGAAGTTGCTTTGGAAATGGGGCACGGGGAAGTTACGAAAATTGCTTATGTCCCCAACACATTGCTGCCTCGGTGCCAGAAGGGACTCCAAGCAGCAAAGACTACTTACCTGGTGGCTGTTCGCAGGTGCTGTCCTCAGAGTAGGCTAGAAGGCTATTATTGTCCCTTCTCACAGACCCAAAAAAACAAGCTGTAGGAATGAAATGGGCACAGACTTGACCTCCAGTGTAGGTGATGCCCCTCCAAGCTGATGTCCCGCGAAGCTGCAAGCCTTCCTTCTTTCTAAAATCGGAGCATGCTTCTGAGAGAACCAATATTTAGAGTTGCACTCACTCTTTCATTCAGTTATGAATGACAGGGACTTTTTGTCTGCCAAGAACCACGTGATTGATTCTCAGGTAACTGAACAGCTTGGAGTTGGAATAAGTTACAGAGAGACAGAAGAGTTCAGTTCTTCCCCAGCTGAGAAGCAGTTTCTCTGTTCTCTCCAGTCAAAGATAATACCTGAAGGAAAAGCAGTCTATCTTTCCTGCAAAAGTTGTAAGCTGTGACTTTTAACTAATACATCAGAGACCAGTGAACCAGCTGTCTGCGTCTCTTATCACCCAGTGAAAGCATCCACTGAAAGATGACTGAAACAACGTGCTGGCCAGTGGAAGAATCATCTGGGACATCTCACCCACAGAATCTGGAACAAAAATGACTGAACCGTCCTCTCGTCTTTAGCCTCTGCCCAAAAATGATTTCCCTGTCTGTTTGTCTGTCCACACGTATGGGGAAGTTTATAAGGGGATTAGAGTTTTAATTATTAGTGTTACATGGCAACAGTTAACTTGTAACTAGTGTCTGATTACTTGCAATAATTCTTATCCAGTACAGGAACAGAATTGCGGTGACTGATTTCCAGTCTGCTGCCGCAGTGAGTGGAAAACAGAATAAGGTCAGAGTAAAGTACCATGTAAGAAGCAGGACTTAGGTTCACTGGTTGTAACACAAGCCAAGGGGTTTAAGTAGCCTGAAAAAAGGTCACTCTTTAAGGAATCTGGGAACAAAGTGAAACATACTGGAAGGCACAAAGACCAAGTTGTGAAAAATTCTACAGAAATCTATTCAAAATTGGAAGCAAAAGAAATGAAATATTGAGATATTGACAGTAGCTCAGGCCAATTGATGATGATTCCACACCCATTGGAATTAAGTTAGGGAACCACAGCATAAGTCATCTCAGCAATTCCCATTCTGTCAAAAAAAATCCTTGTCTTCTTCTCCCTTTAAACATCCTGCCAATGCATGATGTCAAACCTGCCCATTTTGCCTTTACAAAACCAAGCCAAATTCTTTCCGAATTGACTGCGTTCTCCACCAATGACAAGGAATGACGCATATTCCGTTGCACTCAATTTACCCTTTGTAACACTCTTCTTCCCAATGATACTTACATGTCTTCTTCCTGGTTTGCTAATCTCTACTGATATGACCCTTGGTTGAGCAGTCCTCATGCATTCAACTAACACGAGATTTGAACGTGAGGATTCTATCCTGCACAGCTAAGGGATTGGTCCCTTAGACTCTCTATTAAAGTGGTACATTTTGAACCCTGCACTATCTAACAGCAACTATCATCCAACCCTCAAGAGTTCCCACAAGCTCTTTTCACTTACAGACAGTAAAATGATGTCTGTAATACGGCTCTCTACTAGAGCTTACTCTAACTTCTCTTCTCAGAGTCTCATGTGACTGTGATATCAGCATGCATGCAGTTATGCATATTATATTATTAGCATGTGCATTCTCACCCTACTCCACTTTCTAAGCTATTCCAGTGTTTCTTCTTGAGGCTATCTGAGCAGTTGGCTTGTTGTTATGCCGTACAACAGCCTGGGACTGAGGTGACCTCGTCTCACAGCAGATTGCTGCTGGCAGGAAAAAGCTCCTTGGTTCTCCACCAAAAGCTTCCTTGCCCACAGGCAGGTCTCATGTTGCATCTGCGCATGGTGCGGTGCCATGCTGTTCAGAGAGAGAGGGTAGTGCTGAGCAGGTAGAATGCAGTCAATGGTGACAGACACATTGAATGACCCAATGGCAGCTGGCAAAATCTGGACTCCATTGCCTCCAGACCTACTATCTGTGATACTAGAGAAAGCACAGAGCCTGAATGTTTCTTAGCTGGATATCTGTTGCAGATGGCATTCAAAGAGGCATTTTCTCAGAACTCCTCTCTCTCTTGCTCATAACAGAACTCCCATTGTCTTGTTACAACATGCAGTTGTGGACTCGAGGTTCGAAACCAACACTGATTTCCTACAAAGCTGCAGGCAAATTGGTTTTTATCTTTCTTTGCAGGTAAATATCCATGAGTTCTTGGTGCTAGACCTAAATTCAGAGACAGCCTTCTCCTGAGTGTTTATTGGAAAGAGGCAACGTATCCTCATCAAAACTATCCTACGTCCATGGTTCCACAGGATTAAAGGTGACCGTGCACTGTTGCCATTAGTTGATCAGTGTACGATCCAATGTTCTCATTACCTGCCTTACGACTGTGTCAGCTCCACACTATCCACACAAAACATTGCAGCTGGGTGTCACATCATAAATGGATGAGATGCCCTTTTGGAAAATCAGAGGTGGCTTTTCTGCTGCTAAATAAATCATGTTTTGGTACAAAATCTATTTCCTCATGCAGACTGCACAAATAATTTTGTACATGTCCTGCTGAAGAAATATTTTATAAATACCCTAACAATTAATATTTGCTCACTCAGTTCTATTTGTTGGACTATAGCCTGGTGTTGTATGACTTCTGACTTTGTCCAAGCAAGTCCAACACCAGTACCTCCATATCATTCTAACAAGTAGTTATATATAAATGAAACTGTTTATTTCATTCCCCCTCACTGAAAACTCTCTAATAATCTGAAACATCAGCATGCAATCAAGGTTAAAAAAATAAACCAGGCCTGTGTTAATCAAGGCAGAGTGATTTATCTTTTTTTTCCATTGGCATGTGGGCACCATTGGTAAGGGCAGCATTTGCTGCCCATTCCTAATTGCCCTTCGACCAAATGGCATGCCAGGCTGTTTCAGAGGGCACACTAGGAGTCAATAACATTGCTGTAGGCCATACAGCACGGAAACAGACTCTTCAGTCCATGCCAACTATAATTTCAACTAAACTAGTCCCACTTGCCCACAATCAGCCCATATCCCTCCAAACATTTCTAATTCATGAACTTATCTAAATGTCCTTAAATGTTGTAATTGTACCTGCATCCACCACATCCTCAAAATTCATTCCACACACGAACCATATTCTGTGTTGCCCCATATCTTTTTACAAATCTCTCTCCTCTCACTTGAAAATATGCCCCTTAGTCTTGAAGTCCCCCACCTTAGTGAAAAAAACCAACTGCCATTCACCTTCTCTATACCCCGCATGATTTAATAAACCTTGATAAGATTGCTCCTCAATCTGCTAAGCTCCAGTGAAAAATATCCCAGTCTATTGTTCCTCTCCCCAAAACTCAAACCTTCCATTCCTGGCAACATCCTGGTAAATATTTTCTGAACCCTTTCCAAGCTTAATAACATTCTATGGTCGCATTTAAGTCAGACCAGTTAAGGGTGGCAGATTTTCTTCTCAGAAATACATTGGTGAACTCAATGGTTTTTTTTTTAAACAATGATCAAAGATGCTTCATGGTCACCATTATTGGGGTGGGCTTTATGTTTCAGATTTTATTAACTCCCGTGGTGGGATCTGAACTCATGGCTCCAAATAGTTTATCTGAGCCAAAGGGATATTGCCATTTCACCAGCGTCCCAAAGGCCTTGTAAATTTTACCACCATTTTAATGCGATGAGGCAGAGACATAATGTCTATTTGAGTCTCCTTTCCTCAATTGGTTATCCCGGAAACTGATGACACTGGATCAGCCATGGGCTGAACAAGTTTAAAACACTTACCACAATGAGAATTCACATGAGGCCTCCTTGTCTCTCAGGCTGCAGTTTAAAAATACAAGTCGATGACACCAATACGCATGCACCATTCCCAGCCACAATGCCCTCCCCTTTGACTCCCACCCCACCCAGGGGGTTGCTCCCTTCCTCTTCCAATCTCTGCTTTCCTCCCAAATCAAATTTCCTCCAGGGAAGGACTCAGAGAGAAATGAAAATGGATTAAAATTTTTAAAAACTGTGGCACCAAAAACGCAGCCTGATCCCACTAACTCACTGATTTCCACTATCTTATAATTTATCAGCGCAGCCCCTGGTGTTCATAGTCTCAAGGTGAAGCCACCACGGCCTGGAGTCAAGGCCTAGTGTGAACTGGAGTTTGATGTTGGCATGGACTGGCTTGGAAGGACTGTTCTTCTAAACTTTTTATTTCTTTACTTTTCTGATTTAGTCCTATGATCTGTAATGCTGAAACTTTTATTTTGTTATCTTTCTCATTTTTTTCTCCTAAGAATCTGCACCTTAGCTACCTTTGAACCTAAGATGGCTGTGTAGGTGGCAACTTGCCAATTTTTCAATGAAGTTAATTCTAAATTCTTCCCTTCCAATTTCTCCTTAATTCCCTCACCATCACTGCCTTTCCTGTTGGGTCCTGTCATTCACAATTGATAATTCCATCACACTCTATCACCTCCACTCCTGCCCCAGGTCCTCCCACTCACTTAGTTTCTTTCTTCCCATCTAACGGCGATGGTTCACGTTCGGGATCAGTGGTTCACAGTACTTCACCCCATAAGCAACTCCTCTTTGTGAGAATCTAATACCACCTCTATGTCTTATGTCCAAGTGTGGCATTTGCAACTGAGCTCACAGCAAAGCAACAGATATGAAGGTCCAATGTTTCTCTCCCTCTGTATCACACTGGCCATTTCCTAACAGTTCCTGTGAAACTCCAGCAGTGGCTAGATTCACATTGAATCTGGGACTTTCGTGGTTTTCCCACCAGGGAATTTTCCGCCATGACTGCATGTTTTCCTGTTTCTCTGTGAGATTCTGGGTCAATGAAAGTGGCTACATGCCACTGCTGTTTTTGGAGGAGGATGTTTTCCCTGTGGAGAGAAACTGCAAACTTCTCGTGACACTCCTGTTAAAATAAGTTTCCCAATCTGAAAACCTCAAACCTAATGCTGTCAAGATGATAACTGAACCTGTCAAGCATTTCAATAAAAAAAAGACACATAGGAAAAATCCAACAAGCTATCAATCAATAATCTAAAATTCAGGTCATTATAACCCTCAAGCACAGAAAAATATTTCATAAATGAGTTTAATGCCAGACCAATAGTCTAATACAATGGCCCGAGGGAACAACACTTGTCAAATGGGGGATTTCCACAGTGGATTGGGTATGCACAAATTGCTGCAGTTGCTATGGCAATATAATGAACATTTTCATGAAGCTTTCCTCAGGTGAGTAGGTTTAACAAAAAAAAATTCATAATCAAGAGGCTGATGGAATCTTTTTCTTTATCTCAAGGAGTCTGGATGACAGAAGGAAAGGAATTTATGTTCTGGTTGTACAGATACGTGGTCAGGGCCCATCTTGGTCCAGACCTAGGCACTTTGCCTCTTGGAAAAGCTTTGGAGGGGTTGCAGAGCCACTAGACTAGGACTAATACAATGATGAGGGCAGGGCACATACACGTGGTGTGTACTGTGTTGAGTGAAAATGATTGAGACATGATTATTTTGGTAAGATGAACAAGGGAAGGACTCATACAGTTAATGGCAGGGCACTAGGTAGTGTTGTTGAACAAAGAGGCCTATGGATTCAGGTACACAGCTCTTTGAGAGTTGTGTCTCAGTAGGCAGGGTGGTTAAGAAGGCACCTAGCATGCTTGCCTTCATTGGTCAGACCATGGAGTACAGGAGTTGGCGTGTTATGTTAAGGTTGTACAGGACATTAGTGATGCCACTTTTAGAGTACTGAGTGCAGTTCTGGTTACCCTGCTGCAGGAATGATATTATTAAATTGGAGAGGGTTCAGAAAAGATTTACAAGAACATTGCTGGAACACAACGGTTTGAGTTATAAGGAGAGGCTGGGCAGGCTGGGACTGTTTACACTGGAGTGCAGGGGTTAGAGGGGTGTCCTTATAGAGGTTTATAAAATCATGGGAGGCATAGAAATGGTGAATAGCTAGGATATTTCCCTAGGATAGGGGAATTCAAAACTAGAGGGCATATTTTTAAGGTGAGAGGAGAAAGATATAAAAGGGACCCAAGGGGCAACATTTTCACAAAGAAGATAGTTTTTATGTGGGATGAACTGCCAGAGGAAGTGGTAGGTACAGGCACAGTTACAACATTTAAAAGACACTTGGACAGATACATGAATTGGAAAAGCTTAGAGGGATATTGGCCAAAAATACAAGTAAGTGGGGCTAGTTTTGTTCTGGAAACTTGGTCGGCATGGGAGAGTTGGACCGAATGGTCCGTTTCCATGCTGTATGACTCTCTGACTCTATCTCAGCAAGGTCTTCAAAATCTTAAAAGGTTTTATTAGACCAGCATCTGGGAGATGGTAGCTCAGTGATAATATCACTAGATTATTAATTCAGAGATTCTTAGGCTTAGACCTAGAGTAGAAGCTCAAATCCTGCCATAACAGGTAGTAAAATTATTTTATTTTAAATATGCCACTGAAAACATGGCCCATACTTTATGAAACTATCACTGGTTGTGAAAGCAATCTGGTTAGCTCAAGCTTCTGAGGGCATGAAGTCTTAACTTTCAGTTCAAGGGTAATGGACAAACAGTTTTTCTGAGACTTCTTTCAGAGGGAGATTGGCTTCTTCCCCTTACAAGAAATTATTTTGCTTCTCTTTCTGTTTCTCTCTGATTCATGTTTGTATGTGTGCTGATATCTTCATAATCCAACTCCCCTGTCTATAGCTCTCCTTTGCTTCTGTCTACACTCTTTCAATATCTTAGCCTTCTTCGTGTTGGTACTGCTTCCAGGTTAAAGATCACCAAGTCACATGAATCAGTATTTCTTTTCATCAGAGAAAATTACAACTGACTGAAATTCAATACTTTCTTTACTGTAGTGCTTCCAGTAAAAAAAATCATCGCAATAAGACAAAGAAATTAAACAAGGAATTCTGACAACCCAGAAGAGGTAGAACTAAATAGTGTGACTCTACTTAATGGGAAACTGGATAGGCACGTAGAGTTTATGTTCCTTCGCTCCAGGGAAGATAAGCCCCAGCCAATCCACTTCCATATGAAGGGTAATGCTGGATGAAGCAAGGAAGAGGTTGAAGTGGAGCATGAAACAGCACGGGCTAATTGGACAGAATGGTCTGTATCGTATGTTGGAGGTCAGTCAGCTCAGTGGGCTGGATAGCTGGTCTGCACTTCATAGTAAAACCAACAATGTGGGCTCAATTCCTAAACCAGCTGAGGTTACCATGAAGGGATTCTCCTTCACAACCTGCTCCCTCCCTCTAGGAATGGTGACTCCACCCCCCCCCCACCCCCTGCCCAGGTTAACTGTCTTTCTTAATGAGAGAGCAGCCCTGTGGCCCAATAGGACGTTCGCACCTTTACATTATTCCATGTAATCCTTAAACAGGAATCCAGAATGGTGCCTAATAATCCCATTCATAAGGCAGAACCTACTTAAAATGAAATATAGCAACAAAGCACCCATGAAAGCTGGTTTCAAATGCCTTGTAGGTTCTGAATGGAATTGCCAGTGGAGGAAGTCAGGCCAGAAAAAAATCAAGAGCACAATCGTGGTGTATCTGAATTCATTGTTCAATGAGCTGTAGCAATTCAAGAAGGTAACTCCCCATCACCTCCTTGAGGGCAATAAATGCTGGCCCAGCCAACGATGCCAACATCCCACAAGTGAAGTTTTTTAAAAACCCTCAATTATTGGATGAGCAATCATTTGGTCTCCTCTGTTATCAGAAAACAACTATTATTCATAAATTATGATTACTTCTTTATCTTTTCATCATAATTTAGGCAAACACAGCATCAGGAATTTCTCACTGGCAACAATGATACACTGAACTGTTAATTTTTTTTAGTGGTTTTGTTTGAGGAAGAAATGTCAGACAAGCAAGGTGCATCGACCTGGAATTCAAAAAGCTTTGTTTAAAACTTTGTTTTCTCAGACACGGATATCACTGGAGAGACTGGCATTTACTGCCCACCTCTAATTGGCTTTGAAGATGGTGATGAAAAGCCTTCAGACCATGCAGCCTTGGTGTGACCACATTACCGCTTGCGTGTGTTCATTAGACCAATGATGAGAAGGAAGCAATGAAATATTTCTGAGTCATCATGGTGTGTGCCTTGGAGACACACTTGCAAGTTGCAGTATTCCCATGCAGCATCAACCCTTGGACTTCTAAGTGGTAGAAGCCAGGTAGTTTAGGACCTATGGTTGCTGAAGTGTTGGCAAGTTGATGCAGGAGTTATGCACTCCAAGTCATGCTGGTAGATCTTTAATGCACGCCCTTTCTTTCCCTGTCTCTGTACTTGCTCAAAGCATAAACCCTCCTGTGCAGGTGCAAAAATAACAGCAGCGATCCCTCATCTGGTATCACTGGATACAGCCAAATTAAAGGAATATCATAAAGGGCATGAATGGTTCCAGGGATGAAGAATTTCAAAAATTAGGATAGATCGAAGAAGTTGAGACTATTCTCCTTAGAGAGAAGAATGCTAAGAGGCGATCTGATAGCAGTTGTCAAAATCATGAGTGAGCAGGATAAAATAGATGGGGAGAAATTGTTCATACTCATGAAAGGAACAAGAACAAGACAGCATAGATCTACATAAGATGCCAGGGTGAGGTGAGGAAACGCTTTATAATACAGCAAGTGTTTATGGTTTTTTTATTCCTTCATGGGATGTGGGCATCACTAGCTGGGCTAGCGTTTATTGCACATCCCTAATTGCCCAGAGGGCAGTTAAGAGTCAACCACACTGCTGTGGGCCTGAAGTCACATGTAGGCCAGACCAGGCAAGAATGGCAATTTCCTTCCCTAAAGGGTATTAATGAGCCAGATGGGTTTTTCCAACAATTGACAATGGATTCATGGTCATCATTAGATTCTTAATTCCAGATATTTATTGAATTCAAATTCCACTATATGCTGAATCCTAGTGGGTTTCAAACCCAGGCCCCCAGTACATTGCCTGGGTCTCTGGATTCACCATTTAGCAATAATACCACTAGGACATCCTTTGAAATGCACTGCCTGGAAAGATGGAAGAGGTTAGTTCAAATGAGGTATTCAAGAGGGTATTCGCTGATTGTTTGGATACAAATAACGTGTGGCAAGAACATGGGGGAAAATGCAACCAGTTGGCCCTTGGTAATGGAGCTCATTTAATGAGCTGGTGCCAAGCAAAATGAGCCAAATGGCCTCTGTCTGCACCATATCACTTCTGTGATTTTGAGTAGACCATTCAGCTCTCAAACCCGTTTTAGCATTCAAGAGATCGTGGCTGTACAAATCTTTAGTTTCTCGGAGAGCCTATTCTGGGAAAACAAACTTTGGTTCAGCACAGTCATTTTGGTCACCATGACAAGTTGGTGTTATGAAAGATGCTGCATGACAAACCTTGAATTAAACAATAACTTGGATGAGGAAGTGGAAGGGTGAGTTAGTAAGTTTGCCAATGACATGAAGGTTGGTGAAGTTGTGGCCAGTGTGGAGGGCTGTTGTAGATTGCAACGGGACATTGACAGGACGCAGAGCTGGGCAAAGAAATGGCAGATGGAATTCAACCCAGAAAAGTGTGAAGTGATTCATTTTGGAAGGTCAAATTTGAATGCAGAATACAGGGTTAATGGCAGGATTCTCAGCAGTGTGAAGGAACAGAGGGATCTTGGGGTCCATGTCCATAGATCCCTCAAAGTTGCTACCGAAGTTGATAGGGTTGTAAAGAAGGCGTATGGTGTGTTGGCTTTCATTGGCAAGGGGATTGAACCATGAGGTTACACTGCAGCTCTATAAAACTCTGGTTAGACCACACTTGGAATATTGTGTTCAGTTCTGCTCACCTCATATGGGAAAGGTGTGGAAGCTTCAGAGAGGGTGCAGAGGAGATTTACCAGGATACTGCCTGGACTGGAGGGCAGGTCTTATGAGGAAAGGTTGAGCAAGCTAGGGCTTTTTCTCATTGGAGCGAAGAAGGATGACAGGTGACTTGACAGAGGTGTACAAGATAATGAGATGCATAGATAGAGTGGATAGTCAGAGACTTTTTCCCAGGGTGGAAATGATTATTACGAGCGGCATAATTTTAAGGTGATTGGAGGAAGGTATGGGGAGATGTCAGAGGTAGGTTCTTCACACAGCGAGTGGTGGGCACGTGGAATGCGCTGCCTGCAGTGGTAGTGGAGTCAGATACTTTACAGACTTTTAAGCAACTCTTGGATAGGCACATAGAGGATAGTAAAATGTAAGGTTTGCAGGGTAGATTGATCTTAGTAGGATAATATGTCGACACAATATCCTGGGCCGAAGGGCCTGTACTATGCTGTACTGTTCAATGTTCTATGTTTTACATTCCATGTAATGAATTGTGATCTCTAATCCAATCTAGACAATCACATCAATACATTTCCCATCATCTACCCAACTCTATTTTATAATTAGGAGGGCTTGTTCGTGAATTTTGCAAGTGATGCCATCCATTTCAATGTTAAAAACTCCTCAGGCATGTAGAGGGTTAAGTGAAAGCGAGCCCAGGTTGGCTGGTGAAGACATAATCAACTACAGCAAAGACAGGACTGGCGCCTACAAGATTGGACATTCTGAAAGGAGATACACAAAACTCAAAGCTGGTATGTGAAGCATCTCTCAGGTTAACCCTGAAAGAAAAGACAAAGAACAACAGAAAAATTATGAAAGAAGGAGTTTTGTGAAAAGAAATCTCAGTTCATCTTTTCAAGATGTCTGAGGGATTCACCTCACACAGACTGGTGATGCTTTAAAACAGAACACCAGCCCAGGAAGGAAATTACGATAATGAGTACTCAACAACGGATTCCAATGGACAGCGACACAGCGTTAGATTCAAATTGAAGGGAGGTAGCTCATCGATTTCCAGATTTTAGCACATCCAATTCTCAAAGCATTATTGACGTTAAAACAAGAAATGAAAAAGAAAAATCACTGGAAGTACTGGACAGGACAGGTCACTAACCTAGAGAGAAACAGACTGAACATTTGAGGTTAATGACCTTTCATGCCAGAACCCAGAAAGATAGAAATGTTTTTAAACCAGTAGAAGTGGGGAGAATAAAGGGAAGGTCTGTGGTAAGATGGAGTTGTTGAGGGGTGGGGCTGGAGGAAAGCAAGAATGCTATGATGATTTCTTGGTGGAATCTAATCGGGCTCTGAGCGATGGGCTATGAAGAGATTTGCAGCAGAATCGGACACAAAATTGAGCAAGGTCTATTGCAGCATTGGAAGTAACTTGTTGCGTCTTTCACATTTTCTGAGTTTATTGCTAGACAGCAGTGAATTGCCAAGAAAGATGGATTCTAGCTTTTTAAATGCCTTATTAACAGCCCAATTTATCTCACTAACATCTAGCTTCATCTCTTATGAAGCACTCTGAGAATTCTCAGCATGGAAGTCAGAGCAGGTACTTGGCAACTTAATGTCACAATTGGCTACAAGGAGCCACAATACCGTGTGGAAACAGGCCATTCAGCCCAAATTGTCCCACTGAGGAGAATTCCACTCAGCACCTGGGATCCTGCATTTCCAATGGCTAATCCAGCTAGCCTGCACACTCTGGGCAATTTAGCATGGCCAATCCACCCTAACCTGCACATCTTTATAGTGTGGAAGGAAACCCACACAGACACAGGGAGAATGTACAAACTCCACATAGACAGTCACCCAAAGGTGGAATTGAACGTGGATCCCTGGCGCTGTGAGGCAGGAGTGCTAACCATTGAACCACGACGTTGCTCAGCCCCCAAATAGCATCTCCAGGCATGACCCTTGGGCAGAAGCCACATGCACCCCGTATCCGCAAACATTGGCATTTGACATTTGACTACCCCCATGATCCTCTTGGCACCTCTCAATCCATGTGCGGGATGTTTCGCAAGCACAAGCTTGCATTGCCGGGTGAGCCAGCAACTAACATTGACAGCCTGCTACAAGGACACTTGATGCACAAAAACAGGCACCCAAATCACAGACTGAGGCTCGGTGTACCTCTGTTCACTCACTCTCTTAGTGTGCCTTCACTTAGCACCTACCTGAGCATGCTCACACCATACTTGTGTCACCATCCCACACCATTTAGTGACTCGGCGCTTCAGTCAGAACCAAAAGCTATCAGTAATGCCACGTTGATATGCTCTTTTGTGTAGACAGGTTGCTTGTCAGGACGGTCTGTCTGAGGTGGAAGGGGACATCTTGCCGTACAGCACAGCAGGTCATCAATCTAACATCTACTGCTTGTGCAGCAAACCCACTGCACATTCATTCATCCAAATGGCCATGTTGGAAAATGGGGTTTTATCCTTGGACCAGTCAAGGTCGGCCTGGCGTCCACTTGGGGAATCCCAGTGCCATAGTTCATGGGCACAGTCCAGGGACTAGGCCATTCCTTCTAGACGAGTTCAGTCCTCTGCTCAGGCTACCCACGATGAGGATTACAGTCTGTGGACCGTGCAGTGGGCAGTGCTGAAGGGCCAGGGCCAGCAGTCTGGGTGGGTTTGTAGGATACGCTGAGAAATCTCACTTGGCCTCGTGGTGGAAAACCCTCCAAAAAAAAATTCAGCACAACACATCCACAATGAAAAAAAAACATGTGAGATGCAGCCTCCAAAAGCTAAAGACAGTTGGGTGTAAAGATAGGTATACACAGAAAAATAACAACAGTAACATGTGGGTGTGCCGTCTAGCCACCACCTGAATGTAATGTGAAGGGATAAAGAAAGAAATAACGAAGAAAAAAAATGAACAAAACAAATCACAGAGAAAATGGAGAGAGAGGCTAACCCAGATCAAGAAAGGTGGCATTGGTGATATTGGGAACTGCAGATGCTGGAGAATCCGAGATAACAAAGTGTGGAGCTGGATGAACACAGCAGGACAAGCAGCATCTCAGGAGCACAAAAGCTGATGTTTCGGGTCTAGACCATTCATCAGAATTTAGAAGATTTAAGAGTTGATCTAATTGACTCGTTTAAGATGATGAAAGGAGTTGAGTTGATCGGGTAGATAGGGCGAAACTATTTTCTCTGATGGGGATAACCTTAAAATTTCAGTGAGGCCATTCAGGGCTGATGTTAGGAAGCACTTCTTCACAAAGAAAGCAAACCTGGAGCCGCTACAAAAATTAATTAAAAATTGGTGAAATAAGACTGTGGATGTAGGAAACTGAAACAAAAACACAAATTTCTGGAGAAAGCAGCCGGTCTGGCAGCATCTGTGGCAAGGGAATCAGAGTTAACATTTCGTGTCCAGTGGCCTTGCTTTAGAGCTGGATAATTAGTGATGCTGATTGAAGGATAACTATCAACTTGGAGACATAGAGAACTACCCTGCTCTTCAAAATAGTACAAGGGAATCGCTTATGTATGCCTGAGAGGCCTTGACCTAAATAGTTCATCTGAAAGAAAGCAAGCCCCACAATGGAGCATTCCCCCACTGTTACACCGAAGCATCAGTCTAGATTACATGCTCAAGATATTTAAAGTGAGATTTGACCTTCTGGCTCAGGCAAGAGTGACTGCCAACTGAGCTGACACCTGGGAAGTGAGAATTTGAAGAGAAAAGGATCACATTTACATTTGGTGAGGAAATGCAAACCAAATTATTTTATGAATCCAGATAAATCTGCCACAGTGTGCGGTGTCATCGCCAATCTCCATGCACGGTAGGATAAATAACTTTTGGCGTGTATACGGATTGTTGTGTGAAACTGGAATCATTTCTTCAATGGAACACTTAGTAGGGCATTCAGAAACCTGGAAATCACAAGTCATTACATCCTATCTTCACGTGGCTCAACGATGAGAATTGTTTCTCACTCCACAGGAAGAATGAAGTGAAAATAGAAATAGCTCAATGTTCAAGATGAAAAATACTTTAACTTTGTAAATTGCACAAAATCATAGAATCTTACAGTGAAAGGTAAAGTCACCATCGACTTATACCACACCAAAGGGCTGCTCACTCATTAGAGAGGGATGGCTGATGGAGGTTTAATATGAGCGCCATCACACCTGAAGCAAAGGGAGAGATTAGGAAGAAGAATAGAATCTTATAGCACAAGTGGGTTGTCATGACTTAACCAGGATCAATAATCATGCCTTTATATTCCACAAGCCATCACAAAACATACAAAATCCCACATAAAATTACGCATTTAGTTGAGTAGAGGATTTGGGATGTCATGTAGAGGTTGTACAGGACATTAACGAGGCCTCTTCTGGAATATTGTGTCCAGTTCTGGTCACCTATGAAGAATATCATTAAGCTGGAAAGGGTTCAGAAGAGATTTATCATTGTGTTGGTGGGTATGGAAGGTTTGAGTTACAAAGAAAGGCTAGATAGGCAGTGATATTTTTTCACTGGAATGTAGGAAGTTTAAAGGCAGCCTGATAGAAGTTTATACAATAATGAGGGGTATAGATAGGTTGATGGAAGGTGTCTTTTCCCAAGGGTGGGGGAATTTCAAGACGGGGGGCACATTTTTAAGTTGAGAGGGGAGAGAATTTAAAAAGACATGAAAGAAAATTTTATGCATCGAGGGGTGGTTCGTGTGTGGAATGAACTTCCTGAGGAAATGGTGGATGTGGGTACAATCACACCATTAATAAGACATTTGGATAAGTACATGAATAGGAAAGATATGGGCCAGGATCAGGCAGGTGGGGCTAGTTTAGTTTGGGATTATGTTCAGCATGGACTGGTTGGACCAAAGGGTCTGTTTCCATGCTGTGTGATTCGATGACTCTATTTCCTGACTGACTGCTTTTCGGGGCAAGTGAAAATCACACCAGGTTTTATCAATTAACATAAAATAACTATTTAACATCATTTAACATCAATAAATGGCAGAGAAAAGAATTACTAATCAACTATGATGCAACTGAAACTAGACCACTTTAAAACCCTATTTACGCACATACTCATTCATGATTAAGACAGACAAAAGAGAAACCATTTGATACAAATGTTATAAATGGAAAAAGAATGGACAGCAAAACAAAATTTTGAAGATCAAAGTCTCAAATTTTAAGGGTAAGTGAAAGTGTCTCTCATCTTCTCTTTGATTTTTGTCACAGAAGATGCACTGTTGTCTGCAAAGTTTTCACTTCGATATTTGATCCCGCGGAATTAGGGTTATCTTGCAAAAATATTTTCTTTTAAACTTTCTTGGTTTTCTTGTCTCTTCATCCGATGAGAGGGAAGCAGAGAGAAATGATTTCAGTTTGCAGCCTCCAGATGTCTCTAGCTGCCCTACACTTACAAATTAGTAGCAAACTGTTGCTGAACCAATCCAAGGGCTGTTGTCAGATAGCGTTTCCCTTATCTGAAAGATTCTTGCTGTCATTTTCATTAAATTATTCCTCTTACTGCTCCAAAAAGCATCATTGTCCTGTACTGCAAAAAACTGCACCATTTGGATTCTACAAGTTGCAAATCTCTCCTGGTTTTTCATCTACATATTAATCCAACCTCCACTTCAGTTTATCGTTCAAAAGGGAAAAGTATGTTGTACCTTACAAGGGGATAATTCGTCCTATCTTTCAGCGCCAAATATCT
Source organism: Stegostoma tigrinum (assembly GCF_030684315.1). Classification (NCBI taxonomy): domain Eukaryota; kingdom Metazoa; phylum Chordata; class Chondrichthyes; order Orectolobiformes; family Stegostomatidae; genus Stegostoma; species Stegostoma tigrinum. The sequence goes on along the minus strand of NC_081383.1, from coordinate 11,610,644 downwards.
GAAAAAGCACTTGATAAGACCTATCCCAATTGTCTCTGTTGTGCAATTTCACTATGCACAGAATGGCTGCCAAATTTGCCGAAGTATTGATCGATCAATTATGAGGCACTTTGCAATAGAGCAAAGACAAATGCAAGTTTTTCTTATTTTGTTATAAATACTCCACATGGTACTGAGACATCTAGTCACCTGTTGAAATGTATATAATTCAAAACTAACTGTGCATATTAGTGCATTGACCTATTAAAATCACTGCTTAAAGATGTTAAAGATTTGTCAGTAGTTCAGCTGGTGCTGCTATCTCTGGATGGTCATATCCCTGAAGATTCCATCATACTCCATCAATTTCATTGGCTGTCAAACAACACTATCATCAGAATAATCCTACCCAATTTCTGCTATTGAACTGGATAATTGCTAACCATCAATCAAATAGTTTTATTAGAAATTTTCATAACTGGGGAGTAAAATGGCCGTAACACTATACCATTTTAACTTTAGGGAATGTAGTGGTGTAATGGAAATTTTGCTAAGCTCATATTTCTGAAACACCAGTCTTATGTTCTGTAAACATGGCGAAATTTAAATTCAATAACAATCTGGATTTAAAAGTTAGCCTAATGACTACCATCAATTGTTCAAAAAACCCATCTGGTGAAAAGAAATCTGCCATCGTTACCCAGTCTGGGCCTACACACAACTCCAGACTCACAGCAGTGTGGTTGACTCTTAACTGCCCTCTGGGCAATTAATGTTGGCCAAGCCAATAATGCCCACATCCCAAGAACTAATCCAAGATTTACTCAAAGCATTTGTGCCACAGATGAAAAGCCAATAGATGCACTACTAAGTCCATTATTTTCTGAGTATTTTCAGATTTTCAGCATCTGCAGTGTTTTGCTTCTGTTCCTGAGATTACAGTCTTCTTTCCTGATAACTTCAGGGTATTCCCAAAAGGTTGTCAAAAATTACAACGTGCATTATGGTTCAAAATCAATGACGTTGTGTGAAAATTCTGCGGTAGCTTTCAAAGCTTGAGGTGCAGTGTGCTGTGTGCTGAATTTGACGACGTTTATAGATTGTATTCAGGCTATTGAAGTTGGAATTAAGTGCATTCAGTGCTGTTTTCTGATGCTTTCGGTGCTGGTTTTGAGTGCATGAGGAGACTATGTAAGGACTGCAGATGCTGGAAGCTGGAGTCAATAAATGTGGAGCAAGACAAACACAGTAGGTCAGACAGTCCAGTTCCAAGTTTATTGGGTGCATTGGGAGTTGGTTTTGAGTACATTGGGAGCACCTTTTGAGTACATTGGGAGCACCTTTTGAGTACATTGGGAGCTGGTTTTGAGTACATTGGGGGCTGGTTTTGAGTACACTGGGAGCCGGTTTAGAGTACATTGGGAGCTGCTTTTGAGTACATTGGGAGCTAGTTTTGAGTACATTGGGAGCTGGTTTTGAGTACATTGGGAGCCGGTTTTGACTGCATTGGGAGCTGGTTTTGAGTACATTGGGAGCCCCTGTTGAGTACATTGGGAGCTGGTTTTGAGTACATTGGGAGCCCCTGTTGAGTACATTGGGAGCTGCTTTTGAGTACATTGGGAGCTGCTTTTGAGTACATTGGGAGCCGGTTTTGAGTACATTTGGAGCTGGTTTTGAGTGCATTGGGAGCTGGTTTTGAGTACATTGGGAGCCGGTTTGACTACATTGGGAGCCCCTGTTGAGTACATTGGGAGCTGGTTTTGAGTACATTGGGAGCTGGTTTTGAGCACATTGGGAGCCGGTTTTGACTGCATTGGGAGCTGGTTTTGAGTACATTGGGAGCCCCTGTTGAGTACATTGGGAGCTGGTTTTGAGTACATTGGGAGCCCCTGTTGAGTACATTGGGAGCTGCTTTTGAGTACATTGGGAGCTGCTTTTGAGTACATTGGGAGCTGCTTTTGAGTACATTGGGAGCCGGTTTTGAGTACATTTGGAGCCGGTTTTGAGTGCATTGGGAGCTGGTTTTGAGTACATTGGGAGCCAGTTTGACTACATTGGGAGCCCCTGTTGAGTACATTGGGAGCTGGTTTTGAGTACATTGGGAGCTGGTTTTGAGCACATTGGGAGCCGGTTTTGAGTACATTGGGAGCCCCTGTTGAGTACATTGGGAGCTGGTTTTGAGTACACTGGGAGCCGGTTTTGAATACATTGGGAGCTGGTTTAGAGTACATTGTGAGCTGGTTTAGAGTACATTGGGAGCTGCTTTTGAGTACATTGGGAGCCAGTTGTGAGTGCTTTGGGAGCTGGTTTGGAGTACATTGGGAGCCGGTTTTAAAATACATTGGGAGCTGGTTCAGAGTACATTGGGAGCTGGTTTTGAATACATTGGGAGCCGGTTTTGAGTACATTGGGAGCTGGATTTGAGTACATTGCGAGCTGGATTTGAATACATTGGGAGCTGGATTTGAATACATTGGGAGCTGGTTTTGAGTACATTGGGAGCTGGTTTTGAATACATTGGGAATTGGTTTTGAGTACATTGGGAGCCGGTTTTGAGTACATTGGGAGCTGGATTTGAGTACAATGGGAGCTGGATTTGAGTAAATTGGGAGCTGGTTTTGAATACATTGGGAGCTGGTTTTGAGTACGTTGGGAGCTGGATTTGAGTACATTGGGAGCTGGTTTTGAGTACGTTGGGAGCTGGATTTGAGTACATTGGGAGCTGGTTTTGAATACATTGGGAGTTGGTTTTGAGTACATTGGGAGCTGGATTTGAGTACATTGGGAGCTGGTTTTGAGTACGTTGGGAGCTGGATTTGAGTACATTGGGAGCTGGTTTTGAATACATTGGGAATTGGTTTTGAGTACATTGGGAGCCGGTTTTGAGTACATTGGGAGTTGGTTTTGAGTACATTGGGAGCTGGTTTTGAATACATTGGGAGCTGGTTTTGAATACATTGGGAGTTGTTTTTGAGTACATTGGGAGCTGGATTTGAGTACATTGGGAGCTGGTTTTGAGTACATTGGGAGCTGGGTTTGAATACATTGGGAGCCGGTTTTGAGTATGTTGGGAGCCAGTTTAGAGTACATTGGGAGCCGGTTTTGAGTACATTGGGAGCATGTTTTGAGTCCATTGGAAGCCGGTTTTGAGTACATTGGGAGCTGGGTTTGAGTATATTGGGAGCCGGTTTTGAGTCCATTGGGAGCTGGTTTTGAGTACATTGGGAGCCGGTTTTGAATACATTGGGAGCTGGTTCAGAGTACATTGGGAGCTGGTTTTGAGTACATTGGGAGCCGGTTTTGAGTACATTGGTAGCTGGATTTGAGTACATTGGGAGCTGGATTTGAGTACATTGGGAGTTGGTTTTGAATACATTGGGAGCTGGTTTTGAGTACGTTGGGAGCTGGATTTGAGTACATTGGGAGCCTGGTTTTGAATACATTGGGAGTTGGTTTTGAGTACATTGGGAGCTGGATTTGAGTACATTGGGAGCTGGTTTTGAGTACATTGGGAGCTGGATTTGAGTACATTGGGAGCTGGTTTTGAATACATTGGGAATTGGTTTTGAGTACATTGGGAGCTGGTTTTGAGTACATTGGGAGCCAGTTTAGACTACATTGGGAGCTGGTTTAGAGCACATTGGAAGCCGGTTTTGAGTACATTGGGAGCTCATTTGAGTATATTGGGAGCCGGTTTTGAGTCCATTGGGAGCTGGTTTTGAGTACTTTGGGAGCCGGTTTTGAATACATTGGGAGCTGGTTCAGAGTACATTGGGAGCTGGTTTTGAGTACATTGGGAGCTGGTTTTGAGTACGTTGGGAGCTGGATTTGAGTACATTGGGAGCTGGTTTTGAATACATTGGGAGCCGGTTTTGAGTATGTTGGGAGCCAGTTTAGAATACATTGGGAGCCGGTTTAGAGTACATTGGGAGCCGGTTTTAAGTACATTGGGAGCCGGTTTTACTGTACATTGGGAGCATGTTTTGAGTCCATTGGGAGCTGGTTTTGAGTCCATTGGGGGCTGGTTTTGAGTACATTGGGAGCCAGTTTAGACTACATTGGGAGCTGGTTTAGAGCACATTGGAAGCCGGTTTTGAGTACATTGGGAGCCCCTGTTGAGTACTTTGGGAGCTGGTTTTGAGTACATTGGGAGCCGGTTTTGAGTACATTAGGAGCTGCTTTTGAGTACATTGGGAGCCGGTTTAGAGTACATTGGGAGCTGGGTTTGAGTATATTGGGAGCCGGTTTTGAGTCCATTGGGAGCTGGTTTTGAGTACATTGGGAGCTGGTTTTGAGTACATTGGGAGCCGGTTTTGAATACATTTGGAGCTGGTTCAGAGTACATTGGGAGCTGGTTTTGAGTACATTGGGAGCCGGTTTTGAGTACATTGGTAGCTGGATTTGAGTACATTGGGAGCTGGATTTGAGTACATTGGGAGTTGGTTTTGAATACATTGGGAGCTGGTTTTGAGTACGTTGGGAGCTGGATTTGAGTACATTGGGAGCTGGTTTTGAATACATTGGGAGTTGGTTTTGAGTACATTGGGAGCTGGATTTGAGTACATTGGGAGCTGGTTTTGAGTACATTGGGAGCTGGATTTGAGTACATTGGGAGCTGGTTTTGAATACATTGGGAATTGGTTTTGAGTACATTGGGAGCTGGTTTTGAGTACATTGGGAGCCAGTTTAGACTACATTGGGAGCTGGTTTAGAGCACATTGGAAGCCGGTTTTGAGTACATTGGGAGCTCATTTGAGTATATTGGGAGCCGGTTTTGAGTCCATTGGGAGCTGGTTTTGAGTACTTTGGGAGCCGGTTTTGAATACATTGGGAGCTGGTTCAGAGTACATTGGGAGCTGGTTTTGAGTACATTGGGAGCCGGTTTTGAGGACGTTGGTAGCTGGATTTGAGTACATTGGGAGCTGGATTTGAGTACATTGGGAGCTGGTTTTGAATACATTGGGAGTTGGTTTTGAGTACATTGGGAGCTGGTTTTGAATACATTGGGAATTGGTTTTGAATACATTGGGAGCCGGTTTTGAGTACATTGGGAGCTGCTTTTGAGTACATTGGGAGCTGGTTTTGAGTACGTTGGGAGCTGGATTTGAGTACATTGGGAGCTGGTTTTGAATACATTGGGAGCCGGTTTTGAGTATGTTGGGAGCCAGTTTAGAATACATTGGGAGCCGGTTTAGAGTACATTGGGAGCCGGTTTTGAGTACATTGGAAGCCGGTTTTGAGTACATTGGGAGCATGTTTTGAGTCCATTGGGAGCTGGTTTTGAGTCCATTGGGGGCTGGTTTTGAGTACATTGGGAGCCCGTTTAGACTACATTGGGAGCTGGTTTAGAGCACATTGGAAGCCGGTTTTGAGTACATTGGGAGCCCCTGTTGAGTACTTTGGGAGCTGCTTTTGAGTACATTGGGAGCCGGTTTAGAGTACATTGGGAGCTGGTTTTGAATACATTTGGAGCTGGTTCAGAGTACATTGGGAGCTGGTTTTGAGTACATTGGGAGCCGGTTTTGAGTACATTGGTAGCTGGATTTGAGTACATTGGGAGCTGGTTTTGAGTACGTTGGGAGCTGGATTTGAGTACATTGGGAGCTGGTTTTGAATACATTGGGAATTGGTTTTGAGTACATTGGGAGCCGGTTTTGAGTACATTGGGAGTTGGTTTTGAGTACATTGGGAGCTGGTTTTGAATACATTGGGAGCTGGTTTTGAATACATTGGGAGCTGGTTTTGAATACATTGGGAGCCGGTTTTGAGTATGTTGGGAGCCAGTTTAGAGTACGTTGGGAGCCGGTTTAGAGTACATTGGGAGCCGGTTTTGAGTACATTGGGAGCATGTTTTGAGTCCATTGGGAGCTGGTTTTGTGTCCATTGGGAGCTGGTTTTGAGTACATTGGGAGCCAGTTTAGACTACATTTTAAGCTGGTTTAGAGCACATTGGAAGCCGGTTTTGAGTACATTGGGAGCTGGATTTGAGTACATTGGGAGCTGGTTTTGAGTACGTTGGGAGCTGGATTTGAGTACATTGGGAGCTGGTTTTGAATACATTGGGAATTGGTTTTGAGTACATTGGGAGCCGGTTTTGAGTACATTGGGAGTTGGTTTTGAGTACATTGGGAGCCGGTTTTGAGTCCATTGGGAGCTGGTATTGAGTACATTGGGAGCCAGTTTAGACTACATTGGGAGCTGGTTTAGAGCACATTGGAAGCCGGTTTTGAGTACATTGGGAGCTGGGTTTGAGTATATTGGGAGCCGGTTTTGAGTCCATTGGGAGCTGGTTTTGAGTACATTGGGAGCCGGTTTTGAATACATTGGGAGCTGGTTCAGAGTACATTGGGAGCTGGTTTTGAGTACATTGGGAGCCGGTTTTGAGTACATTGGTAGCTGGATTTGAGTACATTGGGAGCTGGATTTGAGTACAGTGGGAGCTGGTTTTGAATACATTGGGAGTTGTTTTTGAGTACATTGGGAGCTGGTTTTGAGTACATTGGTAGCCAGTTTAGACTACATTGGGAGCTGGTTTAGAGCACATTGGAAGCCGGTTTTGAGTACATTGGGAGCTCGTTGGAGCCGGTTTTGAGTCCATTGGGAGCTGGTTTTGAGTACATTGGGAGCTGGTTTTGAATACATTGGGAGCTGGTTCAGAGTACATTGGGAGCTGGTTTTGAGTACATTGGGAGCCGGTTTTGAGTACATTGGTACCTGGATTTGAGTACATTGGGAGCTGGATTTGAGTACATTGGGAGCTGGTTTTGAATACATTGGGAGTTGGTTTTGAGTACATTGGGAGCTGGTTTTGAATACATTGGGAATTGGTTTTGAATACATTGGGAGCCGGTTTTGAGTACATTGGGAGCTGCTTTTGAGTACATTGGGAGCTGGTTTTGAATACATTGGGAGCCGGTTTTGAGTATGTTGGGAGCCAGTTTAGAATACATTGGGAGCCGGTTTAGAGTACATTGGGAGCCGGTTTTAAGTACATTGGGAGCCGGTTTTACTGTACATTGGGAGCATGTTTTGAGTCCATTGGGAGCTGGTTTTGAGTCCATTGGGGGCTGGTTTTGAGTACATTGGGAGCCAGTTTAGACTACATTGGGAGCTGGTTTAGAGCACATTGGAAGCCGGTTTTGAGTACATTGGGAGCCCCTGTTGAGTACTTTGGGAGCTGGTTTTGAGTACATTGGGAGCCGGTTTTGAGTACATTAGGAGCTGCTTTTGAGTACATTGGGAGCCGGTTTAGAGTACATTGGGAGCTGGGTTTGAGTATATTGGGAGCCGGTTTTGAGTCCATTGGGAGCTGGTTTTGAGTACATTGGGAGCTGGTTTTGAGTACATTGGGAGCCGGTTTTGAATACATTTGGAGCTGGTTCAGAGTACATTGGGAGCTGGTTTTGAGTACATTGGGAGCCGGTTTTGAGTACATTGGTAGCTGGATTTGAGTACATTGGGAGCTGGATTTGAGTACATTGGGAGTTGGTTTTGAATACATTGGTAGCTGGTTTTGAGTACGTTGGGAGCTGGATTTGAGTACATTGGGAGCTGGTTTTGAATACATTGGGAGTTGGTTTTGAGTACATTGGGAGCTGGATTTGAGTACATTGGGAGCTGGTTTTGAGTACATTGGGAGCTGGATTTGAGTACATTGGGAGCTGGTTTTGAATACATTGGGAATTGGTTTTGAGTACATTGGGAGCTGGTTTTGAGTACATTGGGAGCCAGTTTAGACTACATTGGGAGCTGGTTTAGAGCACATTGGAAGCCGGTTTTGAGTACATTGGGAGCTCATTTGAGTATATTGGGAGCCGGTTTTGAGTCCATTGGGAGCTGGTTTTGAGTACTTTGGGAGCCGGTTTTGAATACATTGGGAGCTGGTTCAGAGTACATTGGGAGCTGGTTTTGAGTACGTTGGGAGCTGGATTTGAGTACATTGGGAGCTGGTTTTGAATACATTGGGAATTGGTTTTGAATACATTGGGAGCCGGTTTTGAGTACATTGGGAGCTGCTTTTGAGTACATTGGGAGCTGGTTTTGAGTACGTTGGGAGCTGGATTTGAGTACATTGGGAGCTGGTTTTGAATACATTGGGAGCCGGTTTTGAGTATGTTGGGAGCCAGTTTAGAATACATTGGGAGCCGGTTTAGAGTACATTGGGAGCCGGTTTTGAGTACATTGGAAGCCGGTTTTGAGTACATTGGGAGCATGTTTTGAGTCCATTGGGAGCTGGTTTTGAGTCCATTGGGGGCTGGTTTTGAGTACATTGGGAGCCCGTTTAGACTACATTGGGAGCTGGTTTAGAGCACATTGGAAGCCGGTTTTGAGTACATTGGGAGCCCCTGTTGAGTACTTTGGGAGCTGCTTTTGAGTACATTGGGAGCCGGTTTAGAGTACATTGGGAGCTGGTTTTGAATACATTTGGAGCTGGTTCAGAGTACATTGGGAGCTGGTTTTGAGTACATTGGGAGCCGGTTTTGAGTACATTGGTAGCTGGATTTGAGTACATTGGGAGCTGGTTTTGAGTACGTTGGGAGCTGGATTTGAGTACATTGGGAGCTGGTTTTGAATACATTGGGAATTGGTTTTGAGTACATTGGGAGCCGGTTTTGAGTACATTGGGAGTTGGTTTTGAGTACATTGGGAGCTGGTTTTGAATACATTGGGAGCTGGTTTTGAATACATTGGGAGCTGGTTTTGAATACATTGGGAGCCGGTTTTGAGTATGTTGGGAGCCAGTTTAGAGTACGTTGGGAGCCGGTTTAGAGTACATTGGGAGCCGGTTTTGAGTACATTGGGAGCATGTTTTGAGTCCATTGGGAGCTGGTTTTGTGTCCATTGGGAGCTGGTTTTGAGTACATTGGGAGCCAGTTTAGACTACATTTTAAGCTGGTTTAGAGCACATTGGAAGCCGGTTTTGAGTACATTGGGAGCTGGATTTGAGTACATTGGGAGCTGGTTTTGAGTACGTTGGGAGCTGGATTTGAGTACATTGGGAGCTGGTTTTGAATACATTGGGAATTGGTTTTGAGTACATTGGGAGCCGGTTTTGAGTACATTGGGAGTTGGTTTTGAGTACATTGGGAGCCGGTTTTGAGTCCATTGGGAGCTGGTATTGAGTACATTGGGAGCCAGTTTAGACTACATTGGGAGCTGGTTTAGAGCACATTGGAAGCCGGTTTTGAGTACATTGGGAGCTCATTTGAGTATATTGGGAGCCGGTTTTGAGTCCATTGGGAGCTGGTTTTGAGTACATTGGGAGCCGGTTTTGAATACATTGGGAGCTGGTTCAGAGTACATTGGGAGCTGGTTTTGAGTACATTGGGAGCCGGTTTTGAGTACATTGGTAGCTGGATTTGAGTACATTGGGAGCTGGATTTGAGTACAGTGGGAGCTGGTTTTGAATACATTGGGAGTTGTTTTTGAGTACATTGGGAGCTGGTTTTGAGTACATTGGTAGCCAGTTTAGACTACATTGGGAGCTGGTTTAGAGCACATTGGAAGCCGGTTTTGAGTACATTGGGAGCTCGTTGGAGCCGGTTTTGAGTCCATTGGGAGCTGGTTTTGAGTACATTGGGAGCTGGTTTTGAATACATTGGGAGCTGGTTCAGAGTACATTGGGAGCTGGTTTTGAGTACATTGGGAGCCGGTTTTGAGTACATTGGTACCTGGATTTGAGTACATTGGGAGCTGGATTTGAGTACATTGGGAGCTGGTTTTGAATACATTGGGAGTTGGTTTTGAGTACATTGGGAGCTGGTTTTGAATACATTGGGAATTGGTTTTGAATACATTGGGAGCCGGTTTTGAGTACATTGGGAGCTGCTTTTGAGTACATTGGGAGCTGGTTTTGAATACATTGGGAGCCGGTTTTGAGTATGTTGGGAGCCAGTTTAGAATACATTGGGAGCCGGTTTAGAGTACATTGGGAGCCGGTTTTAAGTACATTGGGAGCCGGTTTTACTGTACATTGGGAGCATGTTTTGAGTCCATTGGGAGCTGGTTTTGAGTCCATTGGGGGCTGGTTTTGAGTACATTGGGAGCCAGTTTAGACTACATTGGGAGCTGGTTTAGAGCACATTGGAAGCCGGTTTTGAGTACATTGGGAGCCCCTGTTGAGTACTTTGGGAGCTGGTTTTGAGTACATTGGGAGCCGGTTTTGAGTACATTAGGAGCTGCTTTTGAGTACATTGGGAGCCGGTTTAGAGTACATTGGGAGCTGGGTTTGAGTATATTGGGAGCCGGTTTTGAGTCCATTGGGAGCTGGTTTTGAGTACATTGGGAGCTGGTTTTGAGTACATTGGGAGCCGGTTTTGAATACATTTGGAGCTGGTTCAGAGTACATTGGGAGCTGGTTTTGAGTACATTGGGAGCCGGTTTTGAGTACATTGGTAGCTGGATTTGAGTACATTGGGAGCTGGATTTGAGTACATTGGGAGTTGGTTTTGAATACATTGGTAGCTGGTTTTGAGTACGTTGGGAGCTGGATTTGAGTACATTGGGAGCTGGTTTTGAATACATTGGGAGTTGGTTTTGAGTACATTGGGAGCTGGATTTGAGTACATTGGGAGCTGGTTTTGAGTACATTGGGAGCTGGATTTGAGTACATTGGGAGCTGGTTTTGAATACATTGGGAATTGGTTTTGAGTACATTGGGAGCTGGTTTTGAGTACATTGGGAGCCAGTTTAGACTACATTGGGAGCTGGTTTAGAGCACATTGGAAGCCGGTTTTGAGTACATTGGGAGCTCATTTGAGTATATTGGGAGCCGGTTTTGAGTCCATTGGGAGCTGGTTTTGAGTACTTTGGGAGCCGGTTTTGAATACATTGGGAGCTGGTTCAGAGTACATTGGGAGCTGGTTTTGAGTACATTGGGAGCCGGTTTTGAGGACGTTGGTAGCTGGATTTGAGTACATTGGGAGCTGGATTTGAGTACATTGGGAGCTGGTTTTGAATACATTGGGAGCCGGTTTTGAGTACATTGGGAGCTGCTTTTGAGTACATTGGGAGCTGGTTTTGAGTACGTTGGGAGCTGGATTTGAGTACATTGGGAGCTGGTTTTGAATACATTGGGAGCCGGTTTTGAGTATGTTGGGAGCCAGTTTAGAATACATTGGGAGCCGGTTTAGAGTACATTGGGAGCCGGTTTTGAGTACATTGGAAGCCGGTTTTGAGTACATTGGGAGCATGTTTTGAGTCCATTGGGAGCTGGTTTTGAGTCCATTGGGGGCTGGTTTTGAGTACATTGGGAGCCCGTTTAGACTACATTGGGAGCTGGTTTAGAGCACATTGGAAGCCGGTTTTGAGTACATTGGGAGCCCCTGTTGAGTACTTTGGGAGCTGCTTTTGAGTACATTGGGAGCCGGTTTAGAGTACATTGGGAGCTGGTTTTGAATACATTTGGAGCTGGTTCAGAGTACATTGGGAGCTGGTTTTGAGTACATTGGGAGCCGGTTTTGAGTACATTGGTAGCTGGATTTGAGTACATTGGGAGCTGGTTTTGAGTACGTTGGGAGCTGGATTTGAGTACATTGGGAGCTGGTTTTGAATACATTGGGAATTGGTTTTGAGTACATTGGGAGCCGGTTTTGAATACATTGGGAGCTGGTTTTGAATACATTGGGAGTTGGTTTTGAGTACATTGGGAGCTGGATTTGAGTACATTGGGAGCTGGTTTTGAGTATGTTGGGAGCTGGATTTGAGTACATTGGGAGCTGGTTTTGAATACATTGGGAGCCGGTTTTGAGTATGTTGGGAGCCAGTTTAGAGTACGTTGGGAGCCGGTTTAGAGTACATTGGGAGCCGGTTTTGAGTACATTGGGAGCATGTTTTGAGTCCATTGGGAGCTGGTTTTGTGTCCATTGGGAGCTGGTTTTGAGTACATTGGGAGCCAGTTTAGACTACATTTTAAGCTGGTTTAGAGCACATTGGAAGCCGGTTTTGAGTACATTGGGAGCTGGATTTGAGTACATTGGGAGCTGGTTTTGAGTACGTTGGGAGCTGGATTTGAGTACATTGGGAGCTGGTTTTGAATACATTGGGAATTGGTTTTGAGTACATTGGGAGCCGGTTTTGAGTACATTGGGAGTTGGTTTTGAGTACATTGGGAGCTGGTTTTGAGTCCATTGGGAGCTGGTTTTGAGTACATTGGGAGCCAGTTTAGACTACATTGGGAGCTGGTTTAGAGCACATTGGAAGCCGGTTTTGAGTACATTGGGAGCTGGGTTTGAGTATATTGGGAGCCGGTTTTGAGTCCATTGGGAGCTGGTTTTGAGTACATTGGGAGCCGGTTTTGAATACATTGGGAGCTGGTTCAGAGTACATTGGGAGCTGGTTTTGAGTACATTGGGAGCCGGTTTTGAGTACATTGGTAGCTGGATTTGAGTACATTGGGAGCTGGATTTGAGTACAGTGGGAGCTGGTTTTGAATACATTGGGAGTTGGTTTTGAGTACATTGGGAGCTGGTTTTGAGTACATTGGGAGCCGGTTTTGAGTACATTGGTACCTGGATTTGAGTACATTGGGAGCTGGATTTGAGTACATTGGGAGCTGGTTTTGAATACATTGGGAGTTGGTTTTGAGTACATTGGGAGCTGGTTTTGAATACATTGGGAATTGGTTTTGAATACATTGGGAGCCGGTTTTGAGTACATTGGGAGCTGCTTTTGAGTACATTGGGAGCTGGTTTTGAATACATTGGGAGCCGGTTTTGAGTATGTTGGGAGCCAGTTTAGAATACATTGGGAGCCGGTTTAGAGTACATTGGGAGCCGGTTTTAAGTACATTGGGAGCCGGTTTTACTGTACATTGGGAGCATGTTTTGAGTCCATTGGGAGCTGGTTTTGAGTCCATTGGGGGCTGGTTTTGAGTACATTGGGAGCCAGTTTAGACTACATTGGGAGCTGGTTTAGAGCACATTGGAAGCCGGTTTTGAGTACATTGGGAGCCCCTGTTGAGTACTTTGGGAGCTGGTTTTGAGTACATTGGGAGCCGGTTTTGAGTACATTAGGAGCTGCTTTTGAGTACATTGGGAGCCGGTTTAGAGTACATTGGGAGCTGGGTTTGAGTATATTGGGAGCCGGTTTTGAGTCCATTGGGAGCTGGTTTTGAGTACATTGGGAGCTGGTTTTGAGTACATTGGGAGCCGGTTTTGAATACATTTGGAGCTGGTTCAGAGTACATTGGGAGCTGGTTTTGAGTACATTGGGAGCCGGTTTTGAGTACATTGGTAGCTGGATTTGAGTACATTGGGAGCTGGATTTGAGTACATTGGGAGTTGGTTTTGAATACATTGGTAGCTGGTTTTGAGTACGTTGGGAGCTGGATTTGAGTACATTGGGAGCTGGTTTTGAATACATTGGGAGTTGGTTTTGAGTACATTGGGAGCTGGATTTGAGTACATTGGGAGCTGGTTTTGAGTACATTGGGAGCTGGATTTGAGTACATTGGGAGCTGGTTTTGAATACATTGGGAATTGGTTTTGAGTACATTGGGAGCTGGTTTTGAGTACATTGGGAGCCAGTTTAGACTACATTGGGAGCTGGTTTAGAGCACATTGGAAGCCGGTTTTGAGTACATTGGGAGCTCATTTGAGTATATTGGGAGCCGGTTTTGAGTCCATTGGGAGCTGGTTTTGAGTACTTTGGGAGCCGGTTTTGAATACATTGGGAGCTGGTTCAGAGTACATTGGGAGCTGGTTTTGAGTACATTGGGAGCCGGTTTTGAGGACGTTGGTAGCTGGATTTGAGTACATTGGGAGCTGGATTTGAGTACATTGGGAGCTGGTTTTGAATACATTGGGAGCCGGTTTTGAGTACATTGGGAGCTGCTTTTGAGTACATTGGGAGCTGGTTTTGAGTACGTTGGGAGCTGGATTTGAGTACATTGGGAGCTGGTTTTGAATACATTGGGAGCCGGTTTTGAGTATGTTGGGAGCCAGTTTAGAATACATTGGGAGCCGGTTTAGAGTACATTGGGAGCCGGTTTTGAGTACATTGGAAGCCGGTTTTGAGTACATTGGGAGCATGTTTTGAGTCCATTGGGAGCTGGTTTTGAGTCCATTGGGGGCTGGTTTTGAGTACATTGGGAGCCCGTTTAGACTACATTGGGAGCTGGTTTAGAGCACATTGGAAGCCGGTTTTGAGTACATTGGGAGCCCCTGTTGAGTACTTTGGGAGCTGCTTTTGAGTACATTGGGAGCCGGTTTAGAGTACATTGGGAGCTGGTTTTGAATACATTTGGAGCTGGTTCAGAGTACATTGGGAGCTGGTTTTGAGTACATTGGGAGCCGGTTTTGAGTACATTGGTAGCTGGATTTGAGTACATTGGGAGCTGGTTTTGAGTACGTTGGGAGCTGGATTTGAGTACATTGGGAGCTGGTTTTGAATACATTGGGAATTGGTTTTGAGTACATTGGGAGCCGGTTTTGAATACATTGGGAGCTGGTTTTGAATACATTGGGAGTTGGTTTTGAGTACATTGGGAGCTGGATTTGAGTACATTGGGAGCTGGTTTTGAGTATGTTGGGAGCTGGATTTGAGTACATTGGGAGCTGGTTTTGAATACATTGGGAGCCGGTTTTGAGTATGTTGGGAGCCAGTTTAGAGTACGTTGGGAGCCGGTTTAGAGTACATTGGGAGCCGGTTTTGAGTACATTGGGAGCATGTTTTGAGTCCATTGGGAGCTGGTTTTGTGTCCATTGGGAGCTGGTTTTGAGTACATTGGGAGCCAGTTTAGACTACATTTTAAGCTGGTTTAGAGCACATTGGAAGCCGGTTTTGAGTACATTGGGAGCTGGATTTGAGTACATTGGGAGCTGGTTTTGAGTACGTTGGGAGCTGGATTTGAGTACATTGGGAGCTGGTTTTGAATACATTGGGAATTGGTTTTGAGTACATTGGGAGCCGGTTTTGAGTACATTGGGAGTTGGTTTTGAGTACATTGGGAGCTGGTTTTGAGTCCATTGGGAGCTGGTTTTGAGTACATTGGGAGCCAGTTTAGACTACATTGGGAGCTGGTTTAGAGCACATTGGAAGCCGGTTTTGAGTACATTGGGAGCTGGGTTTGAGTATATTGGGAGCCGGTTTTGAGTCCATTGGGAGCTGGTTTTGAGTACATTGGGAGCCGGTTTTGAATACATTGGGAGCTGGTTCAGAGTACATTGGGAGCTGGTTTTGAGTACATTGGGAGCCGGTTTTGAGTACATTGGTAGCTGGATTTGAGTACATTGGGAGCTGGATTTGAGTACAGTGGGAGCTGGTTTTGAATACATTGGGAGTTGGTTTTGAGTACATTGGGAGCTGGTTTTGAGTACATTGGTAGCCAGTTTAGACTACATTGGGAGCTGGTTTAGAGCACATTGGAAGCCGGTTTTGAGTACATTGGGAGCTCGTTGGAGCCGGTTTTGAGTCCATTGGGAGCTGGTTTTGAGTACATTGGGAGCCGGTTTTGAATACATTGGGAGCTGGTTCAGAGTACATTGGGAGCTGGTTTTGAGTACATTGGGAGCCGGTTTTGAGTACATTGGTACCTGGATTTGAGTACATTGGGAGCTGGATTTGAGTACATTGGGAGCTGGTTTTGAATACATTGGGAGTTGGTTTTGAGTACATTGGGAGCTGGTTTTGAATACATTGGGAATTGGTTTTGAATACATTGGGAGCCGGTTTTGAGTACATTGGGAGCTGCTTTTGAGTACATTGGGAGCTGGTTTTGAGTACGTTGGGAGCTGGATTTGAGTACATTGGGAGCTGGCTTTGAATACATTGGGAGCCGGTTTTGAGTATGTTGGGAGCCAGTTTAGAATACATTGGGAGCCGGTTTAGAGTACATTGGGAGCCGGTTTGGAGTACATTGGGAGCCGGTTTTGAGTACATTGGGAGCATGTTTTGAGTCCATTGGGAGCTGGTTTTGAGTCCATTGGGGGCTGGTTTTGAGTACATTGGGAGCCAGTTTAGACTACATTGGGAGCTGGTTTAGAGCACATTGGAAGCCGGTTTTGAGTACATTGGGAGCCCCTGTTGAGTACTTTGGGAGCTGGTTTTGAGTACATTGGGAGCCGGTTTTGAGTACATTAGGAGCTGCTTTTGAGTACATTGGGAGCCGGTTTACAGTACATTGGGAGCTGGGTTTGAGTATATTGGGAGCCGGTTTTGAGTCCATTGGGAGCTGGTTTTGAGTACATTGGGAGCTGGTTTTGAGTACATTGGGAGCCGGTTTTGAATACATTTGGAGCTGGTTCAGAGTACATTGGGAGCTGATTTTGAGTACATTGGGAGCCGGTTTTGAGTACATTGGTAGCTGGATTTGAGTATATTGGGAGCTGGATTTGAGTACATTGGGAGCCAGTTTAGACTACATTGGGAGCTGGTTTAGAGCACATTGGAAGCCGGTTTTGAGTACATTGGGAGCCCCTGTTGAGTACTTTGGGAGCTGGTTTTGAGTACATTGGGAGCCGGTTTTGAGTACATTAGGAGCTGCTTTTGAGTACATTGGGAGCCGGTTTACAGTACATTGGGAGCTGGGTTTGAGTATATTGGGAGCCGGTTTTGAGTCCATTGGGAGCTGGTTTTGAGTACATTGGGAGCTGGTTTTGAGTACATTGGGAGCCGGTTTTGAATACATTTGGAGCTGGTTCAGAGTACATTGGGAGCTGATTTTGAGTACATTGGGAGCCGGTTTTGAGTACATTGGTAGCTGGATTTGAGTATATTGGGAGCTGGATTTGAGTACATTGGGAGTTGGTTTTGAATACATTGGGAGCTGGTTTTGAGTACGTTGGGAGCTGGATTTGAGTACATTGGGAGCTGGTTTTGAATACATTGGGAGTTGGTTTTGAGTACATTGGGAGCTGGATTTGAGTACATTGGGAGCTGGTTTTGAGTACATTGGGAGCTGGATTTGAGTACATTGGGAGCTGGTTTTGAATACATTGGGAATTGGTTTTGAGTATATTGGGAGCCGGTTTTGAGCACATTGGGAGTTGGTTTTGAGTACATTGGGAGCTGGATTTGAGTACATTGGGAGCTGGTTTTGAGTACGTTGGGAGCTGGATTTGAGTACATTGGGAGCTGGTTTTGAGTACATTGGGAGCTGGATTTGAGTACATTGGGAGCTGGTTTTGAATACATTGGGAATTGGTTTTGAGTACATTGGGAGCTGGTTTTGAGTACATTGGGAGCCAGTTTAGACTACATTGGGAGCTGGTTTAGAGCACATTGGAAGCCGGTTTTGAGTACATTGGGAGCTCATTTGAGTATATTCGGAGCCGATTTTGAGTCCATTGGGAGCTGGTTTTGAGTACTTTGGGAGCCGGTTTTGAATACATTGGGAGCTGGTTCAGAGTACATTGGGAGCTGGTTTTGAGTACATTGGGAGCCGGTTTTGAGTACATTGGTACCTGGATTTGAGTACATTGGGAGCTGGATTTGAGTACATTGGGAGCTGGTTTTGAATACATTGGGAGTTGGTTTTGAGTACATTGGGAGCTGGTTTTGAATACATTGGGAATTGGTTTTGAATACATTGGGAGCCGGTTTTGAGTACATTGGGAGCTGCTTTTGAGTACATTGGGAGCTGGTTTTGAGTACGTTGGGAGCTGGTTTTGAGTACATTGGGAGCTGGTTTTGAATACATTGGGAGCCGGTTTTGAGTATGTTGGGAGCCAGTTTAGAATACATTGGGAGCCGGTTTAGAGTACATTGGGAGCCGGTTTTGAGTACATTGGGAGCATGTTTTGAGTCCATTGGGAGCTGGTTTTGAGTCCATTGGGGGCTGGTTTTGAGTACATTGGGAGCCCGTTTAGACTACATTGGGAGCTGGTTTAGAGCACATTGGAAGCCGGTTTTGAGTACATTTGGAGCCCCTGTTGAGTACTTTGGGAGCTGCTTTTGAGTACATTGGGAGCCGGTTTAGAGTACATTGGGAGCTGGTTTTGAATACATTTGGAGCTGGTTCAGAGTACATTGGGAGCTGGTTTTGAGTACATTGGGAGCCGGTTTTGAGTACATTGGTAGCTGGATTTGAGTACATTGGGAGCTGGTTTTGAGTACGTTGGGAGCTGGATTTGAGTACATTGGGAGCTGGTTTTGAATACATTGGGAATTGGTTTTGAGTACATTGGGAGCCGGTTTTGAGTACATTGGGAGTTGGTTTTGAGTACATTGGGAGCTGGTTTTGAATACATTGGGAGCTGGTTTTGAATACATTGGGAGTTGGTTTTGAGTACATTGGGAGCTGGATTTGAGTACATTGGGAGCTGGTTTTGAGTATGTTGGGAGCTGGATTTGAGTACATTGGGAGCCGGTTTTGAGTATGTTGGGAGCCAGTTTAGAGTACGTTGGGAGCCGGTTTAGAGTACATTGGGAGCCGGTTTTGAGTACATTGGGAGCATGTTTTGAGTCCATTGGGAGCTGGTTTTGTGTCCATTGGGAGCTGGTTTTGAGTACATTGGGAGCCAGTTTAGACTACATTTTAAGCTGGTTTAGAGCACATTGGAAGCCGGTTTTGAGTACATTGGGAGCTGGATTTGAGTACATTGGGAGCTGGTTTTGAATACATTGGGAATTGGTTTTGAGTATATTGGGAGCCGGTTTTGAGTCCATTGGGAGCTGGTTTTGAGTACATTGGGAGCTGGTTTTGAGTACATTGGGAGCCGGTTTTGAATACATTTGGAGCTGGTTCAGAGTACATTGGGAGCTGATTTTGAGTACATTGGGAGCCGGTTTTGAGTACATTGGTAGCTGGATTTGAGTATATTGGGAGCTGGATTTGAGTACATTGGGAGTTGGTTTTGAATACATTGGGAGCTGGTTTTGAGTACGTTGGGAGCTGGATTTGAGTACATTGGGAGCTGGTTTTCAATACATTGGGAGTTGGTTTTGAGTACATTGGGAGCTGGATTTGAGTACATTGGGAGCTGGTTTTGAGTACATTGGGAGCTGGATTTGAGTACATTGGGAGCTGGTTTTGAATACATTGGGAATTGGTTTTGAGTATATTGGGAGCCGGTTTTGAGTACATTGGGAGTTGGTTTTGAGTACATTGGGAGCTGGTTTTGAATACATTGGGAGCTGGTTTTGAATACATTGGGAGTTGGTTTTGAGTACATTGGGAGCTCATTTGAGTATATTGGGAGCCGGTTTTGAGTCCATTGGGAGCTGGTTTTGAGTACTTTGGGAGCCGGTTTTGAATACATTGGGAGCTGGTTCAGAGTACATTGGGAGCTGGTTTTGAGTACATTGGGAGCTGGTTTTGAGTACGTTGGGAGCTGGATTTGAGTACATTGGGAGCTGGTTTTGAATACATTGGGAGCCGGTTTTGAGTATGTTGGGAGCCAGTTTAGAATACATTGGGAGCCGGTTTAGAGTACATTGGGAGCCGGTTTTAAGTACATTGGGAGCCGGTTTTACTGTACATTGGGAGCATGTTTTGAGTCCATTGGGAGCTGGTTTTGAGTCCATTGGGGGCTGGTTTTGAGTACATTGGGAGCCAGTTTAGACTACATTGGGAGCTGGTTTAGAGCACATTGGAAGCCGGTTTTGAGTACATTGGGAGCCCCTGTTGAGTACTTTGGGAGCTGGTTTTGAGTACATTGGGAGCCGGTTTTGAGTACATTAGGAGCTGCTTTTGAGTACATTGGGAGCCGGTTTAGAGTACATTGGGAGCTGGGTTTGAGTATATTGGGAGCCGGTTTTGAGTCCATTGGGAGCTGGTTTTGAGTACATTGGGAGCTGGTTTTGAGTACATTGGGAGCCGGTTTTGAATACATTTGGAGCTGGTTCAGAGTACATTGGGAGCTGGTTTTGAGTACATTGGGAGCCGGTTTTGAGTACATTGGTAGCTGGATTTGAGTACATTGGGAGCTGGATTTGAGTACATTGGGAGTTGGTTTTGAATACATTGGGAGCTGGTTTTGAGTACGTTGGGAGCTGGATTTGAGTACATTGGGAGCTGGTTTTGAATACATTGGGAGTTGGTTTTGAGTACATTGGGAGCTGGATTTGAGTACATTGGGAGCTGGTTTTGAGTACATTGGGAGCTGGATTTGAGTACATTGGGAGCTGGTTTTGAATACATTGGGAATTGGTTTTGAGTACATTGGGAGCTGGTTTTGAGTACATTGGGAGCCAGTTTAGACTACATTGGGAGCTGGTTTAGAGCACATTGGAAGCCGGTTTTGAGTACATTGGGAGCTCATTTGAGTATATTGGGAGCCGGTTTTGAGTCCATTGGGAGCTGGTTTTGAGTACTTTGGGAGCCGGTTTTGAATACATTGGGAGCTGGTTCAGAGTACATTGGGAGCTGGTTTTGAGTACATTGGGAGCCGGTTTTGAGGACGTTGGTAGCTGGATTTGAGTACATTGGGAGCTGGATTTGAGTACATTGGGAGCTGGTTTTGAATACATTGGGAGTTGGTTTTGAGTACATTGGGAGCTGGTTTTGAATACATTGGGAATTGGTTTTGAATACATTGGGAGCCGGTTTTGAGTACATTGGGAGCTGCTTTTGAGTACATTGGGAGGTGGTTTTGAGTACGTTGGGAGCTGGATTTGAGTACATTGGGAGCTGGTTTTGAATACATTGGGAGCCGGTTTTGAGTATGTTGGGAGCCAGTTTAGAATACATTGGGAGCCGGTTTAGAGTACATTGGGAGCCGGTTTTGAGTACATTGGAAGCCGGTTTTGAGTACATTGGGAGCATGTTTTGAGTCCATTGGGAGCTGGTTTTGAGTCCATTGGGGGCTGGTTTTGAGTACATTGGGAGCCCGTTTAGACTACATTGGGAGCTGGTTTAGAGCACATTGGAAGCCGGTTTTGAGTACATTGGGAGCCCCTGTTGAGTACTTTGGGAGCTGCTTTTGAGTACATTGGGAGCCGGTTTAGAGTACATTGGGAGCTGGTTTTGAATACATTTGGAGCTGGTTCAGAGTACATTGGGAGCTGGTTTTGAGTACATTGGGAGCCGGTTTTGAGTACATTGGTAGCTGGATTTGAGTACATTGGGAGCTGGTTTTGAGTACGTTGGGAGCTGGATTTGAGTACATTGGGAGCTGGTTTTGAATACATTGGGAATTGGTTTTGAGTACATTGGGAGCCGGTTTTGAGTACATTGGGAGTTGGTTTTGAGTACATTGGGAGCTGGTTTTGAATACATTGGGAGCTGGTTTTGAATACATTGGGAGTTGGTTTTGAGTACATTGGGAGCTGGATTTGAGTACATTGGGAGCTGGTTTTGAGTATGTTGGGAGCTGGATTTGAGTACATTGGGAGCTGGTTTTGAATACATTGGGAGCCGGTTTTGAGTATGTTGGGAGCCAGTTTAGAGTACGTTGGGAGCCGGTTTAGAGTACATTGGGAGCCGGTTTTGAGTACATTGGGAGCATGTTTTGAGTCCATTGGGAGCTGGTTTTGTGTCCATTGGGAGCTGGTTTTGAGTACATTGGGAGCCAGTTTAGACTACATTTTAAGCTGGTTTAGAGCACATTGGAAGCCGGTTTTGAGTACATTGGGAGCTGGATTTGAGTACATTGGGAGCTGGTTTTGAGTACGTTGGGAGCTGGATTTGAGTACATTGGGAGCTGGTTTTGAATACATTGGGAATTGGTTTTGAGTACATTGGGAGCCGGTTTTGAGTACATTGGGAGTTGGTTTTGAGTACATTGGGAGCTGGTTTTGAGTCCATTGGGAGCTGGTATTGAGTACATTGGGAGCCAGTTTAGACTACATTGGGAGCTGGTTTAGAGCACATTGGAAGCCGGTTTTGAGTACATTGGGAGCTGGGTTTGAGTATATTGGGAGCCGGTTTTGAGTCCATTGGGAGCTGGTTTTGAGTACATTGGGAGCCGGTTTTGAATACATTGGGAGCTGGTTCAGAGTACATTGGGAGCTGGTTTTGAGTACATTGGGAGCCGGTTTTGAGTACATTGGTAGCTGGATTTGAGTACATTGGGAGCTGGATTTGAGTACAGTGGGAGCTGGTTTTGAATACATTGGGAGTTGGTTTTGAGTACATTGGGAGCTGGTTTTGAGTACATTGGTAGCCAGTTTAGACTACATTGGGAGCTGGTTTAGAGCACATTGGAAGCCGGTTTTGAGTACATTGGGAGCTCGTTGGAGCCGGTTTTGAGTCCATTGGGAGCTGGTTTTGAGTACATTGGGAGCCGGTTTTGAATACATTGGGAGCTGGTTCAGAGTACATTGGGAGCTGGTTTTGAGTACATTGGGAGCCGGTTTTGAGTACATTGGTACCTGGATTTGAGTACATTGGGAGCTGGATTTGAGTACATTGGGAGCTGGTTTTGAATACATTGGGAGTTGGTTTTGAGTACATTGGGAGCTGGTTTTGAATACATTGGGAATTGGTTTTGAATACATTGGGAGCCGGTTTTGAGTACATTGGGAGCTGCTTTTGAGTACATTGGGAGCTGGTTTTGAATACATTGGGAGCCGGTTTTGAGTATGTTGGGAGCCAGTTTAGAATACATTGGGAGCCGGTTTAGAGTACATTGGGAGCCGGTTTTAAGTACATTGGGAGCCGGTTTTACTGTACATTGGGAGCATGTTTTGAGTCCATTGGGAGCTGGTTTTGAGTCCATTGGGGGCTGGTTTTGAGTACATTGGGAGCCAGTTTAGACTACATTGGGAGCTGGTTTAGAGCACATTGGAAGCCGGTTTTGAGTACATTGGGAGCCCCTGTTGAGTACTTTGGGAGCTGGTTTTGAGTACATTGGGAGCCGGTTTTGAGTACATTAGGAGCTGCTTTTGAGTACATTGGGAGCCGGTTTAGAGTACATTGGGAGCTGGGTTTGAGTATATTGGGAGCCGGTTTTGAGTCCATTGGGAGCTGGTTTTGAGTACATTGGGAGCTGGTTTTGAGTACATTGGGAGCCGGTTTTGAATACATTTGGAGCTGGTTCAGAGTACATTGGGAGCTGGTTTTGAGTACATTGGGAGCCGGTTTTGAGTACATTGGTAGCTGGATTTGAGTACATTGGGAGCTGGATTTGAGTACATTGGGAGTTGGTTTTGAATACATTGGTAGCTGGTTTTGAGTACGTTGGGAGCTGGATTTGAGTACATTGGGAGCTGGTTTTGAATACATTGGGAGTTGGTTTTGAGTACATTGGGAGCTGGATTTGAGTACATTGGGAGCTGGTTTTGAGTACATTGGGAGCTGGATTTGAGTACATTGGGAGCTGGTTTTGAATACATTGGGAATTGGTTTTGAGTACATTGGGAGCTGGTTTTGAGTACATTGGGAGCCAGTTTAGACTACATTGGGAGCTGGTTTAGAGCACATTGGAAGCCGGTTTTGAGTACATTGGGAGCTCATTTGAGTATATTGGGAGCCGGTTTTGAGTCCATTGGGAGCTGGTTTTGAGTACTTTGGGAGCCGGTTTTGAATACATTGGGAGCTGGTTCAGAGTACATTGGGAGCTGGTTTTGAGTACATTGGGAGCCGGTTTTGAGGACGTTGGTAGCTGGATTTGAGTACATTGGGAGCTGGATTTGAGTACATTGGGAGCTGGTTTTGAATACATTGGGAGCCGGTTTTGAGTACATTGGGAGCTGCTTTTGAGTACATTGGGAGCTGGTTTTGAGTACGTTGGGAGCTGGATTTGAGTACATTGGGAGCTGGTTTTGAATACATTGGGAGCCGGTTTTGAGTATGTTGGGAGCCAGTTTAGAATACATTGGGAGCCGGTTTAGAGTACATTGGGAGCCGGTTTTGAGTACATTGGAAGCCGGTTTTGAGTACATTGGGAGCATGTTTTGAGTCCATTGGGAGCTGGTTTTGAGTCCATTGGGGGCTGGTTTTGAGTACATTGGGAGCCCGTTTAGACTACATTGGGAGCTGGTTTAGAGCACATTGGAAGCCGGTTTTGAGTACATTGGGAGCCCCTGTTGAGTACTTTGGGAGCTGCTTTTGAGTACATTGGGAGCCGGTTTAGAGTACATTGGGAGCTGGTTTTGAATACATTTGGAGCTGGTTCAGAGTACATTTGGAGCTGGTTTTGAGTACATTGGGAGCCGGTTTTGAGTACATTGGGAGCATGTTTTGAGTCCATTGGGAGCTGGTTTTGTGTCCATTGGGAGCTGGTTTTGAGTACATTGGGAGCCAGTTTAGACTACATTTTAAGCTGGTTTAGAGCACATTGGAAGCCGGTTTTGAGTACATTGGGAGCTGGATTTGAGTACATTGGGAGCTGGTTTTGAGTACGTTGGGAGCTGGATTTGAGTACATTGGGAGCTGGTTTTGAATACATTGGGAATTGGTTTTGAGTACATTGGGAGCCGGTTTTGAGTACATTGGGAGTTGGTTTTGAGTACATTGGGAGCTGGTTTTGAGTCCATTGGGAGCTGGTTTTGAGTACATTGGGAGCCAGTTTAGACTACATTGGGAGCTGGTTTAGAGCACATTGGAAGCCGGTTTTGAGTACATTGGGAGCTGGGTTTGAGTATATTGGGAGCCGGTTTTGAGTCCATTGGGAGCTGGTTTTGAGTACATTGGGAGCCGGTTTTGAATACATTGGGAGCTGGTTCAGAGTACATTGGGAGCTGGTTTTGAGTACATTGGGAGCCGGTTTTGAGTACATTGGTAGCTGGATTTGAGTACATTGGGAGCTGGATTTGAGTACAGTGGGAGCTGGTTTTGAATACATTGGGAGTTGGTTTTGAGTACATTGGGAGCTGGTTTTGAGTACATTGGTAGCCAGTTTAGACTACATTGGGAGCTGGTTTAGAGCACATTGGAAGCCGGTTTTGAGTACATTGGGAGCTCGTTGGAGCCGGTTTTGAGTCCATTGGGAGCTGGTTTTGAGTACATTGGGAGCCGGTTTTGAATACATTGGGAGCTGGTTCAGAGTACATTGGGAGCTGGTTTTGAGTACATTGGGAGCCGGTTTTGAGTACATTGGTACCTGGATTTGAGTACATTGGGAGCTGGATTTGAGTACATTGGGAGCTGGTTTTGAATACATTGGGAGTTGGTTTTGAGTACATTGGGAGCTGGTTTTGAATACATTGGGAATTGGTTTTGAATACATTGGGAGCCGGTTTTGAGTACATTGGGAGCTGCTTTTGAGTACATTGGGAGCTGGTTTTGAGTACGTTGGGAGCTGGATTTGAGTACATTGGGAGCTGGCTTTGAATACATTGGGAGCCGGTTTTGAGTATGTTGGGAGCCAGTTTAGAATACATTGGGAGCCGGTTTAGAGTACATTGGGAGCCGGTTTGGAGTACATTGGGAGCCGGTTTTGAGTACATTGGGAGCATGTTTTGAGTCCATTGGGAGCTGGTTTTGAGTCCATTGGGGGCTGGTTTTGAGTACATTGGGAGCCAGTTTAGACTACATTGGGAGCTGGTTTAGAGCACATTGGAAGCCGGTTTTGAGTACATTGGGAGCCCCTGTTGAGTACTTTGGGAGCTGGTTTTGAGTACATTGGGAGCCGGTTTTGAGTACATTAGGAGCTGCTTTTGAGTACATTGGGAGCCGGTTTACAGTACATTGGGAGCTGGGTTTGAGTATATTGGGAGCCGGTTTTGAGTCCATTGGGAGCTGGTTTTGAGTACATTGGGAGCTGGTTTTGAGTACATTGGGAGCCGGTTTTGAATACATTTGGAGCTGGTTCAGAGTACATTGGGAGCTGATTTTGAGTACATTGGGAGCCGGTTTTGAGTACATTGGTAGCTGGATTTGAGTATATTGGGAGCTGGATTTGAGTACATTGGGAGCCAGTTTAGACTACATTGGGAGCTGGTTTAGAGCACATTGGAAGCCGGTTTTGAGTACATTGGGAGCCCCTGTTGAGTACTTTGGGAGCTGGTTTTGAGTACATTGGGAGCCGGTTTTGAGTACATTAGGAGCTGCTTTTGAGTACATTGGGAGCCGGTTTACAGTACATTGGGAGCTGGGTTTGAGTATATTGGGAGCCGGTTTTGAGTCCATTGGGAGCTGGTTTTGAGTACATTGGGAGCTGGTTTTGAGTACATTGGGAGCCGGTTTTGAATACATTTGGAGCTGGTTCAGAGTACATTGGGAGCTGATTTTGAGTACATTGGGAGCCGGTTTTGAGTACATTGGTAGCTGGATTTGAGTATATTGGGAGCTGGATTTGAGTACATTGGGAGTTGGTTTTGAATACATTGGGAGCTGGTTTTGAGTACGTTGGGAGCTGGATTTGAGTACATTGGGAGCTGGTTTTGAATACATTGGGAGTTGGTTTTGAGTACATTGGGAGCTGGATTTGAGTACATTGGGAGCTGGTTTTGAGTACATTGGGAGCTGGATTTGAGTACATTGGGAGCTGGTTTTGAATACATTGGGAATTGGTTTTGAGTATATTGGGAGCCGGTTTTGAGCACATTGGGAGTTGGTTTTGAGTACATTGGGAGCTGGATTTGAGTACATTGGGAGCTGGTTTTGAGTACGTTGGGAGCTGGATTTGAGTACATTGGGAGCTGGTTTTGAGTACATTGGGAGCTGGATTTGAGTACATTGGGAGCTGGTTTTGAATACATTGGGAATTGGTTTTGAGTACATTGGGAGCTGGTTTTGAGTACATTGGGAGCCAGTTTAGACTACATTGGGAGCTGGTTTAGAGCACATTGGAAGCCGGTTTTGAGTACATTGGGAGCTCATTTGAGTATATTCGGAGCCGATTTTGAGTCCATTGGGAGCTGGTTTTGAGTACTTTGGGAGCCGGTTTTGAATACATTGGGAGCTGGTTCAGAGTACATTGGGAGCTGGTTTTGAGTACATTGGGAGCCGGTTTTGAGTACATTGGTACCTGGATTTGAGTACATTGGGAGCTGGATTTGAGTACATTGGGAGCTGGTTTTGAATACATTGGGAGTTGGTTTTGAGTACATTGGGAGCTGGTTTTGAATACATTGGGAATTGGTTTTGAATACATTGGGAGCCGGTTTTGAGTACATTGGGAGCTGCTTTTGAGTACATTGGGAGCTGGTTTTGAGTACGTTGGGAGCTGGTTTTGAGTACATTGGGAGCTGGTTTTGAATACATTGGGAGCCGGTTTTGAGTATGTTGGGAGCCAGTTTAGAATACATTGGGAGCCGGTTTAGAGTACATTGGGAGCCGGTTTTGAGTACATTGGGAGCATGTTTTGAGTCCATTGGGAGCTGGTTTTGAGTCCATTGGGGGCTGGTTTTGAGTACATTGGGAGCCCGTTTAGACTACATTGGGAGCTGGTTTAGAGCACATTGGAAGCCGGTTTTGAGTACATTTGGAGCCCCTGTTGAGTACTTTGGGAGCTGCTTTTGAGTACATTGGGAGCCGGTTTAGAGTACATTGGGAGCTGGTTTTGAATACATTTGGAGCTGGTTCAGAGTACATTGGGAGCTGGTTTTGAGTACATTGGGAGCCGGTTTTGAGTACATTGGTAGCTGGATTTGAGTACATTGGGAGCTGGTTTTGAGTACGTTGGGAGCTGGATTTGAGTACATTGGGAGCTGGTTTTGAATACATTGGGAATTGGTTTTGAGTACATTGGGAGCCGGTTTTGAGTACATTGGGAGTTGGTTTTGAGTACATTGGGAGCTGGTTTTGAATACATTGGGAGCTGGTTTTGAATACATTGGGAGTTGGTTTTGAGTACATTGGGAGCTGGATTTGAGTACATTGGGAGCTGGTTTTGAGTATGTTGGGAGCTGGATTTGAGTACATTGGGAGCCGGTTTTGAGTATGTTGGGAGCCAGTTTAGAGTACGTTGGGAGCCGGTTTAGAGTACATTGGGAGCCGGTTTTGAGTACATTGGGAGCATGTTTTGAGTCCATTGGGAGCTGGTTTTGTGTCCATTGGGAGCTGGTTTTGAGTACATTGGGAGCCAGTTTAGACTACATTTTAAGCTGGTTTAGAGCACATTGGAAGCCGGTTTTGAGTACATTGGGAGCTGGATTTGAGTACATTGGGAGCTGGTTTTGAGTACGTTGGGAGCTGGATTTGAGTACATTGGGAGCTGGTTTTGAATACATTGGGAATTGGTTTTGAGTATATTGGGAGCCGGTTTTGAGTCCATTGGGAGCTGGTTTTGAGTACATTGGGAGCTGGTTTTGAGTACATTGGGAGCCGGTTTTGAATACATTTGGAGCTGGTTCAGAGTACATTGGGAGCTGATTTTGAGTACATTGGGAGCCGGTTTTGAGTACATTGGTAGCTGGATTTGAGTATATTGGGAGCTGGATTTGAGTACATTGGGAGTTGGTTTTGAATACATTGGGAGCTGGTTTTGAGTACGTTGGGAGCTGGATTTGAGTACATTGGGAGCTGGTTTTCAATACATTGGGAGTTGGTTTTGAGTACATTGGGAGCTGGATTTGAGTACATTGGGAGCTGGTTTTGAGTACATTGGGAGCTGGATTTGAGTACATTGGGAGCTGGTTTTGAATACATTGGGAATTGGTTTTGAGTATATTGGGAGCCGGTTTTGAGTACATTGGGAGTTGGTTTTGAGTACATTGGGAGCTGGTTTTGAATACATTGGGAGCTGGTTTTGAATACATTGGGAGTTGGTTTTGAGTACATTGGGAGCTGGATTTGAGTACATTGGGAGCTGGTTTTGAGTACGTTGGGAGCTGGATTTGAGTACATTGGGAGCTGGTTTTGAATACATTGGGAGCCGGTTTTGAGTATGTTGGGAGCCAGTTTAGAGTACGTTGGGAGCCGGTTTAGAGTACATTGGGAGCCGGTTTTGAGTACATTGGGAGCATGTTTTGAGTCCATTGGGAGCTGGTTTTGAGTACATTGGGAGCCAGTTTAGACTACATTTTAAGCTGGTTTAGAGCACATTGGAAGCCGGTTTTGAGTACATTGGGAGCTGGCTTTGAGTATATTGGGAGCCGGTTTTGAGTCCATTGGGAGCTGGTTTTGAGTACATTGGGAGCTGGTTTTGAGTACATTGGTAGCTGGATTTGAGTACATTGGGTGCTGGATTTGAGTACATTGGGAGCTGGTTTTGAATACATTGGGAGTTGGTTTTGAGTACATTGGGAGCTGGTTTTGAATACATTGGGAGCTGGTTTTGAGTACATTGGGAGCTGGTTTTGAGTACGTTGGGAGCTGGATTTGAGTACATTGGGAGCCGGTTTAGAGTACATTGGGAGCCGGTTTAGAGTACATTGGGAGCCGGTTTTGAGTACATTGGTAGCTGGATTTGAGTCCATTGGGAGCTGGTTTTGAGTCCATTGGGGGCTGGTTTTGAGTACATTGGGAGCCAGTTTAGACTACATTGGGAGCTGGTTTAGAGCACATTGGAAGCCAGTTTTGAGTACATTGGGAGCCCCTGTTGAGTACTTTGGGAGCTGGTTTTGAGTACATTGGGAGCCGGTTTTGAGTACATTAGGAGCTGCTTTTGAGTACATTGGGAGCCGGTTTAGAGTACATTGGGAGCTGGGTTTGAGTATATTGGGAGCCGGTTTTGAGTCCATTGGGAGCTGGTTTTGAGTACATTGGGAGCTGGTTTTGAGTACATTGGGAGCCGGTTTTGAATACATTGGGAGCTGGTTCAGAGTACATTGGGAGCTGGTTTTGAGTACATTGGGAGCTGGTTTTGAGTACATTGGTAGCTGGATTTGAGTACATTGGGAGCTGGATTTGAGTACATTGCGAGCTGGTTTTGAATACATTGGGAGCTGGTTTAGAGTGGATTGGAAGCTGGTTTTGTGTACATTGGGAGCTGGTTTTGAGTACATTGGGAGCCTGTTTTGAGTACATTGGGAGCCGGTTTAGAGTACATTGGGAGCCGGTTTTGAGTACATTAGGAGCTGCTTTTGAGTACATTGGGAGCCGGTTTAGAGTACATTGGGAACTGGTTTTGAGTACATTGGGAGCCAGTTTAGGCTGCATTGTATGCTAGTTTTGGATGAATTGGGCGCTGAATTCAGATGTATCGGGTATATTGGTGTTGGTTTTGGGTGTACTGAATGCTAGATATGAGGGTGTTGGTTAGTCTAATTTTGATCTACATCACCATGTTATGAATCTCTAGTATTTTATCCTCATCAGGAATTACATTCATTGCACCTTGAATGTGCATCTTTAGACTTCGATAAACCTTCAGAAGCATCAACACAGAGCTTGAGGCAATGGGAGCGTGAGTGCAGGGAATACTGCTTGATCCACGAAACATGTCCATTTTTATCCATTAAGCCAGATAGTTGGAAATATCTAACTCCCACAGCCCATTATATTAAGCCTTTGGATCCTTATGCTACTCCCATGGATTAACAGGTAGCCTATGAGCTCACAGGGGACATGTACGGGAAATTCAGTGGGGAACACATTATCAGTTTTTACTTCGAACGGAGCAATTAAGTCGATGATGTTGACTGTGGCAGAGCCTACAGAATACCACAAGGATAATGAGTGACTCCTGAAACAGAATTAAATAAAATTTACAGCACATTTTGGAGGTGATAGTGCTATAGTCTCTAACCAGCAATCTGTATTCTAGCATTAAAGCACTGGGAACATGCTTTCAAATCCCAACATGGGGAAACAGATGAATCGAAAATTCAATTACTTTTTAACTGAAACCTAATCTCAGTAATAATGACAATGAAATTATCACCAATTGTCATGAAAATAAACATTAATTTACTGATGACCTTTAGAGAAGGAAATCTGTCACCCTAACATGGTCTAGTTTACATGTAATTCCAAACTTACAGCAGCGTGGTTCACTCTGAAATGGTAAAACAAAAGCCAATACAGATGGACAATAAATGCTGGCCATATCAGCAACACAGGCATTCAGTCCCACATTTCATTCTATGTATACAAAATTAAAAGGAATATCTGGGGGCTCTTGAGATATAATGGTAGTGTCCCTACCACTAGGCTAGGCAGTCTAAGTTCAAGTCCTACCTGCTCTAGGTATATGTAATAATAGGTTGTTTAGTATATCTATATAAAAAAACAACTAATGCTTCTGCTCTACCGAAGTGAACACCGTGGAATTGTTTCTTCTCATGGACAAAAGCATAACTCAAGGCCATTGATTGCCAAAAAACCCAATCAGGAATTCAGCAGAAACTGCTTCATTCGAAGAGTGGTGAGTATCTGATGCTTGTCAGCACAACAAGTCGTTGAAATGAATAGTATAGATGCATTAAAGAGGAAAGTGGACAAGCCATTGAGAGGATTGATATACTTAAATAAAGAAAGGTGAGACAAGGTCAAGTGGAGTAACATGTGCTGTTTGGGCCAATGGTCTATTTTTTTCAGTTCCTGTGGCAACAGTTGAGTTTCCCATCCTAACTTCTCTCTGGATGAAGCGCTTTTTTCTGATTTTCCCATGGGATTCACTGGTGAGCCAATTATAATTCCCATTCTTTGTGGATTTGCTGAATTCCCATCATCCAATGTCAAAGAAAGAATGCCTTTTTTTTATATATATGTAACAATCCTGTCTCTCTCCATTTATAAACAACTATAATCTAACTCTACTAAACCTTTTTATAATCTTAAACACTATCAATTACCCATTAGTCTTCTCTAGAGAACTGAATTTCATTCAATGATTGTGCTAAACCTGCTGAACCTGTCAAATAAGAGAGAGATAATGGGAACTGCAGATGCTGGAGAATCCAAGAAAGTGTGGGGCTGGATGAACACAGCAGGCCAAGCAGCATCTTAGGAGCATAAAAGCTGATGTTTCAGGCCTAGACCCTTCATCAGAAAAGGGGGATGGGGAGAGGATTCTGAAATAAATAGGGAAAGGGGGGAGGCGGACTGAAGATGGATAGAGGAGAAGATAGGTGGGGAGGAGAGTTTGGTGGGGAGGTAGGGAGGGGATAGGTCAGTCCGGGGAGGACGGACAGGTGAAGGGGGTGGGATGAGGTTAGTAGGTAGGGAATGGAGGTGTGGCTTGAGGTGGGAGGAGGGGATAGGTGAGAGGAAGAACAGGTTAGGCAGGCGGGGATGAGCTGGGCTGGTTTTGGGATGCAGGGGGGGGAGGGGAGATTTTGAAGCTGGTGAAATCCACATTGATACCATTGGGCTACAGGGTTCCCAAGCGGAATATGGGTTGCTGTTCCTGCAACCTATGGGTGGCATCATTATGGCTCTGCAGGAGGCCCAGGATGGACATGTCATCTAAGGAATGGAAGGGGGAGTTGAAATGGTTCGCAACGCGGAGATGCAGTTGTTTACTGAGAACCGAGTGGAGGTGTTCTGCAAAGCGGTCCCCAAGCCTCCGCTTGGTTTCCCCAGTGTAGAGGAAGACACACCGTGTGCAACGGATGCAGTATACCACATTGGCAGATGTGCAGGTGAACATCTGCTTGATGTGTAAAGTCATCTTGGGGCCTGGGATAGGGCTGAGGGAGGAGGTGTAGGGGCAAGTGTAGCACTTCCTGCGGTTGCAGGGGAAGGTGTGAGGTGTGGTGGGGTTGGAGGGGAGTGTGGAGCAGACAAGGGAGTCGTGGAGAGAGTGGTCTCTCCGGAAAGCAGACAAGGTTGGGGATGGAAAAGTGTCTTTGGTGGTGGGGTCGGATTGCAAATGGTGGAAGTGTCAGAGGATGATGCGTTGTATCCAGACATTGGTGGGGTGGTATGTGAGGGCAAGGGGGATTTTCTTTGGGCGGTTATTGCGGGGACAGGGTATGAGGGATGGGGTGTGGAAATGTGAGAGACGCGGTCAAGGGCGTTCTCAACCACTGTGGGGGGGAAGTTGCTGCCCTTAAAGAACGAGGACATCTGGGATGTGCGGGAGTGAAATGCCTCATCCTGGGAGCAGATGCAGCGGAGACGAAGGAAGTGGGAATAGGGGATGGAACTTTTGCAGGAGGGTGGGTGGGAGGCGGTGTATTCTAGGTAGCTGTGGGAGTCGGTGGGCTTGAAATGGACATCGGTTTGTAGGTGGTTGCCTGAGGTTGAGACAGAAAGGTCCAGGAAGGTGAGGGATGTGTTGGAGATGGCCCAGGTGAACTTGAGGTTGGGGTGGAAGGTGTTGGTGAAATGAATGAACTGTTCAAGCTCCTCTTGGGAGCATGAGGCGGCGCCGATACAGTCATCAGTGTAACGGAGGAAGAGGTGGAGTTTTGGGCCATTGTAGGTACAAAAGAGGGACAGTTCCACGTAACCTATAAAGAGACAGGCATAGCTTGGCCCCATGTTGGTACCCATGGCCACTCCCTTTGTCTGTAGGAAGTGGGAGGAACCGAAAGAGAAGTTGTTGAGGGTGAGAACAAGTTCAGCTAGGCAGATGAGGGTGTCGGTGGAGGGGGTGCTGGTTGCGTCAATGATATCTTTAGTTTTGAACCCCACTCATTTGAGTAAAAATAAATCAGTTTTGACTTTAATGCAACTGAGTCAAAAGTAGTGTCTACATCTGGATGGAACTCAACCAGAAACAATATGTCCAGAGGTATAAACAAGGGCCCCCTGATTTACACGCTGTTTAAAGATGTTTTGTCTTCACTCCTGCCAGTAGCATAGTGCACCCTGTGTTTTAATAGTCATAAATATGAACATGCATGAAAGGCAACAACTCCACTATATCCGTTCACTAAACCTTTCAGCTGTGCTGCCTGTTCATGAATGCAATGAGCTTTTTTTTAATTATGTCACTATAAAATATTTTCCAGGTAATAAAAATTAATAAGCATACAGTGAAAACTCAAAGGGTCATTCAGCTGTTTTCCCATGTTCAGGAAAGTGCCCTTGGATTGAAACGCCTTCTTTAGAGTTAAAGATGGAAAGAAGATTTGGCAGCACGGTGGCTCAGCGGTTAGCATCGCTGTCCCACAGTGCCAGGGACTGGGTTCAATTCCACCTTCGGGTGACTGTCTGTGTGGAGTTTGCGCATTCTCCCCATGTCTGCATGGGTTCCCTCTGGATACTCTGGTTTCCTCCCACAGTCTAAAGATGTGCAGGTTAGGTGGATTGGCCATACTAAATTGCCCGTGGAGTTCAGGGATGTGTAGATTAGGGGGATGGGTCTGGGTAGGATGCTCCAAGGGTCAGTGTGGACTTGTTGGGCCAACGGGCCTGTTTTCACACTATCAGGATTCTATGAAGATTCATACTGGGCTCGAGACTTTAACTCCGGTTTTCTCTCTCCACAGGCATTGCCATACCAGCTGACTTTCCCCAGCAGTTTCTGTTACAAAGTTGTCTTTCATTTTGCTTGTGAGACAAGTGAGCGTACACAGGTTTCGTTTCATTCCGTCAAGTCACACAAAAACATGGAAAACAGGAGCACAAGTAGGTCATTTGGCCAATTAAACCAGTTACACTCTTTGATATAATCAGGGCTGATCTTGGGCATCAACACCTTCTGCCCATTCCCGGATCCCTCGATTTCCTCAGACCAAAGATCTCTCTATATCAGCCTTAAGTATATTCAGTGATGGAGCAGCCACAAACCTCTTGGGTAAAGAATTCCAGGGATTCTCAACCCTTTGAGTGAAGTAATTTCTCCCCATATTGATGCTAAATCATAGAATCCCCACAGTTTGGAAACAGGACATTGGCCCTCCAAAGAGCCACCCTGACCCACTCCCCTGCCCCTACCCTACATTTCCCATGGCTAATCTACCTAGTCTGCATATCCCTGAACACTGGAGCATGGTCAATCCACCTACCTGCACATCTTTGGACTGTGGGAGGAAACCACAGCACCCAGAGGAAACCCACACAGACATGGGGGGGAATGTGCAAACTCCACACAGACAGTCTCTGAGGCTGGAATTGAACCCAAGTCCCTGGCGCTATAAGGCAGCAGTGCTAACCACTGAGCCACCATGTTGCCCTAATGATCAGCCACATGTCCAAAGGCTGTCCCTGTGTTTTAGGTTCCCCAGCCAAAAGAAACAATCTCGCTGTGTCTACCCCATCAATCTCCTTCAGACTCTGCGATGACTTGTTCAGGTAGACTATCGCTCTTCCAGATTCCAGAAAATACAGACCCAATTTTCTCAGGCACTCACCACTGGATAACCTGAGCATCTTACAACTAATTCATTGCGCTTTCCCGGTACCATCTCCACTGTAAGTATATCCTTCCATAAATGTGGAGGCTAACCCTGTATGCTGTACTCCCAAAGCCCTGAACAATGCTAGCGAGACCTTTCGATCCCTTTACTACAGTCCCCTTGCAATAAAGGCCAACATGCCCTTTGTCTTCCTTATGGCTTGCTGCATCTGCAAATTATCTTCCCGCAAAATCTGTACAATCACATCCAAGTTTCTCTTTAAAGTTTCCCATCTTTTAAAAAATATTTGGTTTTCCTCTTCTACTGACCAAATCTACATCCTCATCAGAAGTGGTTTATCTACCTTGTCAGTGTCTCATCTGCAATACAACATCCACATGGACCCACATCACACCTTTACTAAACATTATGATGTTGGCAATGTGCTTTAATAACACCAGGAAATGGAGCTCCACGCTTTTGTTTTTCTATTTGCAAGAGAAAGCTGGAACACATGAATGCTTTCCTACCATAGAGTTATACAACACAGAAACAAACCCTTCAATCCGACTCATCCATGCCAACCAGGTATCCTAAATATATCTAGTCCCATTTGCCAGTATTTGGCCCATATCCTTCTAAACCCTTCCTAGGGGTGTACCCATCCAGGTGCCTTTTAAATACGGTAATTGTACCCACCTCCACCACTTCATCTGTAGCTCATTCCATTTGTGCACCATCCCCTGGATGAAAAGATTGCCTGTTCGGTCCCTTCTATAGCTTTCCCCTCTCACCTTAAACCTATGCCCTCTAGTTTTGGACTCCCCCATCCTGGAGAAAGGACCTTGGCTATTCACCTTATCCATCCCCCTCATAGTTTTATAAACCTCTATAAGGTCACCCCTCAGACTCCAATGCTCCAGGGAAAATAGCCCCAGCCTATTCAGCCCCTCCCTACAGCTCAAACCCTCCAACCCTGGCAACATCCCTGTAAATCTCTTCTGGGCCCTTTCAAATTTCACAACATCCTTCCTATAGCAGGGAGGCCAGAATTGAACATGATATTCCAAAAACAGCCTAACCAATGTCCTGTACACCCGCAACATGTTGTCCCAACTGCTATAGTCAATGCACTGAACAATAAAGGCGTGTATCAAACACCTTCTTCACTACCCTGCCTACCTATGACTCCACCTTCAAGGGGCTATAAACCTGCACCCCAAGCTCTCTTCATTCAGCAACACACTCAGGGTCCCAGGACGAATGATAAATACAATTTCAAACTCTATAAAGACACAACGAGATAGTCACAGCCAAATGCAAAAAAGGAATGCGACTGAATACTCTTTCCTCAGAGGTGTGGGAATGTGGTGCGTCAGAGTGAAGCAGGAGTACAAATGCATTAAGGCAATGCCATGGGCTGAGGACAGAAAGCAAACAGCACACAGGGATAGATTGAAGATAACAAAGTGTGGAGCTGGATGAACACAGCAGGCCAAGCAGCATCTCAGGAGCACAAAAGCTGACGTTTCAGGCGGATGAAGGGTCTAGGCCCGAAACATCAGCTTTTGTGCTCCTGAGATGCTGCTTGGCCTGCTGTGTTCATCCAGCCCCACACTTTGTTATCTTGGATTCTCCAGCATCTGCAGTTCCAATTATCACGGGGATAGATTGAGATGGGATTGTGTGGGAGGTCTTGTATGTCTAACGAGGTGGTGAATACAAAGCAGGTGGTCAGTTATTCTTGGCATGGTAAAAACCAAAAGAACTGGGTGCTGTAAATTAGAAATTCCGAAGAAGGGTCTTGACCAGAAACGTCAGCTTTCCTGCTCCTCTGATGCTGTTATATTCCTCCAGCTCTCCACTGTGTTATCTTTGGAGGCAAAGTCATGTGTTTGCAAAAGGCAATAGCTACATCTAGTGTTAGAAATCGGCACTGCAAGAAAGATTTATTTTGCAGGCAGTAGAATGAAGCTTACTTTCTCCTGCAAGGTCAGGCAAAATTTTAAATCTGCAACATACCGAATAATGCTGCTATTGCATTGGCCTTAAATATTAACCTTACCTTCCTCTCCCAGAATTGCTGCCAAGTGCTTCCAACATTTTCCATTTTTATTCAGCTAACCTTATGGTTACAAAGACCACCGGGGACAGTGCAAAACTGCATTTGCATGGCACCCTGAAAATGCCCCTTACTACTAGCCAGGTCAGTCAAAGGTCTGAACAATAGAAAGGCTAACTGTAGTGATTACTTCCAAATATGTTGGAGCAATGTCAGGAAGGAACATTCTGTCAGTTCTTTGGGTATCAATGAAATTTGGAAACACCATCGATATTCATTGGTGAGGATCCATCTGAAGGCACTGTGGATAAATAGGCTGTCATTTCTGAAGGGGAGTTTGAACATCTTGCTTATATCTTCCTGATTCCACCCCGTGCTCACTTCAAAAGTACATATGGACTGTTTTGAAATGATTTTTATAAACCAGCTAATTCCCTACGTTGTGCTCAAGTGGATCACAAACTAGGCTCTCTGTCTACATTCTAGTTCCTTTCTGCCTTTCACTCCCTGTCCACACCATCGGGTTTAATCTTCCCCAAGTCCCACCCAACTTTGCTTTAATTTAACCCCTATCTCCCCACTTTACCTGATGGACACTAAGCCACACCAAACATGGTTTGCACTGTTCCCAAATCAAGATGGTGGTGTTGACCCTCCCCTTCTTACAGTAGCCTTTTCCATGCCATGCTGAACAGTCGCCCAGTTTTTCATAGAAAATAGATCATCATTGAATCCCTGCAGTGTGGAAACAGGCCCTTTGACCCAACAAGTCCACATTGGCCCTCAGAGAATCCCTCCCCCCTCATCTACATGTCCCTGAACACTACAGGAAATTTAGCATGGCCAATCTACCCAGCCTGCATATCTTTGGATTTTGGGAGGAAACCAGAGCACCTGGAGAAACCCCACGCAGACACGGGAAGAATGTACAAACTTCAGTGACAGCTGCCCGAGGGTGGAATCAAACCCAGGTCCCTGGTGCTGTGAAGCAGCAGTGCTAACTAGTGAGCCACCATACCACAATTTTTATGTTGAGTTACGCTTCTTCACAATTATTATCCCCTTTGTATCCCAGTATTTGGCTTCCAAACCTCACAATTTACTTCACCATCACAGAAGTGGCCTCTGACAGTCCCACTTAACTTCTAGTAGATAGACCCCAAGACTGACTGTGACTCATTTCATGGTCTGACCCGGGATAAGGCCACAAGAAGTGGAAACAGGAGTAGGGCAGTTGGCCCTTCCAGTCTGCTCCACCATTCAACAGGATCATGACTGATCTGACAAAATTCCTGAACTGGTTTAGAATCTATCGATCTCAGCGTTAAATGTACACAAGGACCCTGTGCCAGTGAGATCGCCTTTCATTCTTCTAAACTCCAGTGAGTAGAGTCTCAACTGTTCAACCTTTCCTCATAAGGTAGTGTCTTCATTCCATGGATCTTCCTAATGAACCTTCTTCGAACTGCTTCTAATGAAATAATATCTTTCCTTAAATAAGGGGACCAAAATTGCTGACAGTTCTCCAGATATGATCTCAATAGCACCTTGTACATTTGTAGTAAGTCTTCCCTACTCTAATACTCCAACCCCCTTGAAATAAGGACCAAAATTCCAGTAGCCTTCTCAATTACCTGCTGCACCTGTTTGCCAACTTAGTGTGTTTGGTGCACCAGTACTCACAAGTCCATTTGTGTTGCAGCTTTCTGCAATTTTTCTCTATTTAAATAATATTCTGTTGTTTTGTTCTCCCTTCCAAAATGAACAACATCACATTTTCCCACATTATATGCTCACGTTTTACCCACTTAGTTAGCCTATCAATATCTCTTTGTAAACTGTTTGCAAACTATTTTTGAGTCGTCTGCAAAATTGGCGACAGTACATTTGCTTCCTTCCTCCAAGTCATTGATATATATTGACTTCCTGTGAATCCCCTGCCAGATCGAACTGAACATGCAGGGCTGACCATACCCCATTCCCTGGATGGCAGCAGTATGGAACCTGGACCCTGACCACCCCAAGTACTTGACTGAGCGTGTGTAAGCCCCAGTACTGGTATCAGGCAATGCCCTCTGACTGTGTGCCGATATCCCGTTACTGATGACAGTCATTCTTGATTTGACTGAGGTCTACACTTCTTGGACTCTGACACATGGGCATTGATTGAAGCACATGTCATGTGTTTGCTGCATAAAATGTTGGCACATGCTGTATGTGTGACATTGATGTATCATAGAGTAACATATCCACTCCTTGACTAATCACTGATGGCAACCATACTGAGCGTCCTGGTTATACCTCTGTGTTAAAGAGCTGTGACCTGTGAGCCTTAAAGCTTTAAATGAGATGGTAATACACAAAAAAAGCAAAGGCAAGGCAGAGATGCTACCAGTATCCAAGCATGTGCAAAGTGCTAAGAAAATAAGCTAAGAGCCCTGAGATGAAGAAGTTCTGACGTGTGCTTTAGGAAAACTGTTGTGAAGCTTGGAACATAGGGGTGGCAACAGTGGCTCAGTAGTTAGCACTGCTGCCTCACGGTGCCAGGGACCTGGATTCGATTTCACCCTTGGGTGACTGTCTGTGTGGAGTTTGCACATTCTCCCCATGTCTGCGTGGGTTTCCTCCGGGTGCTCC
This sequence comes from Stegostoma tigrinum, assembly GCF_030684315.1. Lineage (NCBI taxonomy): Eukaryota > Metazoa > Chordata > Chondrichthyes > Orectolobiformes > Stegostomatidae > Stegostoma > Stegostoma tigrinum. The sequence continues at coordinate 11,571,028 of NC_081383.1, read as the reverse complement.
GGTTTCCTCCCACAGTCCAAAAACTTGCAGGTTTGGTGGATTGGCCATGCTAAATTGCTCATGATGATATCATCCTCATTCAGGGATGTGTAGATGAGGGGAATGGGCCTGGGTGGGATTCTCCAAGGGTCGGTGTCGGCTTGTTGGGCTGAAGGGTCTGCTTCCACACTGTAGGGATTCTGTGAAAATAGGAGCAGGACCATCTGGCCCTTCAAGCCTGCGCCACCGTTCAATGTGAACATGGCTAATCATGCAATTTCAGCATCCCATACTGCTTGATCACTTTAGCCACAAGGGCAATGTACAGCTCCCTCTTGAATATATCTAATGAACTGGCCCCAACAGCTTCCTGTGGTAGAGAATCCCACAGGTTCACAACTTTCTAAGGGAAGAAATACATCCTCATCTCAATCCTGATTGACTATCACCTTATTCTTAGACTAGTTCTGCACTTCCCCAGCATCGGCAACATTCTTCCCGCATGAAGCCTGAGCAGTCTCATCAGGATTTTATATGTTTCCATGAGATGTCCCCTCATTCTTCTAAATGCCAGCGAGCACAAGCCCAGTCTCTCCTCATATATCAGTCCTGCCATTCCGGGAATCAATCTGGTGAACCTTCACTGGACTCCCTCAATAGCAAGAATGTCCTTACCCAGACTAGGAGACCAAAACACACACAATACTCAAAGATGTGGCTTCACCAATGCCCTATATAACCAAAGCAAGTCATCTTTACTCTGATGCTCAAATCCTTTTATTATGAAGGAGAGCATGCCGTTAGCTTTCCTCAGCACCTGCATGCCAACCTTTAGCAACTGTCCCACCATGACACCCAGGTCTCATTGCATCTCACCTTCAGAAAAAGATTTACAAGGATGTTGCCAGGGTTGGGGGGTTTGAGCCACAGGTAGATGCTGAATAGGCTGGGGCTATTTTCCCTGGAGCATCGAAGGCTAAGGGGTGACCTTATCAGAGGTTTATAAAATCATGAGGGGCATGGATAAGGTGAACAGTCAGTGTGTTTTCTCCAGGGTAGGGGAGTCCAAAACTAGAGGGTATAGGTTTAAGGTGAAAGGGGAAAGATTTAAAATGCACCTAAGGGCCAATGTTTTCATGCAAAGGGTGGTGTATGTGGGAATGGGCTTCCAGAGGAAGTGTCAGAGGCTGGCACAAATGCAACATTTAAAAGGCATCTGGATAGATACACGAATAGGAAGGTTTTAGGCAGAAATAGACTAAATGCTGGCAAACAAGACTAGATTAATTTAGAATATCTGGCCAGCATGTACCATGCAGTACACCTGTGTAACTCTAAATGATGGGCAACTATCACTGTGAATGAAGTAGCCCAGCAGTGACATTGCAGTGAAAGGAATTGATGAGTTTCAAAGTGCAGCATTGAAATCTGAGCTGTGTTATAAGTGAGACAACAAGGTGTAGAGCTGGGTGAACACAGCAGGCCAAGCAGCATCAGAGGAGCAGGAAAGCTGATGTTTCATGCCGAGACCCTTCTTCATTTTCTGAAGTAAAATGCATCTATTCCACTAGATGGCAGCAAAGCAGCAACTCAACTGCCTGACTTCTTGGTGCAGCCCAATAACATTCATTGTCTAGTATTTAACTTATTTATGTTGGGACATTTTCATTGAACAATCACATTCCTTTTGTATAATGTTACAAGTCCACAGCAGATCAGTTCATGAGGTGCGACATCACAGGAAGAAAATAACTTGCCTTTATATAGATAACGCAGTGTGGAGCTGGATGAACACAGCAGGCCAGGCAACATCAGAGGAGCAGGAGAGTTGACGTTTCAGGTCAGGCCCCTTCTACAGTTCTTGCTATCTCTTGCATTTATGTAACACTTTTCTTGGCCACAGGGCACCTCAAAAGTGGACTACAGCCAATGCAACACTTTTGAAATGAAAGCATGAAATTTCTGGAGACCCTCAGCTGGTCATGGAGAGTACGAGAGAGAGAGTTAACATTTCAGGGCCAATGACCCTGCTTCAGAACTGGACAACACTTCTAACACATTAAGGCATTCGTATAGTTTAGTAAATGCAGCAGTTAGTTGGCACATGTAAGCTCCCAAAACCAGGTACGTGATATCGACCGGATAATGTGCTTTAGTGAGGGATAGATATTGGTCAGGACATATCAGATCAGTAACATCTTCATTGTAAAATTCAACCTCAATTTCAAATATTTTCATGGCGTTTCTCTTCCCTATCTCTGTCATAAAATCCTTCAAGATACTGACACTCCTCTAATTATGGAATTTTCTTGCATCCCCAACTTTAATTGTTCGTGTATAATAAAACAAAGAACCAAAACACTGGAAATCTGAAACAAAAACAGAAATTTCTGGTGAAACTCAACAGCATCTGTGGAGAGAGAGCAGTGTTAACATTGTTTAATGATAATTAATGTCTTCTAGAAAAGAAAATCTGCCATCCTTTATATGGTCCAGAAAACACATGAATCCAGACACACTGCAATGGGTGTTTGAGTCTGAACGGTCCCCTGGGCAATTAGGGATGGGCAATAAGTACTGGCCTGGCCAACGGTGTCCATGTCCTGTGAATGAATCAAACAAAAACTCCAGTGACCCTTCTTCAGAACTGACATAATTAGGAAGAGGTGCTCTTTATGCTGAAGATAGGGGGTGGACTTGGGGGCAAGACAGTGGATAGGCAGAGATAGGAACCAGAGAAAGAGAACAACAGTTAGGCAGATTAAAGGATAGATGATTGTAAGACAGGGAGAAAGTAAAGCTGCTAACGGGGATCGTAAGTGGGTGTGAATGGGTTGGCGGTGCTGAGAGCAGCCCATAAGATACTAGGGCTTGGGGTCTGGGATGAGTAAAGAACAGAGATGAAAAGTGCAGATTAATCCCCATCGGCCTTCTGCAGTGGGGCAGTGGGATACTCAGAAATGTCCACCTTCTCCCTCAACTGAGAGTTCCCTGCTATCCTGGCTCACAGGACCCTTAGCTGTAGCCAATCCATTTCCCACATTTCTAATCTCAACCCCTCCCACAACACCCACTACAGTCCCCCTGGTCCTCACTTTTCACCCCACCACCAAACACATCAAAAGCATCATAAAGCTGCCATTTCCACCACCTCCAGTGGATGGCACCACCAGACACATATTCCTCTCCCCTCCCTTGTCCGCCTTTTGCAGGAACCATTCCCTCTAGGACACCCTGGTCCACTCCTCCTCTATTCCCAACACCTCCCCACACTCCAACAGCACCTTCCCATGCAATTGCAGAAAGTGAAACATTGGCCCCTTTACTCTCTGCCTCCTCACTAGCCAAGGGCCCAGACACATCTTCTAGGTAAAACTGTGACTTGCCTGCACTTCACTCAATCTAGTCTCCTATATTTCACTGCTCGTAACGTGGTCAGCTCTGCACTGGGGAGATGAAAATTAGACTGGGCAACCATTTTGCAGAACACCTGTGTTCTGCCTGCAAAAATGACCCTGAGCTTCCTGTCACCTTCCACTTCAATACACCACCCTGGTTCCTATCCAACATATCTGTCTCAGGCTTGCTGCAGCACTCCAGCGAAGCTCAGGCAAGCGGGAAGAACAACAGCTCATTTTCCACCTGGGGAACCTGCAGCCTTCAGGACTGAACATTGAGTTCAATAATTTAAGGGTCTCAGTTCCGTGTTTGCTTCTCCGCTCACTCCTTCTCCACCCAATCTTCAACATCAATAGCACTTTTTCTTAACAATATCATTTCTGAAGAGGGGTCAGTGGACTCAGAACTTTGCCTTTGCACAGGTGCTGCCAGGTCTTTTTTCCTTCTGTTTTCATCTTAATTGCTACTTCCTAGGCCTCCAGGTGCCTAGGCCCTAAACTCTGGAATTTTCCCTGTAAACCTCTCCATTTCTCTTCCTTTTTTCCCTTCTTTCAACCATTCCTTAAACCCCATCTCTTTCACCCAGCTGAGGTTTTGCTGTGCCTTGCTCACCGAGCTGGCTTGTTCTTGTTCAGATGTTTTGTCGCCATGCTAGGTGACATCATCAGTGGAGCCTCTGATGAAGCGATGTTATTCCACTCTGCTTGGGATTTATACTGTCCAGTCCGTTATGGTGAGTACTGTCATTTTTGGTTTTGATCTGAATGGGTTTATATGTGGGATCCAATTCTATATGTTTGTTGTCGTTTTGCTGCTAACTGATGTTCAAAACGGCACGATGAACTCTCTTAACATCAGTACATCCAGACAATGAAGGCCATCAATTTAACTGGGACAAAGTAACCGTGGTAGCCCAAGCCAAACATAGACACACGCGGGAATTCCTGGAGGCATGGTTCTCCAACCATACTTCAATCAACAAACATATAGAATTGGAACCCATATATAAAGCCATACAGATCAAAACCAGAAGTGACAGTACGCACTATAACAGACCAGGCAGTATAAATTCCAAGCAAAGTAAAACAACATCGCTTCATCAGTGGTTTCAAAGATGATGTTACTTCGCATGGTGATGAAACGTCTGAACAAGAACCAGCCAGCTCGGCGAGCACATCAACAATCTCACCCACAATCTGAGCTACAGATCTTTGCCAAAGTCTTTCAAACAGCTTTTGATCACCTGACCTATTCTGTAACACAGTATCATATATGTTGAGGTACTCCCATGAACCACATTGGGATGTTTTATGACAGGACAAATGCTCTGTAAGTGTAAGCTGTTGTCGTGAGGACAGCAGAAAATGTAGCCTTGCTCTTTCTCCAAAATAGCAAGAAGCTATCTTTTACACCGACATCAGAGGGCAGAGGAAACCTTGATTTGAAGTCTTAATGGAAAGACAACATCACCAGTGGTACAACGCTCCCATGGTACAACGCTCCCATGGTACAACGCTCTCATGGTACAACGCTCCCATGGTACAACACTCCCATGGTACAACGCTCCCATGGTACAACGCTCCCATGGTACAACACTCCCATGGTACAACGCTGCCATGGTACAACACTGCCATGGTACAACGCTCCCATGGTACAACGCTCCCATGGTACAACGCTCCCATGGTACAACGCTCCCATGGTACAACACTGCCATGGTACAATGCTCCCATGGTACAACGCTCCCATGGTACAACGCTCCCATGGTACAACGCTCCCATGGTACAACGCTCCCATGGTACAACACTGCCATGGTACAACGCTCCCATGGTACAACGCTCCCATGGTACAACGCTCCCATGGTACAACGCTCCCATGGTACAATGCTTCCATGGTACAACGCTCCCATGGTACAACACTGCCATGGTACAACACTGCCATGGTACAACGCTCCCATGGTACAACGCTCCCATGGTACAACGCTCCCATGGTACAACGCTCCCTCGGTGCAGCGCCCCCTCGGTGCAGTATAGCAATGTTCTTGTGCTCGAGTTTCTGAAGGGGAATTAAAACCAACAAATTTCAGGTGTAGACAGAAGACTGCTGCTCATCCCGTGGTACGCTGGTGTGTGAGAGTTGGTTAGCTTAGATGGCTGGTTTTAATGCAGAGCAAGACCAACAAAGCGGGTCTGATTCTTGCACTGGCTGAGGTTACCATGAAGTGGTCTCCTTCTCAACCTTCACCGGAGGTGAAGTGACCCTCAGGTTAAACCATCACCAGTCATCTCTCTGTCCAGCGAGAGAGCAGAACCATGGCAACTCATTTTATTCTGGTGTAATGCCCGACACTGCCACTATGTGATGTGGAGGTGCTAAATGGAATCCACTTTGTTGCTCTCTGTGTTATATGACATGATGCGATGGCTGGGTACAAATCCCTGATGTATGTGGATGACAAACAAACCTGACTCCATCTATACTTCTCGCTGCCTCAGCACTCCTCAGTCATAATCCCTTACAACGTCTTCCATTGGACAAAAGATTCAAAAGTTTAAACACACATACCAACAAATTCAAGAGCAGCTTCTTCCCTGCTGTAATTAGACTTCTGAATGGACTTCTCAAATTTCAAATTTAATGCTGCTCTCACTCTTTGGGCACCTTCTCTGCAGCCGTAACATTGTATTCTTTGCTCTGTTCTATTACCCCAATGCACTTTTTATGGTTTGATCGGCCTGTACTGCTCACAAAATAAAACTTCCACTGTGCCTAGGTACATGTGGCAAAAAATAAATAATAAGGACTAATAAATCCTCCGTCCTGTGTGAGTCAAAGGGATTGTTTGGGAGTCTGTAATGGAGGATGGACTACAAATAAATTTCAGCAGAAGAGGTCCTGGTCTTTCATAATATTTGATGATAGTTGTTGCCATTACCATAACTGAGACTACCTTGACGTTCGCGATGTTAAATCCACCATTTGCCTGGGAAGAACTTAATTCGGAGCATTTTTAAAACTTCATTCACATGATGTGGACATTGCTGGTCAGGCCAGCATTTATTGCCCATCCCTGATTGTTAAGAATCAACCACATTACTGTGGGTCTGGAGTCAGAAGTAGGCCCCACCAGTCAAGCTTGGCAGATCTCCTGTCCTAAAGGACATGAGTGATCCAGATAGGTTAATCCACCAATCAGCAATGGTTTCATGGCCACTATTAGACTCTGAATTCCAGATTATTTTATTGTATTCAAATTCCATCATCTGCCTCGGCATGATTAGAACCCAGGCCCCCCGAACATTAAGAAAAAATGCCAAAAGAACTGCGGAAACTACAAATCAGGAAGAAAAACAAAGTCGCTAGAAAAGCTCAACAGGTCTGGCAGCGTCTGTGAAGGAGAAAACAGAATTAACATTTTGGGTTCGGTGACCCTTCCTCAGAATGAACAGTTCTGAGGAAGGGTCACCGGACCCGAAACGTTAACTCTGTTTCTCCTTCACAGATGCTGCCAGACCTGCTGACCTTTTCCAGCAACTTTGTTTTTATCCCCCGAACATTACCTGGGTCTCTGGATTAATAAGGTCTAGCAATAGTACCACTGGGCCATGGTCTCCGCTAACTAATTCATTGTTACTATACCACCATTTCCCCATTGTTGCTATCCATGACAAATCACTACTGCTACCTACTGTATTTAAGTGGTGCATCTAAGATGAATGTGTTCCACTTCCTGAAATATTAGCAAGTTACTGAGGTGAGGACAACAACTAAAGCACATTTTGCTGTTTTCTTCTTCACACATTAAGAATTGTCAACTCTCCCACAGGAATAATTATTAACAAGACCAGGAACAACTTACCCTTGAGCCTCACGCCTCCCACATTAGAATAACTGAGAGGACTTTAGAGGATGATGCTGGGCTGGGAATCAGGAGAGACTAAAATGGGGAGCAGAAGGCAGTATGAAAGAGGTAGATTCTCAAGAAGCAGTTGAAGGAAGGCAATGATGTTTGTGAGAAGTGGTTGGGCAGGGACAGAGCAGTTAAGCACAAACAAGAGACATCGGGTACAGGCAGATGGCATGTGGAGCAATGTGAGACAGCAGTGAATGAGCAATGAAGGCATGTGAGCAAAGATGCAACCATCTGGTTATAGCAGACTGATCTGTTTCACTTTCTGTCAGAGGTTTGCTGACCTTCTGGATTTTAAAGAGGGAAGATTAATGAAACTCAGGCATCAAAACCTCCAGCTTTTTCTCAATTAAGTGTTATCAGGGTTGAGCTGATCATTTCAACAAAGGTGAGGGGTATTGGGTCCACTTGTCTGTCCATTGTAACATCAGTGAAGTGCCATAGATTCTCAGGATAAACAGCATCAAACTCCTGGAAATCAAAAGATGGAAAGAACTTGTGGCTGTACTCAGAACATCCCATAGCACTTGGCACCTAGCAACATACTTTGAAGTATCATACTTGCATGTGTAACGTAGGAGGAGCGAACACCAAGTTTTGCACAGCAAGCTCCTGCAAGTATTAATGTGGTACTTAAGAACATTGGAACAAGAGTAGGCCATTCACCCATCAAGCCTGCCCCATCAAACAACAAGATTAAGGCTGATCAAACATTTCATTATTTTTGACCCACCCCATCTCCATAACCTCGTATGCTATTGATAACCAAATGTCTATCAATCCACATACCTTAAATATACTCAAAGGCTGAGCCTCCATTAGCCTCTACAGTAGAGAATTCGATGGTTCAGAATGCTCTGAGTAAAGCGACTAAATTGACTGAAAGATTAATATTGGCCGGAACACAAGATATTAAACTTACTACAACCAGCTCAGGAGGCTTGAATGTCTAATTCTGCTATTTACAGAAAATACTGAGGGAGAACCATGTTGTTCAGAAGTGCCACTGTCTGCCTTGGTCAGGGAGTTAGAGGAATGGGATGGGGGATAATGGCATGGGAGGAGACTATGGCCTTCCTTCCCAGGGTTGACTATGGGATAACACTCCAAAATTTTTCACCTTTTGCAAAGCTGTTTGAGAGATATCGAAGGATTCTGTATAAATGCAAAATGAAAACTTTGTAAATGATAGAGATTTGAAATAGAAGTGGGAAACTAGCTTTGTCGACTCGCATCAGAGACAAAAAGGCCAATATTGCTGACGTGAAACTTTCACCAGAATTGTAATAATAACCAGTCGCTTTTCTCTCAAAATTATTGAATGACCCACACCCCACTCTGAATTTACAGCATTTTGTAGGAAGAGAAGGCGGCCATTCAGCCCCCCAATGCCTGTTCTATCAAGCAATTAGATGATAGCTGACCTGTCTGTCAACTGCATTTCTCCCACATTGCTTCTGTAGTAAGATGGGGTCTTCACTTACCATCGTAGGTGAACACGAAAGGGCTTTGTTAAACATAACCACATGTCAGAGGAGTTAACGAAGGACGACTTCAAGAAACCAATGGAGACAGGTCCCAGCTCCACATGATCCAATGTGGTGATGACAAAGCTCCTTTTGCATATGCTCAGTATGTGGTTTTTGGAGCAAGGAGGTAATGAACCCTTTACACCACATCTAGTTTCCGTAACAACAGTCGATGATCCTCATTTCCGAAATTTGCAATTAACCCACCAGTTTCTTGACGGTAGAGACTTTTACCACCCCTGCTGTGAAAAAGGGCTTCTTGCCATCAAAACCCCATTCCCACAGCCAATCAGCCTCACTTAATTTTAAGGTTATACCTCTCCTCCTGCCCCGCCCCTTGCTTTAGACTTCAGTAGCCACCCAATGGAAGTAGTTTCTGTCTATCCATCCTACCCAATCCTTCAGTCATTTTAACCATTGATTCAGATTGTGTACAGGGATAGATATTGACTGGAGCTCAAATCTCACTCGAGTGTCTGAGATAAAAGTCAGTGAGGATTCTATCCGAAATCAAATAATTTTGAGTAATTTTATTCCAGGCAGACACAACTCTGCAATGCAGCTGAATCATCAAATTTACAGGACATAATGGATGGCTAAACATTGTATTAGGGATGCTTTTTCCAAGGTGAGGTTTGAAACAAACATTTGGAGGGATATAAAGGAAGCTTTCCTCAGTCAGTTGCTATACTGATGTCATGTGTAAGAGCCTGGCATATGAAATAGATTCAGTTCACCTGATGAAAGCAAAGACTATGTACTTCCATTCGGAAGAATTGCAAAATGTGGGGAAATGCAGAATTTCAAAGGGATGTAGACAAGTTGCTGGATAGGTTACTAATGAAGTTCATTGTGGAGAAGAGTGAAGTAATATGTTTTGGAAGGAAGAACATGGAGGGACAATGTAAAAGAAAGGGTACAGCTCTGAATGGAGTGCAGGAGCTGGATGTATATATTCAAAAGCCAGTAAAGGTGGCAGGATAGGTTGAGAGAGAAGTTATTAAAATATCCTAGGCTTCATTAATAGGAGCGTAGAGTACAGTTCAAAAGTGAACATATATATGACTAATTCAATCTAAGCTGGAGTATCGTGCGCAGTTTTAGGCACCACACTATAGGACAGATGTGAACACATTGAAAAGACAATTGCAATGACGGTTCTGGGATGAAAAATGACAGATATGAGAGTAGATTGAACAGGTTAGGACAGTTTAGTTTGGAGAGAGAGAAGACTAAGAAGAGATCTGACAGAAATTTTCAAAACCATGAGGAATCTGGACAGAGTAAATAGGGAGAAAGTATTCCTACTTGAGAAGGGATTGGGAACAAGACGGTACCTTTTATGTATTAAAAAAATACTTGTAAAAGAACTAAGAGTTAAATGAGAAATAACTTTTTCACCCAATAATTAGGATCTGAAATACTGTGCCTGCTAGTGTGTTGGAGGTCGATTCATCCAACACATTCAAAAGATGGTTATTCCAATAGGAAGAATGTGAGGGTCAAGGGGAGGAACCAGATGAATGGCACAGTGTGATTTAGCTCATTACAGGGAGCTGGCACATGGGCTGAATAATTTCCTTCTGCACTGTCACAGTTCTGTGAGTCATGTGTTAACTTACACTTGGCTTATCTGTTTGAACTGAGTGTTATTGGAATCACGGTTGAAAATACATTAAATCTGTGCACATTTATTTGCATGCAATTAATTACCTGCTGTGTAATTTTATCAACAGTGGGTTTCAGTGACCACCCAGTTTTAGGAAGAAATTAAGTTAGAATAATTGCATAGATTCTCAAATCCATGTTGATATGCAATACACACAGCACAAAAGTCACTGGAAAACTTCCCACCCTCAAGTATGTTTCCACATGTGGAGCAGGCTCTGGTTGGGATTGGCTGCTGAATCGTGAAGTACATTTGAGATCATTCAAATTCCAATCACAGACTGAATGAAGTTTCATTTTACTCTGGTGGTGGGAGCCAAATGTAGTCCCTCAGGTATAATTGGGTGTCTCTTCCACATACACCGAGTATCAGTGTAGGCATTTTTAATCAACCTTCTCAGAGATGTTATGACACACCACTGGAGCAAAAGGGACTTGAACCCAGGTCTCCTGTCTCAGAGGTAGGGACACTACCATTGTGCTACAAGTACCCACGATCCAAGTATCAGTACATATATTTTTAATCTAACCTGTTTTTCCTAGCTGACTCATTTAGAGATGTTATGACACACCTCTAGAGCAGGTGGGACTTGAACTTGGGTCTCCTGGCTCAGGGGTGGGGACATGGCCTACAAGACCCCCTTCCAAGCATTAGTATGTGCAGATAGGGCCTCTTTTTACTAATTAATGGTGATTTATTGTTATAGTCAGACTTTAATCATTATATCATCAGTGTCATAGCGAGTTCAGAATAGTAGATTTAATTCTAATAGCATTAGCTTATAACCAAACACTGGACAAATGGAATATTATTCCTCTAACGATGGTGACTCAGGTATTGTAAATCCAACTGCTTTCTGCAGCATCCACTTCCACAGGATACCAGCTGGTCCCAGATGAGATTAATTACAGGGTATCCTCTGCCTATATTAATTAAAGTTCCAAATGATCCAAATGTTTGATGCTTCAAGATTGGACAACTTCTCACACTACAGGTATCTTTGTTCTTTTCCCTTTGTGCAGTTGCAAGGGGGCCGACTGAAGACGGCACACGTGTTATCGGCCAGTACTTTTGGTTTAGCCTTTAAGCCGAGCAAGGGAGTGTTGCCAGCATTGTAGCCTGGCCTGTTCACTGGGTTCGTTCTCCAAAGAGAAATGACCATCTGGATAAGGATATTGGAGGGCTGTTTGCACATAGTGGGGTGTGCAGCAAATCAATGTATTCAATGTAAGAGCAAAAAGGAAGAGAATTGGGTGGGGAAGGAAAGAAAACGCTATTCATTCTACCAGTCTCTCCCCATTATTTGAGCATAGGATACCATTTATAGCGCCCCCACCCTGCCCAAATCTAAATTTAGACAATCAAACGACATGGAGTTAATGCATTAGATTGAGCCTCATGCAAATAGTCAAGCATGACCTTATTGAATCTTGTACACCTCCCTGAGAGAGCAGGCAGAGCCTCAGGTTAAGATCTCATTCAGAATATAGCACAACCTCAACACTACAATGCAAAGTCAACCTTTCCTTTATGCTTATTCTCACAACTATGGGCCTTGAACCTACAACATTCAGAGTCAAAGGTGAGAGCAGTACCACTCGTTAATAGTTGTCACCTTGATCTTATTGAATAGCAGAGAAAAATCAAAAGATCAAAGCGTCTCATTCTGATGAAATTTATAATGTTCAAAGGCTCAGCAAGGCATCTATTCTGCTGGTTCAACCATGGGCAGTTCATCTGGTGTAGTGGTAGTGTCCCTAACCCTGGAACAGGAGGCACATAATAACATCTCTAAGAAGGTTGATTAGAATAAATAGGTTAAATAAAACAAATTAAGAGCAATTCACTGTGCACTCTGAAGATCATAATCAGAAATTTCCTAGTGAGTGCAAATCCACAGCATAACTAGTCATCAAGGCAAAGCCACTGGTGAAAGGGTGAAGTAAAGAGAGGATTGTCAACAGTTTCTGAAAGATTATAGGAGAAAAAAATGACAACTGGAGTTAAGAATCAATACCACCATTTATCAGTTATATAATTTTTCAACCCCATAAAACTGTCCTTTTTCACAACTGATGTAAACAAACAATTCAATCTGCATTATTTACTAGCTGTGAAGGAAGAGTCAATTTAAAACATATTAACTTGTTTAATTAGGGTTCAAAACACTTTTTTTAAAAAAAGGTATGTGGTAATAATGTACAAAGCTGCAGCCTTTAATCACGAATTGTTTTTCAGCTGTTATGTGTACATTATTTTCATGTCAATGACACTATACTTTATCTGTTTTCAGTAGTTCGTGTATTAGCGAGAATACTGTACTGTCTCCCTGCTACAGTATTTACAATAAATACATGATGTTAGGGCAGATTATCAAACAGGAAACTCATATCTGTAGGGTTTTAAAGACTACTTTAAAGGAGCTGAGTCATGTAGAGAGTCAGAGCTTTAAGCAAGTTTTAGAGTTTAGGATTTGACACTGTGGCCTGGCTATTTAAAGTGCCTACCTAGCAATCAGAGGATCTTGGGTTCAAAACCCATTATGCATATGCTTAAGCACTGTAGTGGTCTTCCTACCCCTGGACTGGGAGGTCCAGCTTCAAGTCTCACCTGCATCACTGGTGTATAATAACATCTCTGAACAGGTTGATTATGAGAAAGCATGCCTAGCAGTGGTAAAGTGAGTAGATTCAGAATCCAAAGATATGCAGGCTTGGTGGATTACCTATGGGGAATGCAGGGTTATAGAGTAGGGGAGTGGGATGTACTTCAGAAAATCAGTGTGACTTGATGGGCCAAGTGTCCTGTTTCCACATTGTAAGGATTCTAATCAGGGTACATCCAGACGGAATTGGAGTGTTTCGATATGTCTGAGCTTCATAGGGGTGAAAGAGATGGCATAGACGGGGAGTGAATGAAATATGAAGTGATTTAAAAGCAGAAGTGATAATTTAAAAATTGAGGCATTATTAAATTACATTGAGCCAGCATTGATCAGATGTGCAGGAGGACAAAATTGGCGAGCACCACCCCCAACTCTTTGACCTGTCTGTCTCCTCTCCACCTATCTTCTGTTTTATCCATCTTCTATCCGTCTCCCTGTCTCTCCCTATTTATTTCAGAATCCCCATCCCCTGCCCCATTTCTGAAGAAGGGTCTGGACCCCAAAACGTCAGCTTTCCTGCTCCTCTGATGCTGCTTTGGCTTGCTGTATTCATCCAACTCTACACCTTGCTGTCTCTACAACTGTACAATCAACCAAAACCCATATCTGAAATGTGGAAGAAATATTTTAAAGCTGTGAATAAAATCTGTCACATGCATGGAAACTAGAACCATCTCTACATAGATTTGTGATATAAAACTTCAACATTCTGCTACCTCATCCAATTCACCATTCCTTTCATAATGAGCCTAGAGCATAACTATGGCCATATTCTAGATTCTATTTGGCTACTCAGTTGCTGCTCTTAAATGCCTACCATCCCAGTGATCAACCTAATGAAACGTCTCTGGACCACCTCCAACGCCAGTTTACAAATGGCCAGTATAGATAAGGCAAGCGGGACTTGTCATGGGACCAAGCTAACGTTTACAGGTATCTAAAATGTACCTCAGGAATGACGGTCCTTGTGGCATTCTGCCATTCCCTCAAATCCTAATTCTTTCTTCTTTTGTGACTGACATTGTCCATTGAAAATGGTTCCAAACACCAACCTTCATTGTTAGAATTGGAGCATGATAAAGATGGAATCTCACTGAAATCTGTTTTCTCCATGATGTCATTGACTGAAGGTTGATGAACATCTGGTAACTTTGCCAAACTGTCATCTTGTTTGCTTGGGGTAGAATGTGTATAACAGTATGCAATGGTAGATGTATTAGAATGACGAATGTTCAATGTGGGACGGGGCTTATCTGGAATTATTGTTAATCTCTAATTGCCCTTGAACTGAGTGGCTTGCTCGACCATTTCAAGTGCAGTTAACAATCAAACATGGAGAATCCTGGAGAACGTCATCAGGTCTGGCAACATCTTTTTGAAGTTGTGAATCATATCTGACTCAAAACGTTAAGTCTGTTTCTCTCTCCACAAATGCCACCAGACCTGCTGAGTTTCACCAGCATTCTCTGTTGTTTATTTCAGATTTCCAGCATCTGCAGCATTTTGCTTTTACCTCAAGGGTCAACACATTGCTGTGAGTCTGGTGTCACATGTAGTAAGAATGTCATAGTTCCATAAAGGATATCTCAAGGTAGCTAAGAAGTGAGTTATCAATTCACTCACATTTTCTATTACTTCTTCAAGTATTTTGAATATTATTTCATAGAATCCTTACAATGCAGAAACAGGCCATTCATCTAATTGAGTCCACACCAACCCTCCAAAGATCATCCCACCCAGAGCCAACCCCCTATCCTATCCCTGTAACCTTGCATTTCCCATGGATAGTCCACCAACCATACACATCTCTGAGCACTATCACATGGCCAACCCATCCAGCTCGCACATCTTTGGACTGTGGGAGGAAAGCAGAGCACTTGACCAGAACTCGTGCAGACTCAGGGAGAATGTGCAAATTCCATATAGACAGTCACCCAAAGGTGGGATTGAATCTGGTGCTGTAAGGCAGTGGTACTAGCCACTAAGCCATTGTGCATGTCACAATGAATCCAAGCATGGGTAGTTGACGAGACATGCTGCCTAGGGTGGTGGTAGATTTTGTGGGGTGTACATACTTATTCATTAACAGAAGAACTGTAAATGCAGGTAAAAGTTTAAGCAACATTCAGGGAACATTCCCATTTTACAATTTCCATTTTAAGTGAACCAGTTAGGTTTTGCCTTACTATTGGCAATGGTTTCATTGTCATCATTAGATTATTAATTCCAGATCTATTTTAAATAGTGAATTCAATTCCCACCATCAACCATAACAGGATTCAAAGCCAGCTCCACAGAACATTACTAGGGTCTTTCAGTTAATAGGCTTCTGATAATAATACTAGATTATTATCTCCCTACAAGTGCAAGTCCCACCTGCTCCAAAGGTGCGTAACAACATTTATGAACAAGTTGGTTAGAAAATATCTATCCTGAAGAACTCCTACAGCAATGGCCTGTGACTGTAATGATTAACATCCAAATACCACAACATTTATCAGTTTTCCTCTTGATCCTTATTGACTTCGACTCTTCAGTACAACACTGAAAATGTCAAGGGCAGTGAAGTCACCTGAGACCACTGAGCTTTGAAGTATCGCTCCAAACAATGGCACCTCCAACAGTGCAGCATTCATTGGCACTGCACAGGAGTCAGGCTGGATCACATGACTGAGACCCTGGTGTAAGATCTGAACACACAACCTCCTGGATTCGAGATGAAAATGCCAACACAGAGCCAGGGCTGATGCTTCTGTGTGCAAATAATGGCAATGAGCCCCACAAGATACTTAACAATGAAGTTATGTAAGAGTTAACTTTGCAAAATTACCAATGTGGAAATGAAACAAACTGCTAACTTGCCAAGGTATTTGCTGGCTGGAAATAATTCTCCAAGGGGTTAAGTGCTTCTGTGTGATACGTGTGTGGCAGAGTGTAGACGCTCTGGAGTGTATTTAAGGAGACCACAGTCTGATTGTACATCCTCCGAAAGTTGTAATCAGGGTGAACAATCATGTACTGTCTTCACTTCCAGGATTCTGAAGGAACTTGAGGTCTGTGCAAAGGGATTGGTTGCAGTCAATTGACTGCTTAATGTCTTTGTGCGAGAGAGAAAAATGCAACAAGAAAAAAAGACCTGCTGCTGATTGGTGAGCTTGGTCTGGATGCAATTGGATGTGAGCCGGTGAGGGGGTTGGGTTGTAACTGTAGACTTCGTCATGCTCAAGTCTGTAATCACATTTTCTTGCTCCCAGCAAGTACTGTGTGTCACTGTTAACCTCACTTTCAACGAGCTGATAGAGTCTTATTGAAGGTTTGTGGCATTCGTTTTCCAGTCAGTAAGTAGGTCTCAATTCTTGTAATACTAGCTAAAGCTATTTAATCAGTAGCTGTTCAATCCACTTGTTAAATAGGCCTGTGTACTTTTTCAGAACTGGGCACCAAGTGATCGTTTCTTAGTAAAGTGCAAAACAGTTAAAACACATCTTTCAGAGAATATTAAGGTTTATGCACAAAAAGAAACTGTGCAGAGCATTGTAATATGTATTAGAAATTTAATATTCACTCACGTAACACAAAACTGCATTGCATGGAGATGTGTTGGACATCTTACAGTGTTTACAGTGAGGTGTTGTACTGATAAACTGAATTGTGTCTATTCGGCTCTTTCTGTATTACTCCTGCCCCCAAGTCAGAAGATTATGATCTGAGTTCTATGTCTGCGCGCATAATCCAGGTTAGTTTTCCAGTGCGGTGTTGAGGGAGTGCTGCATTATTGAAGGCACCAACCTGCAGGTGAGATGTTAAACTTTTGTTTCTCCTGCCCATGTTCATGGCTCAGTGGATCTTAGATTCAAAGTTCTTAACCTGAGTTCCTTAACCAACAATCTTCCTTCAGCCAACACAATCAAAACAAATAGATTAACAGACTGTTTAATACAATATTAATAGTGGGATATTACTGGTGTTGAACTTGCCTGCCTATTTAAAAAATCACTGCATCACCACAGTGTACTGGCATCACAGTGGCAGGGAGACTGGTTTGAATCCACCTTTGGGCGACTATCTATACGGAGTTTGCACATTCTCCCTGAGTCTGCATAAGTTTCGTCTGGCTCCTCCAGCTTCCTCCTACAGCCCAAAGATGCACAGGTTGGGTGGATTGGCCTTGCTATATTGCCCTATAGTGCCCAGGGATCTGCAGGCTAGGTGAATTAGCCATGGGGAAATGCAGGGTTACAGGATTAGTTTAGGGGGTGAATTTGAGCAGGATGCTCTTTGGAAGGTCAGTGTGGGCTCTATGAGCTGAATGGCCTGCTTCCACATTGTAGGGATTCTGTGATTCTACCACCAAGTAATTCAGGGTGAACCATTTTTAAAGCAAAAAGAGCTTTGTCAAACATGGCACTGAATCAGAAACTTCCTTTAACAGGAGCCAACGTTAACGTTAGAGGAAAAAGCAGAAAGATTTGCATTCATATAGCACCTTTCACAACTACCAGACATTTTGGAATGCTTTATAGCCAATGAGGGACTTTTGAAGTGGTGCTGGATTGTGGGAATCTGTCGTAACACAGGAAATCAGCAGCCAGTTTGCACACAGCAAGTTCCCACAGACACCGATATGACAATGATCGCGTAATATTTTCTTGATGTTGATGGAGGGATTAATATTGGCCAGGAAATCAGGGATTCTCATCTTTGAAACAGTGCCTTTAATTATTATATGTCCACCTAAGAGAACAGGCAGGGTCTCGGTTTAATGTCTCATCAGAAAGTAGCCCATCTGGCAGACCAATACTCCCTCAGTAGTGCATTGGAGTATCACGCTTAACTTCTGTGCTTAAGCCTCTGAAGTGGGATTTGCAACTCTGAGAGGAGAGGTCAATCTATTGTGCAATTCAAAAAGGTTAATTTTATTTGTAACAGGCTGTTTGATCCCAGCTATGTGTGTTTTCTTTTCAATTGTATTATTACAGTTTACACAACAAGAATTCTTGACAACATGGCAAACTAATGCAAGTACAAAATTAACAAGTTTCAAACAAGGTTAGATTGAGAAAACATTTGTCTCCCATGCAATATTTAAGGTATGGACCAGACACTCAGAAAAGGTCATTGATTGGTGGTGAAGTGGCAAATTTAAAAAGGAGCTGTTGACATGAAGGGTCTAGAAATACTAATTAGTGATTTAACTTTTTTTTCAAGGGATTATAACTATACCTCAAAGTTTAGCCTTAGATTGTAGTAGTGACAGCTTCACATGAAAACTAAGATTTGTGTTGCATAAAATGGATGCTAAGGCTTATCCTAGTTCTGCCATGAAGCGGGATTCCATCCTCCAGATCGGTTCTGACTCTAAATGCATTCACATATTTTCTGAGACTCACCAATTCCACCCATCAAAAGCACACTGGGCGTGATCTACCAATCTAGCAGATAAGGGCCCCAGACACCAGCCTGCATTTTATAAAAACCACTGCAACTATGTTATTTCAGGATATTCTTGCGAATAATGGGCTGACTGGCTTCTTTTCACTCCAGTTTTTACATTTCTATAGCACCTTTACCAAGTAAAATGTTTTGCAATGCTACCCAGGGGTGTAGTCAGCTACAAGTTGATACTGAAGCAAAACAGAGCCATTTGGTCAGGTGACGGAGGCTGATGGAGTCTGAAGAGCTGAGGAAACCCACAGAGGTGGGGTTTGTAAACCTGAGCCCCACCACCTCCATCCCGCAGCCCACCCACTCATGCCCATTGTCTGACCCTCCGAATTCCAGGTTACTGAATAATTTTAAAAGTTTTTTAAAGAGTGCATGTTTTTAATCAGCCTTCCCTTGCTGACACATCTTCACAAGCTAGTGATTTTGCTGTGATCTTCTTCTACAGACTGCAGCCCACTCCTCCCTCTCTCCATTCCTCCACTCAAGACAGCAACAAGTTTCTCACATCCCATCCAGGACGCTTTCTGTCAAGCAGGAACTGACATTGCTCCGGGCCTACACAGACGCCGGTAGCTACACGCCACAATTCTGCCTTGCTCTCATGCCTTCATTGTGACCATTTGAACATAGGGACACAGCTTCCCTTCAAGCACAGGCCCAAGTATTCTGGTCCTTACAGAAAGTAGAAGAGGAGTAGGCCATTCATCAAAATCACCTAACTCAGTACCCTGTTCCAGCATTTCCCCCAAATTCTTTGATCCTAAAGCCGCAAGTGCTATATCCAATTCCTTCTTGAAACCATCCAATGTTTTGGCCTTGACTGTTTTCTGTGATGACAAATTCCACAGTCTGACTGTCTGCTGTGTGTAAACATTTCTCCTCGCTTCTGTCTCAAATAGTTTACCCCTATCTCTAGACTGTGACCCCTGGTTCTGGACATTCCCACCATGGGGACACCCCTCTTGCATCCACCCTGTCTAGTCCTGTTAGAATTTTTTAGGCATCTATGAGTTTCACCTACCCTCATTCTCTGAATTTCAGCGAGTATAATCCTCTCCAATTCAACTTCTCCTCATACATCAGTCCTGCCATCCTAGGAATTAGTCTGATAAACACTCGCTACATTCTCTCTTACAACATGAATATCTTTCCTCAGAGAAGGAGAGCAACGCTGAACACATACTCATCAAGGCCCTATACGAGTGCAGCGAGACGTCCCTGCTCCTATACTCAAAACTTCTCTCAATAAAGGCCAACATACCATTTGCTGATTTACCGCCTGCTGTTCCTGCATGCTTACCTTCAGCAGCTGGTTTATAAGGGCACCCAGGTGTCATTGCACATTTCCTTCTCTCAATTTATAGCCATTTGGTTAATAGTCTGCCTTCTTGTTTCTGCTACCAAAGTGGCTAATCCCATGTTTATCAACATTATACACATCTCTGCATTCATCCACGCATTCAGTTTATCCAAGTCACACTGCAATATCCCTGCATCCTCCTCACAGATCACCCTCTGACCCGTTTTTGTGTCATCAGCAAATTTGGAGATATTACATTTAGTCCCCTCAAATGAATCATTAACATGTATTGTGAATAGTTGGGGTTCTAGCACTGATCCCTGTGTTACTCCACCAGCCACTGCCTGCTATTTGAAATGACACCATTATTTCCAGCTCTTTGTTCCCTGTTTGCTAACAAGTTTGCTATTCTATCTCAATGCACTTCCCCAATCCCATGCACTTTCATTTTACATGTTATTCCCTTATACTGGAGACTTTGTCGAAAACTTTCTGCAAGTTCAAATAATTGACTTCTAGTGGCTCCTCTCCTCATCTCTGCTAGTTACATTCTTGAAGAATTCCAGTGGAATTG
Organism: Stegostoma tigrinum; assembly: GCF_030684315.1. NCBI lineage: Eukaryota > Metazoa > Chordata > Chondrichthyes > Orectolobiformes > Stegostomatidae > Stegostoma > Stegostoma tigrinum. The sequence goes on along the minus strand of NC_081383.1, from coordinate 11,550,561 downwards.
TCAGGTGTGTTTTTCCTTTCATAAATCTATGCTGACTCTATTTGATCCTGCCACTATTTTCTAAGTGTTTTGTTATTAAATCTTTCATAATGGGCTGTAGCATGTTCCCCACTACAAATGTCAGGTTGATTGGTCTATAATTCCCGGAATTCTCTCTACCTCCAATTTTCAGTAGCGGGGTTACAGTAGTTACCCTCTAATCTCTAGGAACTGTTCCAGGCTCTACAGAATGTTAGAAAAGCCCACCATTGCATCCATTATTTCTAGGACCACTTTTTTAAAATTCTCTGGCATTAGATTATGAGGGCCTGGTGGGGTTTATCAACCTTCAGTCCTATCAATTTGCCCAGCACCATTTCCCTACTGATACCAATTTCCTTCAGTTCCTTCCTTTCAATAAATACTGTGCTTCCCAACAATTATGGTATAGTATTTGTGTTCTCCTTTGTGAACACAGAAACAAAATATGTATTCAGTTGATCAAACATTTCTTTGATCACCATTCTCAGATGGCACAGTGGCTCACTGGTTGTTAGCACTGCTCCCTCATAGCACCAGGGAGCACCCGGGCTCAATTCCACCCTTGGACAGCTGTCTGTCTGTGTGGCGTTTGCACATTCTCTCCGTGTCTGCACGGGTTCCCTTCAGGAGCTCTGGTTTCCTCTCCAAGTCCTAAGCTGTGCAGGTTAGGTGAATTGGTCATGCTATATTGCCCACATTGTGCAGGCTGCATGGATTAACCATGGGCATTGCAGAGTTTCAGGGATAGGGTAGGGGGCTGAGTCTGGGTGGGATGCTGTTTGGAGGGTCAGCGTGGACTCAGTGGACCGACTGGCCTGCTTCTACACTATAGGGATTCTATGATTATAAATTCCTCTGTTTCTATTCTCCAAGTTTTTCAGTGATGATGGCAGTCCTTTACAGAACAATCTATATCACTTCGCTTCAACCTCATGCATCTCATTTTTCACAGAAATTCATTTTATCCATTCAATTATATAAAAACTTAACTAAGCAGTAACAACAGAGGAAAAAAGTCACCAAAATCTGACTTTAATTAAATGTGTATAAAATGAGTTCAATGAGGATAATCAGCCGGAGGTAATGCTATACAATAATGCTTATATTTCATCCAACTCCATGCCTATACCTGAGACTGACTTAGGGAACAGATTTTGCATTATATGAATGACTTAAATATGATAGCTCTCTGAAAACAGCACATAGCATGTGGAGGAGGGGAGGGTGGTGGGGGGGAGGGGTGTGCGGGGCAGGGGAAAGGACAGCTGGGCACTCTGAGGTAACAAAGCATCACATTCCTGATCTCCCAGCCTGAGAAATCCGACATCAATGACAAAATGCAAACTGAAGGGCAGTCAGAAGCACTTGCTTGTCATTTTAAAAAGTTACGCCCACTTTCCTTCGTTTGGGGGCTAAAATGTTCACCAGAAGGAGTCACTGAGACACAGCTGGGAAGTGTAATGGGTCAGCGTATTCTATAAAAGATGAAAGAGGTTAGGCTGATGGGTCACTGCATCCATGAAATAGATACCCATTGAAAACTGCTTTGTACAATCTGAGATATTCCCCGATATGTGGACACAAAGATTTGCATTGATCATTACCCATTTTTCACTAGCAGAATCACTTACTGAACCTATTTCTGATTTATACTAGTACAAGCACTGTAATGTTTTAGTGTATATACTATACAGGATCTCCCTTCTACCCAAGTACACCAGCTGATTCTAGTCCTATTTATGGCTACATGGTGTTGGAGTAAATGAACAGTACTTTTACACTACAGCATCATGATGTACCACAGTCCAAACATTAACAATCTGGAACATTGGGGATACTTTGAGAAAACCTATACTTCCTGATTCTAATTTAAGTCCAAATGTGATTTAAACAGTTCACTGAAAAATGAATTGTCCACATTTCCTTTCAGTCGTTTTCTGTCTCCCCCTTTAAGGTACAGATTTGTTCTGCAGGAAGCAGACTACAGCACATCAAGTGTATATCCAAACACTTATAAAATGCAGCGAGCATTTCTACCTCTGCCAACATTTCAGGCATTAGAGTTACAGAATTACCATCCTCTGGGTGAAATAAATTCTTAACTCTGTTCTCATCTCCCCATCACATTCTGTTTCCTCAACTTTCAATTGTTCAAGCTTGCAAGGGAGGATAAAGAGTCTAAATGTCTTAATCATGTACCAGCAGCCTCTTGTACCTCATTAAACAGGCTGTTCTCCTGAGGAGAGATTAGTTAGGCCTGAACTGTTTTGTTTGGAGTGTAGATAGCTGAGGTGCAATATTTCTAAAGGGCTTGGGAGACTGGAAATGAAGAATCACTTTCCCTTAGAGAGAGATCAATAACTAGGGAAGATAGATTTAAAGTCTATGGTGGAGGGATTCATCATTGTCAGTTGCCCCTCTGTTCAATGCTGACATCTATTTAGGGTCAAGCATTTCTGCTGTGGATGTTCATGTGACTGAACAGGCTGATTCATGGTCACATGGGGCAGAATGTCCCATGAGGCAGTAGGATCCAAAGTGCGGGATTAGCTTCTTTTGCTTCCCTTCTCTGTAGTGCCTCTGCATCATCTTGAAGACGTTTGGACTCAATGTGCAAAGGGACTTGATGAGCAGGTTGTCACCATTTTGAATGACAGGTAGCAAGCTCCTCCAAATCATTAAAGCCAACACTGCTGTGCTTCGAGGAGAGTCTTCGTAACCGTATTCTTTGTCTTCTCATAGAACCTCAGACATTGGAGAGTTGAAAAGACAGGAAAAGATAGGAAAGACTAGAGGAGATTTGAGAATATATTTCATCCAAGCATTGGTAGATCTGGAACTCAACATCTGAAATTATGATGATTGTACTTTTATAAATGCTTAGATATGCATTTGAAATGCTATAAATTACAGAGCAAAGGACCAAAAGGTGCAAGGTAGGATTACACTGGCCAGCCCTCATTCAGATGGATTAAATTAGCTCCTTTTGTGCCACAAATTTTCTAAATTTCTCCTCATTTGAAAATGTTCACCATCAGGCCTGACCTTCAAATAGACACAACAGTCAATGGACTCCAGTTAGGAACAGGAAACCAACTCTCTCCCTAATATATAACAAAAAAACTGCAGATGCCAGAGATCTGAAACAAAGAGCAGAAATCGCTAGAGAAACTGAGCAGGTCTGGCAATGTCTGTGGTGAGAAAGCAGATTTGGCACTTCCAGTCCAGTGACTGAAAGCAGGGTCACTGGACTTGAAACATGAACTCTGCTTTCTCTCCACAGATGCTACCAGACCTGCTCAGTTTCTCCTCCATTTTTCTTTCATGTTGTAGAAATCTCACCATTGCCTCTGTTGAAAGTAACTAGCTCAGGACAGAAACAGGAGTTGACCCTGGACTGATCCAAAATGCTCAGTACCATCCAGAAACCTGTAAGCAAGGAAACATCTCTCGAATTATTTTGATATGAACAAACAGTTTCAGTAGATGCACTGTTCACTGAAGTAAATTAATCGATTCAGCAGGAAGCAACAGGGTCAAGACCAAAGAATGGTCCCTTAGATTACAGTGTCACATTTTCCGACCCATGTTTTATTGAACAAGGTTCCTCCTTGATACTGTGATATCAGTGAATTGGCCAATTTAAAACTGAGCATAGTGTATTCATGACAACGGATTATATGCCAGGATCACCTGTGGAGGTACTAAACTTTTAATTCAACATTTTTGGAAAAGGATTATTACAGCCAAGTAAACATGGATGTAAATTTAGTGACTGTCTGGAGAGAAACTCTGGAATTTCAATGTGTCAAGGAAGCTTCAGTGGGATGAACATAAAAGGGAGGAAGTGCACTATGAATTGAGCTATAATCTCCTGGGAATTATCGCAGACTGGAAACATGATGGGACAAGAGACAGCAGCCAGGACAAGAGATGTGTTTTCTCTCTTCCCCCTTATGAGAACACAGAAGGTCAAGGGTAAAAGGCTAGTTCAGCTCTAGTCTGTGAGAGTTCATGAAAGATGATGCGCTAGTGAGCTAAAGTACTCATTTCTACCAGACTGGGTTGAAGCGCTAGTATGCTGTGATGGTCAATGTCAAAGAACCATCTACTGCATGTAAAGTGTTCTCTCTCTCTCTCTCTCTCTCTCTCTGAGTGCAGGAAAGCAGCTAGCTAGCAAATAAGTCAAAAGAAAATAGGCGAAAGGGACTTTAGCTAACCAGCAAAGCCAAGAATCCCAAAACTGACTGTTCAACCATCAGTGTCCCATAATCTATGCCTCACAAACAACCCAGATACTGAACCGTACATTTTTTAAATTTTCATCTTTTTATGGATTCTTTCCTAACCTGTGCATGTGCATTTTGCAGTATAATTTCTTCTGCTTAGGACTTAATAACTTCACAATGTTGTTAACTCAAGAAAGCCCTATTAAATTGGCTCCTTTTAAAACAAATTCATTTAGTCCAGGAGAAAGGTATTCACAGGGAAGGAGATCCTTTGTAAATTAACCTTGTTGCAACGAACCAAGGGGTGAAGGAATAACAAAAGGAACCTAGTGCGTCCATCCTCACTAGGGAGCTTGACAATTCAGGGTATTTTGCCTCGAACCACAATAACTTGGCAAACTTAACTGTGTGTCTGGTTCTAACAATCTGTTGCGTTCTGACAAAAGCACAAATAATTTTCTCATCTAATGCTACTTTTGTCTCCCGGTTTCTGTTGACCATCCACACAATGGTGTAACTTGTGAAAAGTTTTCGTTGCTGTTCCAAAATTGTAGCCCATTCCAACGAACCTAACCAAAAGAATCACAGTTCTACGTGTTTCAACAGGTTTTTGTTTGATTTCACTCTCTCTAATCATTAATCTTTCACCTATTATCTAGCCATCTTTGACAAATCTCCAATTTGGACACATTTGTCCCATGGTCTATTTTGTTTTTCTATTAAAACTATAAAATATGAACAGTTTGAAAATACCACTGGCATAGAACTGAGTTTGAAATAACCCTATTTCCTGCTTGGTGAAATTTGGCCAAGATGTTACAGTCAATATTTAACTTGTTGAGCTGTCTCAGTGGGATAATTGGGAAGAATTCAATGACTGCATCAAGATATTGTGATTCAATATTATGTTTGGATGGAGACTGCTGCACAGTAGGAGTGAATGGGAAGTGGTTTGATGGCCTGATGTCGTGTGGTTGTCGAATATGCTCATATCGGGTCTGTCTTGATATGGAGCTGGCTGTTTGTGTCGTTTTTACATTAGTCATTGACCTAACTGTAGAGCTCAGCATAAAACAGCTCATTGACTGCAGGAAGCATTCCTGCACAAGAAACATGTGTTCCAACTAACCTTTAAATGCGTAGAATCAAACTGTGAATCCCAGAATAGATTAATTGCATTGCTAATGCATCATGAGCTTCTCTCACACACTCTCTTGGCAACTTCTGTCTAAACAGCTTGCAACTCCCTCCTTTGTTTCACCTCCTACAATGAATCTGAACATATACGTAATACTCCCAGGGACCATTCTCATAAAATATTGGCATTTCCTGAATGCACAGCCCTTTCTCCCATGGTGAGGTTAGGCATGCTGTCAAGTTTGTGCATTGATGACAAATATTTCTGACCTTCGTCAATAGCATATGTGTTCGTCTGTATGTGGCTACATGCCTGTGCATCTCTCAGATTCCTAACCATAGGCAAAAAGATGTCAATGCTAATTTTCATAGATCCCTACAGTGTGGAAACAGACCATTTGGCCCAACAAGTCCTCACCAACTCTCTGAAGAGCATCCCACCCAGTCTCATCCTCCTACTCTATCCCTACAATCCTGCATTTCCATGGCTAATCTACCTAGCCTACACATTCCTGGACACTAAGGGCAATTTAGCATGGCCAACCCACCTACATATCTTTGGACTGTGGGAGGAAGCTGGGGCACCAGAGGAGATCCGCACACACATGGGGAAAACATAGAAACTCCACACAGATAGTCACCCAAGGCTAGAATTGAACCTGGGTCCCTGTCGCTGTGAGGCAGCAGTGCTAACCATTGGGCCAGCGTGCCACCCAATAATCACTTCTTGTACCTGACTTATGAAGAAACTTCATTAAGCCCATGGGTGAATGAAAGATTCTGAGGAATGATCACTGGTCCTGAAACATTAGCTTGGATTTATCTCCACAGATGCTGAGTTTTCCGAGCAACATTTTGTTTTTATTTTGTTTCTTTCACCCAGCCTCACCCTTGCTAACTCCCATCCATGCCTTTTGAATATTGGGACTTGACTTCCACTCTGGGTTCAAGTTCGACTTGAGGGGCTTGGGTGCAAAAATCAAAGCTGACATTCTAGTGTAATACCAAGGCTCTGCATTGTCTGAGATGCCATCTTTCAGATGAGATTTTAATGTGAAGCCATACCCTCCTCACACTATTTTAAAAAGGAGGAGAGTTAACATTAGTGCTCAACCCAAGAAAATGTATCACAAGCAACATTATAAAAAAAATCTGATTGCTATCATATAGCTATTTGTTCAATCTTACTGTGTACAATTCGCAAGCTTTCCTAGATGTTTCCAATTTTACAGCAGAAACTAGACTTCAAAAAATACTTGAGATGACAAGGTGTAGAGCTGATTATCACAGCAGGCCAAGCAGCATCAGAGGAGCAGAAAGGCTGATGTTTCAGGCCGAGACACTTCTTCAGAAGGGTCAAGGGCTGAAACATCAGCTTTCCTGCTCCTCTGATGCTGTCTGGCCTGCTGTGTTCATCCAGCTCCACACCTTGTTATCTCGGATTCTCCAGCATCTGCAGTTCCTACTATCTCTTCCAAAAATACATATTTGATTGTGAAGCACTTTGAGACATCAGGTTTGAGAAAAGTGCTATAAAAATTCAAGTCTTCCTTGTTATGTTTGGGCTACAGGGAGGACACCAAAGTTTCTAATCTAGTGTGTTCCTGAGCCAGCCAATCAAGGATGACCAGGTTTAATTCCATGCCTCTGCTGAGAGTGGCAAATGTAAGCAGTCCAGCAACTTGAGCCCTATGATTAACTTCAGTGTGGTGAGGAAATTATCCTGCTTTCCTCTGCTCATCAGTACTGCTGGAAACAGGGTTTGGGTTTAGCTCCGAGATGTGCTGTGCTAATTGACCTGTCTGGCTGCATGCAGAAAGAATGGTCACTCAGGTCCAATACAGCACTCCAGGGTGTGTAATACCCAATACACCTGATTCATGGTACACTGAGGAGATTTTAAATAGCTCAACTTGGCTTTAGTGCTAGAAATGATAGAAATAGTGGATATGAATTGTGTGCAAGGATGTGGGGATAAAGCTGGAGACTGATACTGAGGCAATGATGCTCATTTGAAGAGGCAGTGCAGGTATGATGGGCCGAATGCTCTCTGTCTGCTCTGTAACATTTCTGAGATCCACAGGGTCTTTTGAAAAGAGTATGCTAGGACATATTTTAAGAAGTCCGTATATAATGAGTCAAATGAAAAAAGGTACCTGAAATACAAGAGCAAAGAGAACAATCTGAAAATTGATATCTGGAAAGGAAAATGTCAGTATTTCGGCAGTTTCATCAGAGCTGCAAAGCTACAGAGACTTCATCTAGAGAGATCAGGGAGGATAGTAAAAAGAGGGTGGACCTAGGCCTAAAAAAAATGACTAACAGATGTCAAAAAGGGGTTGCAGATGACCTACTGAAGATGTGTGAGGATGGCACAAGACAGATGATAGCAGTGTACCATGATAACAGATCTCCTGGCAGGAAAAGCTATAAGCAGCAGCAGCAGCAGTTCAGAGCTCCAAAAATAAGATTTGAACAGCAGGGCAGGTAGCCTTTAGTTCAGCAGAAGGCATCCCCACTTTAAGCTGTTCCTAACTTGGGGGCCAGCTTCACTTAGTGGGAATGCTCTCACCTCTGTGTCCTGAAGGTGGATTCTGCAAGTTTAGGACGTAATCCCATTATCCAGGACAACACTTCTGCACAATGTTAAAGAAGTGCTGCATTGTTAGCGATGCCACTTTTGGGATAAGTTATTCCATTGGGACTTCATCTGCCTTCTGAAGTAAAAATTGTCCTGCAAGCAGAATCACCAAAACTAAAGTTTATAGTTTATTTATCTATTTGCAATTTATGTGTGGACACGCTTCCAAAAATGTATTGGCAATGAAGGGCTTTCAACAGATTTAAAGATGTGAAAGGCACTGTCTAAATGCAGATATAAATGTAGACAACATGAGTCCCTTTATGTGTAACCAATATGAATTATTGGCCTCTTAACAAAGGCTCAAACATGTGTTCCAAAGTGTTGCCAACATTGGAATGATTGACAATGAGATAGCCATGCTGTCGGTGCAGCCCTAATAACTACTGGTACACTCTCTAAATGCAGATTCTTTATTTCCAAGTCTCACCTCCTGCTTTGTTCCTTCCGTATTTGATTTGATTTATTATTGTCACGTACCTAAGTACAGTGAAAAGTTTTGTTTTACGTGCAACACAGGCAGACAATGCCATATAAAGTGCTTTCAGGTAATAGAACAGAGCAAGGAATACAATGTTACAGCTGCAGAGAAGGTACACAAGGAATGAGATCAACATTAAATTTAAAATTTCAGACATCCATTCAGAAGTTAAAGCAGAGGGGAAGAAGCTGTACTTGATCTGTTGGTATGTGTGTTTTGGCTTTTGTATCTACTGCCCAACAGAAGAGATTGTAACCACGCTGGGAGGGGTCTTTGATTATGGTATTAGTCAACTGCTTGCACAGTTGCTCTGTTTATGTTGTGGCATCTCCTTCTCTGTGTCTTTCTTTCTCTCTCTCCCCAACACCATCCATCTCTTAATAGTTTTGCCTTATTTCCCCTTGCAAGGGAAAAAGAGGAGAGGGCACAGGGCTGAATTGCAACTCTCTTTTTTTGAAAAAGGCTTGTATTTACATAGCGCCTTTCATGATCACTCAATGTCCCAATGCACTTTACAGCCAAAGAAATACTATTGTCACCTATCATTGTTGTAATGTAGAAAATGAGGCAGCCGGTTCTCACACAACAAGCTAAAAACAGCAATGTGATCACAAACAGATAATCTGTTTCAATGATGTTAGTTGAGAGATTGTTCTGAGCCAAATCATTAGAATAACTCCACTGCTCTTCCTCAAAATCGTGCCATTGGATCTTTATATCCAGTTGAGAGGGAAGGCTTCAGTTTAACACCACATCTGAAAGTTGGCACCTCTGGCAGTGAGGCACTCTGCAGTCACATCTCACTGCTCTGAAGCAATCAGAAAATGCACTGAGCGCTGCAGACATTCAGGGTGTGATAGGCTGCTCTGACAGCCATGACCATCTCATTGTCAGTCATTCCAATATTGGCAAGCCTTTGGAACATGTGTTTGCATCTCTGTTAAAAAGCCAATAATTTATATTCTTTACACATAAAGGGAGTCATGTTGACTTTGAAAGGTGGAATATAATGGAATGGTGTCAATTTAGTAAATCATTATACAGCACGCCCCATTGAAACCAAACGATAAGGATAGTCAGGCAGCATGTACAATAAGTAGCTGATATGACAACAGCAATTTACAACTACCATGTAAAGTAAACATCACTCTCAGGGGCACTGGTTCACATTGCGAACCTGGCCCATTGACTTTGGGCACCCTGGGGATTTTCAGTACAAAGCTGCATGAGAAGCAGCAAGGTTCGAGGAGAGAGTACACTGGCACCATATAACTGCACTGGCACAAGGCCAGCCTTCTCAGATCAGACCCATCGTTTTCAAACAAAAATCCTTTCATGCCTCAAAGCCACATGCTTAAACAACTGAATCCAGTCTGTACCACATCTGTGGGTAAAGAGGTAGTGATGGTAAATTTCCACTGGTTCATTTTATTTTCACACTGATTTTACTTTTTGATCCTCATCATCGCTGTGCTGCAGTGTGTAGGCATCTAATGAAGATTGGGTTTTCTGTAAAATTGAACAATTAAATATCATTATGAAGAGATTTCCTTGTGGGCTTCTCCAACTTATTGTATCCATGCAGTGTTCTCCACCAACCTATCCACTAGAGAGAATTTCAGTGTCCTTTGGATCTCCCTAGTATATGGAACACTTTTACAAAGGTAATTGATGCCTCTGGGCACATATATTTAATACAAAATTACATTCCAGCAGGTTTTCATTAAATTAAAACTATTGTTCTGTATCTTTCTTTTTTACCTTTGACATCCTCTCCCTTCTCGATTATCCTTTACCTTGTGATAGGTTAGAAAAGTCAAGTCGATTTAATTTCTCAATTTAATTCCTCAAACCTCCTTGAATTCTCCTCCAGTGTATCTTTCTATGTCTTAAATCCTAATTGAGAAAGCTGGCAGCTAACATGCTGGCAATCAGGAATTGAAAAGTTTTATTTTTCTTCAAGGTTAACCATTCACAGGTACCCTGAGGAAATCTGATCAAATCCTACTGATTGATTGTGCTCCCTGAAGCATCTTGAGGCAGATTCCTGTGGTAAAGGTGCTTTGTAAATGCAAGTAGTTGCTGTTTTGCTCGGCTGACTACTCTTACTATTCTAGGCCATGCAGTAGGTTTACACCACCCCTCTATGCTTTCTGTTTATGCTCAGACAGTCTTCACCCAGTTCCTGGTGGATGTGGGCCCTTGAAGCAAAACTGGAAATGAATGGGAATTAGCCATAGTCCATAAAGGACCAGATTTATGTCCCTCCAGTAGAGTGACAATCAGTTCTACAGTTTGAAAGGTACAGCTCCACGTCAAGCATGGAGCAGGGTGAAGGGAAAGATTGTATGAGCCACCAGAAAACCAGACTACCACATCTCAGCATTAGAAATGCACGTAGTAGAGCCACAGAGAGGAAACAGACCCATTGGCCAAACTCACCCATGTCGACAACTAAAACCATTTGCCTACATTTGGCCCATATCCCTCTAAACCCTTCCTATTCATTTTCTGGTCCAAATGTCTTTTAAACGTTGTAACAGTGCCTGCATCCACCACTTCCTTTCAATGGTCAACCAGAACAGCTCCAGCCTTGACAGAAAGAAGGTGATGCTCATTAGACTTTGTACAGGAGGTCCAGGTTCAAGTCCCTACTTGGTCCAGGGGTGCGTAACAACATCTCTGAACTGGTTGATCAGAAAAATACGTTAAATGAAAAAAAAACTTATGAGGTGGTTCCTTCTGGAAAAAAAGAGGGAGCTGGGTCCTAGTTTCTATTGCCCATAATGGGCTTTGCATGTACATTTCTAATTGTCTACATGGATGATTAATAGTTAAAATGTTTTAAAAAGCCAGTGATTTGTGGGAAATTGTTTGGTTGTGTGTGATAACATTTCCAGATTAAAAGAAACAGTTGGGTGACTGGTTAGCTCACATGGTTAGAATAATAACACCATCGTGATTGTTTAAATTGCCATAGAGGCCAAAGTTGCAGATTTAGTCCCCACACTCCCAGACTTTAACTGGGGAGGTGGTGGCATAGCGGTTATTAGAAGTCCGGGAACCCCAGGCCTGCCTGGGTGGATATGGGTTTGAAACCCACCACGATAGATGGTGAAATTTGAATTCAGCAAAAATAAAGAAGTTTCACCACGGGAGATTTGGTGATGGCAAAAAGAAAACATTCAGTTGTGTGGAAGTGCCCTCATGGATATTAAAAAGAAGCACTGGTTCCCTTTTTTCCTCTTATAGCTCTATTTTAATTTAATCCCCTCCCTCTCTCCTGTCTCTACCCTATTGCTGGACTGCCTCTGGTGGGCAGTGTTTGTCACCTGGCCCTTAAATTAGTGGCTGGTTAATTGTTGGAGGTTTATTTATATAAAAAAAAGCTGGGTCCCTTCAAGTCCTATCCACTGCAGATATAGTAACATCTCTGATAAGAAAAGGCAAGGCTGGGTTCCCAACTCTCTACTGCACCTACACCTGCGCCTGGGTGTTCTTGGAGATACAGCAAACAATGTCCACCACAGCCCTAAAGCTTTTAGAGAGAGGAGGGCACTGCTGCAGGGCCGGTGTGCATTATCCCACCATCCCTCCCATGCCCACCACCAACTTCAATTGGATTGAACAAAAACAAAGTTGCTGCAAAAGCTCAGCAAGTCTGGCAGCATCTGTGGAGGAGAAAACAGAGTTAACGTTTTGGGTCTGGTGACACTTCCTCAGATTGGACCGGACCCGAAACATTAACTCTGTGTTCTCTTCCACAGATGCTGCTAGACCTGCTGAGCTTTTCCAGCAACTTTGTTTTTGTTCCTGATTTACAGCATCCACAGTTCTTTTGGTTTTCAGTTGGATTAAATCCCTCTCTTGCTGATGTTGATTTCTTTATTGTTACACAGAGGATTTTGGTTTGGGTAATTGGCTAAGTTGCTGATGGTTTATCAAGATAAAAACAAATTAGCTGAATTCTTCACCTCTGGTTAGCAGGGTTTATAACTTCCATAGAATCCCTACAATGTGAAAACAGGCCCTTTGGCCCAACAAATCCACACTGAACCTCAGAGCATCGCACCCAGACCTATAATCCACCTAACTTACACATCGTTGAACACTATGGGCCATTTAGCATGGCCAATCCACCTAGCCTGCACATCTTTGGACTGTGGGAGGAAACCAGAGCCCCCAGAGGAAACCCATGCAGACACAGGGAGAATGTGCAACTCTACACAGACAGTTGCCCAAGGGTGGAATCGAACTTAGGTCCTTGGCGCTGAGAGGCAGCAGTGCTAACCACTGAGCCACCATGCCACCCCTTGTTAACTTGTTTATTCAGTATTTTGATATTTTGGTGGTGGGTCTATTGAACAAAAATAGCCGGTTCTTAATTTGTTATTTGTAAATTTGACAATTTTTTTTCTATACACACAAAGATAGATTCTGAATTTGTTACTTGCAAATTTGGCAATGGGCTTATTTTATTTCTAAAAAGAGAGAAGCTCTTCCCAATGGTAAGTTGTCTTCTGGATACAGCAAGTGTCCAGAAGGGAAAGGAGGAAGCTAGTGATTGTGCTAAACTATAGATTTACAATGCCCACCAGAGGCAGTCCAGCAATAGGGTAGAGTCAGGAGAGAGGGAGAGGATTAAGTTAAATTATTTCCAGATTTGTAAATCTCTGAAAAGCTGTTGCTGCCTAATTCAACATATGGATATCAGTCTGTTAACTACTGTAGTCAGGAACTTGATCAATTGGAACACTGTTAACCAGCAGCTTTGATAAACAATTACATTACAAGGTTAGACATCCCTCCCATTGTAATTGCAGCTTCTGATCCAAATCATAGGTAAGAACTGCTAATGGCTTGGAAATCTCAAGCTAAATGCATTGGGAAATCCAAAACTTGCATATTTCCATTTCCTGCAAAGAATACTTGTCAACAAGTTGTAGATTCACAGGTTACCCAGAGATGAATATGTGTGAACACAGCATGTTGTGTATACTGGCAAAGCCTTTAACTTGTGCCGTCACTTGTGCCAGCAGTAACAGTAAAGGTGTAATGTAAATGCAAGTTGTTGATGTTGGCATGATAATATTGCGCAATGTGTGTTCCAAACTCTGGAATCTGTAACTCAAATAGTCATAGCTTCACCGAAAATCATTAAACCACAGTTTACACACAGAAAAAAAATATTTGACCTTGTTGTCTCTTGGTGTAGCTCTTTTCTAGATTGAAATAAAGTTAATCTCACAACCAGATAATTGTTGCTGAGCAATAGGAGGCCATTTGGCCCATCATGCCTGCACCAATTCTACTCCCTCATACCAAGACAAATAGTCCTAACGTTTTCAGAGAAGGCGGACAATCTGACGGCCAGGTTTGTCCCGTAGTCCTGTAGCAGCCTCAGCTTCAAATATTTATTCAATTTTACCACAGGAAATGTAATAGTCTCCATCTCAACTACTCCCTGTAACAAATCATTCCAACTCCAATCAAGAAATTTCTCCTACGCCGTCCCACCTCACTCTTTCGATGTCAATTTAAAATTGTAGTTTCTTCCACTTTCAAATTGAAATAAACTTCCGTTAAGTTTCTATTTGATCTTCTCTATTCCAATGCAGATAGTCCTAATCTCCAATCCCTCTTCAAAATCCTATTTTCTCTTTCCTAAACCATCTTGGAGCATTTATGTGATCAAGTATTAATCCAGATGCTGACATAGTGTTCTGGGTACCTAGGCTTGAATTCCACCATGGCATTAGGTAGAATTTGAATTCAGTAAGAATCTGGAAATAAAAGTTCAATGATGACCATGAAATCAAGGTCAAATGTTGGAAAAACCCATCTGGTTCACAATATCCTTTAGGGAAGGAAATCTGCCATCCTTATCTGGTCTGGCCTACATGTGATTCCAGACCCGTGGCAACGTGGTTAACTCTTAAATGCCCTCTGGGCAATTAGGGATGAGCAATAAATGCTGGCCCAGCTACTGAAACCCACATCCCATGATGACTTAAGAAAAAAACATGCCGCAGTGCAACTTATTATCAGCGTAAAACTACATACAGCACTGCTATAGGCATGTACTGACACTGGCTTGCGGTTAATCTCCTGCAACAGAATTATTAAGATCATTAAAAAAAAAGATGAATTTTCAGAAACATGACTGGAAGAAGGCACTGAGACAGGTTTGATAGTACTTCCCAAGAACAGGGAGACAGGCAATGGGCCAGATTCCCTCATGTGATAGTAGGAACTGCAGATGCTGGGGGTCTAGGCCCGAAACATTAGCTTCCCGCTCCTCTGACGCTGCCAGGCCTGCTGTGTACATCCATCTCTACACCTTGTTCTCTCATGTGAGATTTTTTTTTGTGCGGTTTTAGAATGCAATATTAAAACAAGGGTGTGGGAGGTTTTATAAAGTAAACAAGTCATTAACATGTATAAAGGGAATAATTCTGAAGGAATAATATTCATAATACATTGGTCATCCATTCTACTGATATCACACAGAATTTGTGGGGTGGAAGCCAGAGTTATGGACCACACCAAACCCCTCAGAGCATATCAAGGAGATAGGCAAGACACTAACTTTTATTTTATTTAGAAGCAAGTGCAAAGGTGCTGCATTCCAGATGTGGTTCAGTTGGTCAAACTACAAGGCTTTAAATAAACACGCTTTATCCTTACACCACAGTTAAAATGTAAAGACAAAATCTTTAACTCTATTGAAATATTTAACAAAATAATATTATTTAATTACTTCTTTTCAACTGTTCCAATATTGCAGCATTCCATAAACATAACCTTGGTAAAGACAAATTCAGCGAAATAGATATCCCTCATTTTCTACCTCCTCTAGGCCAGGAGAAGGAACACTGACAGAATGAATCTAGCAGCAGAGAGAGAACTCAAGTTTTTTCAGCAACATGAAGGCAGGTGTATCTAGCAGCGTCAACTCCAACAACAACTAGAAGCAAAAACAAAACACCCTGGGTCTGTGTGAGCTTGACTTCACCCACTCATGCTTCTTTTGCCTCATTTTGTTTAAACACCCAAAGCAGCTACTCTGCTTTCCATGGAGAAGACACATCACCACTAAGTTTACAACATCCCTCTTCAAGAGAACCAGGACAGAACGAATTTCATCACACCAGGAGCCCTACTCTAATGTTCAGAGGGAATAGATAGATCTGTACCACCTCCTGATGGTCACGGTAAAAGCACATCATCAAATGTAGTTTAATATATTTCTATCATACAACAAACACTCTTATAATCTAAGAACAGTGTCTCCTCTATAGATATTGTACCTGGAGTATCCTCCATTACTAATAACTAGGTAGACCTAAGATAAAGGAAGATTGGTGGCAATGAACTACCTGAAACCTTACACAGCACCACTCACTGGTAGAGGTGGCAATCACCATAAGGTACCATATGGGGTCACCTAGGAAAGTGCTACAATTAATACCAATCAGTTGGTATATATTTTAACAAAGGTCCCATTGAGTGGGGGAATTAATTATCTATCGTCTCAACAACATAAAATACAAAGCAAAGAGACTGTTTGGCCTATCATTTGTACACCAGCTCTTCAAAACATCAAGTTTTTAATCGTTCATGCGGGCTAACGACTAAGCTGTGCACCCAGTGGGTGCATCCATGCATGAGAATCAGCACACCAACACTTTGGCTTCTACTTCTAGAAGTTACTGTCATGCTCAGATCTAGGAGGACCATGATGCAGAATATTTATTACCCATCCTTAATTGTCATCGAGAAGGCAGTGATGAAATGCCTTCTTGAACCTTTGAAGTCCATGTGGTATAGGGCAACCACAGTGCTTTTTAGTGGGGAGAGGGTGCACTTCATGCTTTCAACCAAATGACACTGAAAGAACAGTCATATATTTGATTTATTATTGTCACACGTACCCAGGTACAGTGAAAGGCTTTGTTTTGTGAGGAGTACAGGCAGATCATAGCGAAGAGGGACATACAGATCATAGGGTGTTTAAACAGAGCGAGGCATACAAGATTATAGCTGCATAGGAGTCATTATAATAAGTAGTTTGGGAGGAAACTTGTAGATGATGACAATCCCTTGTGTCTGCTGCCCTTGCCCTTCCAGTCGTAGAGGTTGTAGGTTTTGAAAGTGCTGTACAAGGAATTTACCTAGTGCCAACTTCCCCATTTAATCCTCTGCATTCTTCCTTTTAAGACAATCATCTAATTCCCTTTTAGCTGCCCTAAGCACTACTACTGTGTCATCTTTTCTATAGCATTCACTATTAAATTAAAGTTATTTGAATTAGCTCCAACAATCCTCTGGATAGAGAATGCCTTGTAAAGTTTAGGGTTTCAAGTCTGCTACCTGTGGCAAACTAGAATTACTGAACATGCAACATAGAACATAAAACAGTACAGCACAGTACAGGCCCTTCAGCCCACAATGTTGTGCCAACCTATTATCCTACTAAGATCAATCTACCCTGCATACTCTACATTTTACTGTCCTCCATGTGCCTGCCCAAGAGTCGCTTAAAACTCTGTAAAGTCTCTACTGAGCTTTTGGTATTTTTATTACTCATTCATGGGAATTGGAAATGCTGTGTAGACCAACATATTTTGCCTGTCCCTCGTTGTCCTTGAAAAGGTGGTGGTGAGCTGCCCTCTTCAACTGCTGTAGTCCATGTGCGGCAGGTAGCCCCACAATGCCTATAGAGAAAGAGTTTAGGATTTTGATCCCCCCACAGACAAGGAACAGTGATATATCTCCAAGTCAGGGCAGTGAGTGGCTTGGAGGGGAACTTGCAGATGTTGATGTTCTCAAGTACCTGCTTGTCTTTTCACATGGGTTTGGAAGGTGTTGTCTAATGAGCCTTGGTGAATTTCTGCAGTGCATTTTGTAGATAGTACACATTGCTGCTACTGAGCATCAGTGCCACAGGGAGTGGATGTTTGTGAATGTGGTGTCAATCAGTTGGGCTGCTTTGTCCTTGGTGGTGTCAAGCTAAGTGCTATTGGGCTGCAGTGGGGAGTATTCCATCACGCTCCTGATGAGTGCCTTGTAGGTGGTGGACAGGTTTTGGGGAGTCAGGAGTCAGGAGGTGAGTTGCTAGCTGAAGCATTCTAAGCCTCTGACCTGTCACCGTATTGATATGGCGCATCCAGTTCAGATTCTGTTCAATGGAAATCCCCACAATGGTGATACTGGGAGCATTTGGTCATGGTGATATCCTTTGGTGTGATGGAGGTTACGTTTGCTTGATGCTAAGTACTGGAGACTTGTCTAGTGCTCCATCCCACATGGCTGAAGCAGCATTCCATAGCAAGTCAGGGATTTGTGAGGTGATTCCAACCCAGAGCAGCAGTTTCTGCCAATTTGCCAGAACGGCAAAGATAAGCAAGATAACAATTGTCTAAGAGTCTCACAAAAGGTTGCTTCACACCCAGAGGTATAACTATGTCAAAACATCTCAAAACTTGACTCAGGAAACCATAGAACCATTACAGAGTTGCAGGCATCTTGACCCAGACTCTCTTTGGGGTCATAACATCCTATATAGATTGACCGTTCTTCCCACTTCAAAGTCAGCGATTTAATCAGCAGGAATTTACTATGAAGGCAAATGAGTCAACAATGAGTAGAAAGTTCATTTCAATGCGTTCCTCTATTGTTCACTGTGTATTTTACCTATTGAGCCCCACAGATCAAGTGGAAATCACTACTTCACATTAACCTAAATAATTCAGAGTATCAGCAAAATTTATCTGAATGAAAAGAAAGGAAAGGGAACAGAAAGGTCTACCAGGGTCTTTGGTTATCACTACTGTTGGAAAATTCCTAAAGGTACACATGCATAATTTTTAAATGTGCTTCCTATCACATAAAATTGTCACAAAAATGATAGGAAAGGATAAGTCGGATGTTGGTACAATAAAATAGAATTGCTGTTCCAAAAAACCAGCACAGACTCAACAGTTCAAATGGCCTCATTTTGTACTTTATGATTCTATGAGTCTATGATTTCAACATTGTGTTGATTTGTGTTTAGAGGCACCCAGACACAATTTAGTGCAGAGATATCAAACTTACTGGAGCTGTTTTAATGTTGTGAGAAATCAGACATTTCATACCCACAACGTCCTGACATTAAAATCACAGTGGTCATAGGTAGAGGGGTTTTGAGTAACTGCACAATTCATTTGCTGGTGAGCAGAGTTTGAAGTAACAGCCTCCCACTGTATGATCTATCCAGGCTCAGGCCAACAGTGCATTTGGCCACAGCTCACATTGGGAAATATGAGAGGTGCCTTCTGATTCTGAGGGCTACAGAACGTACCATGAAAAGAAAATTGCCTACATGCAAAACACACAACTCTAGCATGAACCATGCCCCTAACATTTGCTTTAATTAGTTGACACTTTGTGTTGCAAGTCTTCAAGGCATATGTATCGTCTGCCTAGGACAATAATACAGAGAGGCATAATTTAGAAATGTATGCCCAGAGGCAGTTTTTTATTACAGCTCTTAGCCATATGCTAGAATGTAAGTGATATCCCTGATGGAAGTAAAATATTATGAAGTAATTAAAATATAGGATGTCAAACTCAACAAAGGGTTCACATTTCAGACACTCTCCGTAGAATGTTTTCTATCAATTTTTTTTCTGGTTTCAAATAAACACTGCCATCTTTTTTCTCCTAAAATACACTTACTTAATACCACAACTTCCAAAAGGCAACTATATAGTAGCATCATGACTGGTGTATATCTCAGTGTCAACCTTCAGTTTGTGAAAACTGACTAAATGCATCGATTCTTCTTAGCCACATAAGTGAAATTGTCAATGAGTAAAGCCCTTTGAAAAGGCCAAAGATACAATGTGCTTTTCTCAATCTTTCTGGAGTCTGATTGCACAATTATTCTGCAGGAACTGTCCAACTAGAAGTATGTGGCAAGAAGTGGAAGGAGTTGTTCCAAATTGCAAAAGTGATGAACAAGGCCATCAGGAAGGCAAGCAAAGCATTGAGAATCCATCTCAAAAGGGGTAGAAAAGCAGTGGAGTTGTGTTAGACATATAGAGGACATTGGTCGGAAAAATTTCGGGCCAGGGCTTTGCAAAGGAGACAGGTTTCAGGGGTCTGGGGTGTTCCTTCCTGCTAAGGAAGTCCCAATTCATTATATTTTCATCCTGGTGTAGGGTGGAGTCAGGTCTTAGGGGCAAGCCTGCACCTCAACGAAAAGATGGCCAACCTGACAAGTTAAAGCATGCACCTGGGGCACTGACCCAGTTATAATAACGTCAGGTAGTCAAACGCTTACCATACTGCCTCTCCCCTCTCCCATCTAATACCCTACATGGACCACTCAGTGAATTGGGTTAGATTTTGAAGAGATATATCAACTCAAACCTGGCCTTCATGTGTTGTGGGCCATTAGTAGCAGCAGAATTGTATTCAGCCATAATCTGTAAACTCATAGCCAAACATGACCACCAGTCTACCATTACTAGCAAGCTGAGAGAATTAATGTTTGCTCTGTGAAGACTGCAGGAGGACATGCTACAAGTAGCACCAAGTATACTTAACAATGAGGGGTCAACCTGGTGATGCTATAACACAGAACTGTTTGCCAGCCCAACTGTAGAAGCAGCTTGGAATAAATAGGGCTAAGTTATTCTGCAACCAATGGATCAGATCTGAGCCATCTTGTGTATAATCACACAAGCAGCGCAAACAAATCCTTCAAAATGAAGCAGTGGGTTCTTACACATTATTAGAAGTGTCAATCCAACAAAGCTTTCTGCAGGTCTACAGATATTGCTCATTGAGATTGGATTGATTTACCCTTTCTTAGAGCTTGGCCAAGCAGTCAGAGTGAGGCAACCTGGCATCTGTATGAACAAAATTAGGATAAGCAGCTGGTTTCATTATGAATGCATTGCCTGGAGTGAACAATAGTGCTGCATGTTAGCTTACAACCTTAGCCCTCACTGGTGAAAAATTCTGCAAGGTGCAATAGGATCTTAGGGTTTGGGCACCACCCTTAAATTACAAATGCCAAGTCAGTCCACACAGTGAAAATCACTGCCTTGGAGAAATGTGTACAATTCTGCTCTCCATATTATAAAAAATGATTTTGTCCTGTAGAAGAGATAAGAAAGTGATTTCTAAATTAGAAGCAGACCTGAGAAGGTATACTTACCAGGGACAATTAAATAGACTGGGCTCGCTTTTTAAATAAAATGGAAAATGGAAAGATGATAGAGATATTTGCAAGGGCACCAGGGCTACGTGACGCTGTGGCTAGATTAAATCTTCAGTCACTGCTATCTAGCTGGACTCCAGCTTGGGAAAAGAGAGATTTACTGCCACCATCCTTCTATTAGGTTTGGAACTGCGGGGCTTACTTTGCCTAACCAGACTAGAAAACTACTTGTAGTCTAATGAGAAAGGCTCTTGTCTTACACAAGATGCAGTTTATTAAATGATAACAATCTGCTACAAGTTACGCTGGTATTATGAACATAATCTTTATAACAATGAGGCAGCTTAGACAGTCAGTCAGTCTCCTTCAAGCTCCAGAGCAGTTTTCTGGTTTTTTCCCCAACCAAAGCCTTATCATCAGTTTGGCTACAGCTTAAATTGGGCTTCAGCATTAACCCTTTCAGAACAATTACCTTACACAACTTTAGGGACCACGAATTCAAGTTGATCATTTATGATTCCATGGGGAATTCAGGAGAAACCTATTCATCCACGGAGTGGTTAAGACCATAAGACATAGGAGTGGAAGTAAGGCCATTCGGCCCATCAAGTCCACTCTGCCATTTAATCATGGCTGATTGTCATTTCAACTACACTTCCCTACACTCTCCCCGTAGCCCATAATTCCTTGCGAGATCAAGAATTTATCAATCTCTGCCTTGAAGACGTTTAAAGTCCCAGCCTCCACTGTGCTCCATGGCAATGAATTCCACCGGCCCACCACTCTCTGGCTGAAGAAATGTCTCCTCATTTCCGTTTTAAATTTACCGCCTCTAATTCTAAGGCTGTGCCCACGGGTCCTAGTCTCCCTGCCCAATGGAAACAACTTCCCAGCATCCACCCTTTCTAAGCCATACATTATCTTGTAAGTTTCTATTAGATCTCCCCTCAACCTTCTAAACTCTAATGAATACAATCCCAGGATCCTCAGCCGTTCATCGTACATTAAACCTCAGATTCCTGGGATCATCTGTGTAAATCTCCGCTGGACATGCTCCAGCACCAGTATGTCCTTACTGAGGTGTGGGGCCCAAAATTGGACACAGTGAGAACTTGAAATGTATTACACACATTACATAGCTACATTTATGGGGAATCTGGATGTTTACATGAGAAAGAAAAGGATATATTGAAGGGGCTAAACGAAATATGTGGGAAGAGATGTATTTGGAGAATAAACACCGGCATGTAACAGATGGACCAAATGGCCTGTTTCCATACTATAAATTCTGTGTAACAATGTAAGTAATGTTAAAATTTCTCAGTAATTTATCCTATTTTTATGCTAATCTTTTCAATCCTTCTGATAATTAGTTGAATTTTATTCTGCCTTAGGTCTAAAAATCATTTCTCTGAGCAGGCGTCCATCTCATGAGACAATCAGCTTGGGTCATATTGATCAACTCTTTGTAAGATAGAGATAATGGGAACTGCAGATGCTGGAGAATCCGAGATAACAAAGCGTGGGGTCTAGGCCCGAAACATCAGCTTTTGTGCTCCCAAGGTGCTGCTTGGCCTGCTGTGTTCAACCAGCTCCACACTTTGTTATCTCTGTGAGACAGACGGGATTAGAAAACAAGTTCTAAAATGTTGCCAAATACTTTGTTAATTTTCAAGTAAAAACCGATTCGTCTCCCTTCTCTTTGATGTTATCATTCATAAATTCTATTTCTTCTCAGGGGTCAGCTCCCAACAATGACGACAGAGAGACAACCGGCCAATAGTCACGAATTGAAAGAATTTGACAATGTGAAGGAATCAATCACTGACATCATTAACCAGCTCCAAGACATTGATCCGAGTCGCCTCTCCTTCTCTCCATTTTTGGACCTGGACACCCAGATTACCCTAGCACCTATCTCAGATAGCCCTGAATCATCTGTGGAAGAACTTCACTCGCTGTCTGATGAAAATATTGGGCACTTGACTGAACCTCTTACAAAAACGAAAAGGCTGCAGTACGGTGAGGTCCAACAGAAGGTGACGAACCATCAAACCATCATGCAGAATGACGGGGGTTTGAACAGGATTAACGTAGAGCTGCTCAAAAATCACACCCTTCCATGCACAGAAATCAGGAACAAGGAAGCAGACAACGTGTCTCTTGTCATCACCAGGGAAATCCCTTTTCTAACCGATGAGAAAGTATCTTTCTCGGAGCCGTCGTCGCCCAGCGAAGCGAGAACCTTCCCCCCGCAGAATTTCATTGCCAAGGTGGCAGAAGAGAATTTGGAGAAGGCACACAAGTTCACCAACCAGGCTTCAGAGGTCCAGCCGTTGCTGGGCCCATCACCTGACACCGAGACCATTGACCTGATTTCAAGTGACTCTGAGCGCAACCCGTCAACTGAGTCCTCACGCAAGGAGGTGGCTGCAGGGGCCAAAGGCAACGAGAAATGCTGCCCGTGCTGTCAGTACTGTTCCACTTCTCACCTTAAAGCAATCTCATCCGTCTTTGTTGCTCTGATTTTTATACCTTGGATCCTCTACGGCCTTTACTTGTTCGTGCCTTTCGACCCACCGCCCTGTCCAGATCTAACGAGTCGAATGACATTTACACTGCGTTGCAATGTCATCGCCATCGCACCAGTTTTATTTGGTAAGGAAACTTTCTTTTTGTTATCCCTCATGCAGCGTTCGGTTTTTCTCCACAGTTCTCCCATTCTTAACGATCGTATTCTGAACCCACACTTTCCGGGGTTCTGGCGTCTCAGCCCTGACCACTTCTTGTTCATGTGCCCTGCACTGAATGAGGCCAGTTTTTACAGGGAGGGTGCCCAGGAACCCAGTCGGGTCAGAATTACAGATGTCCTCTCAATCTTAAAGGCAGAGCATCCCTGAAGCGTTTTATCGATTCGACTCCCCCTGGCAATTGATAGGGCCAAGAACAGGAGACTGTATTCAGGAGGGTCATGGGGCTGGAAGTCTGTGATTGAGGTGACTGTGTGTGTGGGGGATGAGAGCTGAACATGAGTGCTCAGGAAAGTTGAATGTCCCCTTCAGTGGAAGAAACTGCAACTCATCCAGTTCCAAAATGAGTTCCAGGAATGTCTTTGCAACTTGGAGAGCTGATACCACTTACTTCCATTTCCCTGCTATGTTTCCTTCCTCCTATCAGAAACCTGGATAGCACCAAGTAATTTCTGATTGTATTCAAAGGAGCCCAATATAAATATGTTAAAGAGCATTCTGCCACTCCAGCCCACTCCATTATTGTAAAATGATGGCAGAGTTGTGCACTCTACGCTCCAATCCATTTATACAGATTTGACATTTTAATTTTCATTCACACCAACCATTCACTATCCTAGCTTGGACAGCGTGAGGGTTGGTGGGATTCGTATTGATGTGATGCCTGAGCATTTACAGGTTTATCATCCATCGGCATAGCCTGTTAGCTGAGACTGCACTGAAACCGAAGAGGCGGCAGTTAAGTAACATGGACTGGACACAACATATTGTACTATAGTACCCAACACAGCGACCATTAAGGTGTTTCTCCACAGTATTTTGCTTTTATTAAGGTGCTTTTCAGTCAGGCTCAGCAATTTCTTTCATATTTATAACCCCACACTAAGGAGGACAGGTTGAAGTCTATCTATTACCTGGTCAGCACAAGTTGCATGCATTAGGACATTCTAAAAAGTGTTATTAAAAGATGCCTTTTGGTGGCAAGTGCTGCTTTGGGTACAGGCAACTGTTGAAGAATCCTGAACAAACTAAGCCCATAGTTTAGAGATAATGGGAACTGCAGATGCTGGAGATTCCAAGATAATAAAATGTGAGGCTGGATGAACACAGCAGGCCAAGCAGCATCTCAGGAGCACAAAAGCTGACGTTTCGGGCCTAGACCCTTCATCAGAGATGATCAGAGTCTAGGCCCGAAACGTCAGCTTTTGTGCTCCTGAGATGCTGCTTGGCCTGCTGTGTTCATCCAGCCTCACATTTTATTAAGCCCATAGTTTACCCTTTTTCTGAAGCTCCATAATTTGATGCAGGGTTACTCCTTTGTAAATGCAATGCATCCATCGCCAGTTTCAGGTGGTAAAGCAGGTACTTATGGCAAAATGGAGCTGGAGGTATCCCTGGTGCTGATTAGGAATGGGACATTCATCTCTTAAATGTGGCCATGTTTCACCCATTTTGCAGCCAATAAAACAAAATCTAATTTCAACTCTGAGTTTCTACCACCTGTACAGTGAATAATGAATAAACAAATGCATTTGGCTGAGATTAATTTCTGTGCTGATTTGAAAAGCATTCTAACCTGTACTTTGATAGAGGCTAAAGTGTGGTGTTGGGTGGAGAAATTCTGTCTAAACCTAGCTACATATTTGTTACTAATATTGCACAGTGCAACTTCAGCTTCACAGTTACTTGATTTGTAAACTGAGAGGAGAGGGCCCTAACTTCAATGCTATATGAATGATGACTGCTGAATAGTCATTCTTCTGACTCTATGCATGTAGGGCTAGTTTGATCCAAATGAACATTTCCATTGAATCATAGAATCCCTACAGTATGGAAGCAAGCCCTTCGGCCCAACAAGTCCACACCGGCCCTCAGACCATCCCACGTAGACTCATACCCAGACACTATGGGCAATTTACCATGGCCAATCCACCTAACCTGCACATCTTTAGACTGTGGGAGGAAACCGGAGCACCCAGAGGAAACCAACGAAAACACGAGGAGAATGTGCAAACTCCTTGCAGACAGTTGTCCTAGGGTGGAATAAAACGTGGGTCCCTGGCACTGTGAGGCAGCAGTGCTAACCACTGAGCCACTGTGCTGCCCCATTGCATTTCGGCTGCAAATATCTTTGCAAATGTATGAAGCATAATTTCTGCTACCCCCACACCCTAGCCCATCCCACCCTGAAGGTGACAAGGTATGTGGCAATAAGAGCAAACCATTGTGTGTGTTGACCCTGGAGAGATAGTGACTCCTCCACTCCACCTCAGCAATTAACCCTGGGTAAGAATGTTGATGGGCAATTGAAGGCTGTGAGTAGTCAATTAACAGCCACCAAAGGCCTCAACTTACTCATTGACCAGTAAATCAGTGTGGGCAGCCTGTCAACTGTAGAGTGGTGGGAGCTCATATGACCCGCACTAATTCATGCACAATAGGGAGACTAAACATAAGATGGTTTGGCCGTTGACAGTCACACATGTGATGTTTCTGAGGATCACACAAAACCCCCAATCTCTCTGATTATTTCCCTTCCCCTAATCTGGAAACCCAACCCCCAATAAAAAGCACATACCTCAGACCTTGGCCTTCAGGAGGTTGGGTGCCTTTCTAGCAGTAATCTTTGTAGTGGCTCCAACATGTGCAAGCAACTGATTCGTCAGTAGTTTCTTCTGGGTGGGACATCATGGGACTTGGTTTCAGGGAAAGGCCATTTGTTGCCCAACAAACTGCCTGACTGGGGGAAGATAATCACTGTCTAAAATGTCAGTTCAGCTGTCATACCATCTTTACAGCGAGTGAGCGAGACACCGGACATCACTGGGAAAACAAGGTGTGGAGCTGGATGAACACAGCAGGCCAAGCAGCATCTCAGGAGCAGGTTGGCCTGATGTGTTCATCCAGCTCCTCACCTTGTTATCTCGGATAAGTCTGGTCTTTTGCCCAACCCCAATTTTAACCATTCCTTTATTGATGATGTTCTTATCTGCCATAAGGCACTGGAATTCTGCCCCCAATCTCTGTCTGTTTCTCTATTATACTCTCCTCCTTTAAGATACGCTGTAAGATTTCTGTTTTGATTTGTGTCAAATTTTGTTTGATCATTCTCCTGTGGAGTGCCGGGGGACGGTTTGCTATGTTAAAGGTGCAAAGTAAATATGTGTTTTCTGATTTTGTCTTCTGCTCATCATAGACAATTATAGCACCAAGATGTTGTAAGAAATGCTTGCAGCTAATACCTAGTTGTGATTAGATGTTCTTTTGAGGAGCTTTACTCAAACCTCCAACCCTTCTTGCAATACAACCTACAGAACTTACATTAAATGAAGAAGGATTAATCATTAAGACAGCCGCACCAGAATAGGCACGCAAGACCATAAGATATAGAGTAGAAATGGGCCATTTGGCCCACTGAGCCTGTACACCATTCGATCATGGCTGATATGTTTCTCAACCCAAATCTCCTGACTTCTCCCCGTTACCCCTGATCCCCTTACTAATCAAGAACCTATCTATCAATGTCTTAAATACACTCAATGACTTGTCCTTCATTGCCTCTGTAGCAATGAGTTCCACAGAGTCACAATCCTCAGGCTGAAGAAATTCCTCCTCAAGCCAGTTCTAAAGGGTCGTCCCTTTACCCTGAGACTGTGCCCTCCTGTTCTAGTCTCTCCTACTCATGGAAATAACTTCTCCATGTCCACTCTATCCAGGCCTCTCAGTATTCTGTAAATTTTAATGAAATTCTGCACCCCCCCCCACCACCCTTGGCATCCTACTAAACTCCGTAGAATACAGACCCAGAGTCCTCAGCCACTTCTCATATGACAAGCCCTTCTGTCCTAAGATCATCCTTTCTTAGAAGCGGGGCCCAAAATATGCTCACAATATTCTAAATGCCTTATATGACCAAAGCCTAATACAGCCTCAGCAGGCCATCACTGCTGTTGTTTTCTAGCCCTCTCAAAATAAACGCTTACATTGCATTTGCCTTTGTAACTGCCAGCTGAGCCTACATGTTAACTTAAGAAAATGCTGAGCCAGGATTCCTAAGTCCATTTGAGCTAACGATTTCCAAAGCCTTTTCCATTTAGAAAATAGTCTACCCTTCTATTCTTCCTACCAAAGTGCATAACCTCAGACTTTCCCACATTGTATGCCTTCTGCCACTTCTTTGCCCCAATCTCCTAACGTGGTTAAGTCCTTCAAAAGCTTCCCTGCTTCCTCAATGTTACTCATCCTTCCACCTATGATAGTGTCATCTACATCCTGGAGTAACAAAGAGTAGATTATTAGGCATAGAACAGAGAGATTTGGGAGTTCTTGTGCATAAGTCGCGAAAAACTAGCATGCGTTCAGTGCATAATAGAGAAGGCAAACACTGCGCTGTCCTTTATTTCAAAGGGAATGGAGTATAAAAATTGAGAGGTCTTCCTAAATCTAAACAAGGTACTAGTCAGACCACAGCTTGAATACTGTGAACAGTTTTGGACCCCTTATCTAAGGAAAGGTGTTCTGGCATTGGAGGCAGCCCAGAGAAGGTTCGCTAGGTTGATTCCAGGTATGGAAGATTTACTGCAATGTTGCCAGGGTTGGGGAATTGTGGGTATGAGGAGAAATTGGAGAGGTTAGGGTTGTTTTCCGTAGAACAGAGAAGGCTGAGGGTTGACATGATTGAGGTAAACAAAATTGTCAGGGGTAGGGATAGGGTAGACAGGAGGAACCTGTTTCCCCTGGCAAAGAGCTCAAAAACCAGGGGTCGTTGATCTGAGCTAAGTGGCAGAAAGATTCAAGGGGACATGAGGAAAAACTATACAGAGTGGGTGGTGGGTGTGTGGAATTCACTGTCTGAGTTGGTGGTAGAGGTGAGACCCTAAAGTCTTTTAAAAAGTACCTGGATCTGCACCTTAAGTGCGGTAAGCTTCAGGGCTATGGGCCATGTGCAGGAAGATGGGATTAGGAAAGGCATCTGGGTATCTTTGTGTCGACGTGGACAAGATGGGTCAAATGGCCCCTTCTGTGTTGTATCATCTCTGTGGTTCTATGGAAGGACTGCTTTATGCAGAGAGGTTGTGAAGCAACGTTCCCTGTAAGCCACTTGGCAGGATGAAATCACACCTTCAATGGTCCACACATGCTGATTGGCCCAGCACATAGTGCATAGACTTCAGAGAAAACGCAGCCAGTAGGAACATTAGTGGGAATGGTATTGAGAAGGTCCTCATTGAAGTTTAGAAGAATAAGAAGAGACTCTATTGAAACATCTAAGCATCTTAAAGGACTTGACAGGGTAGACGTGGAGAGGCAGTTTCCCTTCATGGGAGAGTTTTGGTCCAGAGGGCATAATCTCAGTATAAGCTGTCCCCCTTTTAAACCAGAGATGATGAGGAATTTCTTTTCTCAGAAAGTAGTGAATGGTTTACCACAGAGAGCAGTTGAGGATGAATCATTAAGTAAATTCAACACCTTCATTGACAGATGAATAAAGCAAGATTTATGGGGAGAAGGCAGGAAGGTGAAATTAATGATTATCCGATCAGCTTTGACCTCCTTAAATGGTGTAGCAGATTCAGTGGGCTGAATGGCCTACTTCTGCTTTGTCTCATGCTCTTACAATTATGATAATATTGCCTTAAGACTGTTCAACTACATTTACACTAAATAAGGGCCATTGTTGTATCTTAAGAGATAGTAACCAGGCTTATACTAATTCAATATAATCTGTAAAACTGACTAGTTCCTTCCAGTTACAGAGCAGTGGGTGAAGTTATTCCAAAATGTCCAAGTTAACCCTTTCAAGCCAAACTCCATATGCAACAGGATCTACCATTGATTGTTGATCTTAACTATGCTTAAGACTAAAGTGTTTGGGTCCATCTTGAACCATGTTTTATAAGTTAATCAAACCAGCTGTAGCCTGGCTGTGGGATGAAGAGGCAGTGGTGCAATGATAATGTCCCTGAGATGGTAATCTAAAATAGTGAGTTCCAATTCAAACAATGGAGGATGATGATGTTTGAAATGAATAAAAATCTGGTATAAATAGAAGCTAGCCCAAACATGAACATTTGACCATTGTTGATTGTTGCAAACAAAAGCCCAATCTGCTTCACTAAAGCCTTTTAGAGATGCTTATGTGGTCTGGCCTAAATGTGATTCCAGACTCTAATAAAGAACTTCAAACAACAAGGAAATGCCCTTTTGTTTTAGAGGAATTTAAACCCCTTTGCTTATTTGGAGTCTTTGCATGAGAGATTGAAAAATCCCAAAACAGGAATCACAACAGCCAGGCATATGAGTAAAGACAGTATCATAGAATCCCTACAGTGTGGAAACAGGCCCTTTGGCCCAACAAGTCCACACTGATACTCAGAGCATCCCACCCAGACCCATCCCCCTAATCTACACATCCCTAAACACTACAGGCAATTTAGCATGGCCAATCCACCTAACTTACACATCTTTGGACTGTGGGATGAAACCCACATGGACACAGGGAGAATGTGCAAACTCCACACAGACAGTTGCCCAAGGCTGGAATTGAACCAGGGTCCGTGGCGCTGCAATGCTAACCACTGAGCCACCATGCCGCCCAGTACTTTTTATAAATTCATTCATGGGATATAGGTGCCCCAGGTTGGCCTTGAGAATGTGTTGGTGATCTGCCTTCTTCAACTGCTCTAGTCCATCTGCTGTGGATAGCCTCACGAAGACATTACGGAGGGAAAGCCAGGAATTTGGCACTGAACACTGAAGGAAAAGTGATATATTTCCAAGTCAGGTTGGAAAGTGGCTTAGGGTGAAACCAGGAGGTAGTGGAGTTCCCATGTGTCT
Source organism: Stegostoma tigrinum (assembly GCF_030684315.1). NCBI lineage: Eukaryota > Metazoa > Chordata > Chondrichthyes > Orectolobiformes > Stegostomatidae > Stegostoma > Stegostoma tigrinum. Next base: position 11,520,251 of record NC_081383.1, on the reverse strand, counting down.
GATGAACTTGTCCTTCTAACAGTAATGGTTGTAGGTTTAGAAGGTACTGTCTAAGGAGCCTTCGTGAATTACTGCAGTGGAACTTGTAGATGGTACACAATGCTGCTACTGAGCATCAGTGGTGGAGATCTGAATGATGCTATGTGTGGTTCTAATCAAGCAGGATGCCTTGCCCAGGAGAGGGTCAAGCTTCTTTGGTAATGTTGGAGCTGTGCCCACCAGGCAAGCGGAGAGTACTCCATCACACTCCTGACTGGTATCTTGTGGATGATTTGGGGAGTTAGGAGGTGAATTACTCACTGCACGAGTCCTAGCCTTTGATCTGCTATTGAAATCATAATATTTGCTTGGCTAGTCCCGTTCTGTTTTTAATCCCTGTTAAACAATTGAATGAAGGCCAATTGAAGGCGTATAAAATAACTAATGAGCAAGAATCAAAATCTTCAGAAAAAGGGTAAGAAAATGAGCAGAGAATCCATAGGATTCCATTGTTGCTGTGAATGAATATAGCTCCTAAAAAGTGATGATCAATTTACAGGTTAGACTTGTTTCATAGCAACTCTGTAAAAAAATCTCCTTTTTACATAACACAATTAACACCATGAAGTCTATTTATCCACAGTTTCCCACATGCTTCACTGCCCAAACCAATTCAAAACTCTTCCCAGCTGTTCAGGCTCAACACTATTAAAATTTATAGCTTGTCACATTTTCAAGTGATGCAGCAATTGCTTTTGATTCTTCTTTCATATCAAAGTAATCTGGATATTTTACCAATATCTCGACATTGTGTTCTCGCTACAGAACCTGATCATCAAACGATGTTTTTCATCTTACGCAAACTGCATACATTTCTATTGGCTCAGGTATTTTAGTCTTTGCCTGTTCATTTTCTTTATAGCTTGGTTTCATTCTTATCCATTGAACAATAACATTATTTGTTAATGGAAAAGAATTGCATCGGCAAACAATTCAAGATGTTTGTTATTAAACAACCCACATATTGAAAATGCAATTTGAAAAGTTCCTCTGTATTTCTTCAAAAAGTGTAAATACAGGCAGTTTGGCCAAAATTCACATAGTGCTTCATAACAAGTGAATCATTTTTCAAGTAGAAGGAATAACTTGCATTTATGTTGCATCTTTCATGACTGGAAAATATCCCAAAGACTGTCATTGAAATATCTTTGAAGTTGCTTTTGTAATGAAGGGAATGCAGCAGCCAATTTGCATACAGCAAAACTCTTAAAAACAGCAAAGCAGAAATTATCAGATAATCAGTTTGTGAGATGATGATTAAGGAGTAAATGTTGGTGAGGACTCTGGGGATAGCTCCCTGCTACTCTTAGTGTCACAGATTCTTTCACATGCCCCTGACAGTGCAGGCGAGGTCTCAAATAAACTGTTACTCTCTGATAGTGCAGTACTATATCAGCACTGACCCTCTGATATCGCAGCAATCCCTCCGCACAGACCCTCTGACAGTGCAGCACTCTGTCAGCACTGACCTTCTGATATCGCAGCACTCCCTCAGTACTGACCCTATGACAGTCCAACACTCGACCCTCTGACAGTCCAACACTCCCTCAGGACTGACCCTCTGACAGTCCAACACTCGACCCTCTGACAGTCCAACACTCCCTCAGGACTGACCCTCTGACAGTGCAAAGCTCCTTCAGCTTTAGCCCTCTGACAGTCCAACACTCCCTCAGGACAGACCCTCTGATAGTCCAACACTCCCTCAGCACTGACCCTCTGACAGTCCAACACTACCTCAGCACTGACCCTCTGACAGTCCAACACTCCCTCAGCACTGACCCTCTGACAGTCCAACACTCCCTCAGCACTGACCCTCTGACAGTCCAAAGCTCCTTCAGCTTTAGCCCTCTGACAGTCCAGCACTCCCTCAGGACAGACCCTCTGACAGTCCAACACTCCCTCAGCACTGACCCTCTGACAGTCCAACACTCCCTCAGTACTGACCCTCTGACAGTCCAAAACTCCCTCAGCATTGGCCCTCAGACAGTCCAACACTCCCTTAGCACTGACCCTCTGACAGTGCAGCACTCCCTCAGCATGCACTGAAATGATTTCTTAGATTTTTGTGCTGAAGTCTCTGCAGTGGGATTTGAAATCACAGTTTCAAAAGTCAGCAGCAGGTTTTCACATATCAAGATCGACAAACAGCATTGGCACAACTAAACATTTCATCTATTTTGATGACGCTGGTGTGAGACAAGTAATAGTCAGGATATCTCATATGCTGAATTTCAAATACTGCTTTGGGAACTTTGATGTCTGCCTAATTAGGACTGCAAGCACTGTTTCAATATCTGACACCAAAGAAAACAATATCCCACAGAACTGATTGCCAGTTTTATATACCCAAGTCCAGGATTGGAGTCTGAAAAGCCAAGAGCAACAGTATTCTGCTAAAACCACGGAATACAACAATTTAACAACTTTATTGATAAAATGTTACAATGGCGCTGTTCTTCTTACACACCTGTGTTTAGTTCTGGACAACCATATCATATAAAGGATAGTGTGATGACCATCTCCCAGGTGAAATTAGAAACAAAAGCAGAAGTTGCCGGGAAAGCGCCGCTGGTCTGGCAGCATCTGTGAAGAAAACATCAAAGTTAACGTAATAATAAAATGTGAGGCTGGATGAACACAGCAGGCCAAGCAGCATCTCAGGAGCACAAAAGCTGACGTTTCGGGCCTAGACCCTTCATCAGAGAGGGGGATGGGGAGAGGGAACTGGAATAAATAGGGAGAGAGGGGGAGGCGGACCGAAGATGGACAGAAAAGAAGATAGGTGGAGAGAGTATAGGTGGGGAGGTAGGGAGGGGATAGGTCAGTCCAGGGAAGATGGACAGGTCAAGGAGGTGGGATGAGGTTAGTAGGTAGATGGGGGTGCGGCTTGGGGTGGGAGGAAGGGATGGGTGAGGGGAAGAACCGGTTAGGGAGGCAGAGACAGGCTGGATTGGTTTTGGGATGCAGTGGGTGGGGGGGAAAAGCTGGGCTGGTTGTGTGGTGCAGTGGGGGGAGGGGACGAACTGGGCTGGTTTAGGGATGCTCTCATCTGCCTAGCTGAACTCGTCCTCACACTCAACAACTTCTCTTTTGACTCCTCCCACTTCCTACAGACTAAGGGGGTGGCCATGGGCACCCGCATGGGCCCCAGCTATGCCTGCCTCTTTGTAGGTTACGTGGAACAGTCCCTCTTCCGCACCTACACAGGCCCCAAACCCCACCTCTTCCTCCGGTACATTGATGACTGTATCGGCGCCGCCTCTTGCTCCCCAGAGGAGCTCGAACAGTTCATCCACATCACCAACACTTTCCACCCCAACCTTCAGTTCACCTGGGCCATCTCCAGCACATCCCTCACCTTCCTGGACCTCTCAGTCTCCATCTCAGGCAACCAGCTTGTAACTGATGTCCATTTCAAGCCCACCGACTCCCACAGCTACCTAGAATACACCTCCTCCCACCCACCCTCCTGCAAAAATTCCATCCCCTATTCCCAATTCCTCTGCCTCCGCCGCATCTGCTCCCACGATAAGACATTCCACTCCCGCACATCCCAGATGTCCAAGTTCTTTAAGGACCGCAACTTTCCCCCCAAGTGATCGAGAACGCCCTTGACCGCGTCTCCCGTATTTCCCGCAACACACCCCTCACACCCCGCCCCCGCCACAACCGCCCTAAGAGGATCCCCCTCGTTCTCACACACCACCCCACCAACCTCCGGATACAACGCATCATCCTCCGACACTTCCGCCATTTACAATCCGACCCCACCACCCAAGACATTTTTCCATCCCCACCCCTGTCTGCTTTCCGGAGAGACCACTCTCTCCGTGACTCCCTTGTTCGCTCCACACTGCCCTCCAACCCCACCACACCCGGCACCTTCCCCTGCAACCGCAGGAAATGCTACACTTGTCCCCACACCTCCTCCCTCACCCCTATCCCAGGCCCCAAGATGACATTCCACATTAAGCAGAGGTTCACCTGCACATCTGCCAATGTGGTATACTGCATCCACTGTCCCCGGTGCGGCTTCCTCTACATTGGGGAAACCAAGCGGAGGCTTGGGGACCGCTTTGCAGAACACCTCCGCTCAGTTCGCAACAAACAACTGCACCTCCCAGTCGCAAACCATTTCCACTCCCCCTCCCATTCTCTAGATGACATGTCCATCATGGGCCTCCTACACTGCCACAATGATGCCACCCGAAGGTTGCAGGAACAGCAACTCATATTCCACCTGGGAACCCTACAGCCATATGGTATCAATGTGGACTTCACCAGTTTCAAAATCTCCCCTTCCCCAACTGCATCCCTAAACCAGCCCAGTTCGTCCCCTCCCCCCACTGCACCACACAACCAGCCCAGCTTTTCCCCCCCACCCACTGCATCCCAAAACCAGTCCAACCTGTCTCTGCCTCCCTAACCTGTTCTTCCTCTCACCCATCCCTTCCTCCCACCCCAAGCCGCACCCCCATCTACCTACTAACCTCAACCCACCTCCTTGACCTGTCCGTCTTCCCTGGACTGACCTATCCCCTCCCTACCTCCCCACCTATACTCTCTCCACCTATCTTCTTTTCTGTCCATCTTCGGTCCGCCTCCCCCTCTCTCCCTATTTATTCCAGTTCCCTCTCCCCATCCCCCTCTCTGATGAAGGGTCTAGACCCGAAACGTCAGCTTTTGTGCTCCTGAGATGCTGCTTGGCCTGCTGTGTTCATCCAGCCTCACATTTTATTATCTTGGAATTCTCCAGCATCTGCAGTTCCCATTATCTCTGATACTATCAAAGTTAACGTTTTGGGTCCAGTGACCCTTTCTCAGAACTTCTGAGGAAGAATCACTGGACCTGAAACGTTAACTCTGATGTTATTCTTCACAGATGCTGCCAGACTTGCTGAGCTTTTCCACTTGTTTTTATTCCTGATTTATAGCATCCGCAGTTCTTTCAGTTCTTATTCCCAAGTGAAGTTACCCATTTAACAGGTCTCCAAATGGGATATCCCAGATGGTTCAGTTCCCAAGTGAAGCTGGTCTTACTTCTTTACTCACCATCACCACCACCCCCCCAACCCCCCACATCTTGGTTAGTGTCAACAACAGTAACTTGGATAGGATTACCTGCCTTGTGGATTCTATTTCTCTAAACCCAGATGAATTTACGTTTTGAAAGGAATAATTTAACCAGACTTCCTTAAGTTAACAAATGAGTGAGTTTATTCATTAACAAACACCAGGGAAATATCAACACAACATATACATTTTCCATACACAATGTTAGAAATAAAAAGTGAGTTCAACAATGCTAAAAGTTAAATGGTATACAGATCGGTCTCTACGATGTTCTTGTAGTGCGGAATATGGAACATTGACAGTTGATTTTTGGATTATTGGCTTTGCCGATCAGTTGAAATTCATTTGCTCTATTTATTTTTGATAATAGCTGACAGCACTCAGAACAAGATAGTCATTGGTTTGTCGTGTCTCCTTTTGACTGGCCAGCTGGCTTCTAGCATTGAGTAACGAGGTTTCTTATCTGCAATGCAGGAGTGACGAGTGGGTCATTCTTAGCTTGTGATCTTCATATTATGCTAGTGCTCAGACCCAGACTAATACACACAAAGGAGATCAACTCACTGGCAAATGTAATTGTGTGTATTTCCAAAAGCATCAGTAGACCACTGTTCAGTTGACTTTTAATCCCTGTTTTTATATTTTATTGAGAGATGAAGACACAAGTATGTATCTCAACCAAATTGTCTCTTTGGTGTCATCATGGTCCCAGTGTCAGATAAATCCCATGGGATTACAGTTCAATTTGTAATGCATTTCTACCCTTTTATGCCTAACCTTTGAAGCTTTCTTGACACCTCATCACTAATGACAATTCAAATCTTCTCCCTCCAGGCGGACACTGAATTCACATTTGTGGGCCTCTTTTAAAAAACATAGGTTGGAATCAAAGTTTGATATGTCCATATGTGACCTGGAGTTAAGATCTTTGGTCATTAACAATATCACTTCAATAAAAACAGTGCACAGAAAAATAGCAGGACTAATCCGAAATGTAATAGGGTGAGCTAGGAAGAGAGATATAGAAAAATGTAAAACTGTGGAAAGACAGTAGTTAAAGGTGGGTGTAAATTAAGAATATGAAATTTTTAGAAAGGAGCTACGGTGAAAATTTAAATTAATGAACATTTAATGCAAAATACATGCTCTTTACTCAAACAGTCACAGTTACTTTTAGCGATCGATAATAGTTACATTATAATGGATAAAATCCTCCCTGCTGTTTACAATGTTATAGTAAAATCAAAGACCTGTGGGTTCTGGAAATCTGAAACAAAAAAACAGAAAGTGCTGTAAATACTTGGTCGGTCTGGCAGCGTTTGTAGAAAGAAAAACAGTTAACGCTTTGAATCCCTCCACAGATGCTGCCAGACCTGCTGAGCTTCCTCACTGTATTACAATGCTGTGGCTTCAATCTTCCAGCAGATTGTACTGGTGTGACTGAGAAATCTTGAATAGATTCATTATGAACAATTCTTCTTATGTGTATTTGTCTAGGCTACTGCTACTAAGTGGAAAAGGAAGGCTACACAGAGTCTTTGGTGGAAATTGGCTCAGCCTTGAAGAACATCAAATAAATTTACAAATTGTTTGGAAAACTCAACACATCTGGCAGTATCTGTGGAGAGAAAGCAGAGTAAACATGGTCAGAGAACTGTCCTGATGAAGGGTCAGTGGACCTGAAATGTTGGCTCTGTTTTCTCTCCACAGATGCTGCTAGACCCAGCTGAGTTCTCCCAGCAATTTCTGTTTTTGTTCCTGATTCCCAGCATCCTTTTGGGTTTTTGTTTGGTTTAATAAATAAGTTTATTTCATGTTATTTAATAACTGGTTACATCTGGGATACACAATAGTCTCTTGCGATACATCAAGCTCGAGCTAAGAGTGCTGTTAGCTATGTGGATTTAACACTAGAACAGTAAATCTCCAACAATTTGTTTTTGTTTGGTTTGGTTCCAGCATCTACAGCTCTTTATATTAGTTTATCCTTTGTATCCTGATTGGCAGAGACATGCCAATCTCTTGATGTCAACTAACCCTTTCAGATACATACTACCTTGTGCAACAGTTGAGAGAAAAATATTGGGTTTGTCACATTTCAGGATTTCCATTAATTTTGTGTCTTTGTGGAAAGACTTGTTAATTTGTTTAGATTCAAGTGAAAACAATTAGGCTGAATTTCCACAGGGATTTTTCTCATCATGTTATATTTACATGGAAGAATAGCCTGGAAGGAAAATGTGCAGGCATTTACTGTGAACACTGAGGGGAAATTGATAAAGGTACATGGAGAAATAAGTGAGATGGCTGGGTTTGGGGAAGAAGTCTATCAACGGGAGTGAGTACACTAATCTGAAACCACAGAAGATAAGCAAATCCAGGAGGTGGCATGGTGGCTCAGTGGTTAGCACTATTATCTCACAGTGCCAGAAACCCAGCTTTGATTCCACCTTCGGGCGACTGTCTGTGTGGAGTTTGCACATTCTTCATATCTCTCTGTGGGTTTCCTCTCATAGTCGAAAGACGTGCAGGTTAGGGTGGGTTGGCCATGTTAAACTGCCCATTGTGTCCAGGGATGTGTAGACTAGGGGGATTAACCATGGGTAAATGTAGGGTCACAGGGATACGGCCGGAAGGTGGAATAGGGTGGGATGCTGTTCAGAGGGTTGGTGTGGACTCAACTGGTTGAATGGCCTGCTTCCACACTGTAGGGATTCTGTGATTCTACTGTTAGGTGCGATGGGACATGTATTCATTTTAATGTTTTTTGTGATTGAACAGCATACTTTAGCTAATGAATCAATACATGATCACATTTGCTGCTCTGATCACTTGCTACCCTGTTAAAAAGACACTCAGAAGGGTCTAGGCGCGAAACGTCAGCTTTTGTGCTCCTAAAATGCTGCTTGGCCTTCTGTGTTCAGCCAGCTCCACACCTTGTTGAGTCAGCAATTACTATCTGACTTTGTCTCTCACATTCTTGTGAGGACATGTATAACTAATGCAGTCTCTGGTTCCAATCCCAGAGGGCTCCTTTTCTATTTTTAACTCATTTGTGGATGTAGGAATGATCATGAAGATCAGTACTTAAGGTCCATTGCTAAATACTTTCAAACTGAGTGACTTGCTAGACTATTTCAGTGGGCAATGAACCACATCACTGTGGGTCTGGAGTCATATGGGCTAAACTGGGTAAGGACAGCAGGTTTCCTTCCATCGAGGGCACTAGGGAACCAGATGGACTTTTGTAACAATCTGGTAGCTTTGTGGTGACCATTAATGAGATTATCCTTTGCTCCAGAGTAATTTTAAGTAATCAAATTTAAGTTTTTCCAGGTGCCATGTTCATGTCTCTGGCGATTAGTCCAAGCTTCTAGATTACCAGCCTAGTGTCATGACAACAAAGCAATTGTTGGACGCAAATATTGTCAGATTCTTGGGTGATCATGTCTTTGTGAGCATTGGTTAGCTCAGTTGATTGGAGTGTGGCGTAGAACAAACCAAAAGGTTGGGCTCGGTCCTTGTACCGGATGCGGTAGTTCATTGAGGACTGTCCCTTCGCTTTACCCTATCTTTGATTCAAAGTAGTGCCGCTCATGCAATATAACTGGGTTTTTTTTCTCCAATAACCCTTTGTGCACTTTGACTATGCACCTTGCATTCTCCTCCAATTTGTTGCTGGACTTTATGGGTACAATTCCAAAGTAAAAATGATTGGATCCTATCTGAGAGAGGCCAGCTCACTTGTATCCAAGCGGATATCTATATTAGATTGTTAATTAGTAACAGGAATGTTCAGAACATAACTGGATTTTAAAATGGGACCATCAAAATGCCAAAAGGATGATTTTCAATGAGTCACACACCCTTTTTTCTCACCCATGTCTTTTTTTTTGTTTGCTCCTTTACTTATCTCCTCAAAGTGATAACTTTCTATCTTTGTCTCTATAATAGCAGTTTTTGTTTTATTATTGCTTGAAGCAAATATTATTCTGCGTGGTTTGTTTTATCATTACTGCATGGTTACATTTTGTGAAATGGAACAGCAAATCATTTTAAAAGTACACCAAATCAATCAATACTTCACAGTTCTGAGAGTGAAACAAATGCTATGCTTGTAATGATTGGCTTGATTCATTTGGTTTGACCAAGTTCTTTATTCCCTGTCTCCAGCTGCATGACTAATGGCTGAAGATATTAGTGACACTTCATCAATCACATTTCACTGCACACGTTTAACAATATGCTCAGTCATCTATTCACTCTGCAGTTCTTGCTCTGCTTTGTTGCTTTCTCGTAGTAAAATAAATTGAGCAATTTCTCTTTCTTCTCTTGGGTGTCAGCCATGGCCAAGTTGATCACAAACCTTGGTTCAAATCCCACTCCAAGGCTTGAGCACCAAAACGGAGCCTGACGCTCCAGGGAAGTTGTGAGTGAGAGCTGCACTGTCAGAGGTGCTGTTTTCCAGATGACTCATTAAACCAGTGTGCAATCTGCTTTCTCGAGTGACTATGAAAGGTTCCAGATGGGAGCTGGAGCAAATCCATCTGCAGTATGTGCTGGTGGCTACAGAAGCTTTGCTTCAGAGTTGTTGAGCTGGATGCTGAGCTGCGGAGACTGTGTCACATTAGGGAAGGTGATGGTTACCTAAGTACATTGTAGCAGGAGGTAGTCACAGCCTTTAGGATAGGGCATTTTAATTTGATCATGGTCAGAGAGAGGGGACTGGAGCTGCAGGTGAAGTAGGTAACGGGACACAGAGAGAGGGAGTGCAGAATCCTCAGCCTTCACAACTGTCCAACAGGTCTGAAGGCCTTTCAGCTTGTTTGGATGAGGGAGGGTTGCAGGGTGAATAAGCTAATGACCATGGCAGCAGGGTCCAAAAAGCCATTCAAGTCGGGGGAAAGCAAAAGGAAATTTAGTGGCATTAGGAGACTGTATTGTGAAAGGGACTGACACTGTTCTCTGCACCAATGAGGCAGAGTCCAGAAGCCCGTGTTGCCTCTTGGTGCCAAAGTTCAGGACATGTCCTGAAGGTGGGTGGGGAACTATGTGGGAACAACCTGGTCCATAATGAAAACAATGACATAGGCAGGATACTGATAGAAGTAACAAAAATTGCTGAAAACGCTCAGCGGATCCGGCAGCATCTGCATAGAGAAGTCAGAGTTAACCTGTCGGGTCCAAAGATCCTTCCTCAGACCTGAGGTTCTTCATAGTGTGTAAGAGAAGCTAAGTGCCAAGCTAAGCATCAGAGCCACAAAGGTAATAATGACTGCACAATCTCTGGATTAATACCTGAGCCAAATGCAAGTTGGCATAGAGAAAATCAGGGTAGAGAAGTGAACACATGACTCAAAGACTGGTCGTGTAGAAGTGGGCTCCAGGTGGTGGGGCATTGAGACCAGTACTGAGAAACAGTAGTGCCTGTAAAATTGGGGCAGTCTACTCCTGACATTGCTGGGGCCAGTGTTCTCGTAGACCTGTTATTGTGCAATGGGATGGAACTAATTAATGATCATGCCCCGAGGTAGCAATAATCAAAATATGACTGAAATGTACATTCAGTTTGATGCAGAGAAAAATGGGTACAAGGCATAAATTTTAAACAAGTGCAGTTATGTAACATATGGCAGATGAACTGAACAGGCATTTTTCAGTCTTCACTGTGAAGAATGCAAATAAAATCTAAAAGAGAGCCATACTAGCCTTGAAACATGAATTTTGTTTCACTCTCTACAAATGTTGCCAGATTTGTTGAGTTTCTCCAACATTTTCTCTTTTAATGTCTGAAAATAAAACGTGCCTAGTTAGATCATTGATGTATTGATTTTAAATTTTCTTTAGACACGAGAGAAAGTCCCGTTAGGTTGCAAAACAGTGAATACAACTTCTCTATTTAAATGGGGAGGGAAGCTCAAAGAAGAAAATAGCAGGCCAGTTAGCTTAGTATCTGTCATAGGGAAATGTTAGAGTTATTATTAAACGTGCTGTTGCTGGGCAGTTATAGACAGGCTGTTCATTAGTTGCACCAGAAGATTATCAAGGCATTGTGACTCAAAACTTGCTTCTTTTCCTACCGTCTGTCCTGTCCATCGCTAAGGCTGGCAGAAATACTGAGACAGGTGAAGGATCACTCAGTCTCACTCTTCAAAACACCACCTTGACCAATTCCATGGAAAGGCTAAAGAATCTGCAATGGTTAATACACCAAGCACAAGCACAGGGCAAGATGAATCAGGATATTACAAGGAGCAACTCACTGGACACCTGCAAGACACTTCCTCTCATTAAAAGATGATGGGGTATAGTAATGCAGAGGTCCAGACTAAATCTTTCCGAGACATAAATTCAATTACAACCCCAGCAAGTGGTAGAATTTAAATTTAATTATTTAACTCTTGAATTAAAAGCTTGTCTCAGCAATACTGACCACGAGACTATCACCAATTGCTGTAATTACCCATCTGGTTCATTAATGTCCTTTAGGGAAGGAAATCTGCCATCCTTACCTTGTCAGGCATGTGACTCCAGACCCACAGCAATGGGGTTAACTCTTAGCTAATCTCTGAAATGGCTGAGCAAGTCTCTCAGTTTAATAACAATTAGGGATAGGTGCTTGAATGATGGGCTGTGCCCAGGGACACCTACAACTCAGGAAAGATGCATTTTTTAAAAAAACAATTACAGCAAAATAAAACAGGAGACTGCAGATGCTGGAGACGTGATACAGAAAGAGAAATTGCTAGAGGAACTCAGCAGATCTGGAAGAATCTGTGGAAAGGTTGGAGTCAGAGCATTAACACTGCTGCCTCTCCACAGATACTGCCAGACCTAGCGAGTTTCTCTGGGAGTTTCAGTTTTTGTTTAAAAAGAAATTCTTGGCTGTTGACAAGGAGCAAGAAGAGGTGATGCCTTGCTGCAAGTTAAAACTATCACATCTTTGATTAGCATTGTTGAAAAGAACACAGTCATTGGAACAGGAATTATCCCTTGATTACCTGTTAAGATTAAATCCCTAACGATGCTAGACTTAATCATATTCATGGATCGAGTGTCCAAGCCCGCTTGGGCAGTGAATTCCAAAGATTCCCAATGCTTTAAGATAAGGTTTTCAGACTAGGAGGCACACCTCTACCTTGAGAGGAGAGAGACTTTAAAAAAAGACATGGGGGCTTTTTTTTTACAGAGAGAGTGGTTTGCATATGGAAAGAACTTCCTGAAGGAGTGATGGTTGTGGGTACAATTCCAACATTTAAAATTTGGATAAGTACATGGATAGGAAGGGTTTGGAGGGATATGGGCTAGGTGCAGGTAGGTGGGACTATTTTAGTTTGGAATTATGGTCAGCATGGACTGGTTGGACCGAAGGGTCTGTTTGCGTGCTGTATGACTCTATGGCTATGTATCTATGTAACTGCTCCTCAGCTAAATGATCTGTCCTTATCCATTACATTCCCCTCCCCCTCTTGCCCTGTTTTGGACCTCTGTGACCAGCAGAAACAACTTCTCCACATCTATTCCATCAAACCCCCGCAGCATCTTAAAGCATAACCAATTTAAATTAAATAGCTGTGTACGTTGTGAAGCCACTTAATTCAGTCGTCCATTCAATCTTGCACGTTCCCTTTCCCCTGTTCTTTAGAGGAAAAAAACAAAATCTAACAATGGGATTTTGTTGCCTTTCATGCCTCAGCGATCATTTCAGCTCAAACACATTTTTCTCTGTTTTAAAAAGAAACTTGAGGCAGCAGTGGTTTACTTGTAGCTTTGACTATATTCTCAGGAGACAGGTAACAGTTATCTGTCCTATTACTGACTCCCCTGATCCAATTGAAGCAAGCTCAAGCAGAAACAGAATCATTTCACAGCTGGATAAATCATTTCCTCCTCAACTTACAGGCACGTTGCTCCTTACAATGTGTCCTTTGTGCTTAAGGCCTCACCAATAACTCAGATCTGACTTGTCCGACGGAAATACCGCAGTATATATTCACTTGTCCGAGGGCTGCAGACAGATGGGCAGCTGGCTTGTTGTTTCCCCTCCCCCCCTGTCAAGAGGTTACCCGCACAAGATGCCCACATAAATACAAAGGGGCAATTGAGCGTGCCAAATGGTCAGAGAAACATATGGAGACCATTTTAACCCCTTGTGCCTGTCCCCATCATTCAATGAGGCCATGATCTGTGGCATAACTCAGATTGTATCTCAGGTTCCAGCCTTGGCCTGTGCTGGGTCAGAGGAGCCAAGCTGAAGCGAGGGAATATGGAAGTGTCTTTAGTGTTCTGGGGAACAGGCCGTTAGCCAGGATTTTAACTGCTGATTGCTACCAGATGACCTCATTCAGCCTGAAAGTGTGGATGTGCATCCAAGATACTCCATAATCGAAAATTCAGCTGGCATCCAATGTGCTAGCATCTGATGACTAGCCACTTGGGTGAGACACTTTGGAGTGGTACTGGCAAACATGGAGCTGCCTGCACAGTGCAGTGCCCCTCCTGTTGAAGAAAAGGAGTGAATATTTCTTAAAATGATTTTAATCAGCCTGTTTCCATCATGCTGTGCTATACCTCCAAGGCAGTTGAGTTATTTGAACCTGGATCTCCTGACCTAGAGACAGAGACACTAGCCTTGTACCACAAGACCCTTGTGCATTCCTTAAAGCAAAGCAAGAGGGCTCTTGTGGTAGAGTCCCTGACTCTGGGTTAGAAGACCTGGGTTCAAGTCTCACCTGCTCCAGAGGCGTGTCATAACATGACTGAGCAGATTAATTAAGTATCTAAAACACAGCAAGAAGTTATCCATTACCATTGGTGACATTAGCAGTCATCCATTTAACATAACAGGCATGACTAGAGAATGCTGGAGAAACTTCATTAGGTCCAACAGCATCTTTTGCAGGAGAAACAGGATGAATGTTTCAAGTCTAATGACTTTTTTATATTTAACCTATTTTTCTAATCAACCTGTTCAAAGATGTATGGCACTCTGGAGTAGGAGGTTCTTGAGCCTGGTCCTCCAGCTCCAAAAATAGGGACACTACCACCATGCCACAAGAGGGTCATCCGGGATGACTTTTTAAAGACATTTTAACCCATTCATCTAATCAACCTTTTCAGAGATGAAAAGGCACACCTCTGGAGCAGGTTGGACTTGAACCCTGCTCTCTAGCCCAGAGGCAGAGCTCTGACATAAAAAAACTGAAACTATTCACTGTTTCTTCCTCCACAGATATTGGCAGAGCTGCAAAGTGTCTCCAGGACTCTCTGTGTTTGATTCAGATTTCCAGCATCCACAGTATTTTGCCTTTATTGACACAACATTCCCATAGCTCACCATTTTGACAGAGGGCAATGATCTGTTCACCAAACCATGATGCAGACTCAGACAAGGAAGGATATGTGTATTATTCCTGCAATGTCACCAGAACCTGCCTGTTTGCAGGAAATTAAATCTACACAATTGTATTTGCTTTAATAGGAGTGGTAGCGCAGATAAAGAATACATTTCCAGTGGAGATAGTAAGAACTGCAGACGCTAGAGTCAGAGATATCACAGTGTGTTCCTCCAGCTCCGTACATTTCCAGTGGAGACCGTGTTCCTTCCTTCAATATCAGACTGAGAAGCTGCTGTGAAATTACTCTGTCTGAAACTGAAAGCCTGCAACAAAAACTGAAAATGCTGGAGAAATTCAGCTGGTGTAGTAGCATCTGTGGAAGGAGAAAGCAGAGTTGACGTTTTAAGTCCAGTAACCCTCCTTCAGAACAGGACTTAAAACATTATGTCCGCATTCTTACCACAGCCACTACCAGACCTGCCAGGTTTCTCTCTGATGAAGGGTCTAGGCCCGAAACGTCAGCTTTTGTGCTCCTGAGATGCTGCTTGGCCTGCTGTGTTCATCCAGCCTCACACTTTGTTATCTTAGGTTTCTCTAGCAATTCCTGTTTTCATTTCAGCTCTCCGGGATCCACGGTTCTTTGTTTTATTACAGGGATACCTGCAGCTCCCTTTCCACAGATGCTGCTTGACCTGCTGAGTGTTTTCCGGTATTTTCTTTTTTAAAACATATTTCAAAGCATCAGCAATTTTATAAGGTATTTGGGAGTAGATGGAATATGTGACGTTCCTCACAGTTAATGAGCACCAAAGTCTAAGGGAGGTTGTGTAAGCCACGTAGCCACCAGTTTCGGTGTGAAGGTTGAAAGGAATGCTGACCTTTACAGAGCACTTCAATTAGGTTCGTGTTTGGACTGATTATCAAGCTAATGAGAAGCTATGTTGTCTTAATCAGTGTGAATGTATTGCATGTCTCAACAAGTGAAACTAAAGAAAACACCAGCTAATGAACAACAGTCTGGGTCATTCAGAAACTTTAAACTACCGCATCTGCTTAGTCAGCAGCAGTGACACTGTCAGAATCTAAATGAAAAGGGGAAAATGGCTGTTACCTGAAAGTTCAGTGTCTTGGTGTTTAGCACTGCTGACTCACAGTACTAGGGACTCAGGTGACATTTGTGTGGAAATTGCACATTCTCCCTGCGTCTGTGTAGGTTTCCTCCGAGCGCTCCAGTTTCCTCGCACAGTCCAAAAATTTGCAGGTTAGGGCGGATTGGCCATGCTAAATTGGCCATAGTGTCCAGGGATGTGCAGGCTAGGTGGATTAGACATGGTACAAACCCCATGCGGGGTTACAGGGCTAGGATGGGGAGGGTGGATCTGGGTGGTTTGCTCTTCAGAGGGTCACTGAAGACTTAATGGGCTGAATGGCCTCTTTCTGCACTGTAGGCATTCTAGGTACCCGCTGCCCCGCCTCCCCTTCCGTGACCTCAGGAATTAAGCCCATGTTTGACCTTCTCCATCCACCATCAAACCACACCGTTGAGTGATTATTTAGCACTCACTGAATGTCCTCAGCCTGCCTCCAGCCTGATTTACGTCGTTCCCTGGTTGCCTGAGAAAAGTCACAGCATGGGAAAATGAGGCAGGCTGCTCTTTGGGTTGTTGGGAGCAGGGATCCTCAATCTCCCCCAGTCGCTGTTTGTGGGATGGGATGAGGTAGTGGGGCCAATCAGGGAGGAGGGGGTGCACAGATGGAGGGTATGGGCACAGGTGAGAGGCTGCTGAAAATCAGCCCTCATGACCATGGCTCTGATCTCCCCATGACCCCACTCCGCGATTCCCAACTCCTACTCCCAACGACCCAACCCCCAACCCCAAAAAAAACATAGTGACTCACCTTCCGTTGTACCCAGTTTATAGCCTGGCTATGCAGAGACTCATGGGATTCACTGTATCAGGAGGACGTGTGCTGTTTGACAGAATTGAAGGATTATAATTTTAAAGTGGTCTCTTTTAACGGTGAAAGAATGTGCTGTGAAAGAGCTGCCTGAGGCTATTCTTTAATAGGGGCTGGGACTGCACATGTAAAGGGGAGCTGTGTATATTTTAATAAAGACCTGCTGCGTGCTCTGATGGTAAATAGACAGACCAGAAAACATCAGGAGAGTGGAGCTGGGTTAAATTTGTGAACAAGCTTCCGGATCCTCTAATCATAAGTAATACTTAGCACATGCATAAATGCACTGGTTAATTTCCACTTGCCCACAGGGGACGTCCTCTGGTAAATTTAGTTAATTGTCTGGAGGTTTCTAGGCCAGGGTCAATACTGTTATGATGGTTGCATGGCAACCAGGTTACTGTGTATGGCAGACCCAGCGCAGAAACTTTTTCACTGGGGAAAAGCACCTTAAGCATTTTGCTTTATACTGGAAGGAAGCAAAACTCTATTACCTGCTTATTAACAGAAAGGATTCAGCACCTCTTCAGACACAAGTTTTGTGAGCATTAAATTTGTAGCAATGTTAAACACGTAGGGTGTTATTTGAGGTAGTAATTTAAGTAAACTGAAATGATTATATTGTAGTTTGAACATGGGAAGTTGGCTCAAAGCCTTTAAACTATAGAGCCAGGCCTCCTGTCCTTGTAGCAGTCACAGAAACCCATGAAATTTCTACTACTGAAATAGGGAGGCTAGTTGTTCTGTAATGGTTAAATGATAAACAAAATGCTGTTTGTAGCCACAAGTTGCATTTCACATGGAATTCAGTAAAACATCCAGAGACACGTCACAGAAATAATATCAGACAAATGTTTTTCAGACAGTAGGAGAGCTGACCAAATGCTTGATCATGGAGATTGTTATTAAAGTGAAATGCAGAAGGACAGAAAGTTTTAAGGTGGGAATTTCAGAGCTTAGGCCCAGTCAGAAGGTCAAACGAGTAAAACTTGCGAGTGATACATACAGGTCCAACTTGTCTTGTATTTACAGATGAAACAAAACCTCAGAAAATTGGGAGTAGGATAATGTAGAACTCCAAAAGGACATTGACATGTTGATGGATTGGGCAAATAGGTGGCAGATAAAGTTCAATGCAAAGAAGTGTAAGGTGGCATACTTCCATGCAAAGAACAAGGAGAGACCGCATAAAATAGAAAGTACAATTGTAAAACGTGTGCAGGAGCAAAGAGACCTGGAAGTATGGTTATATTAGTCATTAAAGGTGGCCGGACAGGTAGACAGTGCTGTGAATAAAGCTTACAGTGTTCTCAGCTTCATTAACAGGGGCATTAAATACAAGAGCATGGAGGACATATGTAAGACAGTGGTTAGACCTCAGTTGTATGCTCTGGGCACAACATTAAAGGAAGGATGTGAATGCATTGGAGAAAGTGCACAAGAAGTTGACACAAATGTTTCCAGGGATAGACACTTCAGTTATGATGTAAGATTGGAGAAGTTGGGACTGAGAGGTGAAGGCTGATGTGAAATTGGATAGAAGCAAATTACTGCAGATGCTGGAATTTGTACTGAAAACGTAAAATGCTGGAAAGCACAGTGGGTCAGGCAGCATCTGCGGAGAGTGAGCAAGCTAACATTTTGAATCTAGATGACTCTTCGTCAGAACTGACACGAACTTTGATGAAGAGTCATCCAGATTTGAAATGTTAGCTTGCTATCTGACCCATTATGATTTGTATCCTTTTTTTGAGATTTGACATAAGTTTTCAAAATTATGAGGAATCTGGACAGAGTAGACAGAGTGAAACTGTAAATGAATCAAGAGTCAGACAACGTTTTTGCTCATGTGTTTTGCAAAAGAAGTAAAAATGAAGTGTGAAAAATCATTTTTAACAGTAAGTAGCTAGTTTCTGGAATGCATTGCTTGGAAGCATGTTGGAGGCAGTTTCAACATAAAGAGAACATTAGGAAATTATTTAAATAGCAACAATGTACAAGGTTATATGGAAAAGGCAGGAGATTGGCACTTAACCAAAACGGCCAGAGTAAGTACCATCCTTCCCTGGGTCTGGCCTACATCTGACTCCAGATCATCAGCAATGCCCCCTGAAGTCATGTAGCAGACCAAGGGAAATTAGGGGGTGACAACAAAGATGGGCTGAGTCAGCATTGCTGTCATCTGATTAAAGAGTTACAAAAAAAGCTGATGCCTTTGTTGAAATTGTTTGAAGGAAACATGTCATGTAATCAGCGCTGACAACAATTTCTGCCTTATATTCAGAATGAGGTCCAAGATCTGAAAGCTATATTGCTGTCATGTCGTTTTTAGAGATCTCTATTGGAAAATAAGGGAATCGTGTTTACCAAACTGCAGAAATATTTCACGGTTTCAAATCACTTTGAGACATCCTGGATAGCACTGGATTTTGTTCTTTCTTCTTGGTTATTGGAAGCCTTATTTTGCCCTCAGAGTACACTAAAGTGCCTTCCTGCCTGATAATTGCTTTGGAAACACTGGCTATAGTAATTTCAAATCTGAGTTAGATAATTGTGGGTTCAGGTCCTGCTCCAGAGACTGGGCTGATATTTGATGCAGTGGTGAGGGTGTACTGCATTGTCAGAGGTTCTGCCTTTCAGATGAAATGTTAATCCAAGGTCCCGTCTGCCCTTTCAGGTGGATGTCAAAGATTCCATGGCACTATTTTGAAAAAACGCAAGGAAATTATTCTCAGCACTTTGATAAAAAATTTATCTATCAATCAATTTTATTTGGACATTGCTAATTATGGGAGCTTGCTGTCCACAAATTGGCTGGTGCATTTCTTACATCATTTTATTTATTTAATGATGTGAGCTTTGCAGGTGAAGTCAACATTTATTGCCCAGAGAGCTGTTACAAGTAAAGTATACTGCTGTGGATGGCAAATTTCCTTTCCCTAAAGGGCATTCATAAATCCATGAGTTTTTCCTCAACAGTAGTTACCTTGGGCTGTTTTCCTTTTCATTGAATTTAAATTTCACCATCTACAGGATTTGAACCAGTGTCCCCAGAACATTAATGTGGGATTACCAGTTCTGCAACATCATCCCTAACAGCAAGAGTGCTTCAACATTATTTTGTTGCCTCTAAAGCACTTTGGGTTGTCATCATCATTAGCTGTCCTTCAGTTTGAGGGTGACTTGGTACTATGTGTCTCTGGGATTTTTGTTGAATGAAAAGTTGTGCGTGCTGCAGTCATGAAATGTATTATATAAATGTAAGTCTGCTGTTGATGGACAAATGCATATAATAATGATAAAAATGATAATAATCCTGTAATGGAAAATCCATTTTCAGCATGGAAGCACAGTGGTTAGCACTGCAGCCTCACAGCACCAGGCACCTGGGTTCAATTCCAGCCTTGGGCAACTGTCTGTGTGGAGTTTGTATATTGTACCCATGTGTGTGCAGGCTTCCTCTGGGTGCCCCATTTCCTCCCACAGTCCAAAGATGTGCAGGCTAGGTGGATTGGCCGTGCTAAATTGCTCATGGTGGCCAGGAATGTGCAGGTTAGGGGAATTGGCCGTAGGAAATACAGGGTTACAGGGACAGGGTAGGAAGGTATGTCTGCGTGAGATGCTTTTCAGAGCTTCAGTGTGGACCTTTTGGGCTGAAGGGACTGTTCCCACACTTAGAATCATGATTTAAAGCAACTGGCCTCTGTACAGAAACTCTATCCTGCTGTCTGGATCATTGAAATTATACAACTGACTAAAATAATTATGTCATACTAACTCATCAATTGATGCTACATACATTAAACAAATTCCACTGATATCCCTGTATGTCCTTTTACATTCTTTCTTCACCAAATAAGAAACATAATTCCCCTTTGAGAAATATTATACTGCTTGCTTCAAGAAACACTTGTGGTAAAGCGTCCCAACGTTCAATATTCTCTGTGTAGAAAGGATAACCTTAATCTAGCTTTAGCCTTGAGTTTGTGCCACCTCATTCCAACATAGGCAACCTTTTGCTATTTATCCTACAAGAAATGTTCACAGCCTACAGAAACAATATCTATCTACCCCGCTCCCCCCCCCCCCCCCCCAACCCCCGGCTCTCATGTTCCAACAAAAATAGCTTTCTTCTCATTATGATTTTTTTTGTTATTAATGTTTATTTTTCTTGAACACTAATTATACTGTTTCTCCTTAGGCCTGTTCCTCTTCCTGTGGCCTCCACTTGGCAAGTATCAAAAGCAGCTTGATTCACATCAAGAGTTCAATTGTGTGGAGAATAATGGGCTCAGAACCGAGTCTCATTGCAGTCGGTCGTCACCTCACAGAAAAATTACTATTTGCAGTCACAGCTCTCTACGAAAGTGCAATCATTATTCCTAGTAACTTGTAAAATGAGCATCTGCAGATGCAATTAGCATTGCAACCAGTGCAGTTACCCTTTTATTATCTGCCCTTAGCACCATACTGCATGCAGCATCATGGGTGGCACAGTGGCTCAGTGGTTAGCACTGAAGCCTCTCAGCGCCAGGGACCCAGGTTCGATTCCAGCCTCGGGCAACTGTCTGTGTGGAGTCTGCACATTCTCCCTGTGTCTCTGTGGGTTTCCTCTGGGTGCTCTAGTTTCCTCCCACAGTCCAAAGATGTGCAGGCTAGGTGGATTGGCCATGCTAAATTGCCTATAGTATTCAGGGATGTGTGGATGGAATGTCTGGGTGGGATACTCCAAGGGGCGGTATGGACTTGTTGTGCCAAAGGGCCTGTTTCCACACTGTAAATTAGATTACCTAATCACAGAACTAGACACTAGAGCCTTAGGTTCTGAGAAATTGGGTTCAAATCCCACTGTAACAACAAACGGTGAAATTTAAATTCAATAAAAAGCTACGCCAGTGGTGACTATTTAACCACAGTTGATTGTAAAAACTCCTCTGGTTCATTCATGCCCTTTAAGAAATTTGCCATCATTACCTGATCTGGCTTACATGTGACTTCAAACCCACAACAATGTGGTTGACTTTTAACTGTCCTTTCAGCAATTAGGGATGGTCAATAAATGCAGGTCTAGCCAGAAATGCCCCATCTCATGAATGAAAATAAAACAGAGGGAACACATCAAATTGTGATCTAACCATAATCTAAATGGATAACAGAACATGCTTCCTAGTTCCTAAGCGTTGCCCTACCTAATCATTTATCACTTCCAAGGCCAGAAGTGCCAGGGCAATTGTATTGCATTTTATGTCAATCCTGCTGTGACTAACAGTCATGTCTCTCCTCACCTGTATGACCATTCACCACACTAGATAGTGTATTTATTCATTAGATGTTTTAGATATTATGCAATTTACATCCTTAGCCATGGCTGCTTTTTAGAGTTTAACTGTATGAAAAGGCTATGTTCCTGATCAATATTCATGAAGTTTGCATTCAAATGGCAGCTAATGCATGTGGGGCAACAGGTTTGTCATTCTGGATATCTGAGGAACAGCTAGAGAAGAAGGGCTGGTCCCATTGGCTTAATGCGGGAATTCATTCCTGGAGTATAGAAAATGCAACTTCTTAAAACTACATTTCATTTCCTTTCCATTTTCAAGTTAATGTTTACATTTTTTAGGTGTTCAACCTCCAAAATGCACTCTTCCTACAAAGAATTTCATATTTAACAATATTACATGGAATTACAGGGAGGAAGAAAATCTAAATACAGGTTATTTAGGGAAACCACTCCATGCTAAGTTTGCACAAACCTTATCTGATCTTTTCTTATCTAACTCTGTCAGAATAACTACATTATTTTCTCCATCATGTTCAGACCTAGCCTCCTGTTAAATACATCCATACAATTCAATGTGACTACTCCTTGTAGCAGCAAGTATCACTTTGTCACCACACACTGTCTGAAAAACAATTTGATTTTTGCTTAGAAATTAAAGTTGGTAACTGTAAAAAAAACATCAGAAGGCAGATATATAACTCATTATATAGCAGCTCTAAGATATTCTTTATATGACTTGGTGTCATACTTTATAATGACTACAGTCAGTATTGCAGTGAGGCAGATTGGAAAGAGTGGCCTGTATTCCGCATCACAGTGAGGCAGACTGAGAAGAATAGCCTGCAGTCAACATAGCAGTGAGGCAGACTGGGAAAAGGGGCAGTCTCTGCATTTGTTTTAGATTCCCAGGATCTGCAGTATTTTGTCTTGACCCAATAATTCATTTTTCAGATGTCCCAGACCTCCTGCTCTGTCCTTGTGAAAGGTATGGCCCCAATTAAGGTTCATGTTTGAACTATATATTATCACATTGGCACATCCTGTGGAAGAATCAGCGTCTGAAGAACTCTAATCTTCAACCAGAAAACACAATCAGTAAAGCAATTCAATCATCTGTTATACAATTTTCTAATTTATTATAATCACTTGTCAGAAATCTTTGCAGACTTCTTCACAAGCATATTCTAATACCCCTATTTGATCCACACTTAAGAAACTTAACATGTCTTAATCTTTTCCAGGTGTTGTAATAGGGTCCCTGTCCCGGCTTTGTTCTACAGCAATTGATCCCTTAGACACCAATGTTCGCGCTGTTCTTATCCATCAGAGATATGTTGGCAACTCCATTGAACAGTTTACACTCTACTTTATCAACATGGCTGTAATGGCAACTTATCTTCACCAGGAGCACCTGAAGATCATTCCCATATTAGCAGGACTCTTTGCAGTGGCAAGGTGAAAAACAATATTAAATAGACACTGTTAGTTTTAATATTATTTCTTTAGAGCTAAAGGATACAGAGTTCTCCAAATGTACTGCTCAACGTGGTTCTGAGTACATGGATCAGAACGTCCAAACTCCATCTTTGTTTTGTGATGTGTTTGTTCATTGTAGGTGGGGGAGGAATAGGACCTTATAATTGGCATCCAGTAACCTTGGGAATAAAATCTACTGCTAATCCACCCCTGGATTATGGAAAGTGCTGATCTGATGATGCCTTCCACAAATAAAATAGCAACCTCACATCATTGTTCAACACAAGAAAAATGTCCACTTCTAAAAGAATTGTCATGGTGGATGCATTCTTACTCTAAACTCATTAGTCACTTTGGGGTTGAAAACATTCCAAATAGCAGAGATCGACAATATATTGACATGAAAATGTCTTTGAACTTTTTTTGGAACATAAAGCTAGTTTCAGTGATCGTGACTACAAGACTATCATTAATTGTCATTAAAAAAACTATCAAAAAATTGTTCCTTAGAGAAGTAAGCCTGCCACCTTTGTCTGATCTGGTTTACCGGGTGAGTCCCGACTACAGCAAAGTCATTGACTCTTAACTGCCTCTGAAACATCCATGGATGCAACTCAGCGCAAGGTCAACTAGAGATGGGTAACAAATGCCCTGCCAGCAACACCATCCCGTGAAAGAATAAAAACTAAAAATACAGAAAATTATTAGAGAAGGCAACAGAATGTCACTCATTACACACACACAGCCAGAAAGCAAGTCATATATCCCATCTAAACTTAGTGTTCCATATCGAACTTAAGGTGCCTGATAATCTGCTGTTGGAAGTAGTACAGTGCGGATTTACTAGACTCCAAATTGTGAATTAAATGAATAGATTGCACAATCAAGGTTTGCATTCTTTGTAATTTAGAGGGCTACAGGGTAATTTGATTGAAGCTTTCAAGGTCTAAAAGGGAACAGTATTGATTGACAGAATAATTTTCACTGGTTGTTGAACCTTAGACTTGGGGAATTGTTTAAAAGTTAGAGACAGACTTTTCAAAAATGAAACTGAAATGCTTTTATTCAGAAAGGCTGGTAGAATTTTGGAATTCTTCTCTGCTAGGAGTAACTGATGACAGGTCAATTGTTAACTGTAAATCTGAGTGATAACTTTCTGTTATCCAACAGCTATGGACTAAAATGGGTACATAGAGTTAGGTCACAGATCAGCCATGACTTTAATTGAATGGTGGAGCAGATTCAAGGGACACAATGGTCTCCTTCTGTTCCAATGTGGTAGGTCCTCTTTAAATTGCTTCTGCCTTTCAAAAACAGTATATTGTAAAGGACAGTTTTACTGAATTAAGAGTTGGAACTATATCAGGACTTCAGGAATGATTTATGACTGGCCACCCTGACTAGTTATGCAATGTGTAAAGCCAAGGTGTACACTTTCTAATGTTAATAGAAAACTGGAATGCACCAGTAAAGTATGTATTTGCTGCTAATAGGAACTTTAGAGCCTATTAGGATACACGCATGTATTTTATTAGAGTCCTAGGGACAAAACAGCACATATTTACCCAGTTAATGAGATCCTGAAATACACAAGGACAAGCTTACAAAGCTATTTAAAGACACAAACAAATGTGAAAACATGAAGAAATTATTAACTGCAGCTAATTCTGACTCAAATAATCACAGAAAGCCCAACATGCAAGTTTATTGGAGCTAGTTGGCCACATTGCAGCAGATATTTCCAATCTCATCTTGTCCAGTAGTTTTTAATATTTTTCCTCAAGTGTTTGTCTGATTGCCTCTTAAGTGTTGCCAGATAATTGAGATTGAATTAGCACAAGTTAATGTGTTCCATTTCTAATCATCACTTGTACGCAATAATCTTTCATTGCACCAGTAATCTATTCCCAATTTTATACCTCATTATTCCCATTTAACACAGCAGTGGAAATAATTTACTATTAAATTTTCATTTAGATTTTGAACACTTCTGTTGGTTCTTTTCTGATTCTTTCAGTGAAACTCGTTTATAGTCTTATTCAAAGCTAGAGAACTGTTAGAGAGGGTAATAGATTCCATCATTTTCTTTAATGCTCTCCATCAAACACAATGCATGTCAATTTATATGGACCAGATATGTGCACACACACACACAATACAACATAAATCTGCTTGAAATTTGAAGTAAAAACACGCAACGTTTGTCAGGTCTGGGAACATTTGCACAGAGAGTGAACATTTAAAGGTCACTAACCTTTCAACAGAACCACAGACCCAGATGGATACTTTGTATTTACACACTAGTCGAAAGAGGTTTATGACATACCTATGACAGGAACCTCACTGATACAAAGTTTATTGTGCATTTCTTACAGACTGATATATTGGATTACAGCTGGATTAGGCAGTGCCTATCGTGGATTTGGATTTGGGCTGACATTTTTCCCAACCTTGGCGATGGTAGCCTACAATTTATACTGCATGTATGAACTGGGACTCGATCATTACTTTATCCCTGCTGAGAATGGAGGGCCCACACGAGCTCCAGCACCAAGACTGAGATGGTGGGGTCTGGCAGGTTGAATAGTATCCTTGCAAAAATAAAAAATCACACGACATCATGGAAGATTAGACTAGTGTACTATGTGAATGAATGCAAGGAGAACACTAGCAAGGACCACACTGCTAGTGTGGCTTATTGCAGTTTTAAAACTGCAAGTATCAAACAGGATGCAATCTTGCGACTGTTTTAACAGAAATTCAATTATTCTGGAGTTGAGTCTAACTATGAAATTATTGAAACGATGATATTGTTCTCCATCTCACTGCCCTTGTTTAATGTCATCTAGCCATAATTATCTGTTATATGTTTTCTTCCATTTTGCACAATTAGCTGACAACTACATTTTCAATTGTAGCTTAAAGAGTCAATTAAGTGTAAATTTTACAGATATTTATATACAAGCAATTATATTCAACTTTGCTATTAAATTGAGATTGTTACTCCTGTTCCTGATGAACAATGGCTTAAGCATAGCCCTAGCAAAGTTAACCACACAATTCCTTTTCAATGATCCACCACATAGTGAGTTGTGAACATATTCTTAAAAAGAAAGTCTTCACTATGGATTAGTTATGTTTCAGAAACTATTGAAGAGGTTCCCAAAACAAGGCCATTATAGGTTATTGTGTAATTGCCAGGGTTAAACCACAATGATTCAATGCTTGAGACCTATATTTATTGTCAATTTGACTCTGCCTGATGACACAAAGCTTAAAGTTGCCTGGTATAGGAACCTTAAAATTTTATTGTAAGTACTTAGCTATATGACCGAGCACAAGAGTAGGAGATTTCCAGTATTTAGTAAAAGATTAATAGGTGAGAAATGTACAATTATACTCAGGAAGCCCTTCATTATTTAACTGGGTTGAGATATCTCAGGGCTATAATTACTGTAAAATCCAGCATAAAAGTACTAGCAACATTTACCTTGGCTGGTAGAAGTGGTGTAAGTCACTACCAGTCATGCATGCTGTATAAACCCACATCGTCTGCAATCTATGCAGATTGTATGGTAACAAGAACCACATATAATGAAGGATAAACTGTATATGTTTCCTTACTGCAAGAAAGAATACCCAAAGCACCTAGATTATTAAAAGTAAATTTTTAAATTCTGGCTAATAGTGGAGTCTTTACTGTAGACCAGGATTTACTGAACTGAACTGATTCTCCTTCAATTTGATGGCGTCACAAGTTGATTGTTGACTGTGTTGCACATGTTACTTGTCTATGTCATTGCGTTATTCAGTCCAACAGTTCAGATCCATTTTCACTTCAGTAACATGAGGAGATAGCTAATTCACAACCTAAAGGGAAGGATGCCGGTCCAACAATTCTGAATTTCCAACATTACAGATATTTTTAGGAAGGGTTAATATAAATAATTTATAAGTATGCTATTACAGGGTATATTTGAGATGTTTATGTTTTTGAAGACATTAATGTAATATCAAGCCAGATATATACACACCACATCACCACTAAGCATTCTTATTGATTGCAATAAAAGGGTATTTTTCATAGTGGAGTTCAAAAGGAAAGCTATCAATACATCAAGCTGGCTGTTTTTCAGACCTCTTGTGGTTTGAAACGGTCTTGTTTCTCTACAAAAGTATTATGCTGAAAAACAAGATAACTCTGGACAAAAACAAAGAGATTCAGTACTTTTGGGATTTAACCAGAATTTCCTCATTCAATCCTGGTACTACAGATCAATCTTCCTTTACCTTGAAATCTAGGCACAGGGCTGAAAAACGTAGCATTGAGAGCTGTCAAGTCTGGAAACAGACGTGTAGGGAAACTAAGAAGTGGTGATTACACAATGCCAACCTTGAGTTTATAAACCCGAAGATCGGAGAACAGTACTCTGTGGAGTCATAAAGAGTTGACAGTGTCGTAGTTCCAGAAAACAACAGATTACAGTATGATTCCATATATTGAGTCTTGATTTGAACACTAAGGAGAAAGAGTATTTGTTAAATCATTGATCATTCATGAATATTGGGAATAATTTCATCGAAGACCATAACATAAGATATACTGATTACCCTTTTCTCCTGGATAATTTGTCCACAATAGTGAATTGTGTTTTATTTTAATATTGACCGAGCTGTAACTTAAAAGAAGTACATTTAAGAATTGAATATTAGCCATTTTCATATGAAGTGTTTAGATATGTTTCTGCATAGGAGTTTGGTCCATCCATAAAACTTGGTGAATTAGTTATGTATTTTATCTAATATAGTGAAGACTGAAAATATCTAATAAAGCTACTGCATTGTGAACAGTGCTTTGCACAGCCATTCATGTGATTCTCACCAAGAATGATACTGTACATTTTTATAGCTAATGAGTTATAAATAAAAACATAACAAGAGCGAGCAGAAATAGGCCATTTGATTTAATGAGCTTGCTCCACTATTCAGCACGATCATAATGGTAATGTTGCTCTCTCTCAAAAATGTACAGCGCATTGATTTTTTTTTAAGCATTGCTACTTATTATAATAACTCGGGGGTCACCTGGGATGCTAAATACTGCTACATTGTTGACTTCGCCAGATCTGTTGTTGCATTTATTGGTCCAGGTTCTTCTCATCCCTGGGATGTTTCTGGACCCTGAACTTGTTGGGGGGGTGGGAGGGGGGGGTGGGGAGAGGAGTGTAAGAAAGACAGAACACGTGGGCTTCTTGTACTAGGAATAACTCATGCAATGGGTTGACAATCCATTGTCATATCTGGTGGTAGGTACAAATCAGTAGGAGATTGCTGTCACTTGACAGAATCTGGGTGGGATGAGATTAACCTGTTGGTTGCAGATACGCATCTGCAGCAAAAACCAATCCACAGGAAACCAATGACTCGTGTACACACCCATAGCAATGGAAACATCATTGATTCAGGAAATAAGAGCTCTTTGGAGGTTTGGGTTGAGGCATATTGATTTGGAAAAATCAAAAAAGTCTGACTGAGTCAGCAATACACTGCTTCTGAGTCAAAAGTTTATGACTTCAACTTCCATTCTAGAGACTTAAGCACAAAATCCAGGTTGACATTCTAGTGCAATGTTGAAGGAGTGTTAATCTACCAAAGATTCCAGCTTTCAGATGAAATATTAAACCAAGAAGCCTGCTCTTTCAGATGGATATAAAGTATCCCATGGCACTATTTCAAAGGAAGATTAGCCCTAGTGTAAAGGCAAACACTTAAGTCTCTAACTATCTGAACACAATTACTGTTGCTTGTGAAGAAATTAGCTACCATAGTTCCTACATTACAACTGTGACTAGAGTCAAAGCCATTTAGAAGCACTTTCCTTGTACTACTCAAATGTGTGATGCTGAATTCAGTAGCCCAAGCAGAATTGCAGCTTGCAATACTGACTTGATGAATAATTGTACAGGGAAACAAAAGAATAGTATTCAGAAATTTCCTCAGTCAGGCTGAATCTGTGCTAATATCACTCTACTGGAAGTGCAGAAAATTAGCTTCAAAAATTGCCCAGCCTTTAAATGTATGTGCATATATGTGCCTTTGAAAAAAAGACACTGTTCCTCAAGAGTAGGCCTGCAAACAGTTCAAAGCTGGTGCCATTTCAAATGTAAGATGCTCAGGACTAAAGAACACGTGACTTCCTAATCCATCTCACTTAGATACTCTCTTCCAATTTTTAAATGAAGAAAACATGCAGTTTCACATATGATTAAAAATCCAGGAGGACTGCATTTGTGGGCCTGCAGGCATATGTAAGAACAGTACACTATTGATGGAGTCTTATACAGAATGCATGCCATTTCTGTAGACAAGCAAATTGCATAAGATCCCAGTGCCATTGTGCTCGGAAGGGGAGGAATTGTTTTTCCTCAAAAGTTCAAGCTTGGATGTTTCTTTAGGGGCCAAATTTTTGCAGTTGGGATTGTCCTGGTAGGTTTTAATTTACAGATAAAATAAATGCTTCAAACAAAGACAAAGAAAATCTGGAGAACCAAAAAAATAAAAACTGACAAATGACAAATGTCCCAATATCATTAACCAGCATCTCCGTGTCTGTGTGAACTTGTTCTACACTTCCGGCATTTCCTGTGTTGTGAAGGGAATTTTTATTTCTAAATCCATCTACAACTGAGACAGTGTCGGTCATGGGGAGGTTAAAAGGCTTAAATGTTTTTGAATGGTGACCTTCTGTCACAACACCAGATGCTGATGGAGCATCAATCACCAAAGTACTGACCAGGCAGCT
This sequence comes from Stegostoma tigrinum, assembly GCF_030684315.1. Lineage (NCBI taxonomy): Eukaryota > Metazoa > Chordata > Chondrichthyes > Orectolobiformes > Stegostomatidae > Stegostoma > Stegostoma tigrinum. The sequence continues at coordinate 11,490,283 of NC_081383.1, read as the reverse complement.
CTTCAGTTTTCTTCAATTTATCACACCTGCCCAACAAGGTTTTCTGGACACTTCTTCGTGGGAAGCTTAGTATCCCCAAACTTCAGTGTACAGCAGAGGTTGAACAGAAACTTAGGGGTACTTGGAAGCTTTTTAAAAACAAAAAGCAATTTTACACTGGTGACGGTAAAAGATCACTCAGGCCACCACTTCAACATTCTGAAGATAATCATAGGCATCTGAAAGGAAAGATCCGGCAGATCCATTTGGGGATCATAAATACAGCTGTTGTTGGCCACATCCCAATCTATCCGTCTTTCTTCTATTTGATTTTTGTCTCTCCTGCTGATTTTTAAGGGACCATGTACCTTTCCCAAGTCGTGGTGTACAATGTGCAAATGCCAGAGGTTAACTGTGCAGCCTTAACATGCTCAAATTCTGCACTTAGCACATACATTCCACTAGGACTCATCACTTATTGATCAGCAACCTGTCAATGCTAACCCTTGTCCAGCTGATTCAACAGTCTGTACTTTAAATCCACATGATCCATTAAGCTTAATTTTCCTTTGGGAATTAGAACGTCGAACATTACAGGCCCTTCGGCCCTCGATGTTGTGCTGACCCGTGAAACCAATCTGAAGCCTGTCTAACCTACACTATTAATTGTGTTTAGCAACTCAGTTAGCTTCCAAGTCTACAATCCACTAACATCAGAAAATGCCTCTTTGTATTAGTCATTTCAAATGAATACTGCTCACCCTTTCATTCATACATTTCCCCTAAGTTAATACAACGATGATTAAACACATACAAGTCCTATAAGATCAATTAGTTGGCTAAAATTACTGAAAAAGTAGTCTGAAACTCCACACCCCCCAAATAGAGCAAGGTATGACATCCAACTTATTGGGATGAAAGCAGTTATGCTCAAGTAGGGAGTCACAGGGAAGGTCTCTAAAGGAGAACAGATGGTTGACACAAGATATCAATACTGTATACAAATGTGTTCTAACTCTGGTTTGACTGTTGACATTGACTAACGATATTTTCTGGGGACTCATTTTCAGCAGATTTTTCTCCAGTTTTACTTTAAGGACAGCAATTGACCTTCTATTCAGCATGATGCTGCTTGCTATATAAAAAACAGTCCAATGCCTTTGATTGTAACAGTTTGCCCTAGAAATAACAGATGTCAGTCAAGTCTGATTCTATGTAACTACCTCTTCCAGTGATTTTTAAATTGTGTGTACTCAGAGTTAAAATTGGGACAGAATCATTTTCAGCCACCTCTGGTTTTATTTCAGGAGTTCCCGCATCTAAAGAATTTTGAATTAAAAGCAAAGTAGAAACTAAGCATAGTCCAACTAGACAAATGATGCGATGGTGTTTTTAAAAAATAAATAATGTGCAAAGCATACCTCCATAAAGAATATGAAAAGAGAGTCAGTCATTTCTAAACACATTTATTTTAAAATTGTAAAGAGCATTCATCTGCTCAGTTTTCAATTAGACTTTGGGTGTTCATCAGCACGTGGAGTACTGAATAAAAAAAGTTTTACAGTTAGTATATCTCAAGCAAGTTACTGCTCAAAGTTAAAGTCTCTCCCCAAGTTATAAAAGGCAAACTCACATGGGGAAAACATTACCAAAAACTTTATTAGCCAAGGTTCATACCATTATTTTAAGATGGAATCTGTTAGTGTGATTGTTTCCCAGGAGACTCACTGGAGAGGAGGGTTAAGTTTTCAATGCAGACCGTTTTAGCAGTTTCCTGTTTGAAAGCTTTTCATAACAGACAGTGACATCCCTCTAAAAAGTATTAAATGGGGTCGAGAGCCAATCTGAATCCAATCACTGCTGTTTTCAAGTGGCACCCTAAAAAACAAACCAAGAGAAACAGTTGTCAGGTCCAGGATCCAAGCTGCAACATGCAATACTAAACTAGAAAACAAGTAACATCGTGTTAGCAGCTGAATCCTCAATACCTCAAGTGAAATCCTGTTAAATAACAAACTTGGGCCTGCATGGTGTATTTACACTAAATGGAACAGAAGTACTTTGCAGGAGCGAACAAAATTTCAAATTTAAAACAAGGTCAAAGAGGTCAGCTTGGGCCTTAGAGAGTGGAAATGTAGGCGAAGAACTGTACAAAGAAGTAGGCCAATCACCACTGCTCCACAATTCATTAAGATCATAGTTGATCTGTTTATTCCAAAATCCTATCTACTCCCGATAATGTTTCACCCCCTGCTTATCAAGAATATTTGAGACAGAGTGGATTCAAGATTTTACTTTTGCGGAAGCAAATTCCAAGTATCACAACAAAACATGTTTCTTCATCGGACTTAAATGGGCAACCTCTTATTGTAAAAAGGGAAAGCCCCTGTTCTAGATTCTCCAACAAGAGATACCATCCAATCCACATTCACATTGTAAGATCCTGAGAGATCTTGACATTTTTCAATCAAGTCACCTCTTCTAAACTCCAGCAAATGAAAGTTTAACACCTCCAACCGTTCCTCCAAAGGCAACTCATTCATTCCAGGTACTCCAAGTAAATCTTCTCGCAACTGCTTCCAACACATTTATATCGATCCATAAGCACACAGACCAAAACAGCACATGTTATTCTAGGTGTGGTCTCACCAATGCCCCATACAACTGAAGCATAGCCTCCAGAGTTCCAAACATTTAAAGTCCAGAGTTTTGGACCCAGCTAGTTTAACAAGCAGATTAATCCCTATTTTGATGTGGTTGGAAAAATAATTCTGCACTAAATGAATTAAAATTGGGTGGGATCAATCTTCGGATCTTCTAACTTCAATGGAGTAGCAACAATCGCCCTGGGAGACCAGATTTCCACTCCCTCCCGCCGACACCATGGGTTTCCATAACTCTGCAATATTAAAGGAGAACAAAGTAATTGTAAACTCCAAAAATTCTACGGCCAGCACCAGCATGACACCACATGACCAGCAGTTACTCAGTAACTGCAAATTATCTGTTTGCCTGTTAAGTGAACCGGATTGAACTTTAAGTAAAGTGAACCTACACTAATTACCAACTGAGTAAGAACATAGTAACTCACTGTAAATCGAAAACACCGCAACATGACAATGACCCAAGCATTAAAACACAACTTAAAAAGAATTCTTCCCTTAACTGATCAATGCTACTACGATAACAGCCAAAATAGCACACAATGTTAATTATATCTTTAGTTCTACTTGAACTCCATTGCTTCCACATTACACGTATCCCCTTGTAAAGGAATAACAACTTGGACTGCACACAGGTTCTTGTGTTCCAATTTTAATCAATAAGACAATTAAGAGTTAGAGTGTTGATTACTTTCCGATGAGTTATGCACTGGATTACCTCTAGACTAACTACATAGAGAAGAGGAGACCTGCTGTCGAATCTGGGTCAGATGCAAAATAGTTAAATATCTACTTCCTCTTGCACATACTGTAGTTCAGTGAAACGTGATTCTGATCCTAATTTCTATTACACTCAAGGCTGACAAGTCCGTTTTCTCCAAAAGGAAAAAATAAAACTTTTGCACACATTGAAAGGTGATCTGTATGAGTTTTTTGCAATATTTCCCCAACAGATTTAAATCTCTTCATAAACTCAGACCACAAGATATTTACTTCCAATTGTCCATTTTTGGTTGTTTCCTTTTTTCTGTACTTTATATAGTGCCCGTTGTGATTAAACAAGTTTTTGTTTTGTCAAAAAAATTCTCACTGCTTTTAAAATAAAGTGTATACTTTTAAAATACAAGTAAATCAGAATTAATATTTACAATCTGTAAAAGGTTCCCTTTTCCTCATTTCAAGGAGATGACAGGCATTTTAAAAAAATACCAGTGTTTAAACTCAGTGAAAGTTGGCTAGCTTCCTTACTTTTGCTTTACTCATGGTCAAATCAAATATTTGCTGTTCAGTGGGCAGTCACTTTAAATGTTAAACCGTGTTTGTATGTAGAAAATGGCAAGCTGCCAACCACTAAAAACTATAAAAATCCCCAGTCATTTAAATATGGCATGTGTTTGAGCTGAAAATAGTCTGTTAACATGTCTTACATAACTTGATTTTTACTGCCCAAAATTATTAAAGAACTTTGGTTCTAAAGTGGAGATGGTAATGTATCTGGGGACTAGTAATTCAGAACTTCAGGCTAACATTGTGGCCCTACTGACATTGCAGAATCCTCCTTACCAACATCCTGGAGCTTGTGTCAAAATTGGGAGAACGGTCCCACAGACCAATCAAGCAATGGGCTGACATTATCTGTAAAGTACGATTCTGGTGAATGACTATGTTCCAGACACTAAATTGCCATCACCGGAAATGTCCTGTCCCTCCAGCAGGACAGACGCATTAGATGCGTAGTACAATGGTGTAAGTCAGCAAGAGTTGTCCTGGGAGTCTTCAAACACCAACTTCAAACCCTCTGAAAGCTCATGTCTTCGACTAAAGCATAGGAAAGGAAATCTCCTTCTTACCAACCAAAGATCCCTCTCAGATGATGAATCTGTACTTCTCCATTTGGGCACCACTTTGGAGGACGTGCTGAGGGTTGCAAGGATAATGTGCTGAGCAGAGGACTTTAACACGCATCACCAAGGGTACCAAACCCTAAAAGATGCAGCTGCTAGACCAGGGATGTGGTAGGTGGTGAAGGAGCTTTACAAGAGGAAAGAATCCACTTGACCTTGCCCTCATGAATCTACCCGTCATGGATGCATCCGTCCATAACATTTTGGGAGGTAAGACCTCTGCATAATCTTTGTGGAGACAAAGTTTAGTCTCCACTCTAAGGATATTATGTTGTAGAACTATCACCTTGCTAAATGGACCAAACGTCAAACAAATCCAGAAACTCATAACAGGACATCCAGGAGATGCTAGTGGGTCATCAGCAGAACAGTAGTCACCCACAATCTATAACCCAAAATAACTCAATGCATCTACTCTAATATTACCATCAGACTGGGGATCAACCCCAATTCAAAAAAGAGAGTGCAGGTCAGCATGCCTGGAGAAGCAAAGAAAGTAGTGTCAACCTGATGAAGCTACTAAAAAAGGAGTAGTTGCATGTCTAAGAGTGGAATAAGCAAGTGATAGGAGTCAGTAATCCTACAACCAAGAGATCAGAACTAAGCCCTGCAGTCTTACCACAACCAGTCAAGTATGGCAGTGGACAATTAAACTACTAAACAGGGTAGATGCTCCACAAATACCCCCAACCTCAAGCTGGGGAATGCTGCACATCACAGGAAAGAACAGACTGAAGTATTTGCATTCATCTTCAGCCAGAAGTGCTACACGAAAGATCCATCTCAGGGTTTCCAATAGATGTCAGTCTTCAACTAATTTGATACAGTCCCAAATAAAGAAATAGCTAAAGACACTGGATACTTCAAATGTGACAGGCCCTGACAACATTCTAGTAATAGTTTTGAAGACTTGTGGTCCAGAACTTGCTGTGTCCCTAACCACACTATTCCAACACAGCTGTAACACTGACATCTACCTTACAATGTGAAAAATTGTCCAGCTATGTCAGGTACACAAAAAGCAAGAAAAATTCAACCCAGCCAATCAATCACCATCCTGGAGTCTACTTGAATAATTGATAAATGAGACAGAAGGGTCTATTAGGTGTTATAAAGCAGCACTCGCAAAAGGAATAACCTGCTCACTGATGGTTTGGGTACCATCCAGGCCACTCAGGGCCTAACCTCATTGCAGACTAACTTCCACATCAGAGCCAAGAATGGAGGAAAGAGTGACTGACCTTCCCACGAGGCAGCATTTGACTTTTCAAAAAAATTTGTGGGATGTGGGCATCACTGGCCAGCCACTCATTGCCCATCCCCAGTTGCCCTTGAGAAGGTGGATGGCAAACTGCCACCTTAAACTGCTGCGGGTTAACCCACAATGCCAGAGGGAATTCCTGGATTTTCATTTGGTGACAGTGAAGCAACACCAATATATGTCCCAGTCAGGGTGGTGAGTGGGCGAGAGGAGAACTTGAAGGTGGTGATCATCCCAAGCATCTGCCATTGTCCTTCTAGATGCAAGTGATCATGAATTTGAAGGTGCTGTCTGAAGATCTTCAATGAGTTGAAGTGTGGCAAGAAGGAGCCCTCTGGAGTCAAAGGGAATTAAGAGGAAAACCTTTGCTGGATGGAGTCATACCTAGTACAGACATCTCAAACCCACCAATATAGGAGCTCCTCGGGGGAGGTGTCCTCAGCCCAACAAGCTTCCACTGCTTCAAAGGCTTACTGCCCATAAGATCAGAAGTAGAGATTTTTTCTGGTGATTGAGCAATGGTCAGCACCACTTACTCCTCAGAGACTTAAGCAGTCCAAAAACACAAAGCAAGACCTGGACAACAGGATTGGCCCCATGAGTAACAATTAACAATCATATCACACAAGTACTAGCTAATGCCCATTTCCAAAAGCAAATAATTTAAGCATTCTCCCTTGACATTTAATGGCATTGCTGTTGAACACCCACTGTCAAATTCTTCAGTTAACACTGACCAGTCAAATAACCCTAGTGACTACAACAGCTAGGTATTCTAGAGAGTAACTCAACACTGTCTTTCCAATGCCCATCCAATATCTACAAGATACAAGTCAGGAGTATGACAGAATAGTCTCCTCTTGCATGCATAAAGGCAGCTCCAACACTACAAGAAGCTCATCATCCAGAACAAAAGCAGCTTGCTTGATCCAATCTCTTCAATCTTCCCTCCCTTCACCATTGAAACAGGGGCAGCAGTGGGTACCATTTACAAGATACATTGTAGTAACTCAAGGCCTCTCCGATGGCAGATTCCAAATCCGGAATCTCTACAATCTAGAACAACAGTAGACGTATCAGAACATCAACAGCTGCAAATTCTGCCCAAGCCACATACCATCCTGTTTTGAAACAACATCACCATTCCTTCACTGTTTCTCGGTCAGCACCGTAGAAATCCCTTCCCAACAGCACTATGGGTAAACCTACACCCACTAAGGGGAGGCAACGCCTAAGTGGTATTATCAGTATACTGTTAATCCAGGGACCCAAATGACATTCTGGGATCCCAGGATTGAATCCCACCACGGCAGATGGTGGGATTCAATCCTTACCTAGATAATAAAGTGTAAAGCTGGATGAACACAGCAGGCCAAGCAGCATCTCAGGAGCACAAAAGCTGACGTTTTGGGCCTAGACCCTTCAGAGATGGGGATGGGGAGGGGGTTCTGGAATAAATAGGGAGAGGGGGGAGGTGGATCAAAGATGGAGAGAAAAGAAGATAGGTGGGGAGGAGAGTATAGGTGGGGAGGTAGGGAGGGGATAAGTCAGTCCAGGGAAGACAGACAGGTCAAGGAGGTGGGATGAGGTTAGTAGGTAGGAAATGGAGGTGCAGCTTGAGATGGGAGGAAGGGATGGGTGAGAGGAAGAACAGGTTAGGGAGGCAGAGACAGGCTGGGCTGGTTTTGGGATGCAGTGGGGGGAGGGGATGAACTGGGCTGGTTGTGGGATGCGGAGGGGGAAGGGGATATTTTGAAGCTGAAGTCCACACATCGATACCATTGGGCTGCAGGGTTCCCTTGTGTGCCTTCCGGAAAGACCACTCTCTCTGTGACTCCCTTGTTCGCGCCACAATGCCCTCCAACCCCACCACACCCGGCACCTTCCCCTGCAGGAAGTGCTACACTTGCCCCCACACCACCTGCCTCACCCCCATCCCAGGCCCCAAAATGACTTTCCATATTAAGCAGAGGTTCACCTGCACATCTGCCAATGTGGTATACTGTATCCACTGTACCCGGTGTGGCTTCCTCTACATTGGGGAAACCAAGCGGAGGCTTGGGGACCGCTTTGCAGAACACCTCCGCTCAGTTCGCAATAAACAACTACACCTCCCAATCGCAAACCATTTTAATTCCCCCTCCCATTCTTCAGATGACATGTCCATCATGGGCCTCCTGCAGTGCCACAAGGATGCCACCCAAAGGTTGCAGGAACAGTAACTCATATTCCGCTTGGGAACCCTGCAGCCCAATGGCATCAATGCGGACTTCACCAGCTTCAAAATCTCCCCTCCCCCCACCGTATCCCACAACCAGCCCAGCTCATCCCCTTCCTCCCCCCCCACCCCCAATGCATCCCAAAACCAGCCCAGCCTGTCTCTGCTTCCCTAACTTGTTCTTCCTCTCACCCATCCCTTCCTCCCACCCCAAGCCACACCTCCATCTCCTACCTACTAACCTCATCCCACCTCCTTGACCAGTCAGTCTTCCTTGGACTGACCTATCCCCTCCCTACCTATACTCTCCTCTCCACCTATCTTCTTTTCTCTCCATCTTCGGTCCGCCTCCCCCTCTCTCCCTATTTATTCCAGAACCCTCACCCCATCCCCCTCTCTGATGAATGGTCTAGGCCCGAAACATCAGCTTTTGTGCTCCTGAGATGCTGCTGGGCCTGCTGTGTTCATCCAGCTTTACACTTTATTACCTTGGATTCTCCAGCATCTGCAGTTCCCATTATCTCTGATGCTATCCTTATCTAGTCTGACGGCTCCAGACCCACAGCAATGTGGTTGACTGACCTGCCCTCTAGGCAATAATGCCACCTAGCCAGCAATGCTTTCCGGTGAATGAATAAAAAGAAATTACAGCAGTTCAAAAAGGCAGCTGACTCCTCGATTTCTGTTTTTAGTTATTTGCAGGTTTAATTTGTTTTTTGTTAATAACAATTATAAAGAGAGTTCACAGCATTTAGAAGTACATATGGCTTTAAGCTAAAAAAATGACCAGCAAGACAACATCTTGAATAATTGCTACAGAGTTTTTGAAACAGAGAGCTAAAAACAGATTCATGCTGATAGAAGGAAGTCCAAAACAGCAGTCTCAAGCTGAGAGCTGAGGAAAAGTCCTGAAGCACTTTGGAGTAACTGGGAAGACCAGTCTAAGAGGAGTGAGATGTCCAAGAAGACAACATCCTACAAACCCGTTGAAGACCTGCATCCGTGAATATGGCATTTACAACCTTTCATATTTGTCTGAAGAACATGCTGGATACTGCAAGATCCCATGTATGGCACACACAAGTGCTCAGATTTCACTTCACAGAAATTCAGTATGGTTAAACAAAACTACCTTTGCAGTCTGAACACAATTCAGAAAACACAAACCTGTACCTACAGTGGTGACGAACAACATATTTCTTAATAACAGCTGGCAAGAAAAGTACAACCAAAGACATAACACATACAGAAATTCTGTTACAATCTTTCTTCCCAGAGGAAGCAAAGATCAATTCTCCTAAAATCGGATAATTTTTAAACATTATTACAAACACCTCTGTGCCACTAAAAAGAGAGACCAAAGTGCCAAATTTTAACATAACCCACAGTGGTTATGGGGTCAGTCAGGATTCAAGGTACAATAAAATTGCACAGGCACAAATTGAGCATCCAATTGGAACCCACCTCTTGCACCAAGCTGCTCAGATTACAACTGGGAATAAAGACAGTTCTCTGTTGGAGCATACTGGATTAGTTTTTCCTCTGCAAGAGGAAGTTGATTTTATCTATAAAATACAGAAATCTTCAGAGCTACTGTAGACTTTAGTCACACACAATATACAGCTGCACTCCGGTAATAGGGTCAATGGCCTAATTTGAAAAAAAGCTTGCATTTATATAGCAGCTTACACAAACAAGACATTGAGGCACTCTACAACCAATGACTTATTCTTTAAAATAGAGGACAGGACTGACTAAGTTGTAATGGTATACCCTGCAGCCAATGAAATGCTCAGAGGGCAAGATTTTTGCCTCTGATGGAGAGTGGAAGCCCCAGTTCTGAAAGTAGCTAGACTGTCAACTGGTAAACAGCTCTCTGCACCCGGTAGCACCTTGGGTAATACTGGCCACTGTTGAGGCTGCACCGAGTCTTCTAGCTAGAATTTATTGCCCATCTCTACTTGCCCTCGAGAGGGTGAGCCGCTTTCTTGAACAAGTGCAGTCCTTTAGCAATAGGTGGACCCATAATCCGGTTGGGAGGGAATTCCAGGATTTTCACCCCAGCAACATTGAAGGAAGAGTAATATATTTATAAGACAGGATGGTGAGTAGCTTGGAAGGGAAATAACAGGTGGTGGTGTTCCCATGTAGAAAGGCAAGGGCAGCAGAAACATGGAAGTGGTTGTGGGTTTGGAAGATGCTGTCTGAGGATCTTTGGTGAATTTCTGCAATGCATCTTGTAGTGTGTACTGTCTACATGGACTAGTAGGACCAAAGAGTCCATTTCCATGCTATATGACTCTATAACTATGACTATGCTGCTACTGAGCGCCAACGGTGGAGGGAGTGGATGTTTTTGTGGGTGTGGTGCCATTCAAGCAGACTACTTTGTCCTGGATGGTGTCAAGCTATTTGAGTGTTTGTGGAGCTGTACTCATCTAAGCAAGCAGGATGTATTCAATCGCACTCCTGACTTGTGCTTTGTACATATTGGACAGGGTTCAGAATCAGGTGATGAGAGTTATTTACAGCAGTATTCTTAGCCTTTGACCTGCTCTTGAAGCCAGTCCAGTTAAGGTTCTGACCAACAGTAACCCTCCAGGATATTGATAATAGGAGATTCAGTGAGTAATGCCAATGAATGTCAAAGGCGACGATTAGATTGTCTTATTGAAAATGGTCAATGGCCACCCAAACGCCAGGCAATGTTACTTGCCATTTTTCAGCCCAAATCTAAATATTGTCGCTGCTGAAATAAACAACCACACATACACACAATCCAGAGAAACTCACCAGGTCTGGCAGCATCTGGAGAGATAAGTTACAAAGTCTAGAGTCTGGTATAACTTCCTCAGAATTGTTCTTGCATTATTGTTTGACAAATAACTATTGACTAAACAAACAGGGGTAAATTCCTTTCTCTTTATCAAGAAGTGCAGTGGGTCCTTTGCAACTCTAAGGCAAACACGGTTTTGGTTTAATGCTTCATCTAAAAAGATAACACCTCAGACAATGCAGTAATTTCTCAGTTCTGCAATAGAGTGGTAGCCTAGATTTTTATTCTCAAATCTCTGAATCAGAATTCGAATCCATTATTCTTCACTACCAACTGAGCCACAGGTGCCATTGTAACTTGGGGAATGAATTTATTGAAACCAGTGATAATACAAATCATTCTAAAAAAAATTCAGTCAATAGTGCAGTACAGAATTACCAATATGCCAAACTGTACTAAAGCAAATTATGACAATAAATGGATGTTGCAAGAGAACATTAGAGATAACAAGTCAGGGCAAGAGATAGATGTGAATCCAAAACGGAGAAGCAATGTCACAGAACAAAGCTTTGGAAATTCAGTGAGGCAAAAATCACTAGATTAGATTTAATGTGACACCATTGCACCTTAGAGTACAATTTATATACAGCCTTTCCAACAATTCAATAACTTTATCCTCCATTCATTGACTCACTGCTGAGACAACAGAATAAGAGGATGCTGCCAACCAAATTAAAAAGATATTTCTATTGCATAGTGATAGACATTACAGAATCCTCTGCTGCACATTCTAAATGGTCTCCTCATCCCCAGTTATATCAACCTCCGAATCGCACCCTGGAGACCTTCCAACTGCTGAGCAGAGTGTGGAAGCATGTGAAAATCTAATTAGACCAAAATTCTAAGAGCACAGCCCAAACAATTTTAATTCCCTTTCTTAATCTTTTAAAATAGCTATGCTGCAATCATCCCTCAGTTGTATAAAAAGATGAAAATCTTCGTGAAAATGCATAGCTGCCCTCAATTTTGTTTTATTCATCTAAGGCAAGGGTCAATCTCACTCGTCCTTTCTTAAAGGAATGGCAAGCTGAAAAACAGTATCCCATCTCTTCAGTTCACTATTATCCAGTCAACAGCTGGTGCACAGGCCTGAGATTCACCCTACAGCACCAAATAGGTATTCTGCAAATGCATTTGATGAATAACCTATTCTCACTGGCAAGATAACTCAAAACCACAGATTTGTTAAAGTCTGGAAGGTCAATTTTACTGAAAACAGCAAAATCATACTGTGACATTTCAGGCTGTATCTTAAGTTAACAATGTGCTGCTTCTACATCAAGATTATTGTGTACATGATAAAATTTGCTTATCGCACTACACAAACTTCTTAATGAAATAAGTTTATTAAAAATAGACGTTAAGTAAAGAAAAAGAGGTGCTAGGTAGAAGCTAAGAGAACAGTGGTCTGTGTTTGTACAATTAGTCCATGACCCTTCAGTTAAGGCAAGTTGTTAGGATGCTCATTAATTACTGATCATTTTAACAGCCCCAAATGAACGACGCAGGGACCAAAACCCATTTCACAGATTTGGGCGACAGACACCTTAGAGCATAGGAATTGTACATGACCTGGGATATCTTAAAAAAAGGGGGAGATAGAGGAGAGTTGGGTGATGAGATGCAGATATACACCAGGGGAATTGATCTTAGTGATGGCAAAAATTAGATCAGAAATTCAGTTCTGGATCTAAGAGTGATAACAAGAGTTGTAAGCAGACATTTTAATCTCAATTCATTGCCAAACTCTCAGGTGGAGCAGTGAGTGGAATTTGAAGCAGGATCACAAACAACAGCTTCAGTCTTCCCAGTGTTTAAAGGGAAGAAAATTTCAACTCATCTAATCGATGCCATGTACTTAGTCTGAGGCTTTACCAACAGATGAGGAGTGGAGAAAGATTGCAGAAGAGATGAGTGCCAAATTCATACATTGCAATATTTTGACAAGAAATAAAATTTGTTTTGATTTCTACTACAGGCAAATGCTAGTTAAAACTCAATACCAGCTGATTATGTGAAACCATTCCTGATACACACCAGTGCCTTAAGTAGATTTTGTTTAAAGTAGCCATCTAATGCAATGAAAATGGTTACTGAAAAACAAAAAAACTCAACCATTTCATGATTGGGGCTGTCGAAAGAAGAAAAGTGTTCTTTTAATATTGAATTTGTCTGCTCAAAGCAAGGCCATCAATACTGGGGAATGAACACGTTTTATGACCAAAGATTAAAGCAGAAAGCATATTCAAGTTAGGTACAGCATGACAAAAAAAAGATAGTTTCACTTGATTACAAACTTCTAGGGTCATGGTGCTCCCCACATTTCTCTACAATAAAGCTTGAACAAATACTCTTAGAGGCCCTTGGACAATAACATCAATACTAAGTGGTCTTAGTGGAAGGAGAAGTATCTTCAATTAGAAGAGCAAAAGAACAATCACGAGCATCCAGGAAATACATTTGACAAATGTCTGTCATGATCATTTCACAACACCCGAGAACAGTGAGACTTCTTCAGAATGCCCAAAACAGATGCTCTACTCTTAGACACATGCATGCCATTGGAAACATTTGAGATAATCTCAAAGCCTCCATTTGTGTCATTAATAATGTAAACCCTTGGGAAGCAGATGCCCAATTGTGACCAAAATAGCAATCCATCAAAAAAAAATTGGTGTCAAGACACTGCAGTGAACAAAAGCAGAGTGGAAATGGCAAGAGAGGAGGCAGCTGCTCACATCAACAATTTGTTATGACCTCTATCAGCTGAAAACTGACATCTTCACTATGGAAGAATTTACAAGGCGAAGGTGGGGCCCAAAGGCCACCTGAGAGCTCTCAGCCAAAAACAGACATCTCACTTGCATCAACTAAGCACAAAAAAAATCTCAATGAGAGATTTCCAATAAGACGGAACACAGTGAGAATGAGAGAGAATGAAAAAGTCAGCTGTTTCAAAAGCAAAAACACCTTTGTCTATCAATTTGGGTAATCTCAACCAGACATCTACTGACTGTGAACCCATTTTATCCAAACTGGACATCAGAAGCTGTGAATTGGTTTTAAAAAAGCCTAATATTACAGGCAAGTTAACACAACCAGATTCTGGAGGTGAAGGGGAGTAAGGAGTAGACCATTCCATCCCCTCAGGCTAGCTCCACAATTCAATAACATAACAGCTGGTTGGGCTATGGACTTAGTTCTACTTCCCTGTCTCCTATAAGTCTCGACTCCACTAATGATCAGAAATCTAACTTGGCCTTAAAAATATTAAAATGATTCAGCCATCACTGTTCTGTGAAAGGACAACAACATTCAGAATACATTTCTTCTCATCCACTTATTTCTAAACTGTCTCTGCAATTCTTGATTTCCCAAAATTATCACAAAACACTGACTTTCAGAGTTATGAAATGGGCAACAGCCAAACTGTCGTTAAACTGCATAGTTTAATGGGTATTTATATGCTCCAAAAAAAAAGTGATTTTTTAAACAAAATATTAAAAAACAACACTTCTGTTTGAGGAAACATCACATTTGTCACTTAATTCCTATTCCCAATGAAAATCCATCATGGGCACAAAAGGAGGAAAAGGAAGAATAACAAAGGCTTTAGGGATGCATTATGCCAATTATACCATCCTCTTCACCCCTGGGCTCTTGGTTTGAGACCTCAAAAGAGGGAGCATCCTTGCAGGCCTAGTCTACCAAGGCCCCTCAAGATCTTATGTTTCTAAAAAGGTCACTTCTCAAACTTCTGAATTGCAAAAGGAGTAGAGGCTCAACCTTTCCTAAAACAGTCAACCCAGAAAACCCTTAGAAGACCAAACTGCACATGTTCAAAGTCAATGTTGCTGCTTCAACTTTAGGCTTCCATCCATCCATTTCCTACCCACCCTCCACCCATCTCAAGGGTATAATCCTGAGAATTACTGTTTTTATTGACATCACCAGTGCAGAAGCCAAGCATCCCCTTATAACATATTGGATAAGTCAGATGCAAAGTGATCAATACATCTCCTGTGCACTAATTCTCCAAAACATAGAAGTGCATGCTTTACGTCCTGCAAAGTCAGTCACATTGATAGCCAGATGCAAGTTTGTGCTAGACACTTGTTTGCATTAGAGAATTATTTTGCTTGTAATTGAGAAAGACTATGTATAGCCCAGCAGCAGAAGCCGGAATCAAACCAAGGCCCCAGAGGTGAAGAGGGCAGTACAACCTGCATTATTCTTCCAAACCATTTATTAACCTTCCTTTTGCTCCTTTAGGGCTCATGATGGATTTTCATTGGGAATAGGAATTGTGTCACAAATGAGAGATGATGCTTCATTAAACTGAAGTGCAATTTCTTTTAAAAAGTCACTGATTCTTTGGAGCATATAAATGCCCATTAAATCATGCAATTTAACAGTTGGGTGATGTTTAGATTTATGTAATGGGCAACAGCCAATGTGTTTTGTAATAATTTGTTCATTTAAAACTCAATATTTAAAACTAGCATACTTTGCTTTTCAAACACCAAAAGAGTACTGTAATAAACTCCAATTTGTTTAACTTATTAAAAAAGTACTAGCAGGAAAGTATGGGCAGAATTTTCCCCTTCCTGGTGTGGTGTGAGCAATGGAGAGAAAGTTGAGAAAATTCAGAGAATGAAAAGAAAAATCTCCTCCATATTGGAGGTGATAGGTTTGCCATTTTCTCAAGTCTTAATCAGCTACTTCAGAATTTCACTAAGAGCAGCAACTGCCTTACTTCCATACAGTTGCATCACATTAACACTCCAATTCACCTTACTCATGAAAACTTCAATAACCCTCTTCTTTGTTTTAGGTATATCCACAATGACAGTAGGGAGGGAGCTACAGTTTAGGTCAGCAACTCTGAATGAACAGTGATGTACATTTTCAGGACAAGATGGTGAGGAGCTGGGAGAGGAACATGTAGGTGGCATTCCCATTATCTTATTTTGTCTTTCTAGATGGTAGTGATCATGGATGTGGAAGTTGCTAATGAGACTTGGTGAATTTCTGCAGTACATCCTCATTAAGCCATAAAATAAGAACAGAATTAGGCCATTCAGACTATTGATTATGCACACAGTCATTTGATCATGCTTGATAGGTTTCTCAAATCTATTCTCCAGTCTTCTTCCTGTAACCCTCAATCCCCTTACTAATCAAGAGAATGTCCATTTTAAATACACGCAGTGACTTAGCATCCACAGCTTTCTGTGACAATGAATTTCAGATTTTCACCAGCTTCTAGGTGAAGAAATGCCTCATCTCACTCTAAGGCCATGCTCTGGCATCCTGGTCTCTCAGGCTAATGGGAACATCTCAGCATCCACACTATCCAAGCCTCTCCGTGTTCTGCAAAGTTGAGAATCCACCCTCATTCTTTGAAATTGCATTAACTCCAGGCCTAGAGAGTTCAACCACTCCTATGACAAGCCCTTCATTCCTGGGATCATTCTTGTGAATCTTCTCTGAACCCCTCCCAAGGTCAGTGCATCCTTAAATACAGGGTCCAAAAAACTGTTCACACCATCCTAAATGCAGTCTGACAACAGCCTTATTCAAGCTCAGCATACACCCCTGCTTTTCTACTCTAGCCTTTCCAAAGTGAACAAAGTGCCACAATGATGCCACCCGAAGGTTGCAGGAACAGCAACTCATATTCCGCTTGGGAACCCTGCAGCCCAATGGTATCAATGTGGACTTCACCAGCTTCAAAATCTCCCCTCCCCCCACTGCATCCCAAAACCAGTCCAACCTGTCTGTGCCTCCCTAACCTGTTCTTCCTCTCACCCATCCCTTCCTCCCACCCCAAGCCGCACCTCCATCTCCTACATACTAACCTCATCCCACCTCCTTGACCTGTCCATCTTCCCTGGACTGACCTATCCCCTCCCCACCTATACTCTCCTCTCCACCTATCTTTTCTCTCCATCTTCGGTCCACCTCCCCCTGTCTCCCCATTTATTCCAGAACCCTCACCCCATCCCCCTGTCTGATGAAGGGTCTAGGCCCAAAACGTCATCTTTTGTGCTCCCGAGATGCTGCTGGGCCTGCTGTGTTCATTCAGCCTCACATTTCATTATCTTGGATTCTCTAGCATCTGCAGTTCCCATTATCACTAAAATTTTACTTGTCTTTCTAACTGCCAACTAAATTCTGCTATGGTTAGCCTTCTGTTAACCATAACAGAATACCGAACCTAGATCCCCAGGTCCTGTTGTGCTTCAGATTTCTGAAACCTTTCCCCATTTAGAAAATATGTACACCTCTATTCTTCCTACCAAAGTGTACAACCTCACTTCCCACGTTACATTCCATTTAGAATTAGGTTTTATTGTCACATGTAGTCAAGTATGGAGATGCATGAGTACAGTGAAAAATGAACCTATTTTCATTATTTCTTGTGCCGTCTCAAGCATAAAAGTGTCTAGGTACAAAATTTTAGGTATAAATTAGAAAAATAAAAGAAAAAAGTTAAAGTTCAGAACTATAGTCTAAAGCAGGACAGGGGGAAAAAAAAAGCAGAGGGACCAAACAGGTCCACACTGGGCTTCAACATCCGCGTTGGGCTTCACCAAGGTTGGGGGTCCCTTGATTTCACCGCTGGCTCAACTCATCACCACCACAGTCCAAAGATGGGAGACAAGTAGAAAGGAAGAAAAAAAAAAAATGGACAGGAGAAATGAAAATAGGAACAGATGGAGCAGAGGAGTTATAGCTCAAGAGCCCTACTCTACCACACTGGTTAAAGATCTGCCACTTCTTTGCTGCTATCCTTGCCAGTCCAAGTCCTTCTGCAGCTGCCCCAGTTTTTCAACATTACCTGTTTCTTCCCTTCAACCACAGCCCTTCCCCATCTTTGCATCGCCTGCAAGGGTAACGATGCTGACAGTTATTTCATCCATATTGAAAGTGTGTAATGTTGGCACCACAATTCACATTAACCCTTGCTGAACTCATTGCTCACTGACTGTCATCCCTCCTGAAAAAGATCCCTTTATACCCAGTCTGCTTTCAACCAGTCAGTCAATCCTCTATCCATGCCAGAACATTGCCCTTAACATTTCGGATTCTTATTTAGCAACCTCTTGTGTGGCATCTTGTCAAAGGCCTTCTGGGAATATCCAGCAATCGCCATTGGTTTGTGTATAACTTGCTCGTTATCTTTTCAAAGAATTCTAAATGATTTGTTATGTATGACCTCCCCTCAGCAAAGCCCTGCTGGTTCAACCCTGTTTTCCAAGCACTCCCCAATCTCATTCTCGATTAACTCAAATCTGACCAACAATCAAGCTCAGGTTAACCTGCTTATAGCTTCTAGCCTTCTGCCCAATTCCCTTCTTAAACCATGGGTGTTAGATTAGCGATTTTTCTCTGGGACCTGCCTGGACTCCAGTGATTCCTGAAAGATCACCAATGCCTCCACAGCTATCTGCTCCAGAATACTAGGGTGTAGTTCTCCTTCAGATCTTTCAGCTTCATTAGCACCTTTTTCATAGTAATGGCTACCACACTTACCCATGCACCTGATTCTCAAAGTTCTGCTAGGTTGATGGTGTTTTTCATTGTGAACAATGATTCAGTTCGTTCATTATTTCTTTGTTACCCATTATCACCCTCATATTCCAAGGGCCCAATGTGCACTCTTGCTTCTCGCTTTGCCTTTATATCTTAAAGAACAACTTTCAATCTTTCATATTACTAGCCAGCTTACCCTCATTTTATCTTCTCCTGTTTTATTGCTTTTTTTGATTGCCCTCTGTTGGGATTTTAAAGGCTTCCCAATCCCCTGGTTGCCCACAAACTTTCACTGCATCATGAGCTTTTTCTTTTATGCCATCTCTGACTCCCTCTGTCAGCCAAGGCTGGCTTTCCTCCCCTTAATATTTCTTCTTCCTCGGGAAGAATTTCTGCTGGGTCTCTTCAAGCATCTCCAGAGACTGCAGCCATTGCTACTCCACTGTCTTCCCTGCTCAGCTTCTGTTAGGGATGCCCATGACAAAATGACAATATGGCCAACAACTGCCCCAGACTAACTCTAGAACATGGCTGACAGTAGATTGAATGCCTTGGGAAAATATTTTCTCAATATAGTCTCAGCAAGTTGACAATAGCAAGAGAGTGTTTAATCAAGGTTATTAGCTGGGATGGAACGTACAGCTCTAATTTCTTACATATGTAAGAACATTTTACGCTAATTAGTTAACTCAAAATATTTAATCAACCTGTTCTAATGTTAAGAGTAGGTTTTAGTTAAGATTCTTCAGGCAATCTTACATATAGATTCCATAACAGCTGTAGATTTACATATGAAAAAAATCACCAAAAAAAATTCAGGCAATAAGAGTGATCCCTCCCTTATCATTAAGGTTAATGAAAACATCATGACTGTGGATGGACCACCAGCCTGTCCCTACCTAAGATGCTATTCCAAACAGCCAATTAGAGGGACATTTTGGCACTGCTGACCAATAATAAAGGGGGCGATAGGTGTCCATTTGTCCTTGCCTACCATCCCACTAGCATCCACATCCAGATCAGATGCCATTTCCGCCACCTCTGATATACCACCAGACACATATTCCACTTCCCTCCCTTGTCCACCTTCCACAAGGACCACTCCTCCGGGACAACCTGGTATCATCTTCCTTCACTCCTAACACTCTGCCACAGCCCCACGGCACCTTCCCCTGCAAATGGTAAAGGTGCATGACGTGCCCATTTACCTCCTCCCTCCCCAGCATTCAAGCGCCCAAACACACCTTCCAGGTGAAGCAACATTACGCCAGCACTTCCTCAAATCTAGTCTACTGCATTCTCTGCTCATAATGTAGTCTCCTCTATCTTGGGGGAAATGAAGTGTAGACTGGGTGACCACTGTGCGTAACATCTATGTTCTGCTAGCAAGAGAGACCCAGAGCTTCCAGTTGCCTGATGCTTTCACATAGTATCCTACTCCCTGGCCAATGTCTGTCTCTGGCTTATTGCAGTGAACTAGCAACTAGCAATGCTCAACACAAGCTGGAAGAGCACCTCATTTTCCGCCTGGGGACCCTGTAGCCCTCCAACACAATATTGAGTTCAATAATTTTAGGGCCTAAACGCTCCCATCGGCTAGTCCCTACCCCACACATCAGGCCTTGTTATCACGTAGCCTACCATTACACACTGCCTATTGTTAGTCACTGACCATCCCCATGAACAGCTATTCACCCTCCTAGCCAGATCGTTATCTACTCCTTTGTCTATCCAACTGCTCTTCTCTATCTTCAGGCCCTAACCTTTGTCCATTCATTTACTCCCTACCCGAACCCCTTCCCTATTTTCTGCATGTAAACCAACATTTTCCCAGTTACCATCAGTTCTGAGGAAAGGTCATTGGACCTGAAACGTTAACACACTTTTCTGCACAGATGCTGCCAGACCTGCTGAGCTTTTCCAGCTACCTCTGCTTGGGTAACAAAGGGGCAGTGTGCTCTAAGTTTTAACCGTATACAATCCAAAATTTGCGTGCCTTACTGAAAAGAAAATCAAACTGTAACAAAAAGTCATATCAAAATAAAGCTGAGCCTGAAGCTACCACAGGACTGATCCTCATTGGAAAATGAGGTCTAACAGCTCCCCTTCTGGGCAGCTCCCTCCTTTACTCAATTGTAATACCATTACATCAGACTACAGTTTTCTCCCTCTCAAAGTGCAGAATTCTAGCATACTGGGATCACTGACCCTTAGGGGCTCCTTTACCTCAAGTTCCCTACTCAAGTCTGCCTCATTACAATTCTGGATTTAGGAACGTGTTTGTTTCCTAGTGAGCTGTACCAAAGCTGCTCAAAATAAAACCAAAAACAAGCCAACCAACCAGCCATCTCATAGACAATTCACATTCCTTTTTGTGGGACCTGTTACCAATCTGATTTTCCCAGTCCAGCTGCATGTTGAAGTCCCCCTCTCTACTTTAATTGTGTGTTTCTTACATGCCCTTTTTTAAAAAAAAATCCCCAAACTTATTTTCTGCCACAGATCCTAACTATTGCTCGGAGGACAGTGCACAACTCCCATCAGAAATATTCCCCCCTTTGCAGTTCCTCAATTCTCCACCTTCCAACCAGATATCACTTCTTGATGGTAATTTCATTTCATTTCTTAAGAAAGCATGCCTGCCCCCCTGTCCATTTAATATAACATGTACCCTTGGACATTCTCAGCTCTGATCCGTTTGCAGTCGTGTGCACAACGCCTGCATTATTGTACCCATCAATTCCACTATACACCACAAGTTCATTTATTTTGTTCCATATAATACATGCATTTAAGTACAAAACCTTCAATCCTGTATTGACCGCAACCTCCACATCACCATGCCCATGTCTTTTTTAAAATCTCTCTCCTCAAAGAAAAATATACCCCCTCCCAGTGTTGAAATTCTCCATCTTAGGGAGAAAGACATGTATCATTAACCCTATCTATACCCCTCACAATTTTATAAACTTCTAGAATATCACACCTCAACCTCCTATGCTCCAGTGAAAAAATTTCCAGCTTTTCTTTATAACTTAAACCTCCCAGACCCAAAATCCTCAAATTGCTTGTGAGCCCTCTCCAACTTAATATCATTCTTATAACTGAGCAACCAGAACTGGATAGAGTTGTCCAGAAGAGGCCTCAAATATCTGTACAACTTCAGTGTGACTTCTCAAATCCTATACTCAAAAGGACTGAGCAATGAAGGCAAGCATTCCAAATGCCTTTTTAACCATCCTGTCCATATGTGATGTGAATTTTAAAGAATATGCACCTGAACATCCAGATATCTGTTCTACAATAGCATCCAAGACCCTACCATTATTCATATAAGTCCTACCCGTGTTTGTTGTAACAAAATGCAATACCTCACACTTATCCAGATTGAACTCCACCTGCCATTTTTCAGCCCATTGTCACCTTAGAAAATCTTCACTTCCATGTCAGGATTAATACAATCGCCTGCAAACTTTCAAACCACGCTTTCTACATTGTTTCTCATCCAAAAATTGTTTGACAAAAAAAACCAGAACTGATCCCTGTGGAACACTGCTGGTGATAGGCCTCCAGTGCGAAAAACACACCCCACCGCACCCCCTACCCACCTCTGTCACCTGCTGTATCCAATTGGCAAGTTCACCCTGAATCCCAAGTGACTTAATTTTAGTAAAGCCTTTAACAAGGTTCCACATGGTAGACTGATTAGGAAAGTCCAAGTAAACATCCACTGCTTGGATCTCAATCCTTTTGGTAACTTCATTAAAAAATCCTCAATCAAGCTTGAGAGACATTATTTTCCTCACAAAACCATGCTAACTATCCCCAACAACTGAAGTATACTCACAGGTCTATCGTTCTACGGTTTCTCCTTACAACCCTTCTTAAACAAAAAAAGAAGCCACCCTCCTGTCATCAGGCACCTCGCCCGTAGTTATAGGTGGTGTGTGCAGCACTTCGGGGCTTTAACATTATTTTGGAGCTCAGGGACAAATGACTTGCATGATTCTACTAGGTCGCTTTGCAGCAACACCTATCCATATGTTTGCACAAGATGCATCTTAGTCATAGAAATATACCTCATGGAAACAGTCCCTTTGGTTCAACTCGCCCATGCTGGCCAGATATCCTAAATTAATCTAGTCCCACTTGCCAGGATTTGGCCCATATCCGTCTCAACCCTTCCTATTCATGTACCCATCCAGTTGCCTTTTAATTATTGTAGTTGTACCAGCCTCGACCACTTCCTCTAGCAGCTCATTCCATACATGCACCACCCTCTGCATGAAAAAGTTGCCCCTCAGATCTTAAATTTTTCCTTTTTCACCTTAAACTTACTGCCTCTAATTTTGGCCTTCTCCACCCCAGGGAAAAGACCTTGCCTTTTTATCCTATCCATGCCCCTTATGGTTTTATAAATCTCTATGATATCACCCCTCAGCCTTCAATGCTCCAGGGAAAATAGTCAGTCTATTCAGCCTCTCCTCATAGCTCAAACCCTCCAACCCTGGCAGCATTCTTGTCAATCTTTTCTGAACCCTCAAGTTTCACAGCATCCTTCCTATATCAGGGAAAATAGAATTGCTGCAGTATTCTAATAGTAACCAATGCCCTGTACAGCTGCAAAATATCCTTTCAACTGCTATACTCAATGCACTGACTAATGAAGGCAATCATACCAAACACCTTCACTCTCCTATTTACCTATGACTCCACTTTCATGGAATTATGAACTTGCACTCCAAGGCGTCTGTTCAGCAACACTCCCCAGGACCTTACCATTAAGTGTATAAATCCTGCCCTGATTTGCCTTTCCAAAAAAAAAAAAAAGCAGCACCTCACATTTATCTAAATCAAACTCCATCTGCCACTCCTCAGTCCATTGGCTGATCAATATCCTGTTGTACTCTCAGGTAACCATCGTTGCTGTCCACAACACCTCCAATTCTGGTCTCATCTGCAAACTTACTAACCATACCTCCTGTGTTCATATCCAAATCATTTATCTAAGTGATGAAGTAGTGGACCCACCACTGATCCTTGTGTCACCCTGGTGGTCACAGGCCTCTAGTCTGAAAAGCAACCCTCTATCACCACCCTCCGTCTTCTCCCTGAGCTAGTTTTGTATCCAAATAGCTCATTCTTCCTTTATTCTACATGATCTAATCTTGCTGACCAGTCTACTGTGAGGAACCTTGTTCAATACCATACTGAAGTCCATACATAAAATTCCTGGAATTAGAGGCCCTGCTAGGGCCATTTGCAGTTATTATGCCACCACTGATTAAGTAATTCCACCTATTACTTCAATTTGCATTCCATCAGAAAAACATTCATGGTCCATATATGCATACAAAAATTTCCAAAGAACGATTGGATAACACCAAATTTTAGAGTTCCTTATTTTGACATGACAACAATACCATTAGGAAGTCTCCACGCCACAGTGACAGCATAACATGAAGTTTCATGCCGACAGAAATGAGGGTTGAGGAATTCCTTCATTAAACTCACGTAACTTTTGACATTTCTCCAGAAAGAAGTTACTGAATCTTGATATTCGGGTCTTTGGACACAAAGATCCCTGACAGAGGCTAACCTGCAATCAGGGAAGCAGCAGCTCAAGAAATGAATAATGTTCAATTCTGTCAGCCTTGGGCCATCCAAAGAGATTGCTCGTTTCTCACACACGAGATTTAACCAGGAGTTGGTAAAGAAGCAACTTCTGGGGTGGCAGGGTCTTCTTCCACATGAGTGATGACTGGTATGAGACAGGGTGACACAAGGAGGACCTGGAGGGAGGTTGAGATACCTTGGCCCCTCACCTCTGAAGCTAAGCACTTATAGCTAGACTGACTGAGTACGGCACATGCATAATCCAGCAGACAGTGTCCTGGATTTGCATCTCCACAACAATCAGCATGGCACTGTGAGGTAGCAGTGCTAGGGAGCCAGGTTCAATTCCAGCCTTGGGCAATTGTGTGTGGAGTTTGCACATTCTCCCACCATCTGCATGGGTTTCCTCTCAGTCCAAAGACGTGCAGGCTAGGTGGATTGGCTATGCTGAATTGCCCATTGTGCCCAGGGACGTTTAGGTTAAGTGTGTTAGCTACAGGAAATGCAGCTTTAGGAGAATGGGCCTGGGTGGGAAGCTCTTCGGAGGAGTGGTGTGGACCTGTTGGGCTGAATAGCCTGTTTCTGCACTGTAGGGATTCAAAGAGTCACCAATTTATCCATAGAACCAAACAGGAATACCAGAACCAGCATAGTATTGGTAGGGATGGTGGATTCATTCATCCTTCAATTCAGATTACCAAATTTGCTTGCAGCTCCAGGGCCCATTTGTGCATTTTGACTAAGTTATTAATAGGATCATCTTCCACCTGAAGTGGAGCAGTTGCCTAGTATCTAGAAGTCCTGAGTGCCAGTGATCTGCAGCATTTCTTTCTCAGATCAAAAATCGATGATGTCAGTGATACGATCCCAGATTATATGCCTGTCTGTGTCTGGAAAGAGAAGCCTTTGGAGCGGAATATTTGAGCTGGAAGGTACAGATGAAAATCTTACTAGTTCTTCCTGTGCATTCAGTTACTTCCTGCTCATTAAGATATCACGTACAGGCCCTAGCACCAGCCTCTCCAGAGGTTTACCAGGTGCTATTAATGACTGGATAAAAAAAGAATTAGTTGTCCAGAAGAGATAAGATATTGTGCATATTAGGTATGACTTAACATTGATAATAAAAAGGAGTAATGTGGCAAGCTCAAATTAAGTTTACCTGGTTAGTTGACCTTTGAAGCTCCCCATTCCTCAATGGAATTGTGCTCCACTACGGTCAGTTGTAGAAGTTTTATCATGAAGTGTAGTGCTCTCCCCATCCAATGCCCTAGGTCTTGGTCCAGCTATGGGCCAATTTGTCCTGCAATGAGACAAAAGTGAGGGTTTGAGCATGGTGAAAGTAGATGGAAGAGCAATTAGTGGGGATACACAAACAGGACGTGTTGTGGTGACTTAGGGAAGAAGTAGGAAGTTCAGAGGACAGAGGAGGTTTAGTTTCGAGGATGACACACAGTGAAAGTTATAATCCATGTGGCATCTGCATTGGCAGAAAGTTAGACTGAGTGGTTCCCTAGAGTGAGGATTAGCAGAGAGAAGATAGTGGCACCTACCCTTGTGGAATGCAAAAGATCTTGACGTTTTTCTTTAACGCCGAGCATCCTATTTCACCCAGGATGCAGCACTGCCCACTGGGTCCAAGTAGGCAGCCAGCTGAAAAGGGATGGACCTTCTTGACACCAGCCCATCCACCAGATCAGTGTCCTCAAACGTGTGATACAAGCTTTCTTTTCTGAGTTACAAGTGTCCCGATCATCATCATCATCCAAAGTGGTGTATTTTGAAATACAGCAGTGGCCTGAACCAAAGAAGATGCTAACAAAAACAAGCACTTTCACTTCTCCTGCCATCTGATTACATGTGAAGGAAGCTGAAAAGCTAACCAGACACCCACAACCTCATATCACAAACATCAGCTGAAAACTCAACCTTCTCTAATCAATATTTCGAAAAAGAGGAAAGACAGAAACGGTTAAGAAAATTCTGCCTAGACTGATAAGTATTAGTCAATGGGCATCTCCTCCTTGCTCCAAACTAGTATTGGACAGGAGATACCTTTGATAGTGACAACAGGAGAAATTTGGGCAGAGGATTTAAATCACCAGCTATCTTCTACCTAGTTAAATTACATTAGCAAGCTTCAAGTTGGGACATTTAAAAGATCCACCCATTCTCCTCCCAGCCCAAAGTCAAAGGCATTTATTCATAGGCAAAGTTTATCAGAGTATTAAGTAAATCTGTCAGATAAATCTTCATTGAAGATTTATAGCTCTAAACCATTAAAACATAAAAAGTATTTAGGATTAATTGTGCAGGTAGTTAAATGTATAATCATGCAGATCAGTTTTGTCTTTCTTAATCTGTCTCTTTAATACAACTTTGCTAGCTATAAAACGGAACAACATATTTTGAATAGTCTGTTGGAAGAAAGCCTCAGAACACCTATAGATAATAAAATCCTGAGTCTTTGTGCAAATTTGATTTGCCTACAATCAAAACATGCTCCTTTAATTATTGTGGAATTATGTTTGGAGGTCAGACAGCAAACAAAGTGCTTTTCCAAGTGTATTCCTGGATTTGTTGACACTAAGTGACATTTGATTTTTCAGAACTTTGGAAATTACATTCAACTAGGCCAATGACAAAATAACCAAATGGTTCGTTCAGACTGATGAAATAAAGACGATTGGAATTGCACTTCAATTTTTTTTAATTATCCTGTTGTTGATCAAACCGTGTAATAAAGTAAGTAGACTCCGTCTCACTGCTTCCAGTTCCCTCATCCGTAGTGTCACGCTGTACATGCAGTTGGGTTGTTTCAGAGGCGCCAGTCACAGAGGTGGCTACCATTACTGTCTGCCTCCTACTTAAATGGTATATCAACCATGACAATGATGTTATACCACATATCAGAGCAACAGGTGCACCAATAAGGATTGCAACCACCACAGCAATTTTGTAAAGCCCATGCGCTTGGTCATTCCTTTCACTCATACCAAAATGTCTTGGATAAATAGGAACTGAACAAGACTGTTGCTTTTCATCATAATTAGAAAATGGAGGGCACGTCAGGCAGTTATTCACAGAATAGCCATTGCAGGAATAGCAAGATGAATGGCATGGAGCACAGGTGTCCACTGTGAAATTTCTGCGAACACCATTCATTGTTTTATTTAAAGTTCTTGAAACATTGTAATAGTGCGGAGGACAGGTGGCGAGGCAAAGGTGTCCAAAGATGACTAAGTTACCTTGGCATTCTGTTGGGGAGAAGAATCCATAAGAAATTTTAATTGAAGCTTTGCATAAATTAACATTTAAAATACATTTCCAACTCAAACAGGCTCATTTGAAGTCCCATTTTCAATAATTACACAGGGTGGCATTCAAAAGTTCTGAAAAACCACACAGTGAATATCCAAGTATTTCTATGAATGAATCAGGGTTTTGCATCACTTGTACCAGTAACTTGAAATATATTCTAATACATCAAATGATTTACTCTTATAAATACCTGTTAACAACATGTCAAATAAATCACAAGACAGATGTTTTCAGCTGTCAAATTCCCTTCCTTTACTCTTAAAGTCCAAAAAATAATTTTTGCAGCATATATAGATATTTAAGAGAAGCTTCCATTTCTTAATTCAATCTACATCTTTTTTTCATTTGAACGTCACATTATTCAGCCATGGAGAACTTCCATTGTTTTATATTACTGTTAAAATGTTGTCAGGTTCAAACAAAGAACTGTAGCTGCTGGAAATTTTCACCAAATTGGAGAAACTCGGCAGGTTTGGCAGCAATTGTGGGGAAAGAGTTAATGTTGAGTCCCTGAAAAGTGGTCAGTGGACTTTGTGTTAATTCTGTTTTCTCTCCATAGATGCCACTAGGCCAGCTGTGTTTCTCAGCTATTTCTGTTATGTTAATATCTTGACAGTATCCACATATATGCATTTTAAACATCAATCATGATAATTTCCTTCCTAGCATTAGGTCAGCCACATTTGTCATTTTGCACACTGCCTCATTATGGGAATCATTTATATTAAAACTATCAAGTTACATTTGGCTCAAAGGGATTAAATCCACAAACTGGCTACATGCTGAAGGATGTGGAATAGATCAATGACGTAACTGGAGATTATCACAACTTCCATCTCAGGTGTTAGACATTTCTGTAAAACTCACCCATAACATTGGGTTGACTCAGTGGTGCCTAGTGAAAAGGCTCTCATTTGTGAGCTCATATCCAGTTTAATTGCAATTCAATTATCCAAGATAGAAGCCCAATAAAAAAGGTAAAATTCAAGCCATTCTGTCCTTCTACACAACAACAATGATTTATGACATGAAAGAAAAACAAACTGGTAAATAAAATTTAAGTTTAGTTTATGTTCAGAGCTGATTAAATCTTCAGAATTCAAGAAGAACAAATTTAACCAACTAACATGGCATTTTTAAAAAAGTCAAAGGTCATAGGAGCAGTTTACCATAAAAGCATTTGTTAATTTTCTTACTGAATATAAATCAATGAGTGCACTTTTGTATCATCTTAAAGTGATCAATCTGCTTTTGAAGAGTTTGAGAAAAGCAGAGAGTCATTTGCAAGACTCCAGTAGTCAGTTTATAAAACTGGTTAAAGGGCATGCAACAAAAGTTTACCAGAATGATACACAGGATGGTGAGATCATCCTTAAGAGACTGGACCCACATTCTCTATGGGGTGGGAGGGATCAACAACTCAGGAAATAATTCAGAGTAGAGTAAAGGGGTGGGTCAACTAGGACTGAGGCAAAGAGGAATTTCTTCAGAGGGCTGAGTGTCTTTGAAGTTCTTTACCTGAAAGAATGCAAAGAGTCAGTCACTGAGTATATACACAAGGCAGATAGGAGTTCTTGATAAAGAATTTGGGGGATATGAAATAGTGTGGGAAAATAGCATTGAAGTAGAAAACCAGTCATCGTCTAGCTGAACAGCAAAACAGGCTTGAAAGGTCTCCTATTTCCGATGTTCCTATAGCTACAACTGAGCCATGCTCTCTTATGACTATTAGTTGGTAAATGCAAACCCAAAATCATTTAAGAAACGAATGGAATCTAATTAAAATGGAAAAAAGCAAGTTTCCATGATTAAAGAAAATATTTAATGCACCTAAAATTACTAACAGGGACCAATACTAAAAACGACAGGAGCCCAAAGATTAGCAAACAGTACAATTTTGTTATTAATCCTAGGTGATTCCTCTGCTGTCTAAATACTGCCAAATATAGGAGAGTGATTAACACAGAGCCAGTGGTTCAAGGCAGACACTTCATATCAATTCATGAACAATTAATGGTGTTAAAAAACCAAAAAAATGTTATATCACAAGGTCTCTGCAAATTAGTTCATTGTAGGAATGTTGATTGCTGCAGCCTATGGAGTTTTAAAAAAATGGAGACGAAGTGCCGTATTCGAAAATTGGAGGGCAACTTGGAAAAACCTTGACCAGCATTTTAAATGGCAGCAGGAATCTTGAAATAGCAAAGTATTAAAGCAAAGAACAGGGGCAGCCAGAGACAACTACAAAGCCTCATTTTCTGAAAAATAATGAAAAGCTGAAGCATGTGTAAATAATTAGTACATTTAATTGTAGTCATCAGCCCTTAATGTTTAATAATAGTACTAAGAGGGTAGCCTTCTGCAAGCCTTTTAATTTAAACCAACATTTAAAAAAACACTTAAACGTGTGCATAAAGCAATATTTTAATTAATCATTCTGCCATTTAATTACAATTTTGAATTGCTGCAAGCATGTAGGAAACTACAACATGGGAACAATTATCCACATTGGGGGAAGCTCAGCTCTGGTCATTGTGTACAATTACTTGTTATTAACAGGATGAACAAACTAACAGGGGAACAAGAATTATTATTTCAAATTGGCCTAGTGGATGTATGCAACAAACAGGCAGTTCCTTCAACTGCACAGCAACACAAGGTTTGCTAGTTCATTTTGTGCAAATAACCCTGATCGCTAATTGTTAACTGTGCATTGAAACTAAACAATGTTTTTCCAACATGTTTTATTCATGTTGCAAATATTTGAAGATTACATGACCAAGTTATAATGTGAAAGGGGCACATGTGGTGTAAGAAAGTATGGAGAAAAGGCAAAAAAAACTCAACTACTTATTGCTGGCTATACAGTTTCTTCCAGCAGCTAGATATTAGAACATAGAACATAGAATACAGCGCAGTACAGGCCCTTCGGCCCTCAATGTTGCGCCAACCTGTGAACTAATCTAAGCCCCTGCCCCTACACTATCCCATCATCCTCCATATGCTTATCCAAGGACTGTTTAAAATGCCCCTAATATGGCTGAGTTAACTACATTGGCAGGCAGGTCATTCCACACCCTTACCACTCCGAGTATAGAAGCTGCCTCTGACATCTGTCTTAAATCTATCACCCCTCGATCTGTAGCTATGCCTCCTTGTACAAGCTGAAGTCATCATCCTCAGAAAAAGACTCACCAGTTCACCCTATCTAATCCTCTGATCATCTTGTATGTCTCTATTAAATCCCCTCTTCGCCTCCTTCTCTCCAATGAGAACAGACCCAAGTCCCTCAGCCTTTCTTCATAGGGTCTGCGCTCCAGACCAGGCAACATCCTGGTAAATCTGCTGTGCACCTTTTCCAATGCTTCCACATCCTTCCTGTAATGGGGCGACCAGAACTGCACTCAATATTCCAAATGAGGCCACACTAGCATTTTGTACAGTTGCAGCATGACATCACGGCTCCGGAACTCAACCTCTCTACCAATAAAACCTACACACAGTAAGCCTTCTTAACAGCACTATCAACCTGGGGAGCAGCTTTCAGGGACCTATGTACATGGACACCAAGATCCCTCTGCACATCCACACTGCCAAGAATCTTTCCATTGGCCCAGTATTCTACCTTTTTATTATTCTTCCCAAAGTGAATCACCTCACATTGATCTGTATTGAACTCCATTTTCCACCTATAAGCCCAATTCTGCAGTTTATCCAAGTCTCCCTGCAACAGTCTTCCACACTGTCCACCACTCCACCGACTTTAGTGTCATCTGCAAACTTACTAACCCATCCACCTATGCCTGCGTCCAAGTCATTTATAAAAATGACAAACAGCAGTGGTCCCAAAACAGATCCTTGAGGCACACCACTGGTAACCAGACTCAAGGCTGAATATTTTCCATCAACCACCACTCGTTGCCTTCTTACAGAAAGCCAGTTTCTAATTCAAACTGCTAAATCTCCCTCCATCCCATGCCTCTGTATTTTCTCCAATAGCCTACCATGTGGAACCTTATAAAAGGCTTTACTGAAGTCCATGTACACCACGTCAACTGCCCTACCCTCATCCACATGCTTGGTCACCTTCTCAAAAAACTCGAGTTTAGAGACACGACCTGCCCTCGACAAATCCATGCTGACTATCTCCAATCAAATTGTTGCTTGCTAGATGATTATAAATCCTATCTCTTATAATCCTTTCCAATTTTTTTCCTACAACAGACGTAAGGCTCACAGGCCTATAATTACTTGGGTCATTCCTACTGCCCTTGAACAAGGGCACAACATTTGCAATTCTCCAGTCCTCTGGTACTAAACTTGTAGACAGTGAGGACTCAAAGATCAAGGCCAAAGGCTCCGCCACCTCCTCCCTAGCTTCCCAGAGAATCCTTGGAAAAATCCCATCCGGCCCAGGGGATTTATCTACCTTCACGCCTTCTAGAATTGATAACACCTCCTCCTTGCTAACCTTAATCCTTTCAATTCTAGTAGCCCATAACTCATTAATCTCCTCTACAATATTGTCCTGTTCCTCAGTGAAAACAGATGAGATATAATCATTTAGTACCTCTCCGATCACCACAGGGTCCACACACAACTTCCCACTTCTGTCTTTCGCTGGCCCTATTCCTACCCTAGTCCTCTTATTCCACACATACTTATAGAAAGCTTTAGGGTTCTCCTTTATTCTACCTGCTATGTCTGCTCATGTCCCCTCCTTGCTCCTCTTAACTCTTTAAATCCCTCCTAGCTAATCTACAACTCTCCGTCACCTCATCTGAAACATCTCGTCTCATTGTCACATAAGCCTCCCTCTTCCGCTTAACAAGAGATACAATTTCTTTAGTAAACCACAGTTCCCTTACTTTATCGCTCCCTCCCCAACTGACAGGGACATTCCTATCAAGGACACGTAATATCTGTTCCTTAAACCAGCTCCACATTTCAATTGACCCGATCCCCTACATTTTGCTAACTCATTCTATGCCTCCTAAGTCTTGTCTAATCACATTATAATTGCCCTTCCCCCATCCATAACTCTTGCCCTGTGGCATGTTCCTATCCCTTTCCATCACTCAAGTAAACATAACCAAATTATGGTCACTCTCTCCAAAGTGCTCACCTACCACTAAATCAAACACCTGGCCTGGTTCATTACCAAGTACCAGATCCAGTGTGGCCTCCCCTTCAACATACTGTCAGGGAACCCTCCCGGACACATTGGACAAAAACTGATCCATCCGACGTACTAGAGTTATAGCATTTCCAGTCAATGTTAGGGAAGTTCAAGTCTCCATAATGACCACCCTGTTCCGTTCACTCCTGCTCAGAATCGTTTTGCCAATCCTCTCCTCCCCACCCCTGGAACTTTGTGGAGGCCCGCAATATTTATCATTGCTCATCCTTTTCCAAAATAATTAACTCACAAGTGGCCTAAGTGCTTTCATAAAGTGCAATGAAAGACAAATTCCTTCAAGTTAAACATTTGTCTTTCTACAGAAAAAAAAAAGACAATAAAACTGCATTCCCATTTTGAAAATCCATGTTGTGGTATCATAGTGGTTTACACTAATGCTCAGGTGAGATTTCAATATCCCATTTCACAGATATGGGGCAAAGTACATACTAAGGGTTGTACTACTTAGTGAGACAGAAGAACAGTCTCACATAATGACTACTTATTGAATTTTTCCCTTGCTTCACAGGACACACTTGATTAAAGCCCTCTCTCCGTGACTCCCTTGTTCGCTCCACACTGCCCTCCAACCCCACCACACCCGGCACCTTCCCCTGCAACCGCAGGAAATGCTACACTTGTCCCCACACCTCCTCCCTCACCCCCATCCCAGGCCCCAAGATGACATTCCACATTAAGCAGAGGTTCACCTGCACATCTGCCAATGTGGTATACTGCATCCACTGTACCCGGTGCGGCTTTCTCTACATTGGGGAAACCAAGCGGAGGCTTGGGGACCGCTTTGCAGAACACCTCCGCTCAGTTCGCAACAAACAACTGCACCTCCCAGTCGCAAACCATTTCCACTCCCCCTCCCATTCTCTTGATGACATGTCCATCATGGGCCTCCTGCACTGCCACAATGATGCCACCCGAAGGTAGCAGGAACAGCAACTCATATTCCGCCTGGGAACCCTGCAGCCATATGGTATCAATGTGGACTTCACCAGTTTCAAAATCTCCCCTTCCCCCACTGCATCCCTCAACCAGCCCAGTTCATCCCCTCCCCCCACTGCACCACACAACCAGCCCAGCTCTTCCCCTCTACCCACTGCATCCCAAAACCAGTCCAACCTGTCTCTGCCTCCCTAACCGGTTCTTCCTCTCACCCATCCCTTCCTCCCACCCCAAGCCGCACCCCCAGCTACCTACTAACCTCATCCCACCTCCTTGACCTGTCCGTCTTCCCTGGACTGACCTATCCCCTCCCTACCTCCCCACCTACACCCTCTCCACCTATCTTCTTTACTCTCCATCTTCGGTCCGCCTCCCCCTCTCTCCCTATTTATTCCAGTTCCCTCCCCCCATCCCCCTCTCTGATGAAGGGTCTAGGCCCGAAACGTCAGCTTTTGTGCTCCTGAGATGCTGCTTGGCCTGCTGTGTTCATCCAGCCTCACATTTTATTATCTTGGAATCTCCAGCATCTGCAGTTCCCATTATCTCTGATACTATTACTTTTGTGCAACTTTTACTATCAACTACGTCTGGAAGACATGCACACTTGAGGAGAAAACCGGGATGGGTGTAGATTGATTGCTTCATCAGTAGAAGGAGGATCATCTCTCCAGTTCATTCAAAAATATTCTAAAATTGAACAAAGTCAAGCCATTTTATTTAATTCATTGAGGTTGATATTCTGGGATTTTCTTTCAAAATGCAGATGTAGCTATCAAACGAGTAGAATCAGCTTTGAGAAAACAAAGGCCAGGATGATTTGCCTTCTGACAGCCTCTAGTTACTAGTTGTGTGTTTTAGGCTTTTGACTAACTATCTACATTCAATCTGAGCAACAAACTCAAGAGTGCTCCAGAATAGCAAATGAGGAAAAGATGTGACTGTTTCGTGATTAAACTTTTATCTTCACTTAATAGTTAAATCAAATAGTAAATACAGTGTGTACAAGCTTATAGCAGTTTAATTTCAATAAATTGGTGTATTGATATAGCTATAGTAATATTCTTTCACTTCTGAGAAGATGGATAAGAAGCAGAACATATGTTCTAATTAGCCAGAGTACAGTAAATAAGGATCGTTCTCTGACCCTGTGTTCCATTTATCTAGTTGTAGGATATGTGGACAACGAATCAAAAGGGAAGTAGCTGTGAGCAAAACCCAAAATATTTGACTTTTAAAGAACGAAAGAAATTTAGACTCACTCATTTTCATTTAAATCAACCAGAGAAAGTGGTTAACACCAGGAACACAAACAAGGTTTTTTGGGATTGGTCTACATGCAATTAATAATTATCCAAATAATGACAAAATCAAATCAACTCGTACAACATTACCCAAAGTAAACAAAAAGGTACAAAAAATGTTACAATACATTACGGTGAATTAATAAACTATTGCTTTAATCCAAGAATTACAAGGCTCAATTTGGAACAACACGTTTTACCTTCACAAACCCCATCTTCATTCCAGTTGCTGCAGTGACTTATCACTGTATCTGTTATGTGTCTCGTCATCATGTTTTCATCAGTACCATACAAAAGCAACTTAGAATAGGACAGAGCTCCTATGAAGATCAATTGAAAGTAACATGCTGAGTTCGCTTTGCCAGAGACACCAACAAAAATGTCCATTCAGTTAGAATACAACATAATTATAATACAATATATTTCAACTTTGGCTACAATTCAAACAGAAAAAAAATTGAAACAAGTGGTTGTGGCCCAAAAGCATCGAACTTTCAATGATGGGGCGGCACAGTGGCTCAGTGGTTAGCACTCCTGCCTCACTGCATTAGGGACCTGGGTTTGATTCCACCCTCAGGTGACTGTGCAGAGTTTACACATTCTCCACATCTGTGTGGATTTCCTCCAGGAGCTCCAGTTTCCTTCCACAGTCTAAAGATGTGCAGACTAGGTGGATTGGACATGCTAAATTTCCCCATTGTGTTCTGGTATGTGTAGATTAGGTGAGTAATGGGAAATAGACCTGGATGGGATGCTCCAAGGGCTGGTGTGGACTTGTTGGGATGAAGGGCCTGTTCCCACACTCTAGGGATTCTATGATGGACAAGTGTTGCCACAAATTACTACACATTTCAATAACCCACTAGCAGGTAGAGTTGGAGTGGAGTTAATTTTGGCACATAATAATGATGAAAATAAATTGTGTCATGCTGTTTACGGGTGAAATGGACACCTTTAGTCAGTCAGTGTCAGGTGAAACACTGCTTTTTAAAATATTTGTACTTATTATTCCAGTGTCTCAAAAGTAGTTTAACTAGTTACTCAATATATTTGCACAGCAAGAATCATGGGAACGTTAACAGGGAGTATTCAGTCACTGAAAATCTCAGCTGAAACAAAGAATATCTGTCTTCTCATATCCCCACAAAAAGGTTTGTACTAGGAAATAGATTACACATTTTCAGAAAGAGGAGACCTGATAAGAAAGGGTCAGCAAAAAGAA
This sequence comes from Stegostoma tigrinum, assembly GCF_030684315.1. Taxonomy (NCBI): domain Eukaryota; kingdom Metazoa; phylum Chordata; class Chondrichthyes; order Orectolobiformes; family Stegostomatidae; genus Stegostoma; species Stegostoma tigrinum. The sequence goes on along the minus strand of NC_081383.1, from coordinate 11,454,287 downwards.
TTATTAATTTCCAGTCATTTTAAGCACTCAAATACTACTGTCTCTCAAGTTAGAAAATGGCTGACATGCTACAGAGCAGTGCAGCATTGATGTTTAGGTGAAACTTTAAAAGGGAGATTCCATTTACCTATCCAGTAGAAGGTGAATGTAGAAGGTGCTATGGCATCATTAAGAAAACAGATTAGTTGATGACCTAAACAACATCTTCACCATCACTACGAAAAAAATTTCTTTCATTCTAGTTTAAACTGTAGGGTCTCACTTGAAACTAACATGATTAAGATTCAAAACCTCATGATGGTCCGAAAACAAAATGCTACACAAGTGAAAAATGTGTTTCATTGCAACAAGGAAGAACAACATTTTTCTAAGTTAGTGCAAGCTTGTTGGGTTGAAGGGCCCATTTCCACACTGTAGGGACACTATATTAAAAAAAAACTTATTGACCAAACAGCAAGTCGTCTAGTGGACCAGGGAACCAACATGGACTCTTCCGGTGTGCCATGCTGTCAATGTGCAAAAGCTCAGGTCTTTCACTTATAGGCCTGGCATTGTGTCAGAGCAGCAATTCAGAGCAGTCCTTAAGATCCTTCAGTCCTTCAGATCAGTATGGAGAGTGGAACCTGGGGAAGTGGGAATTATTTATGTAGTGTTAAAGTGCCAACCTACTTCTTTCAAGCAAATTGGAAAAACGAAACCAGAGTTTCATATCTGTGACAGGTAAGAATTCAAAAAGGTTAAGAATGTTAGAATGCCATTTGTATGCAAACCAAAATATGCTACTTGTGCATTGTCATGTGAAGTTTTTTTTAAAAACTTAATACTGCTTGGAGGACTCAGGCTTTGAAGGATTGTGCAAAATTGATTTTTCACTTCTTGCAGGAACACCTGAAGTGATTTATTAAACGGGTCTTCAAAAAAAAACAAACATTCCACAGTAAGTTTTCAAAAAAATCAAAAAGGCTTTCTAGAACCCAGGTGACATTGTTTCTTTTGTTGCAGATCCCTGCTGAGGCAGTTTTGAACAGTGACTAGCTTGGGGAAAAAATAAATTCTATTTCTGGCTCAGTTGAAGGAAAGCCCAAGAACAAGCTATGAAATGGATCTGTCTTACTTTGAAAAGTAAACCCTCAAGTTCAGGGTGAAACCTATTTGTTCTTCTGAAAGACGATCAAAGGACTATCTGAAAATTGTTTCCTGACTAAGTTGTGTCTACTAGACTTCAGAGACAACTATTTGATTAATGGCTTGGCCGAACATGCCAGAGCAATATGCTCGAAGCATCCTATACTTTATCCGTTTGCCTTCAAAAATAAGCCATTGACCAAAAATGTTCCTCTCTTCCCACAAAGCCAAACCTTTGCAGAGAATTCACACACCCCGCCTCCCCACCCTGAAGAATCTGCACACGTGCCTTGGGAATGTTTAGGAGTAACATGGATGTGAGTTTGCTCGCTGAGCTGGAAGGTTAGTTTTCAGATGTTTCGTCACCATTCTAGGTAACATCAGTGAGCCTCCGATGAAGCGCTGGTGTTATGTCCCACTTTCTATTCATCGGAGGCTCACTGATGTTACCTAGAATAGTGACGAAACATCTGAAAACTAACCTTCCAGCTCAGCGAGCAAACTCACATCCAGAAACTCAACCTGAGCCACAAATCTTCTCAAAACTCGTTAGGAGTAACATTTATATTTCTAGATTATTGACTGTATATATTAACCAATTACTGCATCTTCAGTGAAGTTTTCGTTTTGATAATAAACTTCATAGTATTTAAGAAACTTGGCTGCTAGACATTGTTGCTTATAACTCGATAAGGAAAAGGTATGAATTTCACCATCTTGGTAGCCAGAATAAACATTCTAATTTTACATTGTGGCCTATACAGTTGCCAGAACGGAGTGAATGTACTCCTCCACCCTCAATCTTAATTGTAAATGTAGCAGTAAAGAACTGCCACACTCCTTGCTCGTAAACATACCAGTGTTTTTGGAACTTCCTTTATTCTCAATCTTAAGCGTCCAAATTCCTTTCGGGTCCTCATCCCAGCAGTGTGTGGTCATGAAGGTCCAATCTCTATATCCATGGCTTGATGTGTCATATGGTCTTTAAAAGCAAGATGATAATTAGTATTCAAGTTAAATTGGGTAAAATATTTTCATTAATTAAATGTTTACACCTGACAAATAACTTAGAAGCCATTACTACTACCAAATTTAGTGTGATTTTTAAAATTTCACTGACCTAATAAATCACAGGTCCAAGACAATGCTCAGAGGACACTGGTTCAAATCCCACCGAAAATCAGAATTTAAATCCAAATAATAAATTTGAAATCAAAAGTTGCTTTATGATCACTATAACTGGGGCCATCAATTATTGTAATAAACTATTTGACTCACTAATGACTTTCAAGCAGGAAGTCTGCCATCCTTAGTGGTCTGGCCTACACTCCAGACTCACATCAATGGGTTGCCTCTATCTACCCTTTGAAAAAGGTAGAGAAATCTTATCACTTCAAGAGCAAATTAAAACGGAGGAAACAATACTTGCCTTACCAGTGACATCCAATCCCATTGAAAAAAATAAATAAAAATCTACCTTGTTCTGAACACAGATACACTAGGACTCAATGAATCCAGAATGGTAACAGATCAGAGGATAGAGAATGATTTTGCAGACTACTTTCCAAACTATTTCTACTTGAAAAGCAAAATTTAAAAGTTATTGCAGGGCTGAAATTATTCATTTTTAAATGCCTCCCAGTTAAGAATAGGCGTGCAGAGTGAATTGCAGTCACTCTGCACACAAGCTTTACATTTATAACCACTGCATACATTATAGTAACATCACAATGTATGCAGTTGAAAAATACTTAATTGCTGTTTTAAGAAAAAAAAACAATAAAATCACTTCTATTCATGAATCACTTCATCAATATCAGTAGATTTTTAGTATCCCAAAGAGGGGATGGGATTTGGGCCATGCAGATTATTAACAGTAAAATCTTCAATTTCAATTGCTCTCCATAAATCTGAGGTGATAAAATTAAAAGATGCAAAAGAAAATGAGAACTAACATTTCAAAATTTAGTCATGAAAACCATCCAAAATATTTGACATTTTTTGTTAGTTCCCACACTCCACTAGTTATGAATTTCATTCAATACTAGTGTTAAAAAAGGGGTACAGCCCTTGATATAAACAGTAGAAAAAAATGCTCACCCTGGCAAACAATATTGGTGATTTCATAATAGCAGAGAAAAATCACAGGACAGTGTTCTCACCTATCCTATAGGAAACTAGAATGGTATTGTGAACAAATCTCCTTTGACTGTGGGAACAATACAGCAGAACATTTCTGCAGCAATGGTGAAATATGGTAAAATATGGGAAACTTACACATTTTACATGTTTTTGCAAGAACAAAATTATACAGAAGGAAAAAAAGATTTCACATTCATTGACAAGATATCTTACACTATTGTTATCAGGTACCACATAATACTCAGTGACAATATCCATATACTCTTTTAGTCTATTATTCCAGTGTTGGTTTGAATTGCAGTTCAGAGTATCAAGCACAATAATGGACACTTCTGCTCCATTATTGAATCTGTGACAAAACAGTCAGGGAAGTGAGTATATTTCTTCCAGGTCCAGTTAGATACTTTGCAATCCTGAATATAGTTCTGTTAAAATTTGTACATGGGATAGGTATCAGAATGCATTGCCTCAATTGCCTTCAAGGTGGCAGTCTGCCATCTTGAACTGCTACTGATCTTGGGTGCAAACACATTCAGGTATTGTTTGGAGCAGTGTGGCAGGATTAAAAACCCTTATCAACCATGCATGGAATGTATGATGGCTCAATTCCAAACATTTAGTGCTTCAGGCTTCCTCAATTAAAAAACCTTTGAGCATATGCTCTCTAGCTGCTGGTATTAAGCCGCTGCTCAAGCAGCAACAAGCCAGAGAAATGGAAGAAATGTTTGAAACCAAAATGGTTGACATGGATTAAAAAAAACAAGTGTAAACTAAAGAATTATAAAAACAGATAAACACTAATTAGGTATGTAAAGAATACCAAAGTAAACGTAGACCTCAAGAGGCCTAGCCAGGGAATGTGGAAATGACATTTTTTTTAAAAAAAATATCTTCACTGAAGTTGCAGCACGAAAAGAGAGAGAAACCAAGGGGCTAATGGGAACAAAGAACTTAGCACTGAAGAATTAATTCTGTTATTATGTTAATAAATCCCCAGACCCTATGACCCGCACTTTCGGACTCTTTTTTAAAAGGAAGGGAAGGCCACAAAGGTGCATTGATTGTGATCATCCAAAATTCCCCTCGATCCTAAAACAGCCCTAGGAAAGTGTTAGAAGATAGAAAATAGAAAATATAACACTTATTCAACAAAAAGATAGCAAGAGAAGGCAAGGAATAACAAGTCAGTTTGCATGGCAGTAGTCTTCTGGAAAATAGTCTAATTAAAAAAGATGCAAGTAAGGCACCTTAAAAAACAATTAGTTATCAGGTTGAGTCAGCATTATGTTTGACAAATTTAAACGTATAGCTAACAAGGTAGATAAAAAGGGATACATGTGGATGTACTACAATGGAATTCCAAAAGATATTCAACAAGAAGCCATATAAAAAAAAGTTACAAGATGAGGATTGTCTCAGGGACCAAGACATTAGAATGGACAATTGGCGAACAGATTGGACAAAGTAAAGATCAGGTAATAGACAGGACATTTTCACAGTGGCAGACCACCTAATAAGCTTCTTCAAATATCAGCATTGGTGCCTCAGCTAATCATTACCTGCACTAAAAGAACAGATGAAAGCTCCAAAAAACAAAAGCATCCAAGTTTGCTGACAATACACTGTTTGATGGAATAAGCTGAAAGATGTTGACTCTAGGGAAAGTGGAGGTAAGATTAGGCAAGGACATAGATACAGGGTCTTGAATTGGCTATAACCATATTGAATAGGAAAACAGACTTCCTGTGAGATACAGCCTGTTGCTTCTTTTTCAGAAAAATGTGTGCTAGAAGATAAGAACATGACTGTTAAGATATGGTGAACCATTAAGCTGTGTGATAGGTCAGCCTACTCCAACCTTAAATGTTAACCAATAATTCAGAGATTCAAGTGGTCATTCTGGATCATTTATCATTCATCTCTACATTAGTAAATAAATATCCACAATGACTTCCATACCTTACATCAACCAACTTGGAAGATGTCCCACTCGGACTAGTAAGAGAAATCCTCAGATCACCTCTTCGAGTGTAGCTTAGTGACAATCTAACCTCCACATGTTCGAGGCAGCGGATGTACTTGTTAGTTTCAGAACAAGGATCAATATATTTCTTGATAACAAGCTTGTCAGAAATAATTCTGAAAGAACAATTTAAAAAGTATACTCTAAACCATTTAAACCCAAGGAACATAACTTTTTAAAAATCACATTGGATATGGCTTACAGTTGCCATACATGACTTTAAGTGAAGTAGTTATCCCAACATCACAAGTGGGTAAATACATGAATTTCCCTTATGAAAGGAAGGCATATCATGGGAAAAAAAATGCTGATTTCAGTGAGAAACTTCAGTCATTGTTGGCTATTTCAGCTAAGAATTGTTGTCTCAGCTTGAAGACAAACTTTTACCATCCCATTTTCTCTTTAGAGATGTGGGAAGAAAATAACTTTGATTTACAATAATGGCAAGCTTCTCTTCATCCATTTGGGGGGGAAAAGACTATGCAAGATTTGAATCACACTTGGCATAGGTCCATAATTCTTTGAAATGAGTGTCACAGGTAGACAGTGTGGTTAAGAAGGCACTTAGCATACTTGCCTTCATTGCTCAGACCATTGAGTATAGGAGTTGGGACATCACGTTGAGGTTGCACAGGATGTTAGGGGAGGTCTCTTCTGGAGTGCTGTGTGCGGTTCTAGTTGCCTTTTGTAGAAAGGCATTATTAAACTGCAGGGAGCTCAGGAAAAATTTACCAGGATGTGCTGATAATGGAGAGTTTGAGTTATTAAAAAAAAATAGCCTGGAAAGGCTGGGGCCATTTTCACTGGAGCATGGGAGGTTGCGAAATGACATTGAGGTCTATAAAATCATGAGGAACGTAGATAAGGGGAATGTCGACACCTTTTCCCGAGGGTAGGAAGTTCAAAACTAGGGGGTATTTTTTTTTTTAAAAAGGAGAGAGGAGAAAGATTTTTTTAAAAAATGTGGGGCAATTGTTTTTAAAAACAAAAGGTTTGTGTGGAATGAACTGCGAGAGAAAATGCAGGTACAGTTACAACAATTAAAGACATTTGGACAAGTACATGAATAGCAAAAGTTGAGGGATATGGGCCAAACACTGACAAATGGGAATGGTTTAATTTGGGAACATGGTCAGCATGGATTAATTGGACCAAAGAGTCTGCTTCCATGCAGTATAACTGACTCTATAGTATTCCATTAGAATTTAACAGTTGTCATGAAAATATATTATTTCAAGGAGATCAGAGCAGATGTGACAAACATATGGTCAGAAGAAAAGTTACTTGGTATTTGTTTCGAACAAGCTACAATTTCAAGTTTTGGATAATCCCAGAAATGCTATGCAACCAAAAGAGGAATTCAATTTAATCTTATGAAAATCATTAGAAGCCAATTTAAAAGCTACTCCAGAATGCTGCACATGTGGATTGTTTAATGTTTCAGTGAATGATTTCAAATGGAGTTGTGTATACATTATATAAAAAAAACAGATGACTGAGAATGTGTTACATACAGCACTAAGGCTGGGAGAATGCTACATGGCTGCAGTACTATTTAAAGGCCTAGAAGAGAGAAAGGCACTAAAATAGTTTGAAAAAAGGTCAGATTGTATTGCAGCATTGTACCACACTCTACCTAAACATCAAATTAATATATTCTACTCAGCTATTTAAGTTACTTTTGTGTGTAATGTTTTAGTCATTGAACTTTGAGGGAATGCAGCTTCAGCAGCTCCAAAAGATCTGGAAGATAAATAACATAAGGACTTGGCAAAGATACAAACCTTTCCAGCATATTACTAAGTTTAATGTTTACACAAGTTTAAGAAATCAAAACTTTGGAGATTGTGTTCGGTCTTTAAATCACACTCCCAGCCAGCTACATTTTCATATAATATACACAATATTCAACCTTTTTCCAGAAAACAAACTAATCAATCAATTATTTGTCCAATGACTGTCTGAAAAACAATGATACAGAATGATTGCAAACCTGTACAACTGCATACATGGCAGCCTAAGTTATCATTCATTGATTGAAAATATTTCAAAAGACTAACCACTACATCAATTCAAGTTGTTTTTCTTCAAAGACATCATACAAGTATACTCTTTCCTAATTTTGGGAGCCAATTGGTGCTATTAGGCAGTTTTTTTGTTACCAATATTGACCGTAGGTTCCTGAACTACAAATAAAGAAATTATCCTGAATGGAAGATAGCAAATTCCCACCATTCCTGGTAATTGCAGGTGACAATGCAGCAGTTGTTAAAAATCACAAGAAATAGTTGTATTGATAGGATTGATGTATTTCAGTAGAAGCTAGATCATATGATGGAAATTTAAGGCTATATGATTAAATCTGAGCAGCAAGTTGGGAGCAAACTAGAGTGGAGTATAAACATTAATATCAGTCCATTTCTACCTTCTATGTATCACATAAGGATGTACTATGTTGGCAGTTTATCATATTATGTGTAATATTATCCGAGGTGTGCAAAGTAACAACTGAGTTAGTCATGTACCATTCTGACCTTCAATAATTTAGTAGATTTCTGGGTAATGAGTGGATTTCTAATAAAATAAAGTTTTGTAAGACATTCAAAGCCATCTGTAATTTTAATGTAGTATACAAAAATTCCAATATGCATTCATACGCTTACTGTGGGGATTTATTAATATCTATGGAGCATTCTCTCTGTGGGTTCACTGTCAACCATTTTGTTGCCAAATCCACCAGAAGTCCAGCATCTAGTAGTCCATACCCATAGTGATGGCTCACTGAAAACAATCAATTTACATCATCAGTTAGACAGACAGGGTGTCCATTTAGGATTTCAGAAGGTTTGATAACAATGCAAAAAGCAATTATATCCAGCCCAATTAAAAGCACTAAGTAAATAGCTTTACTATTAAAGCCATTACTTTTCAAGAGGCTGCTGCCCATAACACAATTAAATTACAATGTTAAGTCAAAGTTGTGGAAAAACCATGCATTATTGTCACTTTAGTTCATCTCCAGCAATGTGTCAAATCCAGTCTATTATTTTCAAAACATGGTTTAGAATTCTCATTTTTCTTATCTAATATTGAAGATCTGATCATGGGTGTTGAGCTCAAATAGGTACATGTTGAATACTGAACAACAATAAATAATGAAGCTTATGCATAATTAGACAGTATCATGCCATTGGCAAGGTAATGAGGTTGCATGGGAGATAATTTGATGCTGAGCTTAAGTGTCAGATTCATGGTTAGAGGTTCCCCAATGAAGCTTTTGTACAGCCAGGGTTTCAAACTTCAGTTAGTTAGTTGAAGGATGGCAACTCATCTCAATTTTATGGAAGAGACATTTGGTATTCTGATGGGTTTATTTTAACAAACAAAACTGCGAAGAATACAAAAGAAATTAGTTTCATCCCATTGTTTTGGCTTCAAGATCTAAGATGTTTTACCCTAAAATTAAACCAACGCAAAATGCAAAACAATTTTTGTCAGTATGCTGAGGCACTAAACATCCTCTTGAGACAGCTAGGTTGGAATCTTGACCAGAAGCCCTGGATTAATTTGCACTGAACAGAAGTCATTATCCTAATTGAACAGTTCAAGGCAGTTAGAAGCAGCCATCTGAAAGATTGTGAAAGTTGATGATTCCTGTTCAGCAAGTATGCTCAAACTCATTAAGAAAGCTGGATGATATTTTAGTCATTAGTACTCATTCTTATGTCCTTTAACAGTGGCCAGCAAGAGTACATGGTATTCAGGTAAACTTCAAACATTATTTAAAAAGGGATAAACAAATTGTTGCCAGTTTGTTGCTGGAGCTATATAATAATAAAAACTTAAGTCAATCAATCATTCAGGACAATTTTATTAGTGCACTGGCAATGTTTCTTCTGCAAATTCAAGGGCTGCAGCTAATAGATTTAAATTCTGTGCCACCTAACGAGGACAAAGTGAAAGTTTGGTTGTCAGCTCCTTGGTTTATGTTAGGGTAAAAGTTCAGATAGCAGACCACCAACTACTTCAGAGGTGCAGCATCTGGGATAGCATCCTTCTCTACCATTCCCTCTTGCAGATCGATATCATCATGTACCTCATGTATTATATCCAAATGCTTTGAGCTATTCTAGCTGGAACACTGCATGTTGTGGGAGGTCACACCTTCAGAGAGTGGGTGTGAGGGAATGCACATTTACTGTGTCAACCGAAACTGATCAACACTGGAGCATCAAGCTTTCACGTATTTAGTTTAACTTTACCAGGCAAATTCAAATTACACAGTCATCAGCATCAAGAGCTAAGGCAGTGCTGAAGGCAGAATCAAGTGGAGAGGTCTTATTCATACAGCATTTAGTTTCTTTCAGGCCTTTGGCTAAAGTAGCCATACAAGAGAATATGCTTCAAAGAAAATAAAACCCCATAGGTGCTAAAAATCTTTAAATGCCATGGTTTTGTTTTAAAAAGGGAATGACACATCTAAGATATTGTCAGTTTTGGTAAAACATGCCACTTAAACAAATTCCTTACCTTTGCGCCCCACACCATTTTTAGCCCAGTCGCCTGCTTTCAAATGCAAGGGTTTGGAAGCTCTCACGACGAGGTGCTGCATATCACGCCAGGTCAGTGTAGGACTACAAACACAAACCATATTTTTTTGTGGAAAATTAAATATTGAAACACACAAATAACATGATTCATAATGGTGTTCTTTTAACATGGAAAAAATGTACCAGTGTTTTGGAGGCAAAGATGAAAACTAAAATGTGATAATCAGGATAACTAAAATGTGATAATCAGGATGGCTAAAAGTTGGTAAAAAGAAAGTAAAGAGACGTGGGAGTTGAGGTCTGTAGCACAGTGCTTAGCTTGAAAGCACAGCCACAATGGAGACAAAAATAAAATTGAACTATAGGCCAGAGTTGGAAAAAAAATGCTCCGAGATAATCGCAGCACAAAAGTACATTAGACAAGGCAATTATGGAATTTTACAACAAGAATAAAAGGAAATGAAATTGAAAATGGTGATGGAAAGAAAAAATGTGGTCAACAAGGTCTGTATTTCCCCACCCCATATTCTTTAATGGGAGGAGGGTGTTGCTGGCCAGGCAGCTTTTATTACAGATCCATGAACTGCCTAATTCAGAGTCAACCAAGTTGCTGTGAATCTGGAGTCACATGTAGGCCACACCAGGTAAGGATGGCAGTTTCCTTCCCCAAAAGACATTAGTGCACCAGATGGGTTTTTTCCAACAATCAACAATGGATTCAGGATTATCATTAGATTCTTAATTCCAGATATTTTTATTGACTTCAGATTTCACCATCTGTTGTGGAGGGATTCAAAACTTGGGTCCCCAAAATGTTAGCTGGGTCTCTGGATTACCAGTCCAGCAATAACATCAATAGGCCATCACCTGGACAACAGGCATTTCTACACACTGACAATAGCAAGAGATCCATATGGGCGAAGTCACGAGCATCAGAGACCAGCCAGGAATTCGTCGGAATTGTCAAGGGTGGTGGTGATTTTAAATAAGCTTAGTAAGGATTTCTACAGGTGGGCTGAGACAAGCAATGTGAGATGTGAAAGAAGGCTGTACGTATAAATGGAGAAGATTAGTTTGAGAGTTCAATTTACAAATGAATAATCTGGTTCAACCTAAGATAGTGACCTGGAATAGGAAATATTGGATATAGTACATGATTTGAGGCAAGGACAGTGGTTTTAGTTTTCATAAAGTGTTTAACTAGAGATCACTTTCCATAACCATATGTCAGAACTGTTGCATGGTATTATGAAGGTAAAGTTGGAAGAAGTGGTGAATAGATAAGAGAGATAACAGGTGTACAGCTGATTGAACACACCAGGCCAAGCAGCAAAGGAGCAGGAAAGCTGATGTTTTGGGTCTAGACCTTTCTTGAGAAACGTCAGCTTTCCTGCTCGTCTGATGCAGCTTGGCCTGGTGTGTTCAATCATCTCTACACCTTGTTATCTCAGATTCTCCAGCATCTGCAGATCCTACTATTGGTGAATAGATAAAACTCAGTCTTGTCAAGGTAAATTGGACATGAACTAGATCGTCAGATAATGGAAGCCACCTCAGTTAAAGGACGAAATGATCACATGGGAGGATAGGAAGGGAAATCATGGCTTGGTATGCAATGACTGTGATTGCATTGGCAAGAATCATGTCAAAAGCAGGACAATTTCACCCATCTGGACTAGAGGACAAAAAGGAGAAGAAGAAGAAAGGTGATGTACCTATCCATGTCAAAAGCTGCATGATAATCAAATTTATTAGCCACACTTGGCAGCATTTGAGGTGGAGAAAATTGACTACAAAAGATTGCAGTGTCATGGGAGGGACCCAGATTTTGAAAGCAATAAATTTCAATGGCAAAGAGAAAATATGGTAGTAAATGGACAGTAAGACTGCAAGGAGGAGGGATCAAGCTGTTTTGATAACAGTAGAAATTAATCAGTGACGATGGTGGCTAGAAAGAAAGAAAAAGTGGGTAAATCAGCAGTGGAGCAAGATCAAGAAAAGCACAGTAGATAACACTCTTTGTGCTATGACAGAAACCAGAAAATGGTGTGGGAGCAAAGCAGAGAAGAACAATCTGAAATAGTGGCTAAAGTAGAGCTTCTCAGACCTTGGAAGAGTCAGAGGTCATAAAAGATTTCAATTGGACATCTTCATTCTCCAGAAAGATCCTGGAGTGGGGGGGGTGCGCCCGGAGTGGGTAGATGAGGGGTTAGTGTATCAGACTGCCCTAAAACATCTAGCCACAATGGAGATGGGTGCCTAAAAAAAAAAATCAGCTACATAACAGATGCTCAGATAAGAAAAAAATAGAATTGCAAACAAGTTAAAATTTTCCTACACACGCAGCAAGAAATAAGCTACTCAAGACTGATGTGTTAAGAACGTTTAGTTTCTGTTCTGAATTACAAATCAAGTCAAAAATCTGCATATACCAAGTTTTTTGTTAATATGCTATTAATTATTGTGTGTTGCTTGGAAATAATAACTTAAATACTTAAACCTATTCCACCTTAAAAAGACACCATCGTTTAATGTGATTACCCATCCAATAAATTTTACTGCACTTGTGAACAGAATTACTTTGCCTCCAGAGCAAGAGCGATGATCCCAGCAGCAAGTGGTGCAGATGCTGATGTTCCAGTGTGTTTCTCTGTACATCGTAAGCGAAGATCTGTTGTGACCTGAGGAGGAGTTGAAGCAAGAGGAAAAAAAAATTACTAACAGTTGACCTACTTTTCTCCAAACCATCAAAGCTGACCTTTTTTCAAAGAAAAGAGGCCTCAAATTCAAACCCTACATTTGACCAAATATGGTTATAAATCCTACTGTATCATTCTCAGATGTCTTCTTTAGGAAATACAAAAAATTCAAAATGCAGATGCTTGAGCCCCCAAATGAAAGATTTTCCCCTTCCACCCTTTGGTCAACACGCATGACTTAAATCTTCTGCTGAAGTCTTCTGCTACAACCAACGTCATGTAAATAGGTTGATCTTCACTCTGCTTCCATTCCTCCTCCCTTCACACTTTGTTTCTCACACCCTTGACCCCACCTCTGCCCCCCACTCCACTAGTTTAAAATCCTAGCTCCTCAGAATAAAGTGGCTTCCCTTTCAGGAAGCAGTTCAGAAGATTTACTGAGCAACCAGCCTTTTCCAAGTATTAGCTTCATGAGGAAAAGTTGCACCAGCTAGGCTTATGTCCAATGAAGTTAGGACCAAGTATCAACTTGATTGAAATATACAAGGTCTGAAAGCATCTTCCTAGGAGAAATCAGGAACCAGGAGTTTGCTATTTAAAAATAAGGGATCACCCAAAAAGACAGCGGTAAGAAATATTTTTGTGGTTGAGTCTTTGAAACTCTCTGCTTCTATGCACCTTTTGGATGCAGGGGTTTTGATTATTTTTGAAAGAAGGTGAAAAGTTAGTTATCGGGATAGACAAATGTGTAGGTGAGTTACAACTGGATCAGCCATGACTTAATTAAAATGAGAGCAGATGCAAGGTGCCAAATTGTCTACACATACACAAGTTTGCATGTCCAATACTTCATAATATTCCCATATGCTGAAAGATAATTGGCAGCAAAAGAAAAAATCTGCTTAAACAGACAAATATAGATCCAGAGAAAATTACTTCAAAATATTATAACTATTGGCGAAATATAATGATAGCAATCTTAGCCTTCTCGTTCTTCACAAGCTACTACCCTACCTCAGCTAACAGGTGGGGAGAATTTGAGGTACAGTATATTAAACAAGAAACTGAAACCAGATAAAGCCACCTTAAAACACATCCACCTAATCAGAAAAAAAGTGCAGAGCAAAAGACTAACCTGCTGAAGAGGTGAGTGTCACTTATTTAACCACGTTAAAAAGTATTCTGTGCATTTGGAATTTTACCTACCACGGAATTAATTGCTGCAGGTTGACTTTCAAATGACTTGGGAAACCTAGCAGCTGAGGAAAAGCATGAGAGCAGATCATCAGCTAAGTGCCTTGACAAAGTCCCAGCATCTCAGCTTGTCCAAGACATCCCTACCCCATCTGTTCTTAGTATCAATATCTGTTTCCCAGGTTGACTGTTGGACAAGGAGGAAGGGAAACAGTAAAGTTCAAAATAGATCCTACCAGTTTAATGGTAGCAGCTTCTGGCATCCGCATTGCCTAGCTACTATAAACCCCATACCTTTCCACCAACAAATATGACAGCCAGCAAATTTGTCCTTGGTCACAGATAACAGAAAAATCTTTCTTACAATCTGTTTTTCCAGTCTGGTTCCGCTGCTGTAAGTGGTGGTTAGTGTAGAAGAGCAGGCCTCGCTATACCATGGAACATTCCCTAGTTGAGTTGTGCTGCCTACAGACAATGTGTAGATACTGTTGGTATATCCATCGCAGTTACAGTTATCATATTGGAAGCCTCCATTACCAGATGCCCAGACAAAGATGGAACCAAGACCACCTCGACCCTAAGAGAGAGCTGTCGGGTTAGTTTGCTAAAATGTGATTGAGGAGTTCCAAACTTTAGCTAAATCTTGAATGTAATTGCTTCAACATAAAATAATTTATCATGTGTATTTAAGATAGTGTTTTGCTTCATAATGAAGTAGCATACAATTTTCGAAAGATGAACACCCCTCCTCCAATTACAATGCAGTCTTGACACAGTTAGCAAAACCAATATGTCCCCATCCTATGCCCCAAAAACCTGCCTTGTAGCACACTCAGAATTGCCTGGAACCAGCAAAACCTTCTTCCAAGTGCTCAGCTCTATAACTGGAATCCAGATACAAGGATAGACAGGCGAAACAGTTTATAAAATGGTTGACAGGGTATGGCAAATGTTGAGGAGAGGTTATCACTAGTTAGAGATTCTAGAACTAGAAAGAAAGTCAGAGTTGGTTTTCTGCAGAGCTCAATAGACTTGACAGATCTTTAAAAAGACCACAGGGGTACAATTCTGACTTTCCTATCAACTGCAAATTTTCATCAAGGCAGTATAAGAAAGTGGGATAGTGTGGATCATGAGCCTGGGCCCTGCACACAACTCTGGGAAGCTCCATTAAAAGATCTCCTAGCCATCTCCAAGTCGAAGCGTCAAACCAGCTTTTTCCTCAAGGAGTCGCAATTCAAAGTTGTCTTAGACTATATTCTGGTCGGGGATGCCATTTGAAAAGTTAATGTCAAGCTATGCCCTTCAACTCACCCTAATGGCCTCTTACATCCTCCAAGCTGATCTATAGCATTTCCATGTGCACACATTATAATGTACAGAACGAAAATAAACCCTATAGTAATAATGTCACATTTGACTAAGCTTGAATAAAACAAACTTCTACAACCTGCTGGAAGAGAGCTTTTGCTATAGTCCTATAAATGTGTCAACCAACCAGATCTTTATACTATTAAAAGGGCTGAAACTGGAAGGACATAATACCTCATGTGAAAAAGAAAGATCGAGCAACTGAAAAAAAATCCAAAAGAAAAGGCTATGCAGCAAATGTTTCCCTTAGGCTTGGATATATTAACACACTAATGGAATCAGAACTCTCATCTAAGGATGCTGGATGTACAGTACAGATTGAGGCCAAGACAGAAAAATATGCTATCACAACCTGTAGGCTCAGGTTAAAAGAAGGTTTCAACTATTTTAGGGCTGAGAAGGAAAAATTAGTTCAGAGGTTGATGAATGTTTGAAATTCTATCAGAGAATGGAAGACGCAGAGGCCTAATGCAAATAGGATAGGAAAGTGGAAGTTCAGGCATGATCACATCCCTAACCCTTGCTCTTATATCCTGAGGCAGAAGCCCTCTGATGTACTTGCATCTTACACAACACCGTTGACTACAGGCAACTAGAGTGTTCCAAGTCAGTGGCATAACAAGTTTACTTTAGCTAGTGGTGTAGCAAATAAATAGAACTCTGCATTACACCATGTGTTTCATTCCCAGGTGACTTAGCAAAGCTAAAAGACACTAAAACAAGAGATTACAGTAGAAATCAATACATTTCAGATGGTCTCAATCTGAAGAGTGGTAAAAATTTTGTAACAGTTATGGGCTTTGTTGGATTAAAAAGTGCTGAGCAGTTTTAAAAGGTAGTCGAATGATATGATGAAAGCGTTAGCTTTGTACAAAAACATATTTAATCACCAATTATTTGCATTGCTTTAGGCTTAGAGCACAAATTGTATTGCACACACAATATCATGTTCTGTACACCAGCACTTGTACTACAAATGGAAAAAAAGAACTCTAATGCAATTTTTCATAATCTTACATTTGTAATACCCCTGAGGAATGCCTGACTTGCCAATACTGCTGGACCTTCCACAGTCTGCCCATTGTCCTCCGGACCCCAGCTAGCACTATAGATGTGAATGTGCTGAGGGTTGAGACTGAGTGAACGGGCTTCCACTACATCAGTGATTTCACCATCAAGCATTCTTACCCCTGCAAAAATAAATAAATAAATTACGACAGAGCCCACAAAAACACCACAGAAGCATAAGTTGTAAAGTTTTGTTGTGAAACAGTTCTAAATCTTCCAGCCAATAAACTAACATTATGGCCAAAATTAGCTCAGTAACACTTAAATAGCTATTTAAGTGTCAAGGTGGAAATCAAGTACATGTTAGACATCATGTAAATGTGAAAAATATTAAACATAGAATCACAAATTGTATAGCATAGAGATGATCGTTTATTCCATTACGTCTGCACCAACACTGATTGGCACTGAATCATGTGATCATCCTTGAATATGTTCCCTATAACTAGGTATTTTTCGGATTTGAAATCATTTAATTCCCCTTTGAATGCTCCAACTGAGTCAGTCAAGAGGGCTCCTTAAATTTACCCAAGTAAAATCATCCCAATATCTCCAATCTTTTTCTAACTGAAGGTCTCATCCTTAGAACTATTCTCGCACACTGCTTCTGCACTTCAAATGCACTCTCAGTTTCTAAAATATGGCACACAATAGATGCACCAATGTTCCAACTATGGTCAAACATATTATACCAGTTCAGTGTGTCTTCCTTGTTCCTGTACTCTGCCTCTTAATAAAGCCTAGAATACCATATACTTGAACCACTTGCTGTTTCTATTAGTGACTAACACAAATATCAGGTTCCTCTGGTCTTATCAAATTCCTATAAGTGTGAAAACTGGCCCTTCAGCCCAGCCAGTCCACACCAACCCTTGGAGCATCCCACCCAGACCCATCCCCCTATAACCTACCTCGGCTACACATCCCTGAACACTATGGGCAATTTAGCGTGGCCAATCCAGCTAGCCTGCACATCTTTGTTCTGTGGGAGGAAACTGGGTCACCTGGAAGAAACCCATGCAGACACGGAGAACATGCAAGCTCCACATAGATTGTTGCCTGAGGCTGAAATTGAATCCTGGTCCCTGGCGCTGTGAAGCAGCAGTGTTAACCACTGAGTCACCATGCTGCCCAATGATCCTATGTACTTTAGGGTAACACCTTTTATGTTATACTGACTCTCCAGATTCTTTCCTCCAATGATATATGTCACACTTCATCTATTATCTATCTGGCTACTATAATTTGTCTGTTTTTATCATGTTAAATTGAATGTGTAGTTCAATATAAACATGTTTGTCAAGAACAGGCATAGGAAGAATAGTGCACTAAATCTCCTAGCAATAGCAAAAGCAGCTCAAAAATTGTGCCAATGGCTTATCTAGGTTAGGAAAAAAAATTATGTTTTGATTGGATACGAATTATACAAACAGTTTGATTTATTCAGAATAAAATTAATGTTTTTAAAGGTTTAAAAAAAGGAAAATTTAGATGTTTGGTGCAAAGGTTTATGAATTTAGTCATTTGCTGCATGTGCCACATCTTTCACAGGTTCTTCTCAGTAAAAATGGGTAGTTTACTGCATTCCAATATAGAACTTAACACTAGCTTACCGGCCTGCACAATTGCCAGCAACGTGAATAGGAGGCCTAACGGATTACCTAACAACATACTGCTAATATATTCCTTTCAAGCCTCTGACTCATGCAGGGTCTATGCATTGCAATGAAGTCAAGATAGACGAGGGGATGAAAAAGCAGGTCTTTTCTCATCTTTTCGGGTGAAGGTGGGAAGAGAGGCAGCAGGATGACCAGACTGCAGACAAATATTACCTACTGTTCAGGATCTGTTTCACAAAATTTCTTATCACAGCACAAATGCACAGTTTTATAGAGGCTATAGGTATAAAATGAAGTTTGAATTCAAAATTCCCAGTCCTTTTAAAAAGAAAATCCATGTCCCTGATTTTGCATTCAGTAGCAGAGTATCAGCGTGCCTTGCTGATCTTGAAGAAAGCTGCTCACAAAAGATCTAGTGTTAGCCACTGGGGATCTCTAGTATACAGCAACAGTCCTGCTGTTGTATTAAGTTTGTCAAGCAGTCAACCATAGTAAAAAGAACTTACAGACAGCAAAGAACGCAAAACTGATTTTATTTTTTTTTTAATTAAAAGTAAAAAACAAAAAAATTACACATGTAAAGTTGAAGTATAAAAAAGGAATTGTTTTGTAAATCTGAGAGATATCATAGAATGAGAAATTTGACATTCTACAAATCAGTTTGTTAGGACCAGAAGGGCTATTCAGCCTGAGTGACTAATATATTAAAGAAAAAAAAACAAATACATTTGACAAAGACAAAGACAATTCAATTTGATTTAAAGAACAGGGTTTAAAAACCTGAAAGTTCAGTAATTGACTGCTCAGCAGACTTAATGGTATTACCATAGTTGTTTCAACAAATAGATTTAGGAAAAAAGGTGCTCACAAGAACTTAGCAGTGTATTCTGAGAACCAGGGAATCTCTGACAGCCAACTTCTGAATTTTCACATTTAATTGCACAGAAGGACAGAAGCACTGTTGGGCTTTGCAACATGACAGTGAATGTTGACAATTTGCTAACAAACCACATAATGCAGGCTGTTAAAATATTAAAGTTATGTTATTCAAGAACTCACCCTTTCTTTTAAAGAAAAAGAATTGTTCATCCTCAGATCTACTTATTCCTCAATCAAGAAGTTATTGATCTAAAAGTTGATTGTTAAAAACATTCTCCCAGGAAGGCAAATGATAACCTGCCATTCTTAAATAGGGACAATGATACTTTACCACCAATTTTGGCATTGTATGCGACACCAACACCACAGAGATTATTGGCTACAGCAGCCACCTCACCAGCACACCGTGTTCCATGCCTGTTAAATACAAGACAGTTTATTCACTATTCAAATGCTCAGGAGTATTCAGAGCATTATGAACTAAAAGACAGAATATAGAAGTTATTACTAACAGTGAAGGATGCCCACTAAACAACTGGTAGCCTAGTATTTTAGCATCAAAAAATTAAATTCATCTATTTAAAATAAATGATTTTATAACACCTTAAAATAGTTTCACAGGAACAGCAGGTAGACTTCCACATTTGCTGGTGAAGATCACAATTTCTCAGTTTAGAAATTTAAATGGCACTTTAGTCAAACCAGAAGCAATTTGAATCATGCACAAGGTCAGAAATTTCCAAGTGATAATGTAGAAAAAAAAGAAAGTTCCATACAACTATGGCATGCTCCAAACTCGTTAATATATTTGGTTTAACATCACATCAAGGAGCAGATACCAAATCATTACTGCTCTGATACCTTATTACAGTTCCAGCAGCAAAAACACATCGCACTAGAGTATCATGCCTAAGTGTGGCATGAGCTTTCAGACTTTAAAAAATATAAATGAAACACAAAAGGCTGTAAAAGATGAGCCCCCAAGAATTACCTGACTTCTGTAGATTGAAACCACTCCCCCATCTCAAGGAGGAGACAAAAAAATCCCAGAATGATGAAAATTAAAAAAAGTTATTGAATTGAATGCAGCACTCTTTAAAAAAAAAGACATCCTGGATGTCTCAAACTGATGTCGCCAAATGACAACAGGATTGGAATCACCATACATGCTGTGCTTGGCTTATAAAAACAAAGCTTGTGGAATCATGTGATGAGGGAGCCATCTTTCCTCCCACGTGTCAACTAGTAGCTGTTCTGACGTTCTTTTTCAGAAATCAGCTTGTTCAGACATGCTACGACACTTTTTTTTGGGGGGGGGGGGAAGAGAAGGGAGGGAGGAGAAAGAGTGGCGGGGGGACTTAAACCCAGGCTTCCTGGCTCAGATGTTACCACTGCACCACTAGAAACTTTTGCATAGGTCCACCCAAAGCCAAGTCATCCAGTCTGCCAAGATAATAAACCAGTAATACCTCAAAAGTGAGAGATTCTAAGACGACAGGCAGACTCCCTCCCACAATATTTACCCAAAAATCCAAACTCCTGGGAATTTGAGAAATAATCTTGCCACTTATGGAGAATGTTTTGCTTTAGTTAAAATGAAGGTCTCAAAGCATAAACTCCACCTCAAAATTACAGGCATACCACGAAAGAGATTGAGATAATTAAAGCCATAACAGGGTTTTACCTTAACCCATATCTAATCTGGAGGTTAAAATAGTATCAGAGATAATGGGAACTGCAGATGCTGGAGAATTCCAAGATAATAAAATGTGAGGCTGGATGAACACAGCAGGCCAAGCAGCATCTCAGGAGCACAAAAGCTGACGTTTCGGGCCTAGACCCTTCATCAGAGAGCTCTGATGAAGGGTCTAGGCCCGAAACGTCAGCTTTTGTGCTCCCGAGATGCTGCTTGGCCTGCTGTGTTCATCCAGCCTCACATTTTATTATCTCTAATCTGGAGGTACAGCATGCACAAAACACTATTTTGGAGTAAATAACCTTCATTTTAAGGCTCATAATTGCTAGCCATTGGAATTATTCAATAGGAAGGTTCCTTAGTGTAAAAAAGTCTTCATATACATAATACTACACAGGTTGTAATGGGAGCACATACATTCTATCTGCAACAGGGGTGACAAAAGCCTCGACTAGGATCCATGTGGAGTAACAAAGGAGCTCTCTGCACTTGAACAGAAGATTATTCAAGCATTTTAAAATGTCTGACATCTTCAGCACAAGTACTCAGGCCTTCCTCATTCATCACTAACAGGGGGAAAAAAATCCCACGGAATACAGAACACAAGCCACATAACAGTCCAACAGATTATTTTCCCATTTATTTGGAAAATTTCTAAAATGTCCAAGAAAAACACAAGTACAATTTTGAAGACTTTACAGTCTCCTTATGCCATCTGGTGGCTGTTGTTTTTAAAGCGATTTTTGAAAATACACCATTTAAACACCAAATCCAGTGCTATACTATATATAGTAGACATAAATACAGCATGCCATTGCTCCTCATTGATATACAAGATACACAACCATTTTTGCAACAGACATTCCAAAATATCTAAGTTAATTTGAAAAATATTTCACTTTTGCCCCCTTAGCTGTTTCTTATTAAAACCTTTATTATAAAATCAGACGAAGACTTGCATCATCTAGGCCAATACCTGCACGATGTTAAGGCTGCTTTGCTTTACTCGAAATGTTATATTTTTATTGAAGACATTGGAGAAAAAGTTCCATTCAGGTGGACACAAACACACAGCATTACTCAGAGCAGCCTCTTCACAGACATCACCAAAAATGCTCAATACTCATTCATCTTGACTGATGAATAGGGAGAGACATTCCTCAACTTGTCACATTTTTCATCATGGTTTTGTCCAAAAAACAAATTAAAAAATGGTTCATTTCCCAGATAGCTATCAAGTGTAATTAAGGCATTTTCGCCCCCTTCCTAATTGTTTATCTAATAAATGTAACATGTAACTGTGGCATGCTCCACTTAAGTACAGATTAGTGCCATGCTGTGTTACAGCTTCGTATGACTAGCAGCACAGAAAATGGCCAACAGCTACCCATGGTATTAGCTGCAGAACATGGCTGACAGTAGTTAGGGTGCTTGGTGAAATATTTGATTAATGTAGTCTTCATAGTAAGAACAACAGTAGCTCTGTAGGCCAAAGGTAGCAGAACAGAGATAGAATATGCAGCTTCTTCTGCATATAGGAACATTTCACACCACTTTCATAACTTGAGAGTCTCTTGAATTATTTAATCAATCTGTTACAATACTAATAGTAGGTTTTACTGAAGATCCTTCAAATAATCAGATATAGATTCTGATGTAGTTATAGATTCACTTATACACATACAAAAATAAAATAAAAGCTTTGAGAGAAAAGATGCAAATAAAATTATAGGAGCAAACCAGTCTTGGAGTGGTAAAAGTAAAAGCAGCCCCCAACATCATTACAGGAAGAACCGAATCATAGGTACAGAAACTAGCAGACATTAGAATGTGGGGTGAATGAACATTTAATAAAACACCCAAGGATAAAGATAGGGGTGCCTAGCAAATACTGTAAGAAAGAAATTGCTCACTGCTTGTTAGCTAAAGAGTTCTAAAATTAGGTGTAACCACACAACTCTGTTGAAACTGATATTATAACAATTACTAAAAAGCCAAAATTCTTTTGTATTTCCTGTGAGGTTAATAAGGAGTCTAAAAAGGTGATAGGCAAGTATTCAACTAATTGGCAGTTAACATGGTGAAGCTGACAAATATCTGGGCAGGAATGTCCTTGAATACAGTGTCCATTGTGAAAATTCCCAAGACAGGAGATAAGGGAGTCTGAAACATCATGAAACCAATGAGGACTGAAGGTTTGATTGCAAGCCTGTCCATCTCTAGCCAGTGAAATGACTAGCTTAATTGTGATTATATGTAATTAATTAATAATTGGTCTGTAAATGTTAGAAGTAGGATCAAACAAATGTATGTTTTCCATTGTTAGATGAAGACCGCTCTGGATTTTCAGAGGTTTTCCTCCCACCGGTGTAATTTCAATAAACTGATACAGGAAGTGAACTTCTGGGCGTTGAGTGAATCACTTGGTCATTCCACCCCAACTTAAGTAATATATTTTGAACCATTCAATATTTTCATATTTTAAAACCAGACACAAAGTTTGTCAAAATGGATGCAATGTATCTCCTTCAGCATTTGAGTTGCAGATAGACCTAAACGAACCCATGAGTATTCAGTCATCCAGGCATTCTTTATAGCCCTTTAAAAAGCTGGATTAGCAAAGCTATAGAACTTCAATAACAGCCCGTCTGTTGCACCCTGAATTTAAAAGTTGCCCATTTCTCCTCCAAATGTACAAGATGGCACAAATGGGTCCCACCAACTTTCTACTGCATTATGGACTCTAATGATTGGAATAAGGTCAGCTAGGTGGATCTTGCAACATGAGGTATCTGATTGAACCAGGCCAACAACCCCAATGAGGAAGCCCAGGGTGACAGATAGAAGAACATCAGGGATTCTGATCACTCTAGGAGCTGGCTCTGAGCTTGCCAGAGCAGTGTCACCTACTGTGCAGGAGTAAATACCGGCCTTTGTTCAGTTATTTCAGCTAGCCTCATCCAAACCACAGTGAGTGAATCTACAGATGTAAACAACATAGAAAAGTTGAAATCAATCAACACGCCACCCGCTGGTTTGAAGAAAGGACTGAACTTCTGTAGTTACACCACAAGGAAGCCATTTTGACTCTTCTTCCCACTGCATTCCTCCCCCCTCCCCTCTGTCCCATACAGTGGGAAACATCAGCACTTGATTTTGCAGACAGTTCTACCAGAAAACCATCAAGCTAGCTGCAAGTTATAAGCAAGAAACTAGCAGCAGGGTTACCCTAACAGAGGGATTATTTCAACCTTCTCCAATTTTAAGTTCACCCAAGAGCCAAGCTTCTAGAAATTAGACTACAGAAAAACAGTTAGCCTGTCAGGAATCCTCTCTAATTTTGAGGAGAGGGCCTTGTAAAGTATCAATTTCATTTAACGTTGGAGGCCTGGCACCAAAACAGAATAAGACAACAGACAACTAATTAGAAATAGTTGGAGGTGTTTGTGCATGTATCATGATTGAGCTACTTAAATTCAGGGTAAAGGGGGTAAAGTAATCTTTATCATACACATGCACACACAGTCCATGACAACAACCATTAAATGTCAGAACGTTAACATTGAAGGGATTTTGCAGCTCCAACAACTTTGGTGATTTAGATTCATTTTGGATTGCTGTACATTTGGTAACTGTCCAAAACAAAGTAACCTCTATTTTATATAAGCATGCAGTCTATTGGATAGTACGTGTATTTAGTGCTAATTCAGCTGCAAAACGAGTGTTAAGAACTCACCGATTTTCATCATTAAAGTTATATCTGGGCTGGGGATCAGGATCATTATCATTTATATCAAAGCTTGCATTAGGGTCCTGCAATAAGAAATATAAAATTTTAAAAAGATAGCCAAAAATATGCAGAATTATGCTTATGTTTTGTGAAATTAACTTCATAGTCACAATTAACTAGGTACCTTTCAATATCACAACTGAAATCAGTTACATATTCAGCAAATAGAAACACACATGCTTTCATGAGTTACTGGTCAGAGACAGGAGTAGACCCTTGGAGATTTTCTCCCCCGCCCCCACTATCTATTAATCAAAAAAGGACTCAAGTGATAATTGCAACACTCCTAAAAAAAGGCAGTGAACAAGGAGTTGAAGAAGGGTCTAGGCCCGAAACGTCAGCTTTTGTGCTCCTGAGATGCTGCTTGGCCTGCTGTGTTCATCCAGCTACACACTTTGTTATCTTATAGTGAACAAGGAGCCTGCTTGGTCTTCGGGCAGACAATCTGTTGCAAGCTAGGATCCACCACAGCTGTAAGAACTGAAGAAGCAACCATACTGAACATATACTGTTCCATCTGCCTTTAGTATTAATTTAAATATTCTGCTCATTGGTGCCTTTGCACATATACAACATGAAAACATTTGGCATTCAAAAGACTTCAGTGAGAGGTGAGGACCTCAAATACAATGTGTTGTTGAGGCATTCACAGTGGCTTTTAAGCAGATGATTCAGATAATTATCTGAAAGCTAGAATAGTTGAAGGACTACAGGATATAAAGGCAAGATTGTAGGACCAGAGTTGCACTTAAAGACCAAGTAAATACTGGATCAGCAAAACTGACTCCTCTGTATGGCTCATTCCTTTTAGCAGTAATCTAATTAAAACGTTAGGTGATATTCATCCTGATTTCCACCAATACTACATTAGGTTAGAGTGTGGCATAACTCAATGGAAATACCTACTTGAATATACATGCTGAACAGGTGTTCTTCTGAAATATTTTTCAGACTCAGGACTTGTATTATTGAAGTATTACACTTCTAATGCATCCCCCAAAGCCATTCCAGGCCATGGTCAACTAAAGGGTACCCCCTCCCCGTCATGTGTTTGAAACATTAATACTGTAAGTATTATAAAAGTTTCAGAAGCAGGTGGAAGTGCATTAAAACTATACTTTGCTTGTTAGTAGAAAGCGTTGGAACAGAACCTCTGATTTAGAAGGCTGCTATTAAAATAATGTAATTATATTCAATTATTTTTCATTGAAGTTAATCAGAAACCTTGAACTTGATGACAGCATACTTCAGTCACAAAACTGTACGTTCAAGTCTGAACTCAAGAATCAGGCACATTGCAAGCAGGCATTTCAGCACAGGACAGCACTGATGAACAAGATTCTTTCAGGTATGATATTTAATAAATTTAAATGCAGGTAGATGAGGAATATATGTGAACATAAATTACCCCATAGCATTATCCAATTTAAAGATGGCTGAAGGCGTTCTCTTGAATATTTACCCATTTGTATTTCCAATTTATTTCTGTTTCAGCATTTTCTTGGGATACTTATCTAGGTACATTTAAATTAATTGCCCGTGAAGCACCTAGGCCATCCTAAGTATATGCTTTATTTGGTGCTATAAAGCAAAGATTTTCTTGCCTTGTTTAGGTTTACACACCAAAAGTGGAAAGAAGTGTTGTTGACTCTCATTTCATGAAACAACTGGTCACTCTGAAGCACTTCCCCTTACATTATGCCATTCGTGAACAGCTACAATAAAAACTAAAGTGGATTTACATGGTACTTCAATTAGAACTTACGTAATTTTTGGCCAAGTCCGGATGGTTCTTCTCTATTCCATCATCCAGAATGGAGACCACAATCCCTTTGCCTGTATAACCCCGCTTCCAGGCAGACAGAACATTTAGATCATTAGGGATCGCATTGTTCTAAATAATGAACATAACAAGGTTTTGAGATGCAAGCTTTGAAAAAAGGTCAATAAAATATTATCGCCATCCCTAGAACAAGTGGAAATTAATACTTTACAACAAGTTCCCAAAAGTATGAACATTTTAACCAAGGGCACAAAAGAAACAATTTGCCACAAAAAGTAGAAGCTAGTCTGCCAGAAGTTAGAAATGAGAGACACTGTACGGATTCATTAATTTAAATGTTCAAATATCAAATTCTTGAAGCATTGGTCACTCACTCTCCAAATAGCAAAACAAGAAAGTACTGACAGAATTCAGTTTTCACAAAAAGTAGAATGAGGAGGGCAAGGTTCAAGGTTGACATTTGCTTTTGTTAGGCAAGCCAGAGGATTGTGTCACCAAAACAGGTGTCCATGCAGGAATGAAGGAGGTTACATGAGGGGTGCTGCTATATTTCAGACAAGACATTTAACAGAGGCTCCAACTGCCCCTTAGGATCAACTTAAGAGCAGCGGAATTGTCCTAATGTTGTGGCCAATATTAACACTCAAAAAGAACTGATTGTCTGGGTATTATTACTGCAGTTTGTAGGAATTTACTATTCACAAACCTACTGCTGCTTTTCCTCAAGATAAAAAAAAGCACCTCTCTAGCTGCTTTTGCAGCATTTGTACAACTGACACTCATGAAAGCATAATATAAAATGAAATTTGGAAGAACAATTTGCTTGCATAGCAGCATGCTGCTTTAACTAAGCCACACAATTTCCCTCCCTACCAAGTATGCATGGTCTCTTGACGCCAAAAAAAGCAACATGGGGTTTCAGAATTCATTTAAATACAAGTAAATATGACTTAAGAAATCTATACCTTAATTTAAAATTAAAGGCTACTTAAATTAAAAGACACCAATGCATAGTGTTTACTCCAAATCTAATGCAGCAGGATCTAATTTTCAGTAATTTTACAAGTCTAGTCTTTTAATACCATGGGCTACCAAACTCATGTCAAGTCACCAGCCTTCCTTAAAGCCCTCCAGCCAATCTCAAACAGAAGACAGCCATTTATAAACGATTGAACCAAGTTGAAAAATCCGCACAGGCATAAACTGTATTGATTTTTAAGTGCACTTAAGGTTATATTTTTTATAAAGTAACTTTTAAACAACATTGTGCAGAAACCCCCTATTAACATCCTTGGGGTTACCATCAACCACAAACTCAAATGGAATCACCACATAAACAGTGGTTACCAGAGAAGGTCAGAGGCTAGGAATACTGTAGTGAGTAATTCATTCCTGACTTCCTATAACCAGTCCACCTACATCGACATCTACGAGGCACTAGGTCAGGAGTACTCAACTCGTCTGGATGGGTGCAGCTGCAAAACACTCGAATCTTGACACCATCCAAGCCTTGACACCAGCCCACTTGACTGGCACTATGTCCACAAACATCCATTCCCTCTACCACTACATTCAATAGCAGCCATGGTTCTGTTTACGTAATGCACCAAAGATCCTCAGACAGCACCTTCCAAATCCAAGATCAGTTCCATTTGCAAGGACAGAGCAGCACAGGAACACCACCACCAGCAGGTTCCCATCCAAGCCACTCATCATCCTGACCTGGAAATATATCAATATTGCGGTGTCAAAATTCTGGAATGTCCTCCCTAAGAGCATTGTAAGTCAATCTACAGCATGTGGGCTGCAATGGCTCAAGGAGGCAGTTCACGACTATATTTAAGAGCAACTATGAATGAACAACCCATTTCTTGCAACTGATATCTTGTGGTTCTCAGGTCCCAAGAATGAGGAACTGAATTCCCAGCATTTAGTCAACATTTTCCAAGTTAGACCAGTTGCCACAATAACTTAATGTGACAGCACAGGTAGATGGAATACGTACTGTTAGACAGGACTCCTATAACAAATTCTGTCAGTACTTCATCTCCTCTTTAAAATAGGCAAGACAGAATGAATCGTGAACTGTTGGAGTGGTGTCACCAAATGAGAATCCATTGTTGTTTTAATGATGAGTTTTTTCTCTCTCCCCCACCCCCCATCTAGAAAATTGCTCAAATTGATCTACTGGCTCAGAGTTTAGAACTGCAAGAGTTACCTTCAACAAAAAAAAAATTCTTATGGCCTTGTGACAGATGAAATTCTGACAGCATGAATGAAAGCAAAAGCTGAAAGAAATCAGTCATAAAACATCTAGGACAGGTGTTACTACAGGTACTGCAAGAGACTGGTAACAGTTGTACAAAGTGCTGACTGTTACAATGTTAACAAGACAGATATGTTGATTCAAGAAATTGACTCAAAACCGAGATAAAGTCAATGCCCAAAACTAAAGGATAAAATGGTATTTTTAAAAAGGTGCTTGTAATAACAATGAATAATTGTTACAGTAATTCAAATTTTTTCTTTCCCTCAACAGCCCTGGAAAGAAAAATTATTTCACACTACTTTACAAATCTTTTTCAAATAGAGTACTAATGAAAGCTAGCTACATCACTTTCCACTAGCCTGTCTCTACCCCTGCAAAATACTCAATCTTACCAAGTACCACTGTTTGTGGTATAGAGGATCTGAAGGAACAGAAAATGCACGCTTCTGCCGTCTTTTCACTACTTGCTGTTCCAGCCACTTCACCTAAAATAAAAGGTAGCCATATAACTTTTCGCATCAGACACTGAAGTCAAGTTCAGAAATCAGAGCTAACCGCAATAATGTTGACAAGTCCCTCCAGGATCACTGTTAACAAAGTGAGGCATAGCTTCATTCTGCCAAACCCATTCGTGCCCCCCCCCCCCCACCCACCCCAAGGAGTGGGGGACTCAATTACTAGGGGTCATGAGTTCAAAGTGAGAGGAGGAAAGTTTAAGGGAGATATGCGTTGAAAGTTCTTTACACAGAGGGTGGTGGATGCCTGGAATGCATTGCTAGTGGTGGTGGTAGACACAGACACGTTAGCGTCTTTCAAGATATATTTGGACAGGTACATGGATGGGCAGGGAGCAAATGGACACAGACCCTTAGAAAATAGATGACAGGTTAGACAGAGAATCTTGATCAGTGGAGGCTTAGAGGGCCAAAGGGCATGTTCCTGTGCTGTAATTTTCTTTGTCCAAACACCAGAGTTTAGACATACAAATAATGTCAATCATACTTCAAAATTTCAATCTCCTGCTCATACTGTAAGCATTCAAATCCACACCCATCTAAGAGCTTTATTTCAAATTTCTTGAATGAAGATTTTTCACCTTGCCACGCTACCAGTTACTCATTGCATCCATGTCATATGAGGTTAACAGAAATAAAATTATCTTTAATCACAGGACATTGGGTAGGCCAGCAATTCTTGCCCATACCCAACTGCCCTGTATTCTTGAACTGCTGCAATCCATTTGGTGTGGTTATTGCCATAGTGCTGCAAGAGAGGGAAATTCAAGATTTTAACAAACAACAGAAAAGGAATGGTGACAGAGTCCCAAGTAAAGATGATGGGTTGCCTGATGAACTTCCAAGTGGTTGTGTTCCTATGCATTTGCTGCACTTGTCCTCATTTGTTTCTATGGGTTTGGAAGGTGCTATCAAAAAGGAGCCTTGGCAAATTGCTACAGTGCATCTCGAGATGGTACACACAGCTGAGTTACTACACTAGTTGTGAAGGGTGTGGTTGTTGAAGATGACACATGGGGTGGCAATCAAGCAGCCTGCTTTGTCCTGGATGATATCAAGCTTCATAGAGTATTGCTTTAGCTGCACTCACCCCAGAAAGTGGGTGTGTATTCCATTATGCTCTTAACTTTTGCACAGATGTTGGACGGGCTTGGAGTAAGGAGTACTCAAAAATTCGCCATGTCTATAAAGGCAAGCTGTTCAACACGAGAATCACCATATGTGGAAAACTGTCACGGTATGCCCTGTGCACAAAAAGCCAGAACAAAGCAAAGCAAAGCAAACCTAACCAAACCAATATAGCAAAGTGTGGAGCTGGGTGAGCACAGCAGGCTGAGCAGCATCTTAGGAGCACCACTGTTCCATCAGTCTACTCTCAAATAAATAATCAGAAAAGCCATGAATGGATGGACATTGAAATCAAGCTGCACTTCAAGAATGAGCAACTCACTAATATGCAGTTTGTATTCAAACAGGACAAGTTTGGCTCCTCATCTCATTACAGCCACAAAACCAAAGCAAAGCCCAACTACAAATGAAGAGGTGAAAGTGAATGCCCTTGATCAATGTTCCTTGTAGGCCATGTGGCCACTCTGAAGGTCCATACAAGACATTGTACCAATGCAATTCCTGCCGTTGATGTCCAATTATGACATCTACAAGACACTGCAGAAATTCACCAAGGATCCTTGGACAGCACCCTCAAAACCTACAACTACACCACTTCAAAAAAAAAGCAGCAAATACATAAGAATACCACCACTAACTGCAAGTCCCCATCCAAGCAACACCATCTGGGCTTGGAAATATATCGCCATTCTTTCACTCACTGGGTCAAAGAGCTCAATTTCCTTTCCTGACAACACACCTACACCCAAAAGGACTGCAGTAGTTCAAGGCGGTAGCTCAAGATCTCATCCCACAGGGCAAAAATCTCCACACTCATCTAACGAACAAATAATAAAAACAAGTTTGATAACGCAATAGTGAAATTTACCTTGGGCTCCTTTTCCAGTCGCCTATGTCGCATTTGGTGTGGATTGATGGATCGTTTTGACACTCCTTTGTGTTTAAAGTAGTAATAATGGCCATCTTCAAAAACCTTTTTTTCCCAAAAAACAGAAGACAGCTCAAATGGCTATATTGAGCATTTACTGTTTGAGTGAAACTATTTTACAGAAGTCTCCCGACCCCGATTAGGCAGAGGGCGAACAGAAGAGAGAGCAAGCAGAAATTGAGACATTCAAGAGGCACAATTAAGCATTCTGCAATGTCATTAACACTGTCCAGAATGATTTAGAAGAACTTAATGCTGACACCAAAATTTTACTTCAAAAAAGTGAAGAAGTCCAATCATGTGCAGTAAGAATACAATCTTCATAATGTGCATTAAATAGCCATTTTAAACCCAGATTATCATAAGTTTCAGTTAACATGGCTGAGATAATGTCATGCTTCAAATTATATGATATTTATCATCTTAAATAGCTCTAAATCAACTCTTTCAAAAAAAGTTGTACAACTAATGTAATTGCTTAATGCACAGCACTTATTTTGCACAGAACATCCTACAGAAAGTGTGTACAAGCAGTTAATTAATACAGTTGGCAGCAACAGAAGGAGGGAGTGTCAGACCTATCACACTCACTCTTGAAATCTTCCCCATAAAATCTAAACCACCAAATAAAAAAACATACAAAAACTTTCCAACTAACATCTCACACCAAAGCACCAGCCTTGGTTATAATCCATATTTTGATTCATTTAACTCGAGTGGGAGTGCTAATGTAAAGGAGGCTTATACATTTAATAGCATTTACAGCACAAATTGGGACTGGGAAAAACTCCTTAACAGTGATGTTAAAATTAAATGCCAACATGTGTAGTGTTGCAAAAATGGATTGAAGCAGTTGCAAAACCTCAAACTATTGCTTTAAGCTCCACACACTTTTCCCCCAAAATACATGCCACATTTATTCTACATATTAGGATAAAGGCATGAATAGGAAAAGTTGCATCTATAGCAGACTGAATTATTCCCAATTAAAAAAACATTTCTCAGTCATTTCCATTTGCTTCCATCAGCAACAATACACCACGTTTTTACAGACCTCCCCAATACTCAAAACGATGAGATAAACATCTGCATTTCTTTGTTATCCCGGTCCTAAAACAGCTCTGCAGCTGCTTTAATTTATGGCATTGAGGCACCATCTTTCAGAAGTCAGAAAAGAAAACACATCAATACCAATAAAGAGTTATTTCCTTCTTAATTATTACATTGGTGTTACATCACTCCAATCCTAAACCAAGCATGCAAAGGAATAACAAAAAAAAGTGCACATTTTGTTTGGGCTCAACACAATACTATAGGAATAGTGCACAGTTTTAAAAATAAAAAAAATTGAGTGGTCAACATTTAATCCTCCTATCAACGCTCTAAGTAAAGCAAATCCCCAAGGATCTGGTGATCACATTGCCTAGAGGAGCTTGTTGTGTGTAAATTGGTCGCATAGTTCTGCATTATAAACTGTATAAGAAAGGCGGTTTATTAGATTCGGGACATACTTGGGCAGTGAAAAAATGTTCTATGTACGCCAAACTTTTGCTGGCACTAACCATTCACCAGCATAAGCCATACCCGTCCTAAGTTGATGAATCCGTGTTTGCGAGCTATCCTCTTGGCTTCCCCTGCCCCACCAGAGATGTGGACAGCCCAGGTGTTGGTGTAGAGCCGCCTGCCGCTACTAAATTCACCAACAACACTTGCAAACAGGCCAACCACTAAAAGCTGGCGGATATAACTCATAACGATGTGATGGACCTTCAAGCGATCTCAACTCCAGCCTCAAACTATGTCATTTTATAGCCAAGGTCAGCTCCAGCGCAGCAAGACTAAGAAGAAACTTGCTGCAGGTCGTTAAGGGATTTTTTTTTTAAAAAACTAAGCCTCAATACAATGTCGGGGGAGGAGCAGGGGCAATAATTGGCTACGGTTTCCAAAGTATCACACGCACACCATTAAATCAGGGATGAGAAACTTGCGGTAATTGTGTTAT
Organism: Stegostoma tigrinum; assembly: GCF_030684315.1. Lineage (NCBI taxonomy): Eukaryota > Metazoa > Chordata > Chondrichthyes > Orectolobiformes > Stegostomatidae > Stegostoma > Stegostoma tigrinum. The sequence goes on along the minus strand of NC_081383.1, from coordinate 11,421,506 downwards.
TGTTCAAGTTGGAGAGTGGCGCTCACGGAAACAGCCGAATGTTGCCGAAGCGGAGTCAGCGGGCAGGTTCATGTGGAGCGCCTGCCCTCCCTCCCTCCCTCCCTCCACATCACTCCGGGGTTTGGGGGAGGCGAATGGAACCTCAGCCAATGACCGGCCCGTTCTGGCGCGACGGTTGGCGGCGGTGACGTCGCCGCCAGGTGCGCCCGTGCTCAACGGTCGCTGGTGGCTGACGTAATCGGCAGGTGTGCTCGAGCTTAACGACTGAACACCTGAGGCGATGGGGGAAGGGATGATTGTTCCAGTTCTACGGGTCGGAGAATGGAGGACTTGGATATTGTATCTGACCTTGCTCCTCTTCAAAGAGGTGTAACGTCTGAATGAAGTCCTGAAGTTTCCACCACCGTCCCCATCCACAGTCACAATAACTTGCTGAGAAACCCATTGACGGCTGAGTCCCAAAACCCACACCCTCTACCAGCTAGATGAACAGGGAGGACATATGTAAAAGCAAAATACTGATTACTGGAACTCTACAGAAAGAAATTAAGCAGGTCTGACAGCATGTGTGAAGAGAGAAACTGAGATGAGACTCCGGTATGACTTCTTCAGAACTTAGCAAGTTCTGCAGTAAATGCACAGGAGCAACTATCACCAGCTCAAAGTTCCTCTCCAAGTCACACACCTTTCTGACTGGAAATTTTACTGGTGCCATTCTCTATTGCTGGGTCAGAATCCTGGAACTTCCATTTTAACAGCATAGCAAGTGTACCTGCAGCATTTAGTTCAAGGTGGGAACTCACTACCACCTTCTCAAGGGCAATAAGGGACGGTGAATCAAATTCTGATTTTACCAATGTCACTCTCATGCCATGAAACAACTTTTAGAAAGGGCTTAAAAAGGCTCATCTTCCCCTTGAAACCCTCTGTTACCTTCAGGCTTCGAGTTACTTTTCTGTGGGGGAAAAACTGCACAAAGAAGCTACAATTTCTGCGATTTAAAAAAAAACTTACCCTACCTCATCTTGCATTGTGAAAAAATAGTTTGTGGGCTTCATCCCAAATTTTGGCCATGATGTCACAATTTTATGTTATCAACAGATATGGAGCAATCAGAGATAGCACCCACTGATTTACAGCAAATGATAAACTGTGTGGGCGGAGGAAGAGTTGAACCTGTCATCATAAAACTGTAAAGTGGATATATATCTGCTGAAAAAGCTAGGGATGAAATTGAAAGAAATGTTAACTTAATAGATTTGTCTCTAAAATATGTCAAACAAATACACAATTTACTAAATTAATAGGTTTGAAAACAGAAAGTGCTGAATCCACTCAGCAGATCAGAAAGTATCTGAACAAAAAGGAATAGCTAATATTTTAGGGTTTTTCATCAAAGGGGATACAAATGTTGAATTACTGTTAAATATATGAGAAGGGATAATGATTAAACTTTGTAATTCTCTAATTAGACCACACTTTGCATCCTGTAAGTAACCTGGCCACTTAGAAATAAAGAAAAATCAGAAGTACAGGGGAATAAAAATGAACGGAAGTATCATGTCTCTCAGATTGGAAAATAATTTATGATTCCATTTGAAAGCAGGTAAAGAAGGCCCTTATTGCAAGCCATCACTACACAGAGTTAATGTTGTTACGCAGCAGTTTTTGAGACATCACCTTGCCTTACTAATACTCTATAAATAAATAACAGAGAAACAGTAATTATTAAGAACTTGCATCTCATTGGAGATGCTTTAGGCCAGTCCACATCCATTAGCCAGCTATGAAAACGGTGCTCATTTTTTAAAGCTATGACAAATTCCAAGGCAGCATCTGATATATTCTGCAGCATTCTAAAAGAATAATGTTTTAAATCAAACAGCCCTCACCAGGGACAAAAAGAAGGCCAAGATAACTAACTTTGCCGAATAAATTCCCAAAAACCAAACATTGATTCCTGTTACTATACCACATATAATGCAGTCCCAAAACATTTTAATTGTGAAAGTACAAATTAGATTCATTAGTAGTTACAAGTTGCAGAAATTTAAGTTTTACAGATTTTACATTGAAGGAATTTGTTGTATTGTTTTCCTTTTCAACTTTTACTTCAGATTATAACCATGTGCTCATTTTATGCCCTGGGTGTGGCTCCCATGTTAACTATTTTTGCATAGAAGTCACTGTAAAAGATGATGGAAAGAGGAAAGTGCATGGAATAACAACATTGACATATTCATTTGTTTTTGCCCAAATCTCTTTTAGCTCTTGCAGGTGTTTTAGTTATAATTATTTAGCTCATATTACAACAAACCAAGAAATTTATTATTTACTTTGAAACAGCAATTTACTGTTTTATGTTGTGTGACCCATTTTTCTAAGCACAACTTGTCTTCTATTAAAATGCAGCATAAAATCTACTGATAAGATTGCTTTTTTTGTTTAGATTTTAAGTGTATTTGTAGCATTTTCTGTGCTCTGTCTATTTGTGTTTTGTTAGCACCAATAAATGAGGGAAATATTTAATTATAATTATGATCAGAAGCAACAGTAATTTGAATACTAGCTTTCAAAGATCATGAACAGTCTTTTTGCAAATTACTCAACTGATTTAGACTCTTAAAAGTAGTTTACAATGCTCAGAAAACAACTTGAACATTTGAAAATTATACAATTAGAAGAAAATAATCAAACGTTTTAATTCTAAACCAAAAACAGGAAATATTGAAAACACAAACAAGACACCTGTGGAGAGAAAGGCTGGGCATTGGATTAGTTTTGGCTATTTGTCATAATGAGCTGAATAGACACTTTCACTAAAACAGCTACCAACTATGTTGCCTGCAAATGCTGGTAGTCATCCTGACTTTCTAGCCATTTGCATATATAAGTAGACTATGCATCATATTTACAACACACAAATACACCATTTGGTTCAGCTTGTCCATACCAGATTTTACACTCTGCACAAACCACCTCCACCCTTCTTCATCAAGTCCCATACTCTTCTATAACCTTTTCGCTCATGTGCTTAACTTGATTCACTGTAAATGTTCCACAGTACAGAATTGCAAACTTTACATCCTTGTTCACAAAAGTGTGTAAGGTTAAGATAGCAACTATGGATCATTCACTTTAAGGTTGTTGGCGGGAAAAGATTTAGAATCAATAATTCAAGACCCAATTAACAGTCTCTTTGAGAAATACAAAGTTGATTAAGAAACCGACATAGAATTATGAAGGGGAGATTAAGGCCATTAACTAGCTTAAGTTTTTGATGAACCAACAGAGAGAGTTGATGAAGGTACAAGTTATGGTGAAGTTCTAAAATACACTAGTTCAGCCTCAACTGAAGAATTGTATCCATGTCTGGATAGTACATTCTAGGAAAACATGAAAGCATTTTAAAGAGTGCAAAAAGTATTTACAAAATTAATTTCAAGTTTGCACAATTTTAGCTACCATAGCAATTTGAGAGGAGTTTTGATAGATTATGTTCAAAATAATTAAGTTTCTGCACAAAATGTAAAGTCCCTATAGTTGGGACAGTTAAAACCCAGAAAACATTAATTTAAGATGACTTGGAAAAGAACCAAAGGCAACATGAGAAAAATCTTTTTTATGTATTTATTGTTTATGATCTGGAACCTGCTCTGCCTCTGATAGAAGCACATTCGGCCATGGTTTTCCAAAGTGAGTTGAATCATTAATTATGTAAGGAAAAAGGTTTTCGTGGAGGTGGGAGAAAGCAAATGCCGATGAAATGTTCTAGCTGAAGTAGCATAGACACGACAGACTAAATGGCTTCATTCAATAACCATGTTATGCTTCTAGATGGTTCACCTCTCCTTGTGTTGGTGAGTTTCACAATCTGCCTTTGCGAAACAAAGTTTCTCTTGAATTGAAAAAGATTTTTAAATTAGTTATCTTATACATTTGGTCATAAAGTATTGGCCTCCCAACAACAATAAATGGTCTTACTACATCTACCTTAGGACTTCCAAACCTTTTCCCAATGATGCCATTTCAAGACTTGAAAATTGTCATGAACAAAACAGAAGGTGCTAAAAAAAAGCTCAGCAGGTTTTGCAATACCTGTGATTAAAAAAAAAATCAGAGTTAACATTTTGGGTCATTGACCCTCCATCAGAAGCATTGAAAATTGTCATGACTCCTCAAGGAAAACTGAGAAGTTGGGGTTGGTGGTGGTTGGAAAGACCTATGAGAACAGGAGGCAAGAGCAAAGACCTATGAAAACGAGAGGAAAGGAGCAGTGACAATGGGAACTGCAGACGCTGGAGAATCCAAGATAACAAAGTATGGAGCTGGATGAACACAGCAGGGTGCTTTGTGGTGATCATTACTGCCTGAAAAGCTTGCAACCCCAAAATTTCAGCAGGCAACTCTGCTAGAGTCACGAACCCCCACTTTGAGAAGCCTTGACCTACTCTAGTGAAGCAAGTTGTAGCATCAAATACGTCTAGTCGGTCTTCTACTTTTTCAGAATAAAACGTTCAATTTTTTTTCTGATATTGATGAACTCCGAATTCAGGTTTAACTCCAGTAAAGAGATAGTAGGAACTGCCGATGCTGCAGAATCTGAGATAACAAGGTGTAGAGCTGGATGAACACAGCAGGCCAAGCAGCTTCGGAGGAGCAAAAGGTTCCAGACCCGAAACTTCAGCTTTCCGGCTCCTCTGATGCTGCTTGGCTTGCTGTGTTCATCCAGCTCGACGCCTTGTTATCCCTTAACTCTAGTAAATCTGTTCTTGCATCTATAGTATTCTTGTGCCTCTATACAATTTTATAACACGGTGACCAGGACTGTAAATTGTACTCCAAAACATGGTCCCTTCTGGACTTGCCTGTCTATCATTTCTTTTTAAATCGCTATACAAAGTCAAATTGACAAACAAAGATCTGGGTATGAGTATCAACCGTGGTTCCAATTGGGCAACTGGTGTGCCAATCACAAAATGATGCCGGAAACGTAGCTCCAACAAACGGATCGCGTCGTCGTTAAGCGGATTGGCAGAAAGGTTTGAGAGTCAGCAAAGTGGAAGATTAGTGGGATAGCTGCAATAAACGGAACGCGTTGGGAGTTAGTAGTGTCTTCTGTTACCTTTAGTAGTATTTATTGCAAAATGCCGTCCTTGCGAGAGCGCTTTGAGAATTTCCTGAACGAGAAGAACTTCATCACCAACTTATTGGGGAAGATTGAAGAGAAGACCGGGGTGCGTAAATACAATCTAGCCACAGGTAGGTCACAGAGACTTGTTAGCACCCAATTGTAATATGTTGTTGAATGTCAACTTGCGCTGGCTTCGACTGCGATTTGATTTCGCTTGTAAAAAGAAAGAACTGAGGACGCTGGAAATCAGAAATTAGTGGAGAGCAGTCAGGCTTAACGTTTCGGGTTGAACGACCCTTCAGAACGCGTGTCACCCGTCTGCTACATGTTGCCAAAAGCTGTGGTTACGTTTTTGGGGAAGTCAAGACCCTTCAAGACACGAATCGGTGATATTGATAGTGGAAATTGTAAGGGTCACTTAAATACTTGTCTTTTTTTTGCAATCATGAGCTGTAACGATTTAAATTGCATTGTTAGTGCGTGGTTTTGGAGCTGAGAGGCATGTGGTTTGTGTCAAAGGACAACATTTAAAATTCCAAGATTTATATGATATTCTAAGCATATGCTGACTGAATTGGTACTCTTTATATATTAACAAGTTGGTTAGAAACTTGGTCTGTTTTAGTAAGAAGGAGGAACCACAATTGAAACAGTTTTCACTTAATTGTGGTAGATATAGGAAATCTGTGAATTTGGTTAAGCTGTTATTTTTGAAGGAGTAGCATTGTATGTTTCGTGCAGATTAGAATGCTGGGAGGTTATGTTGTGGGAATGTCACTGGATTATTAATCCAGATCCAAGCTAATCCTCTGGTGACATAAATTCAAATCAGATTCAATTAGTAAAAGCTGGAATTGAAAACTGGCCTCAATAATGTTGACCGCAGAACTGTCATCAATTGTTGTAAAAATAAACTCGTAGTTCAGAGTTCACTGCTTATGCATGTGACTCGTGACAGGAACGTGGTTGATTCTGAAATACTGTAACCCAAAAAGCCATTCAGTTCAAAGGCAATTGGGATGGGCAACATACTTTAACTTTTGCCAGTGAAACACGTGTGAAAGAATAAATTTAAAATTAATTTTATTATTGAAGCAGTGCCAAAAGAAAACTCCAGCACCAGAACTCATAAATTAAATATATTGGGGGAAAATTCAGCAAGGGGATTTCCTTTTTCCTCGAGAAAAGAGAAAATGGAGGGGTGACCTGGTTAAACCTGTGGTGTAGGACATCAATAAATTTGTTTGGCATTCCTTGTCGAGAGTGTTCAGAAATTGAAATCCAATAGTGCAAGTAATTGGGTGAATAGCATAGATGCCCTCTAAGAAGAAACTGAATGGACGTGCATGCAAAAAAAGGTTAAACTATTAGAACTGAATTTAATGAAAACTGAAGGAGGTTGGTGTGATGCACAAGCACTGTGAGCCAGTTGGGTCAATGACCTGTTTTCTTCTGTTCCGCACTATTGCGTGTACTATTTTGCGTCCAAATTCAGTTCTGATCCAACATTCAGCAAGTATCCCAGCAATATGCAAAATATTTTAAAGACAAGATGTTACCTAAATATGCCACTTCTTTTAATCTTCTGTTCAAATCCTATGCTATTTCAGGTCTATGTGTACCTTCAAGAAGCTCCTTTTTGAAACTTATTTCCTTAATTACATATTTTATTTGTCAATCTGAAAAGTTTTCAATTCAAGTTCTGAAGTATGGGCTTCTTAACACCAATACCAAAAGGTACATGTTGAAAGTAACAATCCTTTTTGTGTATTGAAATGTAAAAAAATTTCACATATTTTAGACTTCCACAAATGTGCCAGCTTTTTTGATACTAACTGTGTGTCTACAGAAATTTTAGTTTTCTCATTTATGCAATTGTTTATTTGCACATGGTGGAAATACCTTCGTGTTTTCAAATATCTTTTGGACTTGGGCAGGATAAAGAATGCAAAGGAATACATGAAGAGTAGAACAACCCTAGGAATTGCTGAGGATCAGAGGACTTTGGTGTGCATGTCCACCTATCCCTTCAAGCCATAGGACAAGTCGATAAAGTGGTTAAGAAGGCACGTGGATATTTGTCTCTAGCTAAGGCATTAGAAGGGAGTTTATGTAGGAATTGTATTTAAAAAGTTGGTCAGCCAACAGCTAGAGTATTGTGTGCATTCTGGAATCCACACTTTAGGAGGAATATATCATTGGAGAAGATGCAAACATAATTAATCAGGATTTTTTTTAAAAAAACAACAGCAAAAGAATGGTGGAAATCAGAAACGGGAACAGTCTGCTGGAAAAGCTCAAATCTGGCAGCATCTGTGGACCTAACATCTTCAGGTCCAGTGACCCTTCTTCAGATCAGTTCTTCCATGTTACAGAATATTTGAACTCTGTGACTAAAACATTAATGTGGTAATTCCCCAAAATGATTTCCTTAACTCCACTTACTACTTATGCAGTTAACTCCAGATAAACCACAATCCATTGCCGGATCATCCCTGTTTGGATAATGGCTCAGCAACTTGCTGGACATGGAACTGAATAACTGAAAAGAATAAATGCAAAAATACTGAAGTTGCTGGAAATCTGAAACAGGAATGGAGCACTGGGGAAACACACAAGGACAGGCAGCATCGGTAGAGAGAAAAGAGTTGGTGTTTCAAGTCCAGTGACCCTTCATCAAAACAGAAATAGACAGAATAGTCAGTAACCGTGCTGATAACATTCATGGGGTTGAGTATGTGATCTGTTATAATATGTACACACCATGTAACTAAGAAGAGCAAAATGTAATGGAAGTTCATAACTTGTAACTTGTATTGCCAGTCAACCTTGATGTTAAATTCCTCTCTTTAAATTAATCTTTGTAAGACTTAACAGTAAAAGTATTGTAGAGTACTAGAGTAGTATTACTGAGAGCAAAGACTTACTGCTGAAGGCCTTACCAAACCAACAGCTTCTGTTTTAAAATTTGCATTATAATTAATCTTGCGTGATTTGTTTTCTTGTGTCCAAAGGCAATTGCATGTGGCAAATAACAAGGAAAAGAAATTCAAATAAGCAATTATTTCCATAATGTTTCTAAGTTGTAGCTCCATTGCAAGTTGCATTTTAGCTCTGTACTGGACCTCAGTGTATTTTATGAAGTTGATTTTATAGCCAAATGAATGAATGCTTCACAAGGAACTTTTTACCTATGTTGCTAAATGTATGTATGATCATTTCGCTGAGGTTAATTGAAAACAGCCTTAGCAGACAGGACAATTTAAACTTTGACAACAGTGGCTGCAGGGTATTGATCCTCCCTATACTAAAGCATTCCCTCCTATGACAGTTTTAGTGGCAGCGATTTCTTGCATTTTATTGCAATATTTAAGTGATACACAGCTTTCCACATCTACAGGTGTGTTCTAGAGCTGGAGACGGAATTTATTCAAGCAGAGGGTGGTGGTGGAGGGTTTTTCATACCGAAGACCTGTGACCCGTGGTGTGCCGCAAGGATCGGTGCTGGGTTCACTGCTTTTTGTCATTTTATATAAATGATTTGGACATGAACATAGGATTTATGGTTGGTAAGTTTGCAGATGATACCAAAGTGGAGGTGTAGTGGTCTGCAAAGAAGGTTACCTTTAGAGTACCACAGGATCTTGATCAGATAGGTCAATAGCTGAAGAGTGGCAGATGGAGTTTAATTTAATAAATGTGAGGTGCTGTGTTTTGGTAAGGCAAATCAGATCAGGGGGAGACTTGTACACTTAATGGTAAGGTCCTGGCGAGTGTTGTTGAACAAAGAGACCTTGGAGTGCAAGTTCATAGTTCCTTGAAAGTGGATTTGAGAGTAGATAGGATAGTGAAGAAGGTGTTTGGTAGCTTGTGCTTATTGGTTAGTGCATTGAGTGTAGAAATTGGGAGGTCATGTGGCTGTACAGGAAATTTGTGAGGCCACTTTTAGAATACTGCATTGAATTCTCGTCTCCCTCTATATGAAACTTGAAAGGGTTCAGAATGTACTTACAAGAATGTTGTCAGGGTTGGACGGTTTGAGGTACAGGGAGAGGCTGAATAGGCTGGAGCTTTCTTCTTGGGAGCATCGGAGGCTGAGGGGTGACATTTATAGAGGCTTATTACATGAAGGGCATGGACAGGGTGAATAGCCAGGACCTTTTTCCCATGGGACGTGGGGTCCAAACCTAGAGGGCATACATTTTAAGGTGAGAGGAAGGCAATTTTTTGGTACGGGGTGGTGCATATATGGAATGAGCTGGCAGAAGTAGTGAAGGATGGTACGATAGCAACAATTAAAAGGCATCTGGATAGGTATGTGACCTAGAAAGGGTTTAGAGGGATATTGGGCAAATGGGACTAGATTACTTTATCATATCTGGTCAGCATGGACAAGTTGGACCGACAGGTCTGTTTCCATGCTGATCAACTCTGACTCTCTTTCATTTGATCAATATGTAGCTCAAGTTTTTTTAAAAAAATAATTTCTGGTCTGGTATCATGAATGAATTCCTATCACTTACATTGTGGTCTAAAATATCTGGCAATATGCATAAATGCACTTAAGTGCACAATGTACTGTGAAAGTATTATCATCCTAAACAAAGGGAATGGAGAAGAGTGATTAGTCTACTTGTTAATGCATGCCTCCTCAGGCTGGTGAGTGCTTTGGCCTGCCACCACTTTCAGCAGTGAGTCTTGCATTTATTTTTGGTGGGAGAGGAGGTGTAAGGCCAAGTGCTACTGTGAAAAATCAATTCTGACACATTAGGCCATTTTGTCAGGCCAGGGCCAAGACCAAAGATACACATCTGAGCCCAATAGACAGAACCTGGGCCATAGGGCTGGGGACTGTTGCCCTCAGATTGAAGGATGAAGTTGATGGCTTGAACCAGGAGCAGCCCTGGGAACATGGTTTCTCTTCTTGCCATTGAGTTGCAACTCAGTTGTAGCACGCTTTCTCTTCTTAATCACAAAATTCCAGATCCAAGCCTCCCTCCAGCACTAGAGCATAAAAACCAAGGCTAACATGCCAGTGCAGCACAGTCCAAAAGTGCACTTTCTTTTGCATGTGACTGATCTGCTGCCTTTGTGGATGTGACAAATCCCCATAGCACCTTATTCGATGAAGAACAGGGGAACAACCCTTGCAGTGTTGACCAATATTTATCCCACAGTTATCATCAAAATAGATGATCTGGTTTTACTACATTGTTTGAGGGACCCTTTCCATTAATCAGCTGCTGCACTTCCTACATTATGGCTGTCAGTACACTTTGAAAAGTAATTGTTTGTGAAGCACTGAGACCTCGGGTAGACATGAAATGTTATTTATTCACTTTCAAAGATCCAACTACAACGACTCCCTGGATTAGAGAATTCCATACACTCTAGGAGAAGAAATTTGTTCGCATGTCAGTTTTAAGACCATTCTGTTCCCCTAAACATTCTTTACCCACAGAGTAAGTGCTATCATAGTGCTGCTTGGCCTGCTAACCATTTCACGCATTTTCTGTCTGTATGAATCCTATATCAGTTTAAACATGGAAAACCTGTCAGTCTGGCTTCTGCCAAGCTTCGAAGATGCATATCATTTTGCTTAAGTGGTTAAATGCTAAGAGAATTAGCTAGGTATTTATACAAGGGAGTATCCTGTAATATGATTTGAGCAAATTTAAAACTCCTGTTTCTGGGATGTTATTAAGCTGTTAAACTTTGATACAGACTTGGAGTGAAGAGCCTCTTTTCTGTACCGTATTTTTGTAGGATCTAAATATGGTGACATTGCTAGTAGTGCTTGGAATAATCCAATACAAAAAACTAATGCGAACAAATGATCTGATTACTTTTAATAGATTCTGTATCTAGATACTTATACCTAAGATGGCATCTTGTGTGGCAACTTTATACACTTTTTCACTGTACCGCTGGTATTTTTGTACTTGAGTACACGTGACAAAAATCAAATCAAATCCTAACAGATTCTGGTGGTTGATATGAAGCAACCTGTTTGAACATGTTATGCCATGCCTCCTAAGGCTGGTGAGACTTGAACCCTGGACCTTCAGGCCCAGAGGTAGGGGCAATCAGTGTGCCACATGAATTCTTTGTTCATACGCAATCAAAAACAGAAGTTGGCTAGGAAAATTTAGTAGGATCACTTCTTATCCTTCACTTTGTAACAACATTTGGTCCTTCAAGTTTGCCCCACCATTCAACGAGGTCATGGCTGATCTGCCCAGTACCTCAACTCTTTTGTGCCAGCTGATCAGCGCCTTCACCTGTGATGTTCCAAAGATCTTTCTACACCCAGCTTTAAATAACTTCAATGATGTAGCATCCATACCTGAGTTAGGGAATTTCGGACATTCAGTACCTTCTGGACGAAGAAATTCTCTTATCCCACTTTAAATGAGTGCCCTCTTATTTTGTAAATATATCCCCTATTTTGAGATTCGCTCCGAAGTGGAAACATTCTTCTCATCACCCACCCTGACAAACCCTCTTGGAATCATCTTTATTTCAATAAGAGTCTAGCCATTCTTGATAAGTCAACCTCTTTATTTTTCTTGAAATAGGCCTAATGAATCTCTTTTTAAACTGCCAGTATGTCATTACTTTACATATGTGGGCAAAAATGGTACACACTACTCCAGGAGCAGATTCACACATTGTATGCTTCTCTCAAACATCCCTATATTCAAACTCAGGTAAGTAACAATGTGGTCAGAGAGTGTCTTCAGATTTCTTCTGAAATGCAATAACTATCTGAAAAGCAATATTTAAAAATACTCTTATGCATGCAATGAATATTAAAGTTTACAATGGACTCATGGTTGTGACCAGATGTGGAAGTGCACGCGGTTGTTCTTATTCCAGACAGTGTATGAATACTGTAATAAGCCTAAATAAGTGAAATAAATTGGGACTAGCTGGATTATTAGAATATTTATGGCCCAAATCTGACCTGGCTTTCAAGAAAGCTATACCTTCTTAGGATTTCAAAAATAAAACTATTTAACAGATCTTTCTGTAAGGATACATTTTGTTCTTTTGGTTTAGGTTTGGGTGAGAATGTAACTTGCCAGTGTCCTCTGATACTGGGCTGTGGCTGTGCACAAGGTAAATTTGATTAAGCTTCCACTGGTAGTGATCTCATTTTTTGATACCACTTCCTTCCAGGCTCAATAACCATCCTCGGTCTCTATCTTATGTTTGGATATGGAGCATCCCTATTGTGCAATTTGATTGGTTTCGTATACCCAGCTTACTTTTCGTAAGTATGACCTTCAAGCTGTGTAAAAATGCCCTTCTGTTCTGTTGTGAATAGTTTTGACTTCATCTAAATCAGCAGCTTTTCTTCCATCCTCCATCTTAATTTCCAACTCCATTTTCTTTCTTTGTTCTTGGATGTTGCTGTTTTTAAAAGCCTTACTTACTATGTTTATAACTTACAAACCTAATACTAATTATCACCCAAGCTAAGTAAGCAGTTTGTCGAACACTAGCATTACAAATAGAAAGAGTGGCTCTGGTCCACTGTGCAAAAAACAGCTTTCTCTTGCTCAAAGAAAATTTGTGAAGATGCAAAAGATGTCAGTTAAGATGATAAAGTCTGATCCAGACTATAATTGCGCAGCACCAAAATGGGAGGTGTCAAAATTCAATTACTAAAACTGAATTAAAGAATCTTTTCATCACTGTCCATTCTCGAGTTTACACAAAATCTTACATTTAGTTCACATTAAACGTGATATTTATGATGATCAGATATTCAATCATTTTAAAATGTAATTTATATCTAATTGATTTCTCAATGATGTTTTAAAAGAAAATACAAACTGGAAGCCACTCTACATTTTAGGTTATTGTAGATGACAGAAGAGGCCTTCAAAATTCACAAATTGCATTATATTCCTTTCTTCAACTCCATTGGTTTTTTTATTTGCATGTTTTTTTTTCCTGCACTTTAGTCTCTGTGGACTTCTGCTTCAGACCATTTAGGGAGCCAAATTCATTTTTCCTAGGATGTTATTCTGTCTGTTTTGGGCCTTGTATTTATTTCACTCTGCTTGTGCTCCATTGCTCGCCACATAAAAAAATTATGTCACATGTTGCCCTGTTGTTTAATGTATACTCAGCTAGCGCTCTTGAAAGAAACTTTACATCACCTAAACTGCTCAGTAATGTGTAAATGCAAAATTGTCCATTCTAGTCCAAAAGTACTTCATGAAACCTAGATTTTAAAAATCCTCTGGCTTATAGCATTGTGTACTTTTTGTTGCATGCACCTCGGGTGAACATTTCCATCCTCTTCTCCAATAGTCCCGCAGGCTTAAACACTGCTTGCATTGTACATTTGTTCTTGTTTATCTGGAGCAACCTTGATGCTGCTTCTGAATCTGCAATGAGGTCAGAATTGACAAATAAAATTAATCAGTAATTGGAACCAGTCTGATTTATCAAAATACTATTGCTGACTTCCTTGTTTTTAGAAGTTTTTACACTGACAATTTGAGCTTTCAACAGAAATGTGAAAATTACATGCAAAAAGTTTATCTCTAGCATATGGAATTTAATCCCTGCAAAATTGTTCTGTTTTTATAATCCAGTTATAGCTGCAGAATTTTTTTTTGTATACCTGATGAGCCTTCTCTCCAAAATAAAATTGTGGAGCTGGATGAACACAGCAGGCCAAGCAGCATGAAGGGTCTAGGCCCGAAACGTCAGCTTTTGTGCTCCTAAGTTGCTACTTGGCCTGCTGTGTTCATCCAGCTCCACACTTTGTTATCGTGGGAACTGCAGATGCTGGAGAATCCATTGTCTCTGCCTTCTCTCCAAAGTTTCTTTTAACAAAAATTTGTTGAGTTGATCAAGACAACAATTTTGGTATGTTGCAATTAATTAAGTCCTTAACATATGGCAAATACTGGTCGTTAGGCAGTTAGAAAGCAAAGGACCACAAATGTTCTAACTTTTTTCCAACTGCCATTAATGGACCGTCCGGTTTTATGGAGAGTTTATCATCTAACTGGGATAAAAATCTGTTTTTACTCTATAGTGATAAAGCTTTGTGATGGTTTATCTTAACTTATGCTTGCTGGATGGAATTGGCGTGCTTTTACTCGGGCTGAACAGTAAAATAGTTTTCAAAGCTCTGCTTCAGCCGTGGGAGAAAAGCTTGTTTAATGCTATTAATAAAACTCTCTTTTAAACCACCAGCCTGTACCTCCCCTTCAGCTGCTGGGTAATGCTTGTATTCTTTGGGATAAATGATGCAGCCTTTCAATATTATGAATTTGGATTGTGAGACTAATTTATAATTTTTGAGGAGACACTTCTGAAGTAGTAGATAAATGAGAGGAAAAAAAGGAAAAGTTGGAGATATATTCAAGTTTTTTTTATGCCAACCAGATCATTTGCAGTGTTTTCAAAACTCCAAAGCAATTATAATTTTTCTTATTGTAGTTCATACTCCCCTCTGCATTTAACTAACTAGAAATGCTAAAGTTCCAATCTGTTTTAAAACATGCATTTCGTACTTAATTGCATCTGCCTTCTGCTGTCAGACACTATGGTGATTGACATGACACTTTGTTTTTCCATTGGCACTTGCACGTCAAGAGTACTGTATGTTGATTTTTTTTATTTTAAATGGTTTGGTATTGTGTTGATTTAAAAACTGCCATTGGGGAAAAATGGCTCAAAAGTGTTTTTTTTTTCTTCCAGGATCAAAGCTATTGAAAGTTCAGATAAAGAGGATGATACAAAGTGGTTGACGTACTGGGTAGTTTACGGGTTATTTAGTCTTGCTGAATTTTTCTCAGACATCTTCCTTTATTGGTTCCCTTTTTATTATGCTGGAAAGGTAAGTAACAGGTCAGATGATCTCTGAATTTTGTTGCCAAGTTTTAAAGTACATTAGCCATTTTCACCAGGTCTGTTACATATCCCTTACTCAAAAGTTAAACTTTTTAACACTAATTCCAAATATCTGCATATTCTGTAAATGAAATTTCACTGTTTTGCATTTAGTAAAGAATTTGCTTGAATTTGGGCTGTTTACATGGTATTTTCCACATTGCAAATTTAGTGGCTAACGCTTTTGGGATTTTTTTTTTCTTCCTGTTTCATGCAGTGTATTTTTCTGTTGTGGTGCATGGCACCAGTCGCATGGAATGGTTCTCAAATGATCTATAATCGAATTGTCCGCCCTCTATTCCTCAAACATCATGCCGTTGTGGATAGTGTTGTTAATAATCTCAGTGGAAAAGCTCTGGATACAGCAGAAAATATGACAAGAGAAGGTGAGTAGGACGTAATTGGACATTGGAGACCTGGTGTAATGATGCTCAAATGTTCCAGGTCAATTAAACGTGGAGAGTTGCTGAAAGGAAAAGAGTAGAACAGAACTTATGTATGGATTTTTTTTTCTTATTAAATCAGCTTTGTGATAAGTTCTTCATACTATGCTTAACCTTAATTCACAACAGATATCAATGAAGTTTGTAATTCACAAACTGCCAGGGCCTCCTGGAATATTTCAAAGGTTTATTTTAAACACTTAGATTGCACTGTGTCTCAGAATCCTACAGTCATTCTCCATTTTAGATAAAACTTTTTGCTTTAAAAATGCTTACTGCCAAAGTGAACAACCTCCTATCTTCTCACAATAGTCCATTTTTCAAACCTTTTTCCCTGAACCAATGTAGTTCCTCTGCATTCTTGTCATATTTTCAACATTTCCAGCTTATCTTTGTGTCATCTGTAAACTTAACCACCGTGCCTTTTATCCCCCTCTACTCAGTAATTGATATCAAATGTGAAAACACTGTGTTAGTATCTCTCAGTAAATATGCAATATACCTCTTAAGGGGCATAAATATTACGTCTTTACCTAATCACAGCATGAGACTAACGCTGTGAAGATCTGTCTCCATCTGACTATATCCTCTTGCAGTATGACCTGTTGAGAGAAGTGTGCTTTTTGTTCCAGAATGTTGATACCACACTTTGTCAAATGCTGCCTTGATGGCTGTGACCCTGATTACTCAGTGTTGGCGTACTGTTAACTTCTGGCAATACCATAATTGACTCAAATTTTGATTCTGTTTTGCTAATTTACACAAAAATATCCTTCCTTCATTTTCTTTTGATTCCCTTTTCTGATGAAGGGTCTAGTCCCGAAACATCAGCTTTTGTGGTCCTAAGATGCTGTTTGGCCTGCTGTATTCATCCAGCTCCACACTTTGTTATATCCTCTTTCATTCTGTTCCTAACCCATTGTCTTTTTGATGCTTTTAAAAAGCATCAAATGAGACAATGAGACTATTGGCGTCCAGTACATTAAAGACCAGCTCTGAGGAAGGGTCACTGGACCGAAACATTAACAGTGATTTTTTTTTTGTTTGCTTCACAGATTTGCCAGACTTGCTGAGCTTTTCCAGCAACTCCTGTGTTTTTTTGTTCATTTGAAACTATTAATGCTTTTAACCTTGTCTAGGCCAAGATTGATGAATTGAATTCAATCACTGCTCAATAAGAAGCTGTACTCCATTTGGTGATGCGTTTTGCCATTGAGTCATCAGGTGTTAATTTGTGCAGTCTTGATATCATGCAGTTGAGTTCAAATTTGTTTTGGCATCAAACTTCCTGTAAAATAGGAAGTCTGTTAAGGTCTGATAATGTGATCCTGATTTATTTCTGTAGAGCCTCTGGAATGTCATAAATTATGTTAAAGGTTAACTTTAATAGATTTATTTGTTTCTCGGACTTAAAGGATTAATGCTTTTTAAAACCAATAGGAAGAAAATGAGATGAAGGGTCTAGGCCTGAAACGTCAGCTTTTGTGCTCCTGACATGCTGCTTGGCCTGCTGTGTTCATCCAGCTCCACACTTTGTTATCTCAGGAAGAAAATTAGTGATGTGATTGGCATCAAATTTTGAGTCTGCAGTATGGTTCACATCTTTTAAATGCTGTGATCACTCAGTTAGCCTTGCAAAAGTATTGTGTAAGTACTTAAAATGGCTAGAATATTGCAGAACCTGAGGAGGACATCAAATATTCTTCTCCCTCCACCTCAAATATTGTATGGCCAATCAAAATGTTAATAGCTCATTGTAATTTATAACTTTGTTTGGCTAGGGTCATTAAACTTAGTTTTGAACCTACTATTGTAATTACACAGCAGCTGATTAGATTAAACACAGATAAACATGAAAGTGCAAATTAGCTGAAGAATAGTTGAGAGTATGCAGAATAGAGAATAGATCAGTCTACTTTAAGTAGATTAGTTGTTTCACATTCATACTGTACTTATGTTATGGACCAGATCAGATCAGACCAAACCACCAACCCACCACCACCCCACAATGTAATAAGGAGCTATCCTAGACTATAACTTTTTTTATACTTAAAAGCAGTTGTAAGGTGTTGTGTTCCAGATGTAATTTGAGTGGTCTACCACTAGGCTTTAAGCAAATCAAGCTTTATTCTTACAACATGGTTAAAATAAAAACTAAAAGAACAACTGACATAACTCTAACTCTATTGAAATACTTAACAAGATGATATAATTTAACAACTAATCATCAACTGTTCCAATATAGGCAGCATCCCATAAACTCTCATTGCAAGGCAGTTTAGCAAAACAGTTTTATTCTCACATGCTATCTTCTCTGTCTCCCCCAGAGAGAGTGTGTGTGTTAGAGAGACAGAGAGAGAGAGCGCTCTGTTTGTTCCAGCAGCCAGTTAGCAGAAACCATCTTACCAGGTGAAATAAAATCTAGAAGTCTTTCTGGGTCTGTGTGAAGCCTGACCTCGCCTCTTCATGCTTATTTTGTCTTTGTTAGAAAAAGCATCTAGGGAGAACTCCAAAGATGCCCATCAACTGGGGTTATAGACTTGTTCACTGAGCCAGTCTAATTTGTTGCATATGTTTCGTCACCCTGCTAGGTAACATCATCAGCACACTTCCAGTGAAGCGGTAGTATTCTGTCCCACTTGTTGTTCATATGCTCTAGTTTGCTTGGGTGGTTGGCATTACTTCCGGTTCTGGTTTTCTTTTTAAGCTATTTTGTATATTGGGTCTAGTTCAATGTGCAAGACTAGAAGAAATTCACCAACACGTAAACAACATCCTCACTGGAATAAAATTAATGAAAGAAGAGAACAATAACTGACTACCCTTCCTGGCCATAATGGTAGAATGTAAGAACAACAAGAAACTCTCGGCTAGCGTATACAGAAAGACCACACGTACGGACCAGATACTTAATTACTGAGTGTTACCCCAACACCCATAAACTGAGCTACGTTAGGACATTATTCAAATGGGCTGCAACAACAGAATTGCACAAAGCAGAACAGGAGCACTTGTATGGAGTTTTTAAAAAGAATGGCTACCCAAAAAAAAGCGCAATATGCTGTTAGCTCTGTGACAGACAACAAAGAGGTCAGCCACATTAGTCATCCTACTGTAGAACAGAGATGACTACAAGACTACTCAGACCCCTAGGGATCAGAATTGCCTACAAACCAACAACCACCCTGTGACACCTACTGACAAGCTTAAAGGATCCCATACACACATTAGTAAAACTAATGTATACAAAATACCATGCAAGGACTGTAAAACACTCCATAGGCCAAACTGGAAGAAAACTGACAATAAGGATACACCAACACTCACTGGTCTCAGTACACATGGACAAAGAAGGACACAGATTTGACTGGGACAACACACCCATAATAGCACAAGCCAAACGGAGGCATGCCAGGGAATTCCTACGGGCCTGGCATTCCAACTGGAACTCTGCAAACAAACATATTGAACTGGACCCAACATACGAACCACTGAAAAATAGAACTGGAAGTAACGCCAACCATGCCAGCAAACTGAGGCCTACAAATAACAAGTGGGACAGACCACTAATCCTTCACTGGAGGCGCAGTGACGAAACGTCTGCAACCAAACACACTGGCTCAGCAATCAGGTCTACGGCTTCATCTGCGACCTGAGCTACAAATCTTCTCTAAAACTTTAATGTTTACCAACTGCCTGTCTGAAGGAGACATTCTGGCACCACTGTGGCAACACCGGTCTGCAAGAGGCGGGGCAGAACACTTAGGCTCATTGTCACACCTCCCATGCTATTTTCTTTAGAAAGTTAAGGAACCATCAACATACAAAGATGACTTCACTTTCAAAGCCTTTGTCTATTAGTACTTTATATATACATTATTTACATGTTTAAGTTAGTACATTAAGGAATAAAGTCCATTCCAGTCATTTCTTCCGTCATTGAACACCTCCATCTTCATACATTAATACATCAGCAGTTACATTCTCTTGTCTTGCCATGTGTATAATTAAATTTAATCACTAACAATAAACTCCATCTAAATGGTCTGGTATTTTTATCCTTGATGCTTTTTATTTGTTAAGTGAAATTTAAAGGGTTATGATCAGTATACACAATTGTCTCCGATACATTACTGGCAACATGAATGTTGCAACACCAACACCAAACTCCAGGTCTCCTTCTCAATGGTAAAATTTTCCTTTTGATGAATATATAATGTTCTGGAAAACATTCCAGCATCACTGCATCAACATCTCTTTGCAAAAAAAAGGGCAGATATATCTAAAGGGCACAGTACTATCATATGTAACAGGCTAAAAGTTTCTATGACAATTGGTGGGCAGTTTCCTTCCAATTCTATGTTAAAAATTACAGGTAGAAGTGGTTTCAAAATTCCTGAGAATTTGTCAGTGTGTATGAATGCACTTCTCCATTTCTCAGACTTTACTAACTGAGGTTGGATCCCCTCTGGGGGATAGAGCAGTTGCCCTCAACTGTTTTGCTCTTTCACAATGTGTTTTTAATGTTTTTTTTTGAAAGAAAGGCTCGTAGCACATGATAAAAACAATCCTGACAAAAGTGGATGTCGGGTTGATTGAGATAGTGGAGGTGATCTAAAAGTTGGTCTAAGAGCAGGGTGTTAAGGGAGAAGAGTTGTTTAAAGAGTTTTGTAAGTATAATAGCTAGATTAGGTTATTCAACATATGCCGAGTTGTTACCATTCTGCTAATTATTTATAATGTCAATTGTTTCAACAGAAATGAGGGCAATGAATTAGGTTTAGTCTATTTTCATGTTGAAATGTGTAAAAGTAATAATCTTAATTCTAATTAAATATTTAGATAATTGTCTTTCTTGAAACATGTTGAGGAAAACTCCTGGCTAGCATCTTAATTCAATCAGTAGATCATACAGAGCTTGAATAGGCCCCTTCAGCAGTGTGTCCTGCCTTTTATTTTGTAAGTCAAAGATCTTTGTGCAAGTTCCCTTTCAAGCCAATGTAGTATTCCTGTGTGTCTGCTACCTTTTGTCCTTCTACATTGTAGTGATGTGGGTTTGAAAGGTGCTGTCCTAAGAGCCCTCAAATTTTTGCAGTGCATCTCGTAAGTGGTACACGCTGCTGCTAGTATGTGCCAGTGTTGGAGGGACTGAAGCTTTGCGCCAATCATTGGGCTGCTTTATCTTGGTTGGTGTCAAGCCTCTTGTGTCCTGTTGGAGCTGCTGTCATCCAGGTAAATGGGGAATATTCCTTCATGCTGTCCCCTTTCACCTGTAGATAGTAGATAGGATTTGCAAAGTCAGCAAGTGAGCTACTTTCTGTAGGATTTCTAGCCTTTGACTTGCTTTTGTGGCCACAGTATTATTTGTATGGCTAATTTGGGTTTCTGGTCAATGGTGACCCATACAATATTAAGAGTGAGGCAGGGTCAGCAATGGTAATGCCATTCAATGTCCTGTTGAATTGTTACATCCTCTTGTTGAAGATAGCTATTGTCTGGCATTTGTGTGGGATGAACATTATTTTTCACTTTTCAGTCAAGATGGTTTAGGAATGTATAGTTTCATAAATGACTGTGACACTACTACAGTATGAAGAAGTGATCCAGCCATGTAACATGACAAAATATATTTTGGAGGCTTATGATCTTCTAAATCTAGAATGTTTTTATTGTCAATGCCACAGCTGTTTTAGTTTTGAGGAACAAATTGCAATGCTGCTTGCACCACTTAATCAAACTAGAGAATTTCCACATGCTTAATGATCCAAAATAGTTAGTGCTACCAATCATCACCTGGCCTTCCCAATATTTTCAAAACAATGGCATGTGGGATTAGCAAGCAGTTATTCAGCAAAGTTGGTGTCAGGAAAAAGTTATTGCCTGGATTTTCATCTCGAGACAAGGTGGCTAGCTGAGCTGGAAAATTTGCCTAACGTGGGAGTGCCTCAGTGGTTTCTCATTGATGGCGGGATAGTGGATGTGTGCTACAGTCAACCATGGCGACTCAGGGAAAAATGTCTGGATGCAGCCAGAGGGTGTCAGGCGTCTCAGGCCCATTTACATGAAATAGGATTTCATCCAGTTACAATTAACAACAAAGGCTCTTGTGTCCCCACTGCATTTGACTCCTCATTGTCAGGCTACAGCACTAGTTTTACTACTACAGAGTGTGTAGAAGCATTGAACATCATGGTAACAGTTCGATGGTAACTCGACTTTTTTCAATGAATGGACGTGTTATTACTTTCCAAGATGCTTAAATGCTTCATTTTACTACAGCTTGAATGTTAATCATCCAGGCCCTTTTAAAAGTATCAATAACTGAATCTGTAAACATGTTAAACTGATTATATTTATTTCTATGGTTCACAGTCATTGTGAAATTTGCAGCAGAAATCAGAGTCTGAGGTGTCAATCACGAGGAGTCTCCGTATATCAACCAGAATGAATTATCTTTGGACTCTACATGCAGGAGAGCTGAGAAACTCGTTACTGTGAAATGTTTGAGCCCATTTTTGATTTGAAGCTTAAGATCTCTGATCTCTGCTGTCAACTTGACTGTTTATTTACAAAAGATTAATTTTTCAGTTCCTTCCGTTTCGACTATCAAAACAGTAAATATTCAAAATGACACTTCTAGCTAATTTTCACTGCAATTTTTTTAGAAACAGTGGATGGTTATCAAATGTTTTCTTCTAAACTTTTAACAGATCTTACTGTCACTGTATAGTGTTTATTTTTATATATAGTTGTACTGAATGGGCGTGAGGTTGTGGGGGAAAGATATTAGTGGAGATGCCTAGCCTAGCAAGGGTTGGGGTAGTGAATGGGATAGGCCTGAGGATGTTTTGAAAAGCAAGTTTAAAAACAAAAATGATTCCCTCATGCAGCCTACTTCAACACTAGAAACATAACTCTTTTAAAAAGCTGTCCTGACCCCATGTTAATTGCAAAGTAGACCAGGCTTATCTCCACAAGTGGAGTTGGCCAGGTAAGGTGTACTGGGTGTGGGCCTGTGACCTGGACTAGCCAGCACACTTTAAAGTGTTGCCAGTTGGAATGGGATGGGAATCTGTATTCACCTGCCATTTTTGAAAAGACTCCTGAATCGCCCAAACTCGGCAACTCTGATTTCTGCTGCAAATTTCACAATGATTGTGAACCATAGAAATAAACATAATCAGTTTAACATGTTTACAGATTCAGTTATTGATACTTTAAAAAAGGCCTGGATGATTAACATTGCAGATTTTGTTTGCAAAAGATAGTAGGAACTGTAGATGCTGGAAAATCTGAGATACAAGGTGTAGCAACGGATGAACACAACAGGCCAAGCGGCATCATAGGAGCAAAAAGGTTAACGTTTTGGGCCTAGATCCATCAGGAAGGGTATAGGCCCGAAACGTCAGCCTTGCTGCTCCTATGGTGCTGCTTGGCCTGCTGTGTTCATCCAGCACTACACCTTGTTATATTGGTTTCAAAAATTTACTTCAGGTATAATTAGTAACTCCACATGGGCGGTGTTAAGTTGTACTTATTCAATGTTTTAACTGCTGTGCCAAATGTAATGATCTGAAATCTAATTCAGGCAGCTTTTTATAAATTGTACCTTTATGTTTATCTTTGCTCTAGTCTTACAGACACTTTGTAGCAGCAAGAAGTTCGTAAGGACAGATGCAGGACCTAAACCGTTGCCTAATGCATCTGTATGTAACAAAACAGGCCGGGCTTCTGTTAGACCAGACAGTGATACTTCTTGGTTTATCATGACCTCTTTTTAATAGAATCAATGTGATCCAATCTGCTCCATTATTATTGAAATATCCTGGTATACGTTTGTTGAGTTTTATTTCTCTTCTGTGATGGCCACACTTTAAGGTGGTCTGAGAGAATGTGATCCTTGCCTGTTTTAAAGTATTAGGTATCATATTAGTGCTCTGAAAGTCAAAATTGTAACTACAGAGAATGAGATCAATTGCTTTGCTCATTTTGAGTCCGAGAGCTGCTACTTTGCATATAAATTCAAATCGTTGGCGAAATTGATTCTTAAACAATACTTACTACAACAAGAAAGATGAATTTCATTTGAATAACCTAAAGCTAATCACAATAACACATGACTAGTCTCCCATTCTTCCATCTGATGGAAAACCAATGTCATGATAATCCAAATTTCTCTCTAGCTGACAATGTAGTGTCCTTTGTGTAATTTAATTAGTTTCCATCAGCTCTAGTCCCTGCCTTTTTCATAGTTGATATTTTACAATCATTTTAAATATGCTATTTCTAGTTATTGCTTCATATCATCAACTTATACATCTTTGTAATATGTTGCCCATCTGGAAGTAATGCATTTTTGTTTCATTACAGTTGAAAGATAGATAACAATAACTTAGCATGTTAATTTAGTCCTCACTAAGAGCCGTGCTTCTATCTCTGCCCTTTTACCGCTAACTTTGAGAGTGTCATCCAGACAGTAAGAAAAAGATACAAGTGGGGCTGCAGAATTTACTTGTGGAAAGAACAACTCTCCTATAAGACAATTTATCTCACTCACTCACTCACTCTCCCTTGTTTTTAGATGACGCAGTTTTTTAAAAATACAAAGTAATGTTGGTGCTTGCTAAAAGAATTGAGCTTTCCTGTCACTGTATCCAATTTATTTTCTCCTTGGCTATCTTTTTTTTGTTATAATAAAAAGCAGCTTTTATATAACCAAGGTTTCTAGTGTTCCTGAGTCAGCGCTAGCATTCTGAATGCAACACAAGTCGGAAAATGTGTACACCTACTAATTGCCAATTAGCAATGGTGTTTTGCAATGTACAGCACGTGGAATGCCACTATTATTCTCTTGTTTGTTTTTAAAGGCACCTGATTTCAGTGACCTTCTGGCTAAAATTAAGTGTGAAATTTATCTTGATTGTTGAAGCAGACCATTCCATGAATTAGCAATAAAAATGAGAAATGCTTATTTTGGCTGCCAGTTTTCACATTCATTCCAATTTTCTTTTCGGAGTCAACAGGGAAAGAAAATTGGTTGAGAGCTTTTTTTTTCCCCAAATAAAAAGCACTGATGTTTCACTTGACTAAATCTCTGGGGCTGTCCTGTATTGAAGCAGATGTCCTAGGTAGTTATCTATGAGGACGTTTGTTTGTTCTGTAATTTCGAGCTTCCCTTTTCTAGGGTTATGTGTACACATCCTGACCAATCTAATTCAATCCACGTCATCATCACTGTCACTAACCCTCTCTTTTTCTCCTCCCCCCGCCCCAACTTATTGCAGAAGACCACATTCAGCCCCTGCTGCTTTACATGAATTTCACCCACAAATTTATTTGTAAGTGAAGATAAACTGCAGTGAAGTACTAAAAGTAGAATGTTAAACTTGCACAATGTGAAGTGACATAAATATTTAAACATTTTTCAGTGGATTCTGATCATGTTTCTGCATATTGTATGAATGGTAATGTCGATGTTTGTTTGCAACAATGTCATGCAGACCTTTGGGAACCACAAGATTTCTTCAAATCATGTGACTGTGATTGGATTTTCAAATCAAATTGTTTGATCCAAAGATTCCTTCATTGACAATCACTTCATTGATAATCTCAATGGAAAAGGCGTAAACTAACCATCATTTGATCATCAAGTTTTTGATCCTTTAACAGCAACTCAGCCATTTTTATTCTGATCAGCTTGATCTTGAAGTAACCCATTAAAACTACCCATTGTTCAAATAATGCCTAATTAATTAAAACTTCAGGCCTGACAAATACACTTACTTTGCAACAAATACCGTGACCAAAATTTATTTCATGAATTATGTTGACCCTTAACACAAGGTAGAAATTTGCAACTTGTGGATATTTTTGGTGTTTAACTGAGTTGGTTAGATTTTTAAATGAGACTTCCAACTCAAAAGTGCAGATAATTGAGGCTTATATGGCCAATTTGTTCATAAATGGGTTTCCAACTTACTTGTCTTTGTCCTCAAAGTACCGTACTTAAGCTTCAGTCCCTAATTCTGTGCTATCAAACTGATCTCTGTTGGGAGGAGAGTCTTTATCTATGTTTTAACCACAGCTTTGTGTAGTTTTATGTCTAAATGTTGATCATGTATATGTTTTTGGTCAATAATTCTTCTTCAAAATTGCATGATCCTACACTTCCAAACATTACTTTGAGCTTGCCTCAACACAAGCCCTTTTTGATGATACTCAAGTGCCACAAATACTCATTAATTATTCAGTTTAATGACTGTGTGATATGCACGATCCACAACAAATGTGAATTATGGGCAGCATGGGATTTAATTTCAGATCCTTCTACTAATCTGTTATAAATTAAAAGAATAGTAAGTAGTAGTAAATTTTAACTAAACCCATTCTGAAAAAGAGAAATCATACCTGGGTGAAGAGAAAATAATAAAGGAACAAGAAAAGCTGACAGTTAATTCTGAGTTGCTGCAGTGTTCAAGTTTTCGGATTGCTGAACTGCCTTTCTTTTCAATATCCTGTTTTCTGGTTATTTTGTGACCGAGTATCAATCCATACGTAATGACCAAGAAAACAAAATGGTTAGTTGATCAGTAAGCTTAGAGCTGATAACATACTTGATCAGCCTCTTGATGGAAATAGAATGTACTTGTGTCCTGTCTTGTAACCTGTAACTTTTCCTTCTTGCTGCTCAATACCTTTAGAGTGAGCTGTCAGTAGATTGACAGGAAGGTATGCAAGATGGTTGACCTGTGGGTAAGTCAAACCTGGTAAATAGAATAATCCAATAATTTTTTTTCTTAGCCACGCATTTAATTTTAGCCTTTGGTTATCCTTTTTCAAAAAAAAACAAATCCAATTTCTCTTCATCCCCATTCTTCCCTGTCCATGCTCTTCCCCTGCAAACACAAATATGAAGTGTTTGAATGTTTTTCTTGCATTTCACTTGCCAGAATACGCAAACATGTCCACTTTTTAGGCTAATGCACTCTATTAAGACAGTACAAACTAAACCTTTTGAATTATTATACTGTTTAGTGGTTTATTGTGGTAAATATTGGCATGCAGGCCATTAACTTGGCACTTCAATTTTGCTATGAAAAGTAGAAAACTTAAGATTTTTTTTGATTTATGATTGCAGCTCTGCAAGCTGGCATTTCCTGTGTGTTCGTGTCTAGATACACCCAAATATGATGGAAACAAATTAAAGCTGAAAAGATTGGAATTTTGATGTATGATTGACTTTCTTGTGCAACTACAGCACAAAGTTTCTTTCTAAAACCATCCATCCATCAAATCCAGCTATCCAATGGGAGTTTCAGCCAATTACACATGTTCAAGGAGACCTCTGAACATTGCAACCAGATTTTCAGCAAAGATTTTTTTAAAATAACTCTGGTGATCTTAATTTTGAACAGTGACCTATTCAAATTTTTCTTTTCTATTGATATCCTTATACTAATTTGTATCATTTATTGCATTTAACAATTGAAAAGCTTTTGAATAAATGTTGCACTCTAGTTTAAGAAATATACTAGGACTAAGTTTTAGTTTTCTAGGACTTCACTTGTTTGTGCTATTTTAAACTGATCTTTTAAAAGTTTGACTATATTCTACTCAGGTAGGTGGGTAATTTCCAGGTTATGACAAAGGAGGAAACTCCAGGTCACCTTTTTGTTTTCCCGTCTTGTAAGTTTTGAAGTTATTGCAGAAGTTTTCCACAACCAACAATACGTATTTTGTCTGGCATAAATTGGTTCCTTTCATTGTATAACTCTTCCTTGTTTCATATGTTCTTGGTTATTTTAATAGCCTCCATTTTAAGTTGAAACAGAACTTAAACTGGTGTTTAAACTTCAGTATTTAATTTTTTTTTAATATGAAGTCAAGATTGGAGAGCAAGAATAATATTTTTGTCTGGTGATCCATAGTCAGAAAAATTACTCTGTTTTAGTGTTCAAAAGTTTTAATGACCTACCTTTTCTTTGTTCGTCATCCCCTACTTTCACCAGCATCATGGTCCCTTTTTACTAATTGTCGTATTTTATTCCAGCAATGAAACTGCATCTTGAAAAAGACAAGAATAACTGAGGACTATGAACAGGTAGTCTGCAAGGTCAAGATATTGATCAATGGAAGAGAGTTGCTGAAATTAGGACCGAAAAGCTACAATTCTCAAAGTCACAGGTTAATCAGCATCTGAAAGAGAAACATAGGACATTCATTTTCCAGGTGGTATCGTCTGTTGAAATCTGAAATGACTCTTTTTCTCTCTCTCTCTCAAATGTTGACCCTCTTTCTGTCTCTGTTATATTTTGTTTCTAATTGGGATTCAACCAGTTTTCTCTATTATGTAAGTGGTACGCAGCAAGACCTTATTGTGCAAACCTCTGAACTGTCTGGGAGAAATCTTTTTGTAGCAGCTGTGTTCTGGTCATTCCCATTTAGATTGCACATGGTTCTGTACTTCCATTCCAAACTTTCACAGTTTTCATAGGGTGGGGAAGACACCCGCAACACAATGGGGCAGGAAATAGTATCAAAGTTCAGACAAGATTACTAAATGTAATTGTGTAGGAGTATGCACTAAATTGAATAAATATCAAATTTTTATGATTACCCTTTGAAAATCTAATTCTGAAATCTATAGTCAACTAACAGTTGAGGAACAATTTTGAATCTAAGGAATTCTAAGTGAGATTTTGCAGAAAATTTTAAATTTATGGCTATGTATCGGCTGAAGTTGATGATAAAGCTTCAAAATCTGCTTGTGACTCCAATGGGCAGTTTTTCATATTAAAATTATACTGTCTGACTGGAAAATGCAGGTAATGTGTTCATAGTGGACTTCTCATAAAATTCAGGTCTCCTATCTTGTTTAGCACACTTAATACACTGGATAGTTGTTGTTTATGTACATTGTGCTCCCGGACGTGTCCTGCTGCTTCTGGCCTTTGTGTTTTCCTTCACATTTGAGAACTGGAATTGTGTTGAGTCAGCTTTCCAACTCTGGTGTAAGACTTCCAGCAGAAGTTCTCATTATTAATATTAATAATAATAAATTTTGCATTGTCCTCCTTTTTCTAGTTAGTACATTTTTTTGTTTTTACTCTCGTTAGAGGGAATGAAGATTCCTATTGGGACCAGTATTGGCATTCAGTTACTTAAACTGCCTTGGTGGGTTGGGGTTGGGGTGCATTGTAGGGAAGAGAAAAAAACTTTAGCTCTTTAAATACAGTGACTGACTTTAATGGGATTTGGAAGTCTGAAAAGTAATTCCATCGTGGCTGTTTTCTGGTGAGGATGAAATAATTTTGGTGTAGAGATGGTGTTGAATAAAAGCAACAAGCACTCCCAATTATCCAATGATTGATGTGTTTTGTGATTAAAATTAGGATTGAGTGAATGTTACCAGAGTATTTTCTTAAACTACGAATGATTGATTTGAATATTCTTTAGGAATCTTCACACCTCCCTACCAAAGCTTTTTTGAGTTTTCTTTTTGCATTTGTTCTCAATGGTTTCTTGTTCTAGTGGTTTGAGAAATAAGTGCCTGGTGAGCATTCTGTTTTGAAAGCCAAAGTCTTTGGGATGGAACTCAGTGCACTATGTCATCAGTTTAAAAATGCTATGGTTGTTTCTGTAATTTGCATGTTTAAAAGTTGATTTGAGTGTTACTATAGACATAATAAATACAAATAATTTCAGAAGGAGTGCAGAAGCAACTTTGATAAACATTGGAAGTTGGTCACAATTTAACATTTTCGAGAGCATTTCCTTATGAGTATCAATCTTGAGTCAATAGGAAAAAGGTTGATCCCTGCTAGCTTAAAAAAACATTAAACAACAGGAAAAAAAGTAAATATGCACTTTTAAAAAGTGCAATTCATCGAGGAGTTTTCCACCTCAGATTAGCAATTGCAGGTTTCAAACAGCAGAACAGACAGACATCCTCACTTTGGAGAATAATGTATATAATTTGTTCCTCTCCAAAGGACTATGCTTTATTGATTGCAGGATCAGTATGTTTTAATAAATTGTTTACTGTGATTACACCATTTGTTGCAGAACAAAGAATGTGTTAGATGCACTACTTGTTACTTAAAATAAACTCAAATTAATTCAAAAATTTTATTGTAGTGTTTTATTTTTGTATGAAGATTGGTCATGGGGTATATTTTTAAATAACGTCTTTGATTTTTTTGAATTTTTAGCCTTTAAAACCAGCCTGTAGGATAAATGGAAAGCTGAATAAAAAAATCCTGTGAACGTCAGCAATTTTAACCGCACACATTGAAGATAGTTTAATGACCTTTGTTTCACTTGTGATGCTGAGCTCCATCTTGTGTTGCTCATGACACATTCTTCATGCAACAAGCTCCAACATAAAATCTACAACAAAATCTCTCCATTCTGACAAAACAAATCCTTCTGTGATGTCACCAGATTCCTGCTGTAGCCTAGAAACACGTGCCCAGCTACAGGTCATGAGGTGTACCTTTTTGTGAAGTTAGAAAGAACAGATACTAAATGGCAAACAATGTCAATGACTGCAACCAGATTCTTCTTCACTGTGATAGTTTTCACCATCCTGTATGTTTTGTTCTTATATGGAGCAGCTTTGTTTCCCTTTATTAATACAATAATTTTCCTGTATCCAGCCTACTTCTCGTAAGTTTGCAATAGCTTCTAAAGCCAATATCGGAAAAATCTTCTGCAAAATGCTTGCAATTATTTTGCTTTTGCATTCTTGCCCTTTTAATTAGGCTTGCTTTTCCTTTTGGTGCCATCATTCTTTGTTATTTCCCAACTTCTCCCTAAGCCCTCTGCTTTTCAGAGGTTATGTTGTGATTATCCAACAGCTTAATCATGTGCTTAAATTGATATTTGATTGCAATATTGCCACAAAGCAACTTTTTTTGAAACCATTTCACTCCTCAGTACTTACAAGTGTTCTATTTCGGTTTGATATAAGCCCTTGAGTTGCCTAGTCACAAAGATAATAAAAAGAGCTGATTAGGACCTAAACAGAGGATTTTGTGGCAGTGTTGTAATCAAACATCAACTTAACAGTCATGATCCAAAAACAGGATTTTTTGCAGAGAAATAGGACAGGGCTAAGGTACTAACTGAAGTTGTCAGTGAAAAGGGAGGTCGTTGAGATACTGCATAGGCTAAAAATTAACAAGGGAAGTGTACTAGATCATTATTAGATTAAATTAACTCGCTCAGGATGCATCCTGATACTGAAGGAAGCAGGAGTGAAAATTGAAAGACTAGTTCCTCCCCAATTAGCCTTTTAAATGTTGGAATATTTCCAGAATGTTGGAAAGTAGTGAATGTTTACACCCTTATTAGAGAACTGTGTAAAAGAATGCCCAGCAATGACAGCCCACAGCTACAGTGGTAAGAAAGCTTGATGAAACCATAGTCTGGGATCACATTAATGCAGAATGGATTTGTTGGTGGAAAAATAGTGTTTAACCTACTTGCTTGAGTTTTCTAACAGGCAATACAGTTGAGGTACAGATGCACCTCTTAAAAAGCCTCTTGGCAGACCGATTGGCAAATTTGTTGACTCTTTCTTTTGCAGTATTTAGTGTGATGGATACCAAGCTGTGATGCGTGACAGAAAATAGAAGTGATTTTTTTTATGATGACTGCAGGGCTTCTTACCAAGGCACTCTGTTTGGAGTAACCAGCTTGTTGTTATGTTAGCCAAATCTCCTGATTGCCACATGCTCCCAGCATTCAGCTCTGGAAAGAGAGTCCTGTTGGGCTTGAAGTTAGCTCTGTTTCTCTCTCTACAGTTATTCCCCTGCCCTGTTTCTGTTACATTCTGTTTTTCACATGATTAACACTTCCCTGTGTTCCCAGACAATTTTGCTTGTAACTTTAATTCCTCTTCCACGTGTATTTAATTGTGAGCCACACAAAGTAGCTGTAAAACAACCACCAGTTCAAGATTTATCTGGTTAATATTTTAAACCTTTGCACTGTTAATGACTTTAGTTATTCATAAACTCTGCCTACAGTTTAATGATTGTATTGAGCAAGTTTAGTAGGTAATTGTTAAATACCCAATGGTCAAACATCAGTCTTAACTACTGCTACCTTGCCTGTTAAGTGAAAAATGAGAGATTTAATTTTTGTTTTTGCCTCAAAAAGAGAAAATAACAGTGGATTTTTTAGGTTTTTTGGCAAGATTGGTTCAATTGCTTCTTGAAAGTTCAATACATCAAAGCAACGTTGACCAACACTTCATGAATAATTTGAATTTATATTTGTCAATTGTGTTGTATGTATTCAAAGGAACTGTAAAACTAGACCTGCAAAGAAGCCGGTGGTAGTAAGAACTGCCAATGCTGGGGTCAGAGATAAGTGTGGAGCTGGAGGAACACAGCAGGACAGGCAGCATCAGAGGAGCAGGAAAGCTGACGTTTCAGGTCGGGACCCTTGTTCAGAAATTTCAGCTTTCCTGAAACGTTAGCTTTCCTGCTCCTCTGATACTGCCTAACCTGTTGTGTTCCTCCAGCTCCGCATTGTTATCTCTGCAAAAAAACCATATTGCTTCTGACTTAACAGATTTAATTTTCCTTTCCATCCTTGACCCAGGCACTTTTTGCTTTATAAAATGTGAAAACAGTCTATTTTAAAAAGATGCTTCAGGAATACTGAACTCCAATTATAAAACAATCTGGACTTTGTACAAAAGTTTCACAAATCTAATGTGCTATTTGCTTTCTAGTCAGAACTATAAAAGACCAGTTAACAAGATTAATAAATTATGGTATACAAGGGTATCATAGTAAGAAGTTTAGATTCCGGAAGAACTATGGTACAAGGCAGTTGAAACAGATGGTTAATTTAGGACTGAATTCAATAATAATAAACAATCTCTCAAACAACTTGCTTGGTTTGCTAAGGATGATAACAGAAGCCAGGTACATTATCCAGAATGGGTTTTTCTTGGAAATACTCAGTTGGGTACATTGGTGTTTTTACTGGTGGTGGTTTAGTTTGCTTAAAGAAAATAAACAAAAAAGTTCACTAAAACTTTGGTAGGAAAGTCTCTCAGTTGTGTGTGATAACACCTTCTGGGTTGAAGCAAAACAAACAGAAATACAGTTGCTGGAAACACTTAAGAAATTGGTCAGCCCAGTTCGCTGACAAAGATTTGAGAACCATGTGGGATTATCCACAAGCCTGCATTTTGTTTTCTGCAAGATCTCAGCACACTGAGCTTTGAGTAGACATGAGGTCATATTTTTAGACCCAGAAGTACAAGTCGTGTTATTAAAATACTTAAAATATTATTTTACTAAATTACTTATACCCTGTATACAAAGTATTGAAGTCAAATGGATAAAAATAGTTTTTAAAAAAGGGCCAATAGTGTGTTCATCTTTTAAAGCGAAATGGCTGATGCATGATGTGGAGAGAGTTTTTACTTAAAATAACAGTTCAAAGAACTGCACCTGAGGGGTCTCATGCAGCACTGTTTCCCTCAAAATGTTACCAAATCTCCAAGAGTTAAAATGAGTTCAGATTACGTTTACTGTGATTTGTAAGCTCTTGATGGGAGGCATATTGAAAATTAAGGATTGTTCCTTAAGGATCAATGGTTTTTTTCCAGAGTGTTGTGCAATTTTGAAATTCTGTCTCAGAAGCTAGTGATGAAGATGTCATTCATTATTTTTAGCAGGGAGGTAGATGGTTGTTAGGTGAGATTATCATGAGTGGATGGAACCGTGGAATTAACACAAACAGATGAAAAATGTTCTTACCGAATGGTTCAGCAGGCTCAAGGGGCTGAATGGCCTACTTCAGCTCCTAATCGATATGGTTCTATGAAATATAGAGGTCAAGAAGTGATCTTCTGAGTAGAACATAGAACATAGAACAGTACAGCACAGAACAGGCCCTTCAGCCCACAATGTTGTGCCTACCATTGATCCTCATGTATGCACCCTCAAATTTCTGTGACCATATGCATGTCCAGCAGTCTCTTAAATGACCCCAATGACCTTGCTTCCACAACTGCTGCTGGCAATGCATTCCATGCTCTCACAACTATCTGTGTAAAGAACCCGCCTCTGACATCCCCTTTATACTTTCCTCCAACCAGCTTAAAACTATGACCCCTCCTGTTAGCCATTTCTGCCCTGGGAAATAGTCTCTGGCTATCAACTCTATCTATGCCTCTCATTATCTTGTATACCTCAATTAGGTCCCCTCTCCTCCTCCTTTTCTCCAATGAAAAGAGACCGAGCTCAGTCAACCTCTCTTCATAAGATAAGCCCTCCAGTCCAGGCAGCATCCTGGTAAACTTCCTCTGAACCGTCTCCAAAGCATCCACATCTTTCCGAAAATAGGGCGACCAGAACTGGATGTTTAGTGTTTAGATTTTTTTTTCCCCCACTGGAGTTAAGTCTAGGGGAATAATATTAAAATCCAATCCAGAGGGAAGTTACCGACCAAGTAGTTGCTGTTTTTGTTTTTGTAAGACAAGTGTAAAACGTGATATGGAGTTAAGCTAAAGATCACCCATGGTCTTTTGAAACTGTAGTACAGGTTCGGAGGGCTGAAAGGCTTCCCCTTGTTCCTGTGAGAACTAAACAGACTGCAACATTAAGTTGACCTGTGCTTCAGCTTTCATTTTGAGGTGGAGGCAGCAAGCAGAGAAAACTTGGCATTCAATTAGACAGAGACAAGACATTTCCACTTTTGGTAAGATCAAAACCAGAAACCATGAGGTAAGGGTACTAAGGTTAATTATATTGGCTCCAATGCTGTACACCAATTTAAGATTGTCACCAATAAATCAAAAAAGGAATTTGTGCAAAACTGGGGCACATGATGAAGCTGTTAAAAATTTGTATATCAATTTGATCCTTGTTATAAATTTGTTCCTTGTGCTTTTAAAAGGCAGGGGGAAAAAAAGTCAAAATTTTTAAAGAATCTTGGTCAGATGGCAATGAATATCTTTTTCACTCATTGAATAGTTAATGTGTGGAATATATTGCCTAAGACCATCGGGAGACACATCTGAAAAGGAATTAGGCTGTTCTCCCAGAAGGAATGATGTGCAGTATTGTGGAGAAGAGTATAGAATTGTACTAAGTGAATTTTGTGAACAGCTGAGAGTGTTCTGCGAGTAATTAAAAATTCCAAACTACTTTTCTTCTCCTCATAAGCACTACAATTGATTAAACAAACTGCTCTATTACAATCCTTGATATATTGGTATCTTAGACATGCATTTTAGTGTGAGTTGTTTATTGTGTTACAGACTCAGAGCAATCTGCAAGTTCCCAGATTTAATTTCTGGTCTGTACTGAGTTAGGAGTAGGCTGTTTTGTGCATGGAGCTTGCTCTGCCATATATTGAGATCATGGTTGACTTGTAAACTATCCAACTTTGGCCCATATCCCTTTCATACTTTTTAATTACAAAAATCTATCCATTTCAAATCTAAATCTAACAATTGTACATAGGTGCCATTTGAGAAAGAATGATCCAAGTTTCTCTCCCCTTCGTACATAAGATGGTTGCTTAATTGCACTGCCCTAGACTAAGACTCTTCAACCAGTAGAAATAGGTTTGCTTCAATCTACTCCATTTGTTTCCCTTTGTGATTCGATCAACTTTTCACGATATTAAGCCTATGTATTTTAATAAAGGAAATACAATTAGACTTCCACCCCTAACACATGGAGGTGGGGAGGAACACAACCAGATTTTGCACTCCTGGTTGATATCTAGAGGTAACTATTAAAGCCAAATGATTGATACAATTCATCAAGCTCATTTTAAAATTTCACATTTCCGTGTATAGTCCTGGTGGTTGATGGCACCTGCAGAGCCACAGCCAAGCATGTGACCAGAGGAAAAAAGGGAAGATCTTTAAGGTAAGCTGAATCTGAATGCTAAACACTGTCCTAATACACTTGAGTAGGAGAGACATGACTATCCTTTTAATCTTTTTGGCTTTATAGAATTCTAGCTATTGAAAGTGAAAATAAAGAGGATAAATTGAAGTGGCTTACGTATTGGGTGATATATGGAGTATTTTCAATATTTGAATGTGCAGCTGGCATCGTCCTCTATATGTTACCAGCCTATCATAAAGTGAAGGTATGAAACTGATTTTATCTCAGCCTTCCCATGATCATCAGTTAATTCCAGTTTATTAAGGTCAGCCTGTAAAAAATACTAAACATTCCAATTTCTCTTTATGTATATTGGAAAATAGGAACTGAATAAAGGTGTTTCTTCCCCATA